>NC_088217.1:27330759-28011259 GCF_036934945.1 Oncorhynchus masou masou | reverse complement strand
GCATTACACATCCCCATCCCTTCCTCTAAGCATTACACATCCCCATCCCTTCCTCTAAGCATTACACATCCCCATCCCTTCCTCTAAGCATTACACATCCCTATCCCTTCCTCTAAGCATTACACATCCCCATCCCTTCATATGAGCATTACACATCACCATCCCTTCCTCTGAGCATTACACATCCCCATCCCTTCCTCTGAGCATTACACATCCCCATCCCTTCCTCTGTAAGGATTCAGCATTTCCTTTTATAATCCATTTCGCAACACAAGGTATCATATGATATCAAAGCCTCGAAGTTTGGGCACCTGTCAGCAAACTTCTTCCTGTGCTCAGCTATAATTCAGGATCAACAATAAAGCATTAATTGTGGCACTCCACACACACCTCTAGTTTATGGGTTTCAGAACAACATCAGATACATGTTTTATATAACTGGGCTTTTACCCACTGGGATTTTGTGTCAACTCAGTCAAAGCCCCTCTGAAATCCATACCTGGCTTACAAAAGTAGCTAACCATCGGCTTAGAGAGCCCAACCAGGTGCGAGCCTTAAGTCTCCAATCCATGCTATTGACATGGCTGGAAAACAGTGCAACAGTCAGCTGAATTATTTACATGTGGCTCAATAGGACTGCTGCCTAACATCGCTGTAATAATCCCCCATAGGTTACAGAGACTAGACAACTCCACAACACTCTCCCATGACCTCTACATGCTGTATTAATGCTATTTTCTTAACAATCATACTCTCAGCCCTACTCCTTTTTTTATTCATGTTCACATATTGCAGCAGCAGACGCAGCGTGGTGGTGGTGGTGGTGGGCAGCACACTGCACAGTTCTGCTGCTATTCCTCTAGATGACAAAGATAAGACTTCAGCCTTCTGTAATATTTGCTGTTTACAAGCAAAATTGGAAAACTAACAGTAAGAGGTGACTGTGGCAGTGCAGAGATGTTCTGATAAGAGTGCTGGTGTTTGTTTTTAGTTTCATCTCATTGTCCATAACAGTTTTCATATAAACCCAGGCCTCTTTTCTCCTCCTCAATTTCCCTCCTTCCCAACTCTTGTTTATCCCTCCTCAGTGACATGAAGTGAATGATCTAATGCTCATAACGCTGGATAACACCATGCCCTAATTTCACTGCCTGCACACACTCAAGTAATGATGCAACCTCAGGACCTTTATTCAATCAAGAGTAGTTATGGTAAATCCTACCATATCCATACAATAACAGCTAATGCAATAGAACAAAATACAGATACCCGTGAAGATATCGTGAAGCATCAATGAATTATTGAACAATCTCAATTATTGAGAAGATGTGCTGTAGCGGGAATTCGATTTGATCTGCACCAAGATATACGTCTATTCATCCAAACTGGCACAAAATCGAATACATTCAAAACAAGGACAGACAGAGAGAGAGCGAGAGAGAGAGAGAACAGCCTGGGTCCTCATGGTAACTTTTTGGTAAGAAGAGATGGACAACTCCATGAAAGAATTTGTGTAAAACAAAACGTTTCCGCTTCGCATAGCAGTAATCGAAAATGAGAATGGACAAAGGCTATCTATCTTTTAGTTGTACAGAGCTATTCTGCATCATAGCACTAGTTGTACTGCACCTACAAAAACTACCTATACCAACAATACACCGTGAGCTACAAAAACTACCTATACGAACACTACACTAATAGCTACAACAACTACCTATACTAACACAACACAATGAGCTACAACAACTACCAATACGAACACTACACAATGAGATACAATAACTACAGTACTTATACCAACATTACACTATGAGAACAACAACAACCTATACTAACACTACACAGTGAGCTACAACAACTACAATAACTATACTAACACTACACAATGAGCCACAACAACAACCTATACTAACACTACACTATGAGCCACAACAACTACCTATACTAACACTACACTATGAGCTACAACAACTACAGTACCTATACTAACACTACACAGGGAGCGACAACAACTACCTATACTAACACTACACGATGAGCTACAACAACTATAATACCTATACTAACACTACACAATGAGCTACAATAACTACAGTACTTATACCAACATTACACAATGAGAACAACAACACCCTATACTAACGCTACACAATGAGCTACAACAACTACCAATACGAACACTACACAATGAGCTACAATAACTACAGTACTTATACCAACATTACACTATGAGAACAACAACAACCTATACTAACACTACACAGTGAGCTACAACAACTACAATACCTATACTAACACTACACAATGAGCCACAACAACTACCTATACTAACACTACACTATGAGCCACAACAACTACCTATACTAACACTACACTATGAGCTACAACAACTACAGTACCTATACTAACACTACACAGTGAGCGACAACAACTACAGTACCTATACTAACACCACACAATGAGCCACAACAACTACCTATACTAACACTACACGATGAGCTACAACAACTATAATACCTATACTAACACTACACAATGAGCTACAATAACTACAGTACCTATACTAACACTACACTATGAGCTACAACAACTACAGTACCTATACTAACACTACACTATGAGCTACAACAACTACAGTACCTAAACTAACACCACACATTGAGCCACAACAACAACCTATACTAACACTACACAATTAGCTACAACAAACAACTACCTATATTAACACTACAACAACACACCTATATTGAGCCACAACAACAACCTATACTAACACTACACAATTAGCTACAACAACTACCTATATTAACACTACACTATGAGCTACAACAACTACAGTACCTATACTAACACCACACAATGATCCACAACAACTAACACTAACACTACACAATGAGCTACAACAACTACCTATATTAATACTACACTATGAGCTACAGCAACTACATTAACTATACTAACACCACACAATGAGCTACAACAACTACCTATATTAACACGACACTATGAGCTACAACAACTACCTATACTAACACTACACAGTGAGCTACAACAACTACAATACCTATACTAACACTACACAATGAGCTACAACAACTACCTATATTAACACTACACTATGAGCTACAACAACTACAGTACCTATACTATGAGCTACAACAACTACCTAACTACTATGAGCTATACTAACACTACACAATGAGCTACAACAACTACAGTACCTATACTAACACTACACTATGAGCTACAACAAACTACCTATACTAACACCACACAATGAGCCACAACAACTACCTATACTAACACTACACTATGAGCTACAACAACTACCAACAACTACAATGATACCTATACCTATACTAACACTACACAATGAGCTACAACAACAACTACCTATACTAACACCACACAATGAGCTACAACAACTACCTATATTAACATGACACTATGAGCGACAACAACCAACTATACTAACACTACACAGTGAGCTACAACAACTACAATACCTATACTAACACTACACTATGAGCTACAACAACTACCTATACTAACACCACAATGAGCCACAACAACTACCTATACTAACACTACACTATGAGCTACAACAACTACCTATACTAACACTACACTATGAGCTACAACAACTATACATGAGCCACAACCTATACTAACACTACACAATGAGCTACAACAACTACAATACCTATACTAACACTACACTATGAGCTACAACAACAACTACCTATACTAACACTACACTATGAGCTACAACAACTACAATACCTATACTAACACTACACTATGAGCTACAACAAACTACCTATACTAACACCACACATTGAGCCACAACAACTACCTATACTAACACTACACAATGAGCTACAACAACTACCTATACTAACACTACACAATGAGCTACAACAACTACAGTACCTATACTAACACTACACTATGAGCCACAACAACTACCTATACTAACACTACACTATGAGCTACAACAACTACTATATTAACACTACACTAACTACCTATACTAACACTACACTATGAGCTACAACAACTATACTAACACTACACAATGAGCTACAACAACTACAGTACCTATACTAACACTACACTATGAGCTACAACAACTATAATACCTATACTAACACCACACAATGAGCCACAACAACTACCTATACTAACACTACACTATGAGCTATAACAAATATAATACCTATACTAACACTACACTATGAGCTACAACAACTACAGTACCTATACTAACACCACACAATGAGCCACAACAACTACCTATACTAACACTACACAATGAGCTACAACAACTACCTATATTAACACTACACTATGAGCTACAACAACTACATTACCTATACTAACACCACACAATGAGCTACAACAACTACCTATACTAACACTACACTATGAGCTACAACAACTATAATACCTATACTAACACTACACTATGAGCTACAACAATGACACTACACAACAACTATACTAAACTACACTATACAACAACTACTACCTATACTAACACCACATGAGCTACAACAACTACTATATTAACATACCTATACTAACACTACACTATGAGCTACAACAACTATAAGTACTAACCTATATGAGCTAACACTAACACACACAATGAGCTACAACAACAACTACCTATACTAACACTACACTATGAGCTACAACAACTACTAGTACCTATACTACACTATGAGCTACAACAACTACAGTACCTATACTAACACTACACAATGAGCTACAACAAACTACCTATACTAACACTACACTATGAGCTACAACAACTACCTATATTAAAACTACACTATGACTAACACTACTATACTACTAACACCACACAATGAGCTACAACAACTACTATACTACACTATAGCTAACACTAACACACAATGAGCTACAACAACTACAATACCTATACTAACACTACACTATGAGCTACAAAAACTACCTATACTAACACCACACAATGAGCTACAACAACTACCTATATTAACATGACACTATGAGCGACAACAACTAACTATACTAACACTACACAGTGAGCTACAACAACTACAATACCTATACTAACACTACACTATGAGCTACAACAACTACAGTACCTATACTAACACTACACTATGAGCTACAACAACTATAATACCTATACTAACACTACACTATGAGCTACAACAACTATAATACCTATAATAACACTACACTATGAGCTACAACAACTACAGTACCTATACTAACACTACACAATAATACCTATACTAACACTACACTATGAGCTACAAAAACTACCTATACTAACACACACATTGAGCCACAACAACTATATACTAACACTACACAGCTACAACAACTAATACCTATACTAACACTACACAATGAGCTACAACAACTACAGTACCTATACTAACACTACACTATGAGCCACAACAACTACCTATACTAACACTACACAATGAGCTACAACTAACTACCTATACTAACACTACACTATGAGCTACAACAACTACCTATACTAACACTACACTATGACACAACAACTACTATACTAACACTACACAATGAGCTACAACAACTACAGTACCTATACTAACACTACACTATGAGCTACAACAAACTACCTATACTAACACCACACAATGAGCCACAACAACTACCTATACTAACACTACACAATGAGCTACTACTATATAACACTACACATGAGCTACAACAACTACAGTACCTATACTAACACTACACAATGAGCTACAACAACTACCTATACTAACACTACACTATGAGCTACAACAACTACCTATACTAACACTACACTATGAGCTACAACAACTACAGTACCTATACTAACACTACACAATGAGCCACAACAACTACCTATACTAACACTACACTATGAGCTACAACAACTACTACCTATACTAACACTACACAATGAGCTACAACAACTACCTATATTAACACTACACTATGAGCTACAACAACTACCTATACTAACACTATGAGCTACAACAACTACACTACCTATACTAACACTACACTATGAGCTACAACAACTACCTATACTAACACTACACAATGAGCTACAAACTACTATACTACACTATACTACAACACTACACTAACATACACTATGAGCTAACACAACATGAGCTACAACAAACAGTACCTATACTAACACTACACTATGAGCTACAACAACTACAATACCTATACTAACACTACACTATGAGCTACAAAACTAACTACCTATACTAACACTACACTATGAGCCAACAACAACTACCTATACTAACACTACACTATGAGCCACAACAAATACCTACACTAACACTACACAATGAGCTACAACAACTACCTATATTAACACTACACTATGAGCTACAACAACTATAATACCTATACTAACACTACACAATGAGCTACAACAACTACAGTACCTATACTAACACTACACTATGAGCCACAACAACTACCTATACTAACACTACACAATGAGCTACAACAACTACCTATACTAACACTACACTATGAGCTACAACAACTACAGTACCTATACTAACACTACACAATGAGCTACAACAACTATACTAACACTACACAATGAGCTACAACAACTACACAGCTACAACAACTACCTATACTAACACTACACTATGAGCTACAACAAACTACCTATACTAACACTACACAATGAGCTACAACAACTACCTATACTAACACTAACACTACAACTATAATACCTATACTAACACACACTATGAGCTACAACAACTACTACCTATACTAACACTACACAATGAGCTAACAACAACTACAAACTACCTATACTAACACTACACTATGAGCTACAACAACTACAGTACCTATACTAACAACACAATGAGCACAACAACTACCTATACTAACACTACACTATGAGCTACAACAACTATAATACCTATACTAACACTACACTATGAGCTACAACAACTACAGTACCTATACTAACACTACACAATGAGCCACAACAACTACCTATATTAACACTACACTATGAGCTACAACAACTACAGTACCTATACTAACACACACAATGAGCTACAACAACTACCTATATTAACACTACACTATGAGCTACAACAACTAACTACCTATACTAACACTACAGTACCTATGAGCTACAAAAACTACCTATACTAACACACACAATGAGCCACAACAACTACCTATACTAACACTACACTATGAGCTACAACAAATACAGTACCTATACTAACACCGCACAATTAGCTACAACAACTACAGTACCTATACTAACACTACACAATGAGCTACAACAACTACAGTACCTATACTAACACTACACTATGAGCTACAACAAACAACTATAACTACCTATACTAACACTACACTATGAGCTACAACAACTACAGTACCTATACTAACACTACACTATGAGCTACAACAACTACAGTACCTATACTACAACAACTACTATACTAACACTACACTATGAGCTACAACAACTATAATACCTATACTAACACTACACAATGAGCCACAACAACTACCTATACTAACACTACACAATGAGCTACAACAACTACCTATACTAACACTACACTATGAGCTACAACAACTACCTATACTAACACTACACAATGAGCTACAACAAACTACCTATACTAACACTACACTATGAGCTACAACAACTACCTATACTAACACTACACTATGAGCTACAACAACTATACCTATACTAACACTACACTATGAGCTACAACAACTACCTATACTAACACTACACAATGAGCCAACAACAACTACCTATACTAACACTACACTATGAGCTACAACAACTATGATACCTATACTAACACCACACAATGAGCTACAACAACTACCTATATTAACACTACACTATGAGCTAACACTATACTAACACTACACATGAGCTACAACAACTACAAGTACCTATACTAACACTACACTATGAGCTACAACAAACTATACTAACACCACACAATGAGCTACCTATACTAACACTACACTATGAGCTACAACAACTACAATACCTATACTAACACTACACTATGAGCTACAACAACAACTACCTATACTAACACTACACAATGAGCCACAACAACTACCTATACTAACACTACACTATGAGCCACAACAACTACCTATACTAACACTACACTATGAGCTACAACAACTATAATACCTATACTAACACTACACTATGAGCTACAACAACTACAGTACCTATACTAACACTACACTATGAGCTACAACAACTACCTATACTAACACTACACAATGAGCTAAAACAACTACCTATACTAACACTACACTATGAGCTACAACAATTACAGTACCTATACTAACACCACACAATGAGCTACAACAACTACCTATATTAACACTACACTATGAGCTACAACAACTATAATACCTATACTAACACTACACTATGAGCTACAACAACTACAGTACCTATACTAACACTACACAATGAGCCAAAACAACTACCTATACTAACACTACACTATGAGCTACAACAATTACAGTACCTATACTAACACCACACAATGAGCTACAACAACTACCTATATTAACACTACACTATGACTACCTATACTAACACTACACATGAGCTACAACAACTACAATACCTATACTAACACTACACTATGAGCTACAAAAACTACCTATACTAACACTACACAATGAGCCACAACAACAACCTATACTAACACTACACTATGAGCTACAACAAATACAGTACCTATACTAACACCGCACAATTAGCCACAACAACTACAGTACCTATACTAACACTACACAATGAGCTACAACAACTACAGTACCTATACTAACACTACACTATGAGCTACAACAACTACCTATATTAACACTACACTATGAGCTACAACAACTACAGTACCTATACTAACACCACACAATGAGCTACAACAACTACCTATACTAACACTACACTATGAGCTACAACAACTACCTATACTAACACTACACAATGAGCTACAACAACTACAGTACCTATACTAACACTACACTATGAGCTACAACAACTACCTATACTAACACTACACTATGAGCTACAACAACTATAATACCTATACAACTACACTATGAGCTACAACAACTATAATACCTATACTAACACTACACAATGAGCTACAACAACTACTACACAATGAGCCACAACAACTACCTATAATAACACTACACTATGAGCTACAACAACTATAATACCTATACTAACACTACACTATGAGCTACAACAACTACAGTACCTATACTAACACTACACAATGAGCTACAACAACTACAGTACCTATACTAACACTACACTATGAGCTACAACAAAACTATACTACCTATACTAACACTACACTATGAGCTACAACAACTACAATACCTATACTAACACTACACAATGAGCTACAACAACTACTACCTATACAATAACACTACACTACATGAGCTACAACAACAACTACCTATACTAACACCACACAATGAGCTACAACAACCTATATTAACACTACACTATGAGCTACAACAACTACAGTACCTATACTAACACTACACTATGAGCTACAACAACTAACAATACTAACACTACACAATGAGCTACAACAACTACAGTACCTATACTAACACTACACTATGAGCTACAACAACTACCTATACTAACACCACACAATGAGCCACAACAACTACCTATACTAACACTACACAATGAGCCACAACAACTACCTATACTAACACTACACTATGAGCTACAACAATTACAGTACCTATACTAACACCACACAATGAGCTACAACAACTACCTACCTATACTAACACTACACTATGAGCTACAACAACTACCTATACTAACACTACACTATGAGCTACAACAACTACAGTACCTATACTAACACCACACAATGAGCTACAACAACTACAACAACTACAACAACTACCTATACTAACACTACACTATGAGCTACAACAACTACAATACCTATACTAACACTACACTATGAGCTACAAAAACTACCTATACTAACACCACACAGCCACAACAACTACCTATACTAAACTACACTATGAGCTAACACTACTATACTAACATACACAATGAGCTACAACAACTATAATACCTATACTAACACTACACTATGAGCTACAACAACTACAGTACCTATACTAACACTACACTATGAGCTACAACAACTACCTATACTAACACTACACTATGAGCTACAACAACTACCTATACTAACACTACACAATGACCTACAACAACTACCTATACTAACACTACACTATGAGCTACAACAACTATAATACCTATACTAACACTACACAATGAGCTACAACAACTACAGTACCTATACTAACACTACACTATGAGCTACAACAACTACCTATACTAACACTCCACAATGAGCTACAACAACTACCTATATTAACACTACACTATGAGCTACAACAACTACAGTACCTATACTAACACTACACTATGAGCTACAACAACTAACAATACTAACACTACACAATGAGCTACAACAACTACAGTACCTATACTAACACTACACTATGAGCTACAACAACTACCTATACTAACACCACACATTGAGCCACAACAACTACCTATACTAACACCACACAATGAGCCACAACAACTACCTATACTAACACTACACTATGAGCTATAACAACTATAATACCTATACTAACACTACACTATGAGCTACAACAACTACAGTACCTATACTAACACCACACAATGAGCCACAACAACTACCTATACTAACACTACACAATGAGCTACAACAACTACCTATATTAACACTACACTATGAGCTACAACAACTACATTACCTATACTAACACCACACAATGAGCTACAACAACTACCTATATTAACACTACACTATGAGCTACAACAACTATAATACCTATACTAACACTACACTATGAGCTACAACAACTACAGTACCTATACTAACACTACACAATGAGCCACAACAACTACCTATATTAAAACTACACTATGAGCTACAACAACTACATTACCTATACTAACACCACACAATGAGCTACAACAACTACCTATATTAACACGACACTATGAGCTACAACAATCTACCTATACTAACACTACACAGTGAGCTACAACAACTACAATACCTATACTAACACTACACTATGAGCTACAAAAACTACCTATACTAACACCACACATTGAGCCACAACAACTACCTATACTAACACTACACTATGAGCTACAACAACTATAATACCTATACTAACACTACACAATGAGCTACAACAACTACAGTACCTATACTAACACTACACTATGAGCTACAACAACTACAGTACCTATACTAACACTACATTATGAGCCACAAAAACTACCTATACTAACACTACACTATGAGCTACAACAACTAACTACCTATACTAACACTACACTATGAGCTACAACAACTACAGTACCTATACTAACACTACACAATGAGCTACAACAACTACCTATACTAAACTACACTATGAGCTACAACAACTACAGTACCTATACTAACACTACACAATGAGCTACAACAACTACAGTACCTATACTAACACTACACTATGAGCTACAACAACTACCTATACTAACACTACACTATGAGCTACAACAACTACCTATACTAACACTACACAATGAGCTACAACAACTACCAATACGAACACACACTATGAGCTACAACTACCTATACTAACACTACACTATGAGCTACAACAACTACAGTACCTATACTAACACTACACTATGAGCTACAACAACTACTATACTAACACTACACAATGAGCTAACACAACTACAAACTACCTATACTAACACTACACTATGAGCTACAACAACTACAATACCTATACTAACACTACACAATGAGCTACAACAACTACCTATATTACACTATGAGCTACAACAAACTATACTAACACTACATGAGCTACAACAACTACAATACCTATACTAACACTACACTATGAGCTACAACCTATACTAACACCACACAATGAGCCACAACAACTACCTATACTAACACTACACTATGAGCTACAACAACTATAATACCTATACTAACACTACACAATGAGCTACAACAACTACAGTACCTATACTAACACTACACTATGAGCCACAACAACTACCTATACTAACACTACACTATGAGCTACAACAACTATAATACCTATACTAACACTACACTATGAGCTACAACAACTACAGTACCTATACTAACACTACACTATGAGCCACAACAACTACCTATACTAACACTACACTATGAGCTACAACAACTATAATACCTATAATAACACTACACTATGAGCTACAACAACTACAGTACCTATACTAACACTACACAATGAGCCACAACAACTACAGTACCTATACTAACACTACACTATGAGCTACAACAACTACCTATACTAACACCACACAATGAGCCACAACAACTACCTATACTAACACTACACTATGAGCTACAACAACTATAATACCTATACTAACACTACACAATGAGCTACAACAACTACAGTACCTATACTAACACTACACTATGAGCCACAACAACTACCTATACTAACACTCCACAATGAGCCACAACAACTACAGTACCTATACTAACACTACACTATGAGCTACAACAACTACAGTACCTATACTAACACTACACTATGAGCCGCAACAACTACCTAAACTAACACTACACTATGAGCTACAACAACTACAGTACCTATACTAACACTACACTATGAGCTACAACAACCACCTATACTAACAGCACACAATGAGCCACAACAACTACAGTGCCTATACTAACACTACACTATGAGCTACAACAACTATAATACCTATACTAACACTACACAATGAGCTACAACAACTACAGTACCTATACTAACACTACACTATGAGCTACAACAACTACCTATACTAACACTACACAATGAGCTACAACAACTACAGTACCTATACTAACAACCACAACAACTACCTATACTAACACTACACTATGAGCTACAACAACTACATTACCTATACTAACACCACACAATGAGCTACAACAACTACCTATATTAACACGACACTATGAGCTACAACAACTACCTATACTAACACTACACAGTGAGCTACAACAACTACAATACCTATACTAACACTACACTATGAGCTACAAAAACTACCTATACTAACACCACACATTGAGCCACAACAACTACCTATACTAACACTACACTATGAGCTACAACAACTATAATACCTATACTAACACTACACAATGAGCTACAACAACTACAGTACCTATACTAACACTATACAATGAGCTACAACAACTACAGTACCTATACTAACACTACACTATGAGCCACAACAACTACCTATACTAACACTACACTATGAGCTACAACAACTACATTACCTATACTAACACCACACAATGAGCTACAACAACTACCTATATTAACACGACACTATGAGCTACAACATCTACCTATACTAACACTACACAGTGAGCTACAACAACTACAATACCTATACTAACACTACACTATGAGCTACAAAAACTACCTATACTAACACCACACATTGAGCCACAACAACTACCTATACTAACACTACACTATGAGCTACAACAACTATAATACCTATACTAACACTACACTATGAGCTACAACAACTATAATACCTATACTAACACTACACTATGAGCTACAACAACTACAGTACCTATACTAACACTACACAATGAGCCACAACAACTACCTATACTAACACTACACTATGAGCTACAACAACTACCTATAATAACACTACACTATGAGCTACAACAACTACAGTACCTATACTAACACTACACAATGAGCCACAACAACTACAATACCTATACTAACACTACACTATGAGCTACAAAAACTACCTATACTAACACCACACATTGAGCCACAACAACTACCTATACTAACACTACACTATGAGCTACAACAACTATAATACCTATACTAACACTACACAATGAGCTACAACAACTACAGTACCTATACTAACACTACACTATGAGCCACAACAACTACCTATACTAACACTACACTATGAGCTACAACAAATAATACCTATACTATGAGCTACAACAACTACAGTACCTATACTAACACTACACTATGAGCTACAACAACTAACAATACTAACACTACACAATGAGCTACAACAACTACAGTACCTATACTAACACTACACTATGAGCTACAACAACTACCTATACTAACACCACACAATGAGCCACAACAACTACCTATACTAACACTACACAATGAGCTACAACAACTACCTATATTAACACTACACTATGAGCTACAACAACTACATTACCTATACTAACACCACACAATGAGCTACAACAACTACCTATATTAACACTACACTATGAGCTACAACAACTATAATACCTATACTAACACTACACTATGAGCTACAACAACTACTACCTATACTAACACTACACAATGAGCTACAACAACTACCTATATACTACACTATGAGCTACAACACTACCTATACTAACACTACAATGAGCTACAACAAACAATACCTATACTAACACTACACTATGAGCTAACTACCTATACTAACACTACACAATGAGCTACAACAACTACTACCTATATTAACACTACACTATGAGCTACAACACTCTACTATACTAACACTACACTATGAGCTACAACAACTATAATACCTATAATAACACTACACTATGAGCTACAACAACTACAGTACCTATACTAACACTACACAATGAGCCACAACAACTACAATACCTATACTAACACTACACTATGAGCTACAAAAACTACCTATACTAACACCACACATTGAGCCACAACAACTACCTATACTAACACTACACTATGAGCTACAACAACTATAATACCTATACTAACACTACACAATGAGCTACAACAACTACAGTACCTATACTAACACTACACTATGAGCCACAACAACTACCTATACTAACACTCCACAATGAGCTACAACAACTACCTATATTAACACTACACTATGAGCTACAACAACTACAGTACCTATACTAACACTACACTATGAGCTACAACAACTAACAATACTAACACTACACAATGAGCTACAACAACTACAGTACCTATACTAACACTACACTATGAGCTACAACAACTACCTATACTAACACCACACAATGAGCCACAACAACTACCTATACTAACACTACACTATGAGCTACAACAACTATAATACCTATACTAACACTACACTATGAGCTACAACAACTACAGTACCTATACTAACACTACACAATGAGCCACAACAACTACCTATACTAACACTACACAATGAGCTACAACAACTACCTATACTAACACTACACTATGAGCTACAACAACTACATTACCTATACTAACACCACACAATGAGCTACAACAACTACCTATATTAACACTACACTATGAGCTACAACAACTATAATACCTATACTAACACTACACTATGAGCTACAACAACTACAGTACCTATACTAACACTACACAATGAGCCACAACAGCTACCTATATTAAAACTACACTATGAGCTACAACAACTACATTACCTATACTAACACCACACAATGAGCTACAACAACTACCTATATTAACACGACACTATGAGCTACAACATCTACCTATACTAACACTACACAGTGAGCTACAACAACTACAATACCTATACTAACACTACACTATGAGCTACAAAAACTACCTATACTAACACCACACAATGAGCCACAACAACTACCTATACTAACACTACACTATGAGCTACAACAACTATAATACCTATACTAACACTACACAATGAGCTACAACAACTACAGTACCTATACTAACACTACACAATGAGCAGTACAACTAACACTACACTATGAGCCACAACAACTACCTATACTAACACTACACTATGAGCTACAACAACTATAATACCTATACTAACACTACGCTATGAGCTACAACAACTACAGTACCTATACTAACACTACACTTTGAGCCACAACAACTACTTATACTAACACTACACTATGAGCTACAACAACTATAACACCTATACTAACACCACACAATGAGCCACAACAACTACAGTGCATATACTAACACTACACTATGAGCTACAACAACTACCTATACTAACACTACACTATGAGCTACAACAACCACCTATACTAACACTACACAATGAGCTACAACAACTACCTACCTATACTAACACTACACTATGAGCCGCAACAACTACCTAAACTAACACTACACTATGAGCTACAACAACTACAGTACCTATACTAACACTACACTATGAGCTACAACAACTACCTATACTAACACCACACAATGAGCCACAACAACTACCTATACTAACACTACACTATGAGCTACAACAACTATAATACCTATACTAACACCACACAATGAGCTACAACAACTACCTATATTAACACGACACTATGAGCTACAACAACTACCTATACTAACACTACATTATGAGCTACAACAACTACAATACCTATACTACCACTACACTATGAGCTACAAAAACTACCTATACTAACACCACACAATGAGCCACAACAACTACCTATACTAACACTACACTATGAGCTACAACAACTATAATACCTATACTAACACTACACAATGAGCTACAACAACTACAGTACCTATACTAACACTACACTATGAGCCACAACAACTACCTATACTAACACTACACCATGAGCTACAACAGCTATAATACCTATACTAACACTACGCTATGAGCTACAACAACTACAGTACCTATACTAACACTACACTTTGAGCCACAACAACTACTTATACTAACACTACACTATGAGCTACAACAACTATAATACCTATAATAACACTACACTATGAGCTACAACAACTACAGTACCTATACTAACACTACACAATGAGCCACAACAACTACCTATACTAACACTACACTATGAGCTACAACAACTACCTATACTAACACCACACAATTAGCCACAACAACTACCTATACTAACACTACACTATGAGCTACAACAACTATAATACCTATACTAACAGCACACAATGAGCCACAACAACTACAGTGCATATACTAACACTACACTATGAGCTACAACAACTACCTATACTAACACTACACTATGAGCTACAACAACCACCTATACTAACACTACACAATGAGCTACAACAACTACAGTACCTATACTAACACTACACTATGAGCTACAACAACTACCTATACTAACACTACACTATGAGCTACAACAACTACAGTACCTATACTAACACTACACTATGAGCTACAACAACTACCTATACTAACACCAGACAATGAGCCACAACAACTACCTATACTAACACTACACTATGAGCTACAACAACTATAATACCTATACTAACACTACACAATGAGCTACAACAACTACAGTACCTATACTAACACTACACTATGAGCTACAACAACTACAGTACCTATACTAACACTACACTATGAGCTACAACAACTACAGTACCTATACTAACACTACACAATGAGCTACAACAACTACAGTACCTATACTAACACCACACATTGAGCCACAACAACTACCTATACTAACACTACACAATGAGCTACAACAACTACCTATATTAACACTACACTATGAGCTACAACAACTACAGTACCTATACTAACACCACACAATGAGCCTACAACAACTACCTAACTAACACTATACTAACACTACAATACCTATACTACAACAACTGTCCCCACTATGTTTTTCCCTTGATCCCCATTATTATTTACCTGTGTCTCGTTTCCCCTGATTGTAAAACCCTTTGTTTCCCTCAGTTCTGTGCTCTGTGTTTGTATGTTAAGCACACCTACAACAACTAGTGTTCTGTGTGCACAATTCCGGGTGAAGTTCTTGTGGTATTCTGTTTTTTGTTTTTGTTTATTTTTTGGTGAGTTTCTTTTGAGGTCTTTTTGTGTTTTTCCTACCACCTTTATGAGCACAACATTTTAGGATTTTTTCTTTATTAAATACCTATAAGTACCTAACACTACACAATGAGCTGTCTAACGTGGCTCAGTTGGTTAAGTGACTGTTTCTCACTCCAGAGACAACTACCTATACTAACACCACTACACAATGAGCCAACAACAACTACCTATACTAACACTACACTATGAGCTACAACAACTATAATACCTATACTAACACTACACAATGACGAACAACAACTACAGTAACCTATACTAACACTACACAATGAGCTACAACAACTACAGTACCTATACTAACACAACACAATGAGCTACAACAACTATAATACCTTTACTAACACTACACAATGAACTACAACAACTACAGTACCTAAACTAACACTACACTATGAGCTACAACAACTACCTATACTAACACTACACTATGAGCTACAACAACTACAGTACCTATACTAACACTACACTATGAGCTACAACAACTACCTATACTAACACTACACAATGAGCTACAACAACTACAGTACCTATACTAACACTACACTATGAGCTACAACAACTACCTATACTAACACCACACATTGAGCCACAACAACTACCTATACTAACACCACACTATGAGCTACAACAACTACATACCTATACTAACACTACACAATGAGCCAACAACAACTACCTATACTAACACTACACTATGAGCTACAACAAACTATACTAACACTACACTAGTGAGCTACAACAACTACAATACCTATACTAACACTACACAATGAGCCACAACAACTACCTATACTAACACTACACTATGAGCTACAACAACTATAATACCTATACTAACACTACACAATGAGCTACAACAACTACAGTACCTATACTAACACTACACAATGAGCTACAACAACTACAGTACCTATACTAACACAACACAATGAGCTACAACAACTACCTATACTAACACCACAATGAGCTACAACAACTACCTATACTAACACTACACTATGAGCTACAACAACTACAGTACCTATACTAACACTACACAATGAGCTACAACAACTACAGTACCTATACTAACACTACACAATGAGCCACAACAACTACCTATACTAACACTACACAATGAGCTAACTACCTATATTAACACTACACTATGAGCTACAACAACTACAGTAACTAACACCACACAATGAGCACAACAACTACCTATACTAACACTACACTATGAGCTACAACAACAACTACCTATACTAACACTACACAGTGAGCTACAACAACTACAATACCTATACTAACACTACACAATGAGCCACAACAACTACCTATACTAACACTACACTATGAGCTACAACAACTATAATACCTATACTAACACTACACAATGACTACAACAACTACAGTACCTATACTAACACTACACAATGAGCTACAACAACTACAGTACCTATACTAACACTACACTATGAGCTACAACAACTACAGTACCTATACTAACTAACACCACACAATGAGCTACAACAACTACCTATATTAACACGACACTATGAGCTACAACAACAACTACCTATACTAACACTACACAGTGAGCTACAACAACTACAATACCTATACTAACACTACACTATGAGCTACAACAACTACCTATACTAACACCACACAATGAGCCACAACAACTACCTATACTAACACTACACTATGAGCTACAACAACTATAATACCTATACTAACACTACACAATGAGCTACAACAACTACAGTACCTATACTAACACTACACAATGAGCTACAACAACTACAGTACCTATACTAACACTACACTATGAGCCACAACAACTACCTATACTAACACTACACTATGAGCTACAACAACTATAATACCTATACTAACACTACACTATGAGCTACAACTATTATAATACCTATACTAACACTACACTATGAGCTACAACAACTATAATACCTATACTAACACTACACAATGCTACAACAAACAGTACCTATACTAACACTACACAATGAGCTACAACAACTACAGTACCTATACTAACACAACACAATGAGCTACAACAAACAGTACCTATACTAACACTACACTATGAGCCACAACAACTACCTATACTAACACTACACAATGAGCTACAACAACTACAGTACCTATACTAACACTACACAATGAGCTACAACAACTACAGTACCTATACTAACACTACACTATGAGCCACAACAACTACCTATACTAACACTACACTATGAGCTACAACAACTATAATACCTATACTAACACTACACTATGAGCTACAACAACTACAGTACCTATACTAACACTACACTATGAGCTACAACAACTACCTATACTAACACTACACTATGAGCTACAACAACTACAGTACCTATACTAACACCACACAATGAGCCACAACAACTACAGTGCCTATACTAACACTACACTATGAGCTACAACAACTACCTATACTAACACTACACTATGAGCTACAACAACCACCTATACTAACAACACAATGAGCTACAACAAGTACAGTACCTATACTAACACTACACTATGAGCTACAACAACTACCTAAACTACCTACTAACACTATGAGCTACAACAACTACAGTACCTATACTAACACTACACTATGAGCTACAACAACTACCTATACTAACACCACACAATGAGCCACAACAACTACCTATACTAACACTACACTATGAGCTACAACAACTATAATACCTATACTAACACCACACAATGAGCTACAACAACTACAGTACCTATACTAACACTACACTATGAGCTACAACAACTACAGTACCTATACTAACACTACACAATGAGCTACAACAACTACAGTACCTATACTAACACCACACAATGAGCCACAACAACTACCTATACTAACACTACACAATGAGCTACAACAACTACCTATATTAACACTACACTATGAGCTACAACAACTACAGTACCTATACTAACACCACACAATGAGCCACAACAACTACCTATACTAACACGACACTATGAGCTACAACAACTACCTATACTAACACTACACAGTGAGCTACAACAACTACAATACCTATACTAACACTACACAATGAGCCACAACAACTACCTATACTAACACTACACCATGAGCTACAACAACTATAATACCTATACTAACACTACACAATGAGAACAACAACTACAGTACCTATACTAACACTACACAATGAGCTACAACAACTACAGTACCTATACTAACACAACACAATGAGCTACAACAACTACAATACCTATACTAACACTACACAATGAGCTACAACAACTACAGTACCTATACTAACACTACACTATGAGCTACAACAACTACCTATACTACACAATGAGCTACAACAACTACAGTACCTATACTAACACCACACAATGAGCCACAACAACTACCTATACTAACACTACACAATGAGCTACAACAACTACCTAACACTACACTATGAGCTACAACAATTACAGTACCTATACTAACACCACACAATGAGCTACAACAACTACCTATATTAACACGACACTATGAGCTACAACAACTACCTATACTAACACTACACAGTGAGCTACAACAACTGCAACTACCTATACTAACACTACACCATGAGCTACAACAACTATAATACCTATACTAACACTACACAATACTATACTAACACTACACTATGAGCTACAACAACTACCTATACTAACACCAGACAATGAGCCACAACAACTACCTATACTAACACTACACTATGAGCTACAACAACTATAATACCTATACTAACACTACACAATGAGCTACAACAACTACAGTACCTATACTAACACTACACATGAGCTACAACAACTACAATACCTATACTAACACTACACAATGAGCCACAACAACTACCTATACTAACACTACACTATGAGCTACAACAACTATAATACCTATACTAACACTACACAATGACCAACAACTACAGTACCTATACTAACACTACACAATGAGCTACAACAACTACAGTACCTATACTAACACAACACAATGAGCTACAACAACTACAGTACCTATACTAACACTACACTATGAGCCACAACAACTACCTATACTAACACTACACAATGAGCTACAACAACTACAGTACCTATACTAACACTACACAATGAGCTACAACAACTACAGTACCTATACTAACACTACACTTTGAGCCACAACAACTACCTATACTAACACTACACTATGAGCTACAACAACTATAATACCTATACTAACACTACACTATGAGCTACAACAACTACAGTACCTATACTAACACTACACAATGAGCCACAACAACTACCTATACTAACACTACACTATGAGCTACAACAACTACAGTACCTATACTAACACCACACAATGAGCCACAACAACTACAGTGCCTATACTAACACTACACTATGAGCTACAACAACTACCTATACTAACACTACACTATGAGCTACAACAACCACCTATACTAACACTACACAATGAGCTACAACAACTACAGTACCTATACTAACACTACACTATGAGCCGCAACAACTACCTAAACTAACACTACACTATGAGCTACAACAACTACAGTACCTATACTAACACTACACTATGAGCTACAACAACTACCTGTACTAACACCACACAATGAGCCACAACAACTACCTATACTAACACTACACTATGAGCTACAACAACTATAATACCTATACTAACACCACACAATGAGCTACAACAACTACAGTACCTATACTAACACTACACTATGAGCTACAACAACTACAGTACCTATACTAACACTACACAATGAGCTACAACAACTACAGTACCTATACTAACACCACACAATGAGCCACAACAACTACCTATACTAACACTACACAATGAGCTACAACAACTACCTATATTAACACTACACTATGAGCTACAACAACTACAGTACCTATACTAACACCACACAATGAGCCACAACAACTACCTATACTAACACGACACTATGAGCTACAACAACTACCTATACTAACACTACACTATGAGCTACAACAACTACCTATACTAACACCACACAATGAGCCACAACAACTACCTATACTAACACTACACTATGAGCTACAACAACTATAATACCTATACTAACACTACACAATGAGCTACAACAACTACAGTACCTATACTAACACTACACTATGAGCTACAACAACTACAGTACCTATACTAACACTACACAATGAGCTACAACAACTACAGTACCTATACTAACACTACACAATGAGCCACAACAACTACCTATACTAACACTACACCATGAGCTACAACAACTATAATACCTATACTAACACTACACAATGACGAACAACAACTACAGTACCTATACTAACACTACACAATGAGCTACAACAACTACAGTACCTATACTAACACAACACAATGAGCTACAACAACTATAATACCTATACTAACACTACACAATGAGCTACAAAAACTACAGTACCTATACTAACACTACACTATGAGCTACAACAACTACCTATACTAACACCACACATTGAGCCACAACAACTACCTATACTAACACCACACAATGAGCCACAACAACTACAGTACCTATACTAACACTACACTATGAGCCACAACAACTACCTATACTAACACTACACTATGAGCTACAACAACTACAGTACCTATACTAACACCACACAATGAGCCACAACAACTACCTATACTAACACGACACTGTGAGCTACAACAACTACCTATACTAACACTACACATGAGCTACAACAACTACAATACCTATACTAACACTACACAATGAGCCACAACAACTACCTATACTAACACTACACTATGAGCTACAACAACTACAATACCTATACTAACACTACACAATGAGCCACAACAACAACCTATACTAACACTACACTATGAGCTACAACAAATACAGTACCTATACTAACACCGCACAATTAGCCACAACAACTACAGTACCTATACTAACACTACACAATGAGCTACAACAACTATAGTACCTATACTAACACTACACTATGAGCTACAACAACTACAGTACCTATACTAACACTACACTATGAGCTACAACAACTAACTAACACTACACAATGAGCTACAACAACTATAATACCTATACTAACACTACACAATGAGCTACAACAACTACAGTACCTATACTAACACTACACAATGAGCTACAACAACTATAATACCTATTCTAACACTACACAATGAACTACAACAACTACAGTACCTATACTAACACTACACTATGAGCCACAACAACTACCTATACTAACACTCCACAATGAGCTACAACAACTACCTATATTAACACTACACTATGAGCTACAACAACTACAGTACCTACACTAACACCACACAATGAGCCACAACAACTACCTATACTAACACTACACTATGAGCTACAACAACTATAATACCTATACTAACACTACACTATGAGCTACAACAACTACAATACCTATACTAACACTACACAATGAGCCACAACAACAACCTATACTAACACTACACTATGAGCTACAACAAATACAGTACCTATACTAACACCGCACAATTAGCCACAACAACTACAGTACCTATACTAACACTACACAATGAGCTACAACAACTACAGTACCTATACTAACACTACACTATGAGCTACAACAACTACCTATACTAACACTACACTATGAGCTACAACAACTACAGTACCTATACTAACACTACACTATGAGCTACAACAACTACCTATACTAACACTACACAATGAGCTACAACAAGTACAGTACCTATACTAACACTACACTATGAGCCGCAACAACTACCTAAACTAACACTACACTATGAGCTACAACAACTACAGTACCTATACTAACACTACACTATGAGCTACAACAACTACCTATACTAACACCACACAATGAGCCACAACAACTACCTATACTAACACTACACTATGAGCTACAACAACTATAATACCTATACTAACACTACGCTATGAGCTACAACAACTACAGTACCTATACTAACACTACACTTTGAGCCACAACAACTACTTATACTAACACAACACAATGAGCTACAACAACCATAATACCTATACTAACACTACACAATGAACTACAACAACTACAACACTAACTATGAGCTACCTATACTAACACTACACAATGAGCTACAACAACTACAGTACCTATACTAACACAACACAATGAGCTACAACAACTACCTATACTAACACCACACAATGAGCTACAACAACTACAGTACCTATACTAACACTACACTATGAGCTACAACAACTACAGTACCTATACTAACACTACACAATGAGCTACAACAACTACAGTACCTATACTAACACCACACAATGAGCCACAACAACTACCTATACTAACACTCCACAATGAGCTACAACAACTACCTATATTAACACTACACTATGAGCTACAACAACTACAGTACCTACACTAACACCACACAATGAGCCACAACAACTACCTATACTAACACGACACTATGAGCTACAACAACTACCTATACTAACACTACACAGTGAGCTACAACAACTACAATACCTATACTAACACTACACAATGAGCCACAACAACTACCTATACTAACACTACACTATGAGCTACAACAACTATAATACCTATACTAACACTACACAATGACGAACAACAACTACAGTACCTATACTAACACTACACAATGAGCTACAACAACTACAGTACCTATACTAACACTACACTATGAGCTACAACAACTACAGTACCTATACTAACACTACACAATGAGCTACAACAACTACAGTACCTATACTAACACTACACAATGAGCTACAACAACAACCTATACTAACACTACACTATGAGCTACAACAACTACCTATACTAACACTACACAGTGAGCTACAACAACTACAATACCTATACTAACACTACACTATGAGCTACAACAACTACCTATACTAACACCACACAATGAGCCACAACAACTACCTATACTAACACTACACTATGAGCTACAACAACTATAATACCTATACTAACACTACACAATGAGCTACAACAACTACAGTACCTATACTAACACTACACAATGAGCTACAACAACTACAGTACCTATACTAACACTACACTATGAGCCACAACAACTACCTATACTAACACTACACAGTGAGCTACAACAACTACAATACCTATACTAACACTACACAATGAGCCACAACAACTACCTATACTAACACTACACTATGAGCTACAACAACTATAATACCTATACTAACACTACACAATGACGAACAACAACTACAGTACCTATACTAACACTACACAATGAGCTACAACAACTACAGTACCTATACTAACACAACACAATGAGCTACAACAACTACAGTACCTATACTAACACT
The DNA here is from genome assembly GCF_036934945.1 of Oncorhynchus masou masou. Classification (NCBI taxonomy): domain Eukaryota; kingdom Metazoa; phylum Chordata; class Actinopteri; order Salmoniformes; family Salmonidae; genus Oncorhynchus; species Oncorhynchus masou. Next base: position 27,984,673 of record NC_088217.1, on the reverse strand, counting down.
ACACTATGAGCCACAACAACTACCTATACTAACACTACACAATGAGCTACAACAACTACAGTACCTATACTAACACTACACAATGAGCTACAACAACTACAGTACCTATACTAACACTACACTTTGAGCCACAACAACTACCTATACTAACACTACACATGACTACAACAACTATAATACCTATACTAACACTACACTATGAGCTACAACAACTACAGTACCTATACTAACACTACACAATGAGCCACAACAACTACCTATACTAACACTACACTATGAGCTACAACAACTACAGTACCTATACTAACACCACACAATGAGCCACAACAACTACAGTGCCTATACTAACACTACACTATGAGCTACAACAACTACCTATACTAACACTACACTATGAGCTACAACAACCACCTATACTAACACTACACAATGAGCTACAACAACTACAGTACCTATACTAACACTACACTATGAGCCGCAACAACTACCTAAACTAACACTACACTATGAGCTACAACAACTACAGTACCTATACTAACACTACACTATGAGCTACAACAACTACCTGTACTAACACCACACAATGAGCCACAACAACTACCTATACTAACACTACACTATGAGCTACAACAACTATAATACCTATACTAACACCACACAATGAGCTACAACAACTACAGTACCTATACTAACACTACACTATGAGCTACAACAACTACAGTACCTATACTAACACTACACAATGAGCTACAACAACTACAGTACCTATACTAACACCACACAATGAGCCACAACAACTACCTATACTAACACTCCACAATGAGCTACAACAACTACCTATATTAACACTACACTATGAGCTACAACAACTACAGTACCTATACTAACACCACACAATGAGCCACAACAACTACCTATACTAACACTACACAGTGAGCTACAACAACTACCTATACTAACACTACACAGTGAGCTACAACAACTACAATACCTATACTAACACTACACAATGAGCCACAACAACTACCTATACTAACACTACACCATGAGCTACAACAACTATAATACCTATACTAACACTACACAATGAGCGAACAACAACTACAGTACCTATACTAACACTACACAATGAGCTACAACAACTACAGTACCTATACTAACACAACACAATGAGCTACAACAACTATAATACCTATACTAACACTACACAATGAACTACAACAACTACAGTACCTATACTAACACTACACTATGAGCTACAACAACTACCTATACTAACACCACACAATGAGCTACAACAACTACAGTACCTATACTAACACCACACAATGAGCCACAACAACTACCTATACTAACACTCCACAATGAGCTACAACAACTACCTATATTAACACTACACTATGAGCTACAACAACTACAGTACCTACACTAACACCACACAATGAGCCACAACAACTACCTATACTAACACGACACTGTGAGCTACAACAACTACCTATACTAACACTACACAGTGAGCTACAACAACTACAACTACCTATACTAACACTACACCATGAGCTACAACAACTATAATACCTATACTAACACTACACAATGACGAACAACAACTACAATACCTATACTAACACTACACTATGAGCTACAACAACTACCTATACTAACACCACACAATGAGCCACAACAACTACCTATACTAACACTACACTATGAGCTACAACAACTATAATACCTATACTAACACTACACAATGAGCTACAACAACTACAGTACCTATACTAACACTACACAGTGAGCTACAACAACTACAATACCTATACTAACACTACACAATGAGCCACAACAACTACCTATACTAACACTACACTATGAGCTACAACAACTATAATACCTATACTAACACTACACAATGACGAACAACAACTACAGTACCTATACTAACACTACACAATGAGCTACAACAACTACAGTACCTATACTAACACAACACAATGAGCTACAACAACTACAGTACCTATACTAACACTACACTATGAGCCACAACAACTACCTATACTAACACTACACAATGAGCTACAACAACTACAGTACCTATACTAACACTACACAATGAGCTACAACAACTACAGTACCTATACTAACACTACACTTTGAGCCACAACAACTACCTATACTAACACTACACTATGAGCTACAACAACTATAATACCTATACTAACACTACACTATGAGCTACAACAACTACAGTACCTATACTAACACTACACAATGAGCCACAACAACTACCTATACTAACACTACACTATGAGCTACAACAACTACAGTACCTATACTAACACCACACAATGAGCCACAACAACTACAGTGCCTATACTAACACTACACTATGAGCTACAACAACTACCTATACTAACACTACACTATGAGCTACAACAACCACCTATACTAACACTACACAATGAGCTACAACAAGTACAGTACCTATACTAACACTACACTATGAGCCGCAACAACTACCTAAACTAACACTACACTATGAGCTACAACAACTACAGTACCTATACTAACACTACACTATGAGCTACAACAACTACCTATACTAACACCACACAATGAGCCACAACAACTACCTATACTAACACTACACTATGAGCTACAACAACTATAATACCTATACTAACACCACACAATGAGCTACAACAACTACAGTACCTATACTAACACTACACTATGAGCTACAACAACTACAGTACCTATACTAACACTACACAATGAGCTACAACAACTACAGTACCTATACTAACACCACACAATGAGCCACAACAACTACCTATACTAACACTCCACAATGAGCTACAACAACTACCTATATTAACACTACACTATGAGCTACAACAACTACAGTACCTACACTAACACCACACAATGAGCCACAACAACTACCTATACTAACACGACACTGTGAGCTACAACAACTACCTATACTAACACTACACAGTGAGCTACAACAACTACCTGTACTAACACCACACAATGAGCCACAACAACTACCTATACTAACACTACACTATGAGCTACAACAACTATAATACCTATACTAACACCACACAATGAGCTACAACAACTACAGTACCTATACTAACACTACACTATGAGCTACAACAACTACAGTACCTATACTAACACTACACAATGAGCTACAACAACTACAGTACCTATACTAACACTACACAATGAGCCACAACAACTACCTATACTAACACTACACCATGAGCTACAACAACTATAATACCTATACTAACACTACACAATGAACTACAACAACTACAGTACCTATACTAACACTACACAATGAGCTACAACAACTACAGTACCTATACTAACACAACACAATGAGCTACAACAACTATAATACCTATACTAACACTACACAATGAACTACAACAACTACAGTACCTATACTAACACTACACTATGAGCTACAACAACTACCTATACTAACACTACACAATGAGCTACAACAACTACAGTACCTATACTAACACCACACAATGAGCCACAACAACTACCTATACTAACACTCCACAATGAGCTACAACAACTACCTATATTAACACTACACTATGAGCTACAACAACTACAGTACCTACACTAACACCACACAATGAGCCACAACAACTACCTATACTAACACGACACTGTGAGCTACAACAACTACCTATACTAACACTACACAGTGAGCTACAACAACTACAATACCTATACTAACACTACACAATGAGCCACAACAACTACCTATACTAACACTACACAGTGAGCTACAACAACTACAATACCTATACTAACACTACACAATGAGCCACAACAACTACCTATACTAACACTACACCATGAGCTACAACAACTATAATACCTATACTAACACTACACAATGACGAACAACAACTACAGTACCTATACTAACACTACACAATGAACTACAACAACTATAATACCTATTCTAACACTACACAATGAACTACAACAACTACAGTACCTATACTAACACTACACTATGAGCTACAACAACTACCTATACTAACACCACACAATGAGCTACAACAACTATAATACCTATACTAACACTACACAATGACGAACAACAACTACAGTACCTATACTAACACTACACAATGAACTACAACAACTATAATACCTATTCTAACACTACACAATGAACTACAACAACTACAGTACCTATACTAACACTACACTATGAGCCACAACAACTACCTATACTAACACTCCACAATGAGCTACAACAACTACCTATATTAACACTACACTATGAGCTACAACAACTACAGTACCTACACTAACACCACACAATGAGCCACAACAACTACCTATACTAACACGACACTATGAGCTACAACAACTACCTATACTAACACTACACAGTGAGCTACAACAACTACAATACCTATACTAACACTACACAATGAGCCACAACAACTACCTATACTAACACTACACTATGAGCTACAACAACTATAATACCTATACTAACACTACACAATGAGCTACCACAACTACAGTACCTATACTAACACTACACAATGAGCTACAACAACTACAGTACCTATATTAACACAACACAATGAGCTACAACAACCATAATACCTATACTAACACTACACAATGAACTACAACAACTACAGTACCTATACTAACACTACACTATGAGCTACAACAACCACCTATACTAACACTACACAATGAGCTACAACAAGTACAGTACCTATACTAACACTACACTATGAGCCGCAACAACTACCTAAACTAACACTACACTATGAGCTACAACAACTACAGTACCTATACTAACACTACACTATGAGCTACAACAACTACCTGTACTAACACCACACAATGAGCCACAACAACTACCTATACTAACACTACACTATGAGCTACAACAACTATAATACCTATACTAACACCACACAATGAGCTACAACAACTACAGTACCTATACTAACACTACACTATGAGCTACAACAACTACAGTACCTATACTAACACTACACAATGAGCTACAACAACTACAGTACCTATACTAACACCACACAATGAGCCACAACAACTACCTATACTAACACTCCACAATGAGCTACAACAACTACCTATATTAACACTACACTATGAGCTACAACAACTACAGTACCTACACTAACACCACACAATGAGCCACAACAACTACCTATACTAACACGACACTGTGAGCTACAACAACTACCTATACTAACACTACACAGTGAGCTACAACAACTACAATACCTATACTAACACTACACAATGAGCCACAACAACTACCTATACTAACACTACACCATGAGCTACAACAACTATAATACCTATACTAACACTACACAATGACAAACAACAACTACAGTACCTATACTAACACTACACAATGAGCTACAACAACTACAGTACCTATACTAACACAACACAATGAGCTACAACAACTATAATACCTATACTAACACTACACAATGAACTACAACAACTACAGTACCTATACTAACACTACACTATGAGCTACAACAACTACCTATACTAACACCACACAATGAGCTACAACAACTACAGTACCTATACTAACACCACACAATGAGCCACAACAACTACCTATACTAACACTCCACAATGAGCTACAACAACTACCTATATTAACACTACACTATGAGCTACAACAACTACAGTACCTACACTAACACCACACAATGAGCCACAACAACTACCTATACTAACACGACACTGTGAGCTACAACAACTACCTATACTAACACTACACAGTGAGCTACAACAACTACAATACCTATACTAACACTACACAATGAGCCACAACAACTACCTATACTAACACTACACAGTGAGCTACAACAACTACAATACCTATACTAACACTACACAATGAGCCACAACAACTACCTATACTAACACTACACCATGAGCTACAACAACTATAATACCTATACTAACACTACACAATGACGAACAACAACTACAGTACCTATACTAACACTACACAATGAGCTACAACAACTATAATACCTATTCTAACACTACACAATGAACTACAACAACTACAGTACCTATACTAACACTACACTATGAGCTACAACAACTACCTATACTAACACCACACAATGAGCTACAACAACTACAGTACCTATACTAACACCACACAATGAGCCACAACAACTACCTATACTAACACTCCACAATGAGCTACAACAACTACCTATATTAACACTACACTATGAGCTACAACAACTACAGTACCTACACTAACACCACACAATGAGCCACAACAACTACCTATACTAACACGACACTATGAGCTACAACAACTACCTATACTAACACTACACAGTGAGCTACAACAACTACAATACCTATACTAACACTACACAATGAGCCACAACAACTACCTATACTAACACTACACTATGAGCTACAACAACTATAATACCTATACTAACACTACACAATGACGAACGACAACTACAGTACCTATACTAACACTACACAATGAGCTACAACAACTACAGTACCTATATTAACACAACACAATGAGCTACAACAACCATAATACCTATACTAACACTACACAATGAACTACAACAACTACAGTACCTATACTAACACTACACTATGAGCTACAACAACTACAGTACCTATACTAACACTACACAATGAGCTACAGCAACTACAGTACCTATACTAACACTACACAATGAGCTACAACAACAACCTATACTAACAGTACACTATGAGCTACAACAACTACCTATATTAACACTAAACTATGAGCTACAACAACTACAGTACCTATTCTAACACCACACAATGAGCCACAACAACTACCTATACTAACACTACTGTCATGACGTTGGCCTGGGGTTTATGTAGGTTTATGACAGTCATAAATACCTCTCACCCCCTTTCCTCTCTCTCCCCTACTGATGTTACATTTGCAAACCCTTGGTTAACATAGAGATTCTGGGAACATCAGAAGGTGGGGGGATATTAATAATATTCTGGTAATCCGACCAATTGAACATATGCGGTGGTACTTAATGAATATGATGTCAGTTCGGTTGTCATCTGAGACATTCTCATCAATGATAAGATGACAAACTCTACAGTGGAAAGTCTACACATCAGAGTTATCGGATTCACATGGAATTGTTGTTCAATTTAATGTTTGAATATGAAATTATTCGTAATGGGATGTAATGTGATTTTAGCTTCTAAAATGTGAGATTTGGGTTTTCAAAAGATAGGGCTCTGCTCAATCAGTGTCCCGCCCCTGTGAAGGGACATGGGCTATAAAACTTTTCAAACACGCCCTCCTCCCCCTTCCCTTATAAGCCCTTAACGACAATATAACCTCCTGTTCCGAGGACGTGAGGACGACGGTCCGATGTCAGAATGGTTCAGATAATAACTACAGAACGAAGCCAACATCAGCGTGAGCTTTGGTTGCGAATGGTATGAACTTTGAACTCTTATTCACTACAGAAGTGATACCTCCTAGCCGTTGAGTTAGCAACAGCTGCTGCAAACGAGGGTTAGGAAGGAACAGACAGAGTATCCCATCTACCACACAACGACGTTACTACAACGTATTCAATTTACCAGCAGAGACATTCTTCAAAGGACGAAGGACGAGGTTGGGCAACATGGCCTTCCATCTACCACCAACCTACCGAAGCGCAGCTCAGAGTAAATGTTTATTGCATTTTCCTTTTCCAAATGGGCGGTAATTTAGAATGCATAAGATACTGTATTTACGGTGGCACAGCTTCGCCCTTTGTTCCTCAGTCTTCCCGCTCTTTCACTCAAACCCAGCCCCTTTTCTTTTATGTAACAAGCTGTCATATCTGTTCCACCGGCTAGGGACGTTTTCCTTTATGACATAATTTGTAATCAAGTTATGATTTAATTATGTGTATGTGTAATTCTGTGTGATTAGTTAGGTATTTAGTAAATAAATAATTAAACCCAATTTTGTATTGCTGGTTCAACTTGTTAGCCAGGGTTCGTGCAGATATTACTGGGTCTTTAAGAGTTTATTCGGAAGATAACATCTCTATAAATATTATTTTGTGGTGCCCGACTCTCTAGTTAATTACATTTACATGATTAGCTCAATCAGGTAATATTAATTACAGAGAAATTATTTTATAGAATAGCATGTCACTTAATCCGGCATAGCCAAAGACACGACACTACACTATCAGCAACAACAACTACCTATACTAACACTACACAATGAGATACAACAACTACCTATACTAACACTACACAATGAGCTACAACAATTACCTATAGTAACACTACACTATCAACTACTACAACTACCTATACTAACACTACACTATGAGATACAACAACTACCTATACTAACACTACACTATGAGCTACAACAACTATAATACCTATACTAACACTACACAATGAGCTACAACAATTACCTATAGTAACACTACACTATCAACTACTACAACTACCTATACTAACACTACACTATGAGATACAACAACAACAACTACATATACTAACACTACACTATGAGATACAACAACCACCTATACTAACACTACACAATCAGCTACAACAAGTACAGTACCTAAACAAACACTACACTATGAGCTAAAACATCTACAGTACCTATACCTACCTCTGTCTGTAAACAATTGTTTGAAAAATTACTTGTGCACAAAGTAGATGTCCTAACCGACTTGCCAAAACTATAGTTTGTTAACAAGACATTTGTGGAGTGGTTGAAAAACTAGTTTTATTGACTCCAACCTAAGTGTATGTAAACTTCTGATTTCAACGATATACTAACACGACACTATGAGCTGCAACAACTATCTATAATAACACTACACAATGAGCTACAACAACTATCTATATACTATCAGTGTGTGTGTGTGTGTGTGCGTGTGCGTGTGTGTGCGTGTGTGTGTGTGTGTCTGAAAGGCAGAACAAACCAATCCAGCCAATTTGGTTTCGAGAAACTCATCCACAGCCAACTCTGACATTCGCCTCAGCACAAACGGTCACCCAACCTGCCACTCCAAATCTGTGACCTTTGGTTTTTGGAAGCCGGTGTACAGCGCTCTGCAGGGGCGTATGCGTCCGCAGTGGCAGACTTCTATTCATGTGGTATTACTGCCTGTGGACTGGTGCACACTGGTCTCTTCCTGGCCCTGCTGCGGGCGCTCCCTCTGACAGACACAGCACAGCTCTTAATTGGAGCACAATCAGCGTGAGCTGATGCCACTTCAATTACCTGCCAATAAACCCCACGGTTAAAGACAGCAGGTAGTCTACCGTTTTAGAGTAACTGGGCCAGTAACTGAAAAGTTTCTGGTTTGAATCCCCGAGCCGACTACTGGGGAAAATCTGTCAATATGCCCTTGAGCAAGGCACTTTACCCTAATTGCTCCTGTAAGTCACTCTGGATAAGAGTGTCTGCGAAATGACTAAAGTGTAAAGACGGAGCATAGCTATGGAGCCCACACCTGACAGAAAGAGAGAAGAGAGTGACAGTGGATGTCTGTGTGTGTGGAACTGGAGACCAATGTAAAGTAATACAGTGTGATACTTTGAAAAGTGAAAGGCAAGGCCACCCCCATGATGACTAATGGGGTATTGTCAGTCAGTCAGTTTCCCCTTGGCTGGCACATCATTAAAGGCTTCCTTGAGTTGAATAGGGGGAAAAGTGTGTTGTAAGGAGAAAGTGGCCCAAAGCTTATTTCAGGGAAACATCTTATTGTATGATACAGGATACAATTATGGCACAGAGGATTTCCAGATGACCTCCCTCACATATCTGAGAAACACACACAAGTGGGAGGAGAATATGGTAGAAAAAAACACTAACAGGGGTTTCTGTCATCAAAACTGCATCTGCAATCGAGGAATGTTCAACATTATGACAAGGGAGTCCTATTGAGAGCCAATAGTTAACTCAATGATATAAAAAACATATTTCATCAGCTAAAATTCAATTTTATGTTATCTATTTCCCTGGGGAATACATTATCTATCAATCCACATATATTCTGCCACCACCCTGAAAACATTTCTCTCTCTCTTTTCATTCCATGAACCAAGCCTATCGTTCAAGGCACCTATCTTTTTGATTTCAACAACTTTGCATTTTCTTTAAATAAATCACCCTAGCAACCGACATATTTGATTTTCTTTCTTGCCATGTTACAGAAATAAGTACTTTAGTCTAAGAAAGTACACTAGCTAAATTAGCCAAACAAGCCCACCATATTTTCCAGTGGTTAGATTGTATCCGAAAGGTTGCTAGATCAAATCCCCGAGCTGACAAGGTAAAACTATGTGGTTCTGCCCCTGAACAAGACAGTTAACCCACTGTTTCTAGGCCGTCATTGTAAATAAGAATTTGTTCTTAACTTACTTGCCTAGGTAAATAAAGGTTAAATAAAGAAATATCCTATCTGGCAGGAATGATAAATTACCTGTACTGGACCATTACAAAAAACATAGCAGTTAGCATGTTCAACACATCATGTGACCCCAGTCATTCACAACACACACACATAGAATTTAGCATTTTTAGCAGAACACTTGTGCTCCCAGTCACTTACAACCCAAACAGTGGTGACCAGAGGGAGGCTGTTGGACTGTGGAGCATACCTGACCATGCAGAGTTTGGGTTGGTGGCCAGCAGTGTAATGAAGTCCTGGCAGGTGTTGGGCTGCAACAGTGTGCTGTCGTCCAGACAGAGGTCAATGATGAGGGCCACTGCCTTCTCACAGTGCATGTCATGGTCCTTTCTCTCCTCCGCAGAACTCATCCTCCTTCGTGAGTTCCACACAGTCTCTAGCTTTCATCCAGGACTGGAGAAAGTGCAGGAGGGATGGTGTTGGTGCTGCATAAAAAAATGTATGCAACTTACCGCTCTTGTTGTAACTCACTCTGGCTTTCTCTGCCTCTCAGGCTCCTGGATGTACAGCCAGTCAGTATCAATATGTGTGTCTGTGTGTGCATAAGAGAGAATGTGTGGGAGGGGGTTTGATGAAGCAGTGGGACCCCCCAGGTATTCCTGGAGCAGGAGTGTTGTATCATGCCATATCCATGCTTAGAAAGAGAGAGACAGAAGTTGGAGAGAGACAGAGGGTGGAGAGAGAGAGAGAGAGGATGGAGAGAGACAGAGGGTGGAGAGAGACAGAGGGTGGAGAGAGAGACAGAGGATGGAGAGAGAGACAGAGGATGGAGAGAGAGACAGAGAATGGAGAGAGACAGAGGGTGGAGAGAGAGACAGAGGGTGGAGAGAGACAGAGGGTGGAGAGAGACAGACGGTGGAGAGAGACAGAGGGTGGAGAGAGAGACAGACGGTGGAGAGAGACAGAGGGTGGAGAGAGAGAGAGGATGGAGAGAGACAGAGGGTGGAGAGAGAAACAGATGGTGGAGAGAGACAGAGGGTGGAGAGAGAGAGGGTGGAGAGAGAAACAGAGGGTGGAGAGAGAGACAGAGGGTGGAGAGAGACAGAGGGTGGAGAGAGAGAGGGTGGAGAGAGACAGAGGGTGGAGAGAGACAGAGGGTGGAGAGAGACAGAGGGTGGAGAGAGAGACAGAGGGTGGAGAGAGACAGAGGGTGGAGAGAGAGACAGAGGGTAGAGAGAGAGACAGAGGGTGGAGAGAGACACAGAGGGTGGAGAGAGAGACAGAAGGTGGAGAGAGAGACAGAGGGTGGAGAGAGAGACAGAGGGTGGAGAGAGACAGAGGGTGGAGAGAGACAGATTTGGAGAGAGACAGAGAGAGGTCTTCCTACAGACTATGTAGAAGACTGTATATGTTACTTTGACTAGGGATGATAGGAGTCACTGTATTTCAAAGTCAACTCAATCTGTTTAAATACTGTTCTCAAATACTGTACATTATTCCAAATGTTTAAAAAAAATACATAAATGGAAGGTGCCCACATGAAAAAAATGCCTTTGTTTACTATAGAATACTACAGTACATAGTATTGTAGTCAACTGTAGTATACTGTTGAATACTATGCTACACACTGTAGTATCCCTTGATCATGTGTATTATTAACTATAAAATTGTGTTTTATATTGTAGAATACTATAGTAAACACTCAGTATACTACAGTCCACAAAAACCCTACAGTAAATATTACAGTAATGTCCACAAAAACACTACAGTCCACAAAAACATTTTTTAACTGTAGTAATACTACAGCAATTAATTTGAATATACTTTGCCAATTGTCCTTCCCCTTATCCCAATTTGTGCCACCCATAAGTTAGAAACCTACATGCCAAGTATAGACCATATATTGTGTTCAATACAGGTTACAGAAAAGAGCAGAAGCTCTGAACTATCCACTCAGACTGTAGTATACTACTATAGTATACTATAGTAATATCTGAAAAACACTGTAGTTAATTCTACAGTATACTACAAACACTGCAAGTTTTTTAACTATAGTATTACTACAGAATTTATACTATAGTAAACTATATTATATTTTAATGTGGGTATTAATGGAAATAAGTATTTAAGATGCCACAAACAGATGCCACAAACAAAAGGCCTGCTCTAGAGTGATTGATTGACAGACTGATGGATCTTGTAGCTTGGATGGCTTATATGCTTTATCATACATATCCATACCCCCAGTCTCCCACAGGTGTCAACTTGTATTTGAAAGAATAATCACTCCTACTGACTTTCTTTATTTTCATTTTAATCTTTTTTTGTTTTTAAAGACTCTGCAGGACACAAAGTTTCAGGTGTCACCAGACCAGAAGTATATTCTGCTGGGGTACAACGTGCATCCGGTAGCTAAAATTTAACAGTCAGTGTATTTATTGAGGAATGTTTAAAGAAAAAACTGGGAACATACTTCTGAATTGTATCCATACCTCCACCCCTTGTTGAATAGACTGATTTCATTCTGCACTAAGAAATATATTTGATCTATTTACAGGACGTTTTAATTCAGATGGGACTAAGCTAAAAGCCAAACAAATCAAAACACTTATGCTCCTGAAGGGCATTTTCCACCCAGTCTAAAATCTGCCACAGTTTATCTTTAGGGTATGTGTGTTTTACTCTTAAATACTTGAAAATGCCACAATGCATCTCTTCTACTTAAATATGTGTCACCAGCCGCTAACTAACTGAGTTATCATTCTATCCATGCCAACTATAAATGGAAACTATTTGGACTGACATACTGCGTAGTGTCCTCTATTGTTGATTTGATTGTCCTTGACAGGTGTTCTCAAAATCCTTTTCAGCCTCCTATGCCATTGACATTGAGGGGACCGGGATAATTATTATTGATAGCATGGTAATATATTCCTATATCGTGCAATCAATCCAATCCAACACATCCAAATGTAATAGGTTGAATAACAGTTAATCAAGTCATTTTGTGGTTTACTTCGGCCAAGACCATGTCTCAGATTAAACTTGTTGCGTATGCATGTGTTTGTGTGGATATTCTCATGCATTTGTGTTATTGTGTGTGTGTGTGTGTGTGTCATGGACTTCCATGAGCTACACCAACAGAGTGAAGCCATCTGCTTTTCAGTACGCTGTCTGGGGTCCCCATGGAAATCAACTGGTGAGGCCCTAAGGCAGGGGTGCACAACATACAGCCAACGGCCCAAATGCAGCCAAAGAAATGCTATTTTTTGGCCCATAGTTCAGTGGATCCTCTACTACTGTATATTAATAGGTGTATGTTGTATTCACATTGACTAACATAGGCACTGTTATTTTGGCAGACCTACATCTTTCAGAATAATCTCTACTACCAGGCGGGTGTGTACAGCGGGTGTGTACAGCGGTCCTGTACGTCTCACCACTACAGGCAGTGGGCCTGTTATCAACGGGCTGTCAGACTGAACATATGAGGGTGAGAGAGACGCTGCCTCTGTAAAGTAAAATAATGCTTACTTACTTATAGGCCGCAACAATCTTCTACCAATGGAGTCTGTCTTTGGCCACAGCTTGCACCCTATCCCATGAGAGACCCATCTCTTCCAGCTCAGCCACAACTGTTCGTTGCCATGTCATTTTTAGCCTGCCTCGTTTGTGCTTTCCTGTTGGTGTCTACCTGACAAAACAACAACATAAACATTACTTATATATATTTTGTCATATACTATACTACAACTCATAAATAATAATCAATCTATAATATGCAATATAAATGAATGTGGTGTACTTGAAAGTGCCTGACATCACAAATGAAGTTCCCATGTAGAGACATGACATTCTTATCACAATCTATCTACTAAGAACTGGTGCGCTATAGTCTGTATACAACATAGATGGGCCCATTACACCTGGTACTGTATGTTAACTGTTATGTCATGTGTTTCCAGAGGAGATCCTCCAGGCGTACCCTGCTTACTGGTGGTCATGTCTTTCACAAGGAGATCCTCCAGGTGTACCCTGCTTACTGGTGGTCATGTATTTCACGAGGTGATCCTCCAGGCGTACCCTGCTTACTGGTGGTCATGTCTTTCACGAGGAGATCCTCCAGGTGTACCCTGCTTACTGGTGGTCATGTCTTTCACGAGGAGATCCTCCAGGTGTACCCTGCTTACTGGTGGTCATGTCTTTCACGAGGAGATCCTCCAGGTGTAGCCTGCTTACTGGTGGTCATGTCTTTCACGAGGTGATCCTCCAGGTGTAGCCTGCTTACTGGTGGTCATGTCTTTCACGAGGAGATCCTCCAGGCGTAACCTGCTTACTGGTGGCTGGACACGGGGTCCGTCTGGCATACTTGTCCATCAACCACACACACCCACCCTATGTGGGGATCCCTCATTTCACTTGAGGGGCATACCACTCAGGAGCCTACTATCCATACCCCAAGGTGAAACTTACAATAATAATGTAAACAAAGACCACTTCTGTACACTTTAACTTTGATTTCAAGGACATCTCCTGTGCCATAAACCTCTTGACAGAGGCTACACTAAGATGAATTGAGGTCAATACAGAATGTCTTTGGACAATGTGATTATTTGAGATAATATCCCAGTAGTTACTCTTTACATGGTGAACGTCTTCAGCCCTACTCACACTCTGAGGATGACTAATCCAGTCTCACTCAAAAGCAGGTACTGTATGTACTAGTTTACATACTAGTTTACATACAGTGCCTTGCGAAAGTATTCGGCCCCCTTGAACTTTGCGACCTTTTGCCACATTTCAGGCTTCAAACATAAAGATATAAAACTGTATTTTTTGTAAAGAATCAACAACAAGTGGGACACAATCATGAAGTGGAACGACATTTATTGGATATTTCAAACAATTTTAACAAATCAAAAACTGAAAAATTGGGCGTGCAAAATTATTTAGCCCCCTTAAGTTAATACTTTGTAGCGCCACCTTTTGCTGCGATTACAGCTGTAAGTCGCTTGGGGTATGTCTCTATCAGTTTTGCACATCGAGAGACTGAAATTTTTTCCCATTCCTCCTTGCAAAACAGCTCGAGCTCAGTGAGGTTGGATGGAGAGCATTTGTGAACAGCAGTTTTCAGTTCTTTCCACAGATTCTCGATTGGATTCAGGTCTGGACTTTGACTTGGCCATTCTAACACCTGGATATGTTTATTTTTGAACCATTCCATTATAGATTTTGCTTTATGTTTTGGATCATTGTCTTGTTGGAAGACAAATCTCCGTCCCAGTCTCAGGTCTTTTGCAGACTCCATCAAGTTTTCTTCCAGAATGGTCCTGTATTTGGCTCCATCCATCTTCCCATCAATTTTAACCATCTTCCCTGTCCCTGCTGAAGAAAAGCAGGCCCAAACCATGATGCTGCCTCCACCATGTTTGACAGTGGGTATGGTGTGTTCAGGGTGATGAGCTGTGTTGCTTTTACGCCAAACATAACGTTTTGCATTGTTGCCAAAAAGTTCAATTTTGGTTTCATCTGACCAGAGCACCTTCTTCCACATGTTTGGTGTGTCTCCCAGGTGGCTTGTGGCAAACTTTAAACAACACTTTTTATGGATATCTTTAAGAAATGGCTTTCTTCTTGCCACTCTTCCATAAAGGACAGATTTGTGCAATATACGACTGATTGTTGTCCTATGGACAGAGTCTCCCACCTCAGCTGTAGATCTCTGCAGTTCATCCAGAGTGATCATGGGCCTCTTGGCTGCATCTCTGATCAGTCTTCTCCTTGTATGAGCTGAAAGTTTAGAGGGACGGCCAGGTCTTGGTAGATTTGCAGTGGTCTGATACTCCTTCCATTTCAATATTATCGCTTTCACAGTGCTCCTTGGGATGTTTAAAGCTTGGGAAATCTTTTTGTATCCAAATCCGGCTTTTAACTTCTTCACAACAGTATCTTGGACCTGCCTGGTGTGTTCCTTGTTCTTCATGATGCTCTCTGCGCTTTTAACGGACCTCTGAGACTATCACAGTGCCGGTGCATTTATACGGAGACTTGATTACACACAGGTGGATTGTATTTATCATCATTAGTCATTTAGGTCAACATTGGATCATTCAGAGATCCTCACTGAACTTCTGGAGAGAGTTTGCTGCACTGAAAGTAAAGGGGCTGAATAATTTTGCACGCCCAATTTTTCAGTTTTTGATTTGTTAAAAAAGTTTGAAATATCCAATAAATGTCTTTCCACTTCATGATTGTGTCCCACTTGTTGTTGATTCTTCACAAAAAAATACAGTTTTATATCTTTATGTTTGAAGCCTGAAATGTGTCAAAAGGTCGCAAAGTTCAAGGGGGCCGAATACTTTCGCAAGGCACTGTATGTGTGCTTTATCTCTCAATAAATCTTTTTTTTTCAGACTTACATCTTTGTGCTTCTCCCCTGTCTGTCTGTCTGTCTGTCTGTCTGTCTGTCTGTCTGTCTGTCTGTCTGTCTGTCAGTCTGTCTGTTTGTTCGTAGTCTGTCTTTCTGTCTGTCTGACTGTGTATTTGTCTGTCTGTCAGAGGTCATCACGTCTCCATAGTGAAGTGGGCCAGTTGGACCTGGCTGGCTGTGTGTTGGTTAAACCGGGTCCAGAACTATTCTATTGTCTCTGTGTGTGAGGCAACCACTGGAGTCTGCTCACAGGTGATACACTGATCCGTTATATAGGGATTAGATCCACATCAATTTCTAGCAGCTCTATGCGGATGCATGACTGTGTTGGTTGTCACTGATATAAAGTGTATGAGTGAATAAATCAGCGATTCCCTCAAAATGTTGAATTAAGTTTTATTCATGGAGGACTGTAAGATGCAATGTAATTCCTTTTTTCTGTTGCAACCCCCACAGAAGTGCAAAATGACCATGGAGGTCTGGTAAAGTAAAGTAAAGTCAGTCTACTGATTACTTTAACCAAGATCAACCAAAAGGCTGAATTTATTGACAGACATTTTATAAGAAATGGGAAAACTTCCTGTGTTTCAGCACAGTATGCAACCTGCATTATATGTAGAGACTTTAGTCTGTATAAAAGCATTGAGAACACTTCCCAATTCTCATCTCCTGGTTTTAGTTTCGCTGGACAAGTAAGAACCCTGAGGGGGAGAAATGGCCTATTCTAATCATTAAGTGGTTATATTCAATTAAATGAATGTGGCTGAATGAAAACTGAATACATTTATTCCAATTGGACCTGGAGGGAAACAGGGGAATACTATACTGAACAAAAATATACATTTACATTTACATTTAAGTCATTTAGCAGACGCTCTTATCCAGAGCGACTTACAAATTGGACATAAACGCAACATTAAAAGTGTTGGTTCCATGTTTTATGAGCTGAAATAAAAGAAATGCCCATATGCACAAAAATATTATTTCTCTCAAATGCTGTGCACAAATCTGTTTACATCGCTGTTTGTGAGCATTTATCCTTTGCCAAGAGAATCCATCCACCTGACAGGTGTGGCATATCAAGAATCTGATTAACCAGCATCATGATTACACAGGTGCTGGGGACAATAAAAGGCCACTCTTAAATGTGCAGTTTTGTCACACAACACAATGCCACAGATGTCTCAATTTTGAGGGAGCTTGCAATTGGAATGCTGACTGCAGGAATGTCCACCAGAGCTGTTGCCAGAGAATTGTATGTTAATTTCTCTACCATGAGCCGCCTCCAACTTCGTTTTCAAGAATGTGGCATTATGTTCAACCGGCCTGACAACCGCAGACCACATGTAACCACCCCAGCCCAGGACCTCCACATCTGGCTTCTTCACCTGTGGTATCATCTGAGACCAGCCACCCAGACAGTTGATGAAACTGAGGAGTATTTATGTCTGTAATAAAGCCCTTTTGTAGGGAAAAACAAATTCTGATTGGCAGGGCCTGGCTACCCAATGAGTGGGCCTGGCTCCCAAGTGGGTGGTCCTATGCCCTCCCAGGCCCACCCAAGGCTGCGCCCCTGCCCAGTCATGTGAAATCCATAGATTACGCCTAATGAATGTATTTCAATTGACTGATTTCCTTATATGAACTGTAACTCAGTAAAACTGTTTAAATTGTTGTATGTTGCGTTTATATATTTGTAAAATAGGTAGTGTTAAGTAATGGGAGTGAGTCGAGATGATTAGGGTCCACAGTTTATCTCCTGACCACGTGGCTTGACCAGGAAAAACTCTGGGCCCCTTTGGGTGTGGTCAGGTCACGTTGACAAGAAAGCCGCTAGGCCCTAGATAGTGTATGACAACCAATAACTGTGAAAGTTACTCTTTCCGGCCAACAGGAGATGCCTCTCTTCTCTAGAGCTGGTTCTGTGTTCTGTCACTCCGCCGCAGTACAAGGGGGGTGCAGAGAGTATCAAAACGTAGCTGTACTCCTTGCTCAGGTCAGAGTTGTGTTTCAACCTTATCTACCCTGCTTTATCTCCCATGGTATCTGTGTCCTTGGCTTGTCCCCCCTTCTCTCTCTCTAACTCAATTTCCGTCTTCTTGAAGCCTTTGACTTCTCCCATATCTCCACGTTCCTGACATCAGGGCACTGGGATTGATGTCACTTTGTGGACTGGATAAAGATGCAGAGAAAATGTAGGAGGAGTAAAGGATTTTGCAAATCACTAACATCTGCTGGTGAGATTGCAGCTGGCATTTATGTATCCACAGCACATTAATTAATTAATTATACCACAATCCATAAATCTATCCATATGTTTTTCCTGAACATGAGACCTGACCAGGGAAAACTCTAGGCACAAGTCCAGAATGTATCCTGGTAAAGTCTCTTGGTCGGGAGCTGTGGCAACCAGTCATTCAGGGCTGGTGTATTTTTGTTGGGGGCGCATGCCTGTTTTGCGTGCTATTTTGGCATTAATACTTGTCACATATCAGTTTGCAAACAATGTAAAAACAAATATATAGATAATTTAGTGAATAAAGTTGCATACAAACATGGTCTCTTTTTTGTTTTCTTGAGTAAGGCAGCTTCAAAATGCAGGTTTTTTCAGCCGAGTTCAGTGCTTTCTATGGTGGTGGGGCAGGCCAGCAGAAAATAAGAGCATTGCGCTGGGATTGGCTCAGTATTCTGTCACTCATGGGGACCTTGCGCAATCGCCAAGGTCCCCATGAGCCTTTAGAAAGGGTAGGCATTCAACATTTCAGCACTTTGGATCCTGCCATAGAGTTATATTACAAGAGCCCTTCCAATAAAGCTCAAGGTCATTGGCCACAGAAATTACGTCAAATCACGTTATACTATGTACAGTAGCTTTGATTGGACTGATCATGTCAACATCTTACTTTCACAATTTTAGCGAGCAGTCATCATCATGAAACAAGTCTACTGGCAAATCCTTTTTAATCGTTGTCATATGAAGAGAAAATATAGATAAAACGTATCGGTGCTCATCGGCCATAAACATTACACAACAATTTGGAGATCGCAAATTCAACAATGAGTGTTTTGTAAGGAATCGGTGACAGTGGTTTACTGCAAGCATTGCACCTGGGAATTCGGGAATAAACAGTTCTAACTGGGAAAATATGTTTTGAACGGTTATTTAACTCGGAATTGTAAATCCGGCATATTTCTCTTTGATTACAAATGTTGCCCACGAAGGACCGCCGGGCCACTTTCCTGTTAAATAAAGCACATCACAGTCCAAAAATGTCTTATGCTGATCATCAATTATGTAGGATGCCAGAGAGATATGTATCCTATAGCTAAAAAGTAATACTAAGTGTATGTTGTGTAGTAAGCTGTTAGTAGCCCATGTCCCTCACCCTAATAACTTGGTCTATTTTCACCAACGCGGTATTGTAAACACATCGTTCCTGGCAGGTGTGTGCTTGTTTACTATATTTGTACATCTTTAACAGTGCTATTGATAGTAGTGGTGGCGCCTGGCTTGCACGTGAACATTCAGCACACACATTCTAGAATTGAATTGTGTTATTTGACGTGTCAAATTAAAATCTTAATTAACGCGTCAAAAAGAAAAAAGCCAGCTGTAACATTGGCAAGGTTTTGGGAGTGCTGTTGAGACAGCTTTATGTAGGCCCCAACAGTTTGTTGGCACAGTTTGTCAGCATTATAGTGCAATTCTTGTATTGTTTAGTGTTGTGTTGTGGCTTTGCTGGCATGCATCCCACATTTTTTATTTTGCACCACCAAGATTTACATGCTAAAATTGCCACTGGTGGGGAGTAACTCAGGTCCATGAGAAATGTTTACATAGTTCAGTCTAAATGCTTTCTATTCACTGTTCCTTTCCCTCGGTGTGAACGTCTGGGGATTCTCCCAAAAACACTGTCTTACCTGCACTCTCTCAGAGACCTACCGCTTCTACAGGCCACAGTTCAACCCCAGCCACACGCACTTTATTCCCCACTGCTTGGGTGAATCTCTTTCTCTCCATTTATCTCTTTTTGTCATTCTTTAATTTTTCTGTCAATCTTGATGTCTCTTTGTTGTTGGCCCTGGCATATCCAGAGTGACTGTCCACAGCACCATAGAACGTTTCAGCGAGCACTGCTCAGGTTGTTTTTTTATGTCTCAATATTTCCACTAGATGTCATCATTGAGCTATATGTACATGCTTCCAAGATGTCCGGCCCCACATTCCATTTTTACTCAATTCATCTGAACAAATGGGATGGACAGGTCTAGCTTGGAAGGAGTATATGTGTTTGTGGCAGATAACATTGAATACTGTTTAACTTTAGTCTTCCTACTGTCCTTTACTCCATGTACAAAGGGAATTAGCTACTTGACAATATATTGTCTGAGCAAAGAGGTTGAGATTGAGCCCAATCGAGTATGTGAAGATGTCTTACATTGTCGGCAGCTGTAGCCCTTGAACAGTTGAATGGTTGTTAGTTTAGCCAGATGTTTCATGTTCAGTATTCAGTCATTGTGAAGATGTGTCCCAAACGGTACACTTTTCCCTATATAATGCACTGTAAAGGGAATAAGGTGCCATGTGGGATGCAAACTGAGTGTTGTTCTCTCAGGGTACACAGCTCTGGAAGACAACAGGCCTCTGTCTCTGGCCCTGGTGGGCAAACAGCTCCCCATCATATGCTACAAAACCCTCACAGCTGACCACTATGGTTCTGTAAACACTGAGGAAAACACCCCTTTTCTTAGAAAACGCATTATGACTTACCATAATATGAGAGCAGCTGTAGGATCCATGTTGCAGATGTGCATCTAAAGCTGGGTCTACCACAGGGGTATGAAGAAAGCTTACATCCTCTCCTCATCATCATGTAAAAACATTAAGCACTAATGCAAACTTCAAAGGGATAGTTCAAATTATGACACATTGGTTTCCTTACCCTTTATGCACTGTATGGACAAGGTATGACAGCAATTGATGCTTTGGTTTTGTTTCCTCACCACTGTTTCCAAATGCTAATGTTTTATGATTTGAACATGATGTGCGAAAAATGCTAATATCGGTCGCATGACTTGAATGCGATTTGTCCCACAAACGCTAAATGCTAAATGGGATTTGTGCCACAAATATACATTTTAAAACTGTGCCAGTGTAACAGATGTGAAACGGCTAGCTTAGTTAGCGGTGTGCGCTAAATAGCGTTTCAATCGGTGACGTCACTTGCTCTGAGACCTTGAAGTAGTAGTTCCCCTTGCTCTGCAAGGGCCGCGGCTTTTGTGGAGCGATGGGTAAAGACGCTTCGAGGGTGACTGTTGTTGATGTGTGCAGAGAGTGTCCCTGGTTCTATGGGCGAGGGGACGGTTTAAAATTATACTGTTACACCAGAGATACTAAACCAAAGCATGGATTGCTGTCTAAGATGACTTTCCAAGATGACGTAGCAGTCAGTCATGTGTTGTGTTTGTCTTTGTCTTATTCCGTGTAAATAGACGTTTTTTTTTCTTCTCGTATACATTTTAATCTCACTTTCTATCTATGAACTAAATATACTTTCCTGCAACCCGCCTCATCCAAATGTGGTATGGATCTGCTATTTTTATTCCTTATAACTGGAACCTCCATCAGGAGCTAGCCAGCTAACTAGCTACAAACGGCTAGCGGTCTTCACCTTTTAGCTCGGACAATGCATGCCAGTCTGCACAGCTTGATATCAACCCAGAGCATATCAGACTGCTTCTCCCTATCACCGGATTCCTGCCGCTCTGGATCATTACACCGGATCATCACAGCAAGCTAGCTGCTACCGGGTGGCTATTGTTAGCTAACGCCTCTTTCCCGAAGCAAGCACCAGCTAACCTTGAGCTAGCTACAAGCTAGCCCCATATACCAGCTAATTCTAGGGCTACAATACCTCTTTTGTCAATTGGCCTGGAACCTTTGTTGTCGACGCGGAGCCCCACAGATCCATCACAACTGGTGGTCGCCCGATGTGGTCCCAACGGGCTTTTCCATTGTGATGTCACCGAAGACCCATCTTCTTGCCCCGGCCCGCTAGCTTTTTAAGCGCCGTGTCTCCCACTCGCCTAGCGTAGTACTGACTACTGAACGGCTCTCTGACTCACCTATTGCTGTTCTTTGGACCCTGAGATCACTCGGCTACAGAGCTGATGCCCCCTGGACTGTTTCAATAACACGGTACCTCATTTTGTTTATCTGTCGGCCCCAGCCTCGAACTCTGGTCCTGTATGTACCTAACTGACCTGCTCTGCCCATTCCCCCACACATGCGGAGATCTCACCTGGCTTAACTGGTCCCACCAGAGATGAAACCTCTCTCATCGTCACCCAACGCCAAGGTTTACCTCCACTGCACTCACATTCTATCATACCATTGTCTGTACATTATGCCCTGACTCTATTCTACCATGGCCAGAAATCTGCTCCTTTAATTCTCTGTTCCAAACCAACTAGATGACAAGTTCTTATAGTCTTTAGCCGTACCCTTATCCTACTCCTCCTCTGTTCCTCTGGTGATGTAAAGGTTAACCCAAGCCCTGTAGACCCCAGTAACACACCTATTCACCAGGCGCTATCATTTGTTGACTTCTGTAACCGTAAATGCCATGGTTTCATGCATGTTAACATCAGAAGCCTCCTCCCTAAGCTTATTTTATTCACTGCTTTAGCACACTCCGCCAATCCTGATGTCCTAGCCGTGTCTGAAATGTACATCACCAACAACACTACAACATTTTCCGCACAGATAGAACTACCAAAGGGGGCATGGTCGCAATCTACTGCAGAGATAGTCTGCAGAGTTCTGTACCCAAACAGTTCGAGCTTCTACTTCTAAAACTCCACCTTTCCACCCCCCAGTTGTACCCTGGACTCCATATGCGAATTGATTGCCCCCCATTTATCTTCAGAGTTCGTACTGTTAGGTGACCTAAACTGGTATATACTTAACACCCCGGCCGTCCTACAATCTAAGCTGGATGCCCTCAATCTCACACAAATTATCAAGGAACCTACCAGGCACAACACCAAATCCGTAAACACGGGCACCCTCATAGATATCATCCTGACCAACCTGCCCTCTAAATACACCTCTGCTGTCTTCAAAAAGGATCTCAGCAATCACTGCCTCATTGCCTGCGTCCTGCATAACCCATTCAAAAAATGTAGAACTCCAGACTTGACTGCCCTTGACCAGCATTTTCTAAACTTATCTTCCGCAATCGTTGCAATCCCTATCACTAGCCTATTCAACCTCTCTTTCGTATCGTCTGAGATCCCTAAAGATTGGAAAGCTGCCGTGGTCATCCCCCTCTTCAAATGGGAGACACTCTAGACCCAAACTGTTATAGACCTATATCCATCTCTGCCTTTCTAAAGTCTTCAAAAACCAAGTTAACAAACAGATCACTGACCATTTAGAATCCCACCGTACCTTCCCCGCTATGCAATCTGGTTTCCGAGCGGGTCATGGGTGCACTTCAGGTCCTAAACAATATTATAACCGCCATAGATAAAAGACAGTACTGTGCAGCTGTCTTCATCGACCTGGCCATGGCTTTTGACAGTCAATCACTGCATTCTTATCGGCAGGCTCAACAGCCTTGGTTTCCCAAATGACTGCCTCACCTGGTTCACCAACTACTTCTCAGATAGAGTTCAGTGTGTCAAATCGGAGGGCCTGTTGTCCGGACCTCTGGCAGTCTCTATGGGGGTGCCACAGGGTTCAATTCTCGTGTCGACTCTTTTCTCTGTATATATCAATGATGTCGCTCTTGCTGCTGGTGATTCTCTGATCCACCTCTACGCAGACAACACCATTCTGTATACTTCTAGCCCTTCTTTGGACACTGTGTTAACTAACCTCCAGACGAGCTTCAATGCCATACAACACTCCTTCCGTGGCCTCCAACTGCTCTTAAATGCTAGTAAAACTAAATGCATGCTCTTCAACCGATCGCACCTGCCCGCCGGACTAGCATCACTATTCTGGATGGTTCTGACTTAGAATATGTGGACAACTACAAATACTTTCAATCTATCTCCAATCTAAAATTAAATCTATAATCTGTGTCCTATTTCACAACAAAGCCTCCTTCACTCATGCTGCTAAACATACCCTCGTAAAACTGACTATCCTACCGATCCTTGACTTCTGCGATGTCATTTACAAAATAGCCTCCAACACTCTACTCAGCAAATTGGATGTAGTCTATGACAGTGCCATCTGTTTTGTCACCAAAGCCCCGTATTCTACCCACTACTGCGACCTGTATGCTCTCGTTGGCTGGCCCTTGCTTCATATTCGTCACCAAACCCATTGGCTCCAGGTAATCTATACGTCTTTGCTAGGTAAAGCCCAGCCTTATCTCAGCTCACTGGTCACCATAGCAACACCCACCCATAGCACGCGCTCCAGCAGGTATATTTCACTGCTCATCCCCACAGCCAACTCCTCCTTTGGCCGCTTTTCCTTCCTGTTCTGACCACTCTCTTCGAATGAGCTGGCACAGAATTATCTCACTGACCAAACTTTGTCATCACCTGTGAGTATTGTTTTTGGTTATGGTGTTTGTTTGATTGCTGGTGGAAAAGGGGGAAAAAAATCAGCTGGAGACATATCTCCCTCACTAACTTTAAGCTTCAGCTGCCAGAGCAGCTTACTGATCACTGCACCTGTACACAGCCCATCTGTAAATATCCCACCCAATTACCTCATCCCCATATTGTTATTTATTTTTGCTATTTTTCACCCCAGCATCTCTACTTGCACACCATCTTCTGCACATCTATCACTCCAGTGTTAATGCTAAATTGCAATTATGTCGCCACTATGGCCTATTTATTGCCTTACCTCCCTAATCTTAATACATTTGGACAGACTGTATATAGATTTTTTTATTGTTATTGACTGTACGTTTGTTTATCCCATGTGTAACTGTGTGTTGTTGTTTTTGTCGCACTGCTTTGCTTTATCTTGGCCAAGTCGCTGTTGTAAATGAGAACTTGTTCTCAACAGGCCTACCTGGTTAAATAAAGGTGAAAATAAAATAAAAATGGATTGCTTTCAGACCTTGTCCATGGACTGCTTACAGGGTAAGGAAACTAATTTGTAATTTTGAAATATGGGTGAAATATTCCTTTAAGGGTTCTGTACTGAGATAAGAAATTGGCATGGTACCATAGACCTAAGTTGACAAGCTAATATTTTACAACAATGAGATCGATATCACAGGTGTTGTACAAATCATAACACAAAAGCTCCATAACTCCCTAAATGTCTTCCTCAGTGTACTTACTTCTCCTCCACCTAACCTGATTCCACTTCCTTTCTTCCCTTCTCTGTCTGTGTGTCTTAGGGATGGAGCCCCTGACTCTTCTTTGTTACAAGTAGTTGTTAGAGTTGCCCCACATTGACAACAGAAGGATTGCTTTGTATGGAAAGGTATATGGTCGTATTTCCTGCTATATTGCTGCATTGATTCTCGAAATAAAGTTGATCATCCATGTTAGATAAAACAGTATTCTGTCTATAGTCACTACTGCATGTGAGTACCCCAGACATTTGGTGGACTTCTGACACTGAAGATGTTGGCAGCAGCCTCTCAAATGTACTAAAATTGTCCCTTTAGTCTTCCTTTGAACCAAAAACATGAGTCTTAATTAAACATGTATTTTCAGGCTGCATCTTTGTTGCATGATGTGGTCAATCTGAGGGACAAGAACTTCCAATTTTTACATGGAACTGCAGATGGTGAGAACCATTATGATCTATTAAACTATTACGAGATTTAGGGGAATTATTTCAGAAGTGCTACAAACATAAAGGTATACCCCTTATGAGATATTGGATTGATCTATTTGCACATATTTGTAAAGTAACACTTCCATCTTGCAATACTCTGTTTTAATTTATTTTGTCTTTCAGCACATGTCCACATCCAGCACACTGCAGAGCTAATAGATTGTCTGGTGGCAGCCAAGGCAAACTACTCTTTGCAGGTGTGAGAATTTTGCATGAGGAAAATTTGAAAAGGCATGTAGTGGGGAGGGAAAGTATGCTCTGAAATGTCTCTTTTTGAGTAGTTTGCATACTTATATTTAAATGATGGATATTGCAGAACCTGATCATTTCAAAGATTCTTAAGAATGTTTTCTTATTTCTGAAGTGAATTTGATATTGAATTACATATTTATTTGTTTGTTTACTGTTGATTACAGAGTACTCACCAAGGAGCCCCTTCAGCAGTGGCCCTGTCCGAGAGGATCAAAACCGTAATGTTTCACGGTTAAATTGTGACTGACTGACTGATCTACAAATAATAATGAGTCGTTATTTATGATGCAAGGTGATTTGTAAATCAGTCAGTACACTGTCGCCTGCAGTCGTTTTGGTGCTCTCAAACACGGCCAATGTACCGAGCTAAAGACAGTTTCAGGTTGGATATTTGACGGATATTTGTGCTTTCAAACCTCAATAGCTTTCAAATCACTTGAGCTACAGACTCCAAATACTTTCACGATATGGACATTAATTCGCTTTGCTAATAAACGTGGAAATGTGAGCAGCATTTTGTATTCCTTGTTGAATTAGTTAGGGAGCGTAAACAAAGTACAACCTTTTTTTTTACATTTGAATTTCATTAGCTCCTTGGTCATGTGACCTACTGACTTCAAACAAGGTTCAGAATGTACACTGATTACCCTTCTATATTCCACACCCTTTAGTTTGTCCATTTTCATCTCACATTACTTTATATTAATTTGCCTGCTCTGCCCCCCTGAAGGACCGTGTCACTCACACACCTGGCTTCCAGGCAGACCCCCATTGACCTGGGGGCCTGGGTAGCATGCTAAGGTCAGATACCATCAGAGGCTTTTCTGTCTTACAAGCTGGACATCAGTTGCCACTACTAACCTTCAGTGTACATTAACTGGGTTTTTACATCCAATCAACATCAAGTGCCAGCGCAATACTTATAGACTTGAGAACAGACAGAACCGTGGGAACCACCTTTACCAGCGCTTCATCGATATTCCTCACTTTGACATGAGGGGGTCACAGTCACCCCAAGGGTAATTTGAGTGCGACCATGACAGGTGGGTACACTCGTTTAAATTTCATCAAGTTGACATTCAGTGATCCGTGCCCAGTGGGAACCTAGGATTCTTCCGTCCATTTTATGGTTCCGCAGCTAATCATTGGGTGTGGATGGTACTACCCACATCAGATGTAGGCCTCCCTCCCCAGAGGAGCTGGAGATACCTCTCCCCACTTCGTAGGGCATGGTGCCGTACGATCCATGTAATGCCCTGTTACTGCGGGGCCAATGGGTTTATTCTCCGCCTCAAGTCTCGTAAGCGTAGACGAGACCTCCCCACCTACAATGTGTGGGGCCGGCGAGTGCCGTAACTGGGGAGATCAGCGAAAAGAGCCCGGCGCGCATACAGAGTTTCCGCCGCGAACCGCCGGACCCAACCCCCCACCGGTCCGCCTTCGGCCCACCGACAGACACCACCCTGACAAACCACCGCACGCAGCCCCTTGCGAAACCAGGTATGAGAGACTGCGAGATGGGCCGCACAACAAACTTCCAGTGGTGGCGAGAGGAGGGCGATGGAGCGACTGTTCCCACAGCCGCGGCTCGAGCCCAGCCCTGCTTCGCACCCCAGCCTTACCGACCCAGACCTTAGAGCCAATCCTTATCCCAAAAATACAGGTAATTTTTGGCAACTTTCCTTACCTACGTTGTTCTAACATGCCAGAGGCTGTTTACCTTGGAGACCTGCGGTGGATATGGGTATGGATATGGGTATGGGTATGGCCCAGCGTGATATTTACACCCTCTCCCCCGGATTTTCAAGTGCCAGGGAGAGCTCACCGGATGCCGCCAAAACCGCAACTCTTTCCATGGCATGGGCCCCTCTCTCGGGTGAACCCATTCCAGGGCACCCTGCCCTTCACAAAGAAAAGAGAACTTTCCTCGGGGCTCCCGCCAGCTTCCCCGGGATCGGCACGTTACTGCAAATGGATGCCGCGCGGCGCATCCATTTGAAAACTTATGTAAAATTGCGTGAGATGAAAATGGACAAACTAAAGGGTGTGCAATTGTAACCGATGTGAAATGGCTAGCTAGTTTGTGGTGGTGCGCGATAATAACATTTAAATCGGTGACGTCACTCGCTCTGAGGCCTTGAAGTAGTTCCCCTTGCTCTGCATGGGCCGCGGCTTTTGTGGCGCGATGGGTAACGATGCTTCATGGGTGTCAGTTGTCTGTGTTTGCAGAGGGTCGAGGGGACAGACGAAAGCTATACATTGATGCTGTTGACCCGGAACACTGGTTGCTGCGAAATAGGAGGAGGTCAAAAGGGGGGTGAGTGTAACCGATGTGAAATGGCTAGCTAGTTAGCAGTGGTGCGCGCTAATAGCGTTTCAATCGGGTGACGTCACTCGCTCTGAGACCTGAAGTTGTTGTTCCCCTTGCAAGAGCCGTAGCTATTGTCGCACGATGGGTAACGATGCTTCGTGGGTGACTGTTGTCGGTGTGTGCAGAGGAGCCCGGGTCGGGCGAGGGGACAGACGAAAGTTAAACCGTTACACAATACACAAGGGTACAGTGGACATTCTGAACCCTGTTTGAAGTCAGACCAAGGAGCTGTTGAAATTCTAAAGTTTACAAAATTAATGTAAAAACATGTGAGATGAAAATGGACAAACTAGTGAGTATGCAGTATAGAAGGGTTGTCAGTGGACATTCTGAACCTTGTTTGAAGTCAGCAGCTCACATGACCAAAAGCTATTGAAATTAGAATGTTTACCAAATTAATGTAAAATCGTGTGAGATCAAAATGGACAAACTAAAGGTTGTGCAATATAGAAGTGTATTCAGTGGACATTTTGAACCTTGTTTGAGGTCAGTAGGTCACATGACCAAGGAGCTATTTTTTTTTTTTTAAGTAAATAAATTATTTAAAATATTGCGAGATGTAAATCGACAAAAAAAAGTGTGTGCAATGTGTGTATGTTAGCTGGAACCCGTTTTGAAAGTTAGGTAATGGTTAAAGAGCTATTGATTTTTGAAACATTTGATTTGTCATTATGTTGACGGTCCTTAACAGCTGTTGGTGGACGTAAGAAAAACTACAGGAGAATATCCAACCTGAATCTGGTTTTACCTCGGTGGCCAATGTATACTCGGTTCAGTTTGGAGGGTTTTGTCTAGATGGGATACAGCCGTTTTCAAAATGGACTTTTCATAGCAGGTTAGGAGAACTTAAGGTAGTGAACGTTATTTATAATAAGGGTTATGTGGAGAAAATCGGACATCTGAAATTAAAATGGATGGCTCTCCCTGCAGCAAAATATATTTTACCTAAACCCTCCCTGAATGCTTGAAAAACTGCAAGTTACCCTCCCCTATATTCAAAATAAAGAAAGTCGATAGCAGAGAACGTCTACCCTCACTCTTAGGACAGACCAGAGCCTTAGATATGCAGTTTTAGTAAATGTTCTTCATTTTGCAAGCATATAATGCCAAAGTAGAAATGTTTATAGTGCACAGGGCTGCGGGCCAGAAGGTTGTGGTTGTGGGTTCGCAGTCCACCATAGGGGTGGAAAGAGCTCCTGTATAGTAAAATCATTAATTCCATGTTATTTTACAAATTAGTAGATTTTTTTTAGACCACACAAATTACTGAAATGACAGGTTAAGAATGGACAGATAGATATGTCTGTGTTCATCTTATATTTCTCCAATGCCAAATCAGTGTCTTTGCAACGAAACTGTTCCTGTTTGCAAATAATTAAATCTGAGACGCCATTATGAATCTGAGCATGGTATCTTCAAAAGTTAGGTCTACCTTTCCACCCCAGACAGAGTAGGCCTACCAAAGCAGACAAATGTAAGCATTAACTGCTGGCTACTCTTCTTCTGTGGCTTTACCCAACAAGAGAAAGTCATAAGTGTTTCCCTAAAATCTATTGTACAGAAGGTGAATAGCTTAATCAATTTCTAGTGACAGAATTAGATTACTTCCCAAGCAAAGTCTATTTTTGTATCCTCGGCTATAGAAGGTTATTGCTCAGCCTCTGAATGTCAAAGAAACGAAACAATGATATCCCCATATGAGTCACGTACTTTCTGGGTATTTTACAGCTTGTTTCTAGCATAAAGCATCGCGGACCAAAGCGTTATAGATAACTTTATATAATCAGATTTTAAAATAACAAGGGGTAGGCCTGTGATTTTTGCCATTTTCTTGAATAAAAACGTAGGCATATGGCATACCCTCTCATAACCCATCAATTGTAGTCTTGGTTTTAACTTAACACAGAGGTAGGCTATTTGAAGAGTGCACGGTGGAGGAATTGATCTATGGCTATAGAAATAGGAAGAAATAGGCCCCCAAACAAAGCTATCCTTGTTAGTAAAGTCTAATTAAATGAATTATGCCTACTCGAATTTGCCTAATTTCAGCACCATGTGCTTTCCATTTCTGATTGCTTCATTGCTGCTGTTTCAAGTTTCAACACCACAATGTAAATGACTGGAATCGGGTTTATTGTGAGGTCAATAACTCTGATAAATACACAATGGCCAAGAAACATATTGTTTTTAATAAAAAATCAATTATAGTAGTAAAGTCAAATTTGACCTCAGGCCCTCCTCATCAAACTGAACAGAACATAGGCTATAGGCTAGTCTGCGCGCATTTTTTTGCCTCTCCTCCCGGACTGCCACCTGTTTACTTACACAGCACAGCGATTGGTTATGCAGCACACGAAATTGTTTTTGATCAGCAGGAGCAGTGCAGGTCGGGCTCAGGGTTGGAATATCCATTGCAGTGTGTAATGCAGTCTTGTTTTATTTACACCATTCCAGCAACTGACTTAGGAGAATCACAGAGCAAAGTTATATTTCTATCATGCACTTCACAGCCTATAGGCTAGGCTATGGTTCTTTTGATTGAGACCACACTCAAATAGCCTATAGGCGCACTTGATATTGCACCCCCAAAGAAGAATCGATAGGGCCGGCATCAGGCACACATCGATATATAGCATAATAAGCAACTTATTCTAAAACACAGATAAATATAGACATTTCATCAATTACAAATGCTATACCCTCCCCTGGACTATATTTCAAAGGCACACATCGATATATAGCACGATAAGCAACTTAATTCTAAAATACTGATAAGTATAGACATTTCATCAATTACAAACGATATGAAATCTCCTCTGGACTTGATTTAAAAAATACTAAACCTTCCCCTTGACTGAAATTGAAAAATAATTAACCGCTCCCATTTTCTTC
The DNA here is from genome assembly GCF_036934945.1 of Oncorhynchus masou masou. Taxonomy (NCBI): domain Eukaryota; kingdom Metazoa; phylum Chordata; class Actinopteri; order Salmoniformes; family Salmonidae; genus Oncorhynchus; species Oncorhynchus masou. The sequence goes on along the minus strand of NC_088217.1, from coordinate 27,952,421 downwards.
CAGGGACCCATTATGTAAATGTTGATTAATTCCTTGCTCAGCAGGTTAAGCTAATTCACGTAACTGGTTAGGAGAAGGGTTAGGTTTAGCAAAAAAAATATATACTTTTAACAATTTCACAAAATCTGTATCCCGTCAAACATGACCAGTTTGGCGTTCTAAATGCAAACTGGCGAAACGAAAGACAGCCGTGGGCCATTGCACATTAGCGATTAGAATGCAATACACTTAATATTCTAAATAAAAAGTACGTTTCCTTGACTGTGACGCGTATGACTTTTTTACATTAAAGACCGGTGGATATTTGCCATGAAATCGAATTATGTTTTCGGGTTTCTGATGAAATTTGGTTTGGGTCCTAAGTGTCTCTGGCATAAACTTGGACACCTCTTGGTAGCGTCCCTGCCGTTGCCTACGTCACCAGTTTTTACCGAATGCGATGGAACAGCGTGGAATTAACATTTCCAAATCGTTGTAGCGGTGGCTGAAGTTAACAAACAACAGGTAATTACTGATCATTAAATGTTAAATTTTGTCTTTACTACACGTCAGAGACGGTTCAGCACAGTAGCATGCACGAATGGTCAGTGAGTGTGGTTTACCATTAATTTATTTTGATTTACATTAGCTAGCTAGTTCCTGAACTTGAAATAAAAAACTGTTCCCGAACAATTCCCCTGAGTGCAATAACAACCGATTGAGAAATGACTTGCATGTCTCCATAATATTGATAAAATTGTCTGTTTCTGTATATTTGCTGCCCCCCCCCCCCCCCCCCCCTCCCCAACTCTCTAATTTTGCTTAGATGAAGATGTGGCATCCCTTGCAATCACTCGCTCTGTGTGTGCTACTTGCTCTCTTTGTAAACCACTGCCAAGGAGTCAGGCAGGGCCAGGATCTCAAATGTGGAGGTAAGTCTTTGGATTTCTACCATTTTACTACACTAGATCCTGTTTAATCTCATAATTTCATCCCAAACCCCTTGTTTTCTACATTGTGCGTCCACTTTTGGTCCACATACCTTCGTTAAACTACCTAACATTTCTCTATTGTCCATCAGCGTGTAGGGCCATGGTGGATGAGATGGAGTGGGCAATATCTCAGGTGGATCCTAACAAAATGATCCAGACCGGGTCCTTTAGAATCAACCCAGATGGTAGCCAGTCTATTAGAGAGGTAGGTGTACCTGATGGCTACTGGCTCCTTCATTGGCCTTATTTTACACATTCAATGTTATTTGTAGGCTGGGATTCTACAGCGTTGTTTTTAAAACATAGTGTTTTCACAGTGTTTCCTATTATAGGGTGTCGCGGTAGGGGATTTTGCTATAAGCTACCCCCGTTAAGGTTCCCCCGTTGAGAGTGATACAAGTCGTCTCACTCAAGTTCTTATGTCACCTGGCTAACAGGTGACTCACAGGCCCGCCGGACTGGCCTGGTTATGTATCCTGCCCTTTTATTCGGTGATTAGCCTTTGTGGTGCCGTTAGGCGTGTTTCGGGATCTTAGATAATATCAATCAGACTTAGAGTACCTCTCCCTTGTGGTACCTTTACCATGCATCTTTAGTTCCCAAAGAGTAACTCTTCAACTCTCCATTGCTCTATAGGATTCCCAAAGACTCTTGTATCTAGACATAAACCATAAAATCGGTGGCCAGCCGATTTATGATTTAATGCCTATTTACCTTTTATAGAGTAGACTCTTCAACTCGCCATTGCTCTTATAGGGTTCCCAATCACTTTTAGTATCTAGACAAACGATTTACGATTTAATGCCTACACCCGTCGGTTAATACTGCTTGAATATTAATACAGAGTAACTTTGCTTTTTACAATATAAATGAGTTGGCTGTCCAATCCTTTAAATTGTCTTTTGTGTAGAAAATAGACTTGTTCCCCAAGAACGGGAGTGTCAGAGGCGTTCTCTCCCATAGGGTTTTGGGTCAAGTTTCTACTTTTTATTCAATGTTTGCAAGTCACACAGTTGTACACGTTATTACAGTTTCCTTTTTGTCCTTAATATATAACATCAACAATCATCAAAACACTTACTACTATTAATGCCTTATATATGTACTACAACAAGCAGTTAATTACCTTAGTGTAGAATGACCTGGTTGGTCCCCAAAGAGTATGTTCTTCCACTTACAATTGCTCTAGATAGAGGCTTATCCAATCACTCAGTATCTGTTTCTCCTACTAGAAGTTTGTACTATGATTTACTGATTAGTGAAGAGAACGGTTCGAGACAAAACCCCCTTATAACACCACTGTTGCTATTCACCCACCTCAGTTAGGAGGTGGATTTATTCAGCACGAGGAGTGTGGAGGGTAGTTGTCTCAGTATGTCTTGTTCAGAAATCAGAAGTCAAGAGATACAATTGTTCTAGAGTATGAAAGTCAGATATTACCATTTAGGTTGATGATAGTTGAAGTATCACGAGCTGTCCCTCGGTGATAAGTCAAGTAGCACTATCATGCCCTCTTAAGGAAGGCACTCTCCTTATATACTCTTTTCGGGACCAGGCTGGCTTTAGCACTGAGTCATATTCTAATCTTGTGGTGAGCTATTTCTGTAAAGGGTCAGTTTGACATGTTATTGTGAAACATTACTAATGACCGATGCATCCTCTATCCCCAACTCTTGCATCAGTTTAACCCATTCAAATTCTACTGCTAGTCTAGCTCTTCCTCGCTCTGTCGATGGCCCGCTCTCTCCCCCTTCTGGGAGCGGTGCCCGAATGCAAGCCATCTCCTCGGGCCAGCTATCCGGCCCCCACTCAAGAGGTGGAGCCGGTGGTGACTGTGTGTGCTGATCCAGCAAAGGAGGTCCTTCCTCAGAGCCCCTTTTTGTGCTACCGCATCAAGGGGTATCATCTTTCTCTCTGGTTGAGCTCACCAAAATTGTGTTCCCCCCCAGGTTCCTCTCGCCCGCTCTGAGGGTAACCTCCTGGAGCTAATGGAGGAGGTATGTGAGAGGATGAAGGATTACGGGGAACGCTTGGAACCCACCACCAGCAGGGAGACCTATGAGAGGGTCACGTCTCGGAACGGAAAACCCATGGACCTCTCAGAGGCTAAACTGGATTCCAGAGTCACATCCAGCCTGAAATTTGCTGTGGGTAGCCATTTTGTTTTCATTTTCACATGGTAGGGACTAGGGATGATGACACGCTATAGCTCATCAGTGTGACATTCTAGAACCTCTAATGTAGTGAATGATAATGACTACAGTTGATTGCATCTTTGTTGCAACTTTCACACAAGCAGACCAATGCAGTGGAAACTTTCCACATCCATGTTTGTACTGTAGGTTGAAGCCAGTGGCTCCAAGCTTCTGCATCTCACTGAAATGTGTCCCCCACTACATCTTATTTAACCATTATCTTCTCTGTCTTACCCGTAGTGTGAGACCATCGTTGAACAATATGAAGACGAGATCATCGAATTCTTTGCCCATGAATCAGACAACGTGAAAGACAAACTCTGCAGCAAGAGAACAGGTATACCACCACCTTACTTGATCCAATACATTATATTGACCACCAGAGACTACATGTATTGCTTTTGGGGGGGGGGGGGGATACACCTTTTTACAAAATGGTGTTTGGAATGACTTGTAATACAATGTGAAAAGTGAAAAATCAATACCAAAATGTAACTCGTTGATGGTTTTTTTCTGCAGACCTTTGCGACCATGCTCTGCAAATCCCTCATGATGAGCTATGATTCCATCCTACAGTTCACACAGCTCAGCTTTATACACAACTACCTTCCACTGCATTAGTGGGGCTGCAGACTATTCCGAGTAGCTCCAGCACCAGGTGCTTACTGTCTGTAATACAGGAATGGGGGGGGAGTTGAAGATTGTAGAACTCGACACACTAGCTCGTTCTGCTCTATCAATCACAAGATGCAAGGTATAACTTATTGGGCAACTACTGTTAAGAAAACTCAACTATATTCTCACATTTGTGCTATTGTGCCTCAACCTATATTGTCCTTATGTAGGTGTGTATGATGTGGGTAGAACACTCTTGTAATGTGTATATTACTGCAATGAATTCAAATCAAGTGTATTGGTTGCATACACATATTTAGAAGATGTAATTGCAGGTGCTATTTATAGTATTTCTAACAGACGGTTGTAGCAATGGGGGGAAAAATGGTATCACTCTGGATGATTTCAGGAGTTTAAATGTTCAAGCTTACACTTGAAGCAGATGGTGAATCAAATTCTGTAACAATAGTTAGATAGTACAATTGTTAAACATGGTTGCTGTGCTTGTTGCTTTGATTATTTGTATCCTGTGAATGATGGAAAGGTTTGATTTATACTTTCTCCAGCATCTCCCATTCCTCTTCTATTTTGTGTATTCATCTTTTGTCATGGTCATCTGTTTTTCATACTTTGTTGTAGAAATATATTTCCATCAATCTGGAGTTGTTTTCAGTGTGTTTTAGTGTTGCATTACACACAAGTGGGTTTGTATTAAGACATGAATAATAACGAATCAGCCAAACTTTTTGGGCAACCCGACAATTCACATAAATGTGACGTTTAGAGTTGTCATTGTAAGCGAAAGCAAGTCTCCAAGAAGCAGTAAATCTGGTCTGCTATTTCCATGCTTCTCGGTTTTGTACACTAGCTGAAAAATACAATATTTTTTTATTATGGAAAATATATTTTAAAGCTGTTCAGATGATGCAATGATTCTCTACACTATATTTAGGGCCTTTAGTTTGTTTTGTGACAAACTGAAATGAGGCAATTTGAATTTTACTAACCGGGAAATGGCGGAGCAATTTCTTAAGTGTATCTTTAAGCCATTGTGTTTTAAAACATTTGAATGTTACACTTACAATCTCATGTCGTTGAAGATCACACTTTAGGCAATTTAATTTAAAATCATTGACGCTAGATTCAGCCAGAGACACCCACCCACAGGCAGATTATGGGTATGTACGTCACCCAAACCATGCCTTTTCCCAGCCAATCTCATTTGTTGGCCTGTTCTTCTCTCAACCTTCACCTACCATCAAACTCAGGAGGGGCACCTTCAACGAGGTACTGGGGATTTTTACCAGCACAGTCAGAATTTACCAACACAAACTCGTCACATTCACCATGTCCCTACTGTCCGCCTACAGGTTTACCCCGAAGCTCTTAAATTCAACGAAGGTGAGGACGATAAAGGATATGGGCGCTGCATTGTCCCGCCCCATGCCATAACGTTAGCTAGCATGCTAAAACTTTGGTTAGTCACTTGCCAATAAGAACAAACGAAGTTAGCTATCGTAGCTAGGTAACTTAAGACTAGGCCTTAGCTAAGTGATGTGTAGTTAACTAAGCTAACTTTAGAACAAGTTCACATTCAGGTAGCCAAATCTAAATAACGTTATGTTTTACTAGTTAGCCAGCGACCGTTAAGCTATGTACCGTAGACTAAAGTATATAGACTAAACTATGAAGCTAAGCTAACTTACCATCTTTGATAACACTAATTAGCTAAATGTCTAGGCTTGATTTTCGTAGCTACCTAGCGAACTAGCACACTAGTTGGCTAGCTCGCCCCCTAGCTCCAGTTTTAGTTTGTAATGACAATCTGGGATAATTATAAAAAACGACATTAGCTAGATGATACTGAATCGTACTTATGTGGGCCTTCACTGCCTTGATATTGTGCCAAGGACTCAGTTGATTCAATCAGATACCGGCTGTCCAACGTCATTTGCTTGTACACTACTGTAGGTTTTAGGCAAGTACTAGTAACCAACTATAAAGTAGGTTACCATATCTTGCAATGCGGCTTCATTCCCACAATGTTACTCACAGCAGGAGGCAAATTACAGTCTTTCGTTGACTCTTAACTCTTCTGGAAAAGGCATCTCTTGCATGTAAAGCAAAAGAGGACCAGCCATGTTTGATTAGCTGGAACACATAGCAGCACATAAACATTAGAATAGTTGCATTTGAGTGAATTGTACAGGCTACCTAACTTTTCCAATATTTCTTGATTGTGTGAAGGCATCTTGTTTCCAGTTGGGCAAAGCTTTTTTTCTGTCAATCAAATGTCAGATACATTCTGACGAGGTAAAAAAAAGAAAAAAAGTGGTTGTGTCCTTATGGCCCTAAAACACTTAGAACATGGATGATCTTTAGATACAGTGCTGTGAGCAATGCTTTGACTGAATCAGTTCTGCGTTAGAATATATAAATGCATTGGCATATGTAGGCCTATTTGCCACTGCACACGTCTATCGTTCAGCAATTTTCTGTTTGTTATCCTTTGTCATGGAACTAACACTTTAGTTTCTCTCCTGCAGTGATTAGGTAGGCTAGGTCATCGTTAGGGGCGCAGGCTAGGTCATCGTTAGGGGCGCAGGCTAGGTCATCGTTAGGGGCGCAGGCTAGGTCATCGTTAGGGGCGCAGGCTAGGTCATCGTTAGGGGCGCAGGCTAGGTCATCGTTAGGGGCGCAGGCTAGGTCATCGTTAGGGGCGCAGGCTAGGTCATCGTTAGGGGCGCAGGCTAGGTCATTGTTAGGGATACCTTGCAGTGCATTGAGGCTTGCTGATGTTTTAAAGTGAGGACTAACGCCCCTCTGATTTGACACTTGAAGCCTTTCTCTGATGACTGCCTGTCTGTGATACATGTCGGCGATTCAACCTGTTTTGACTGATTGCCTTCTCTTGACACCTTCTTGTGCCTCTCAGAGCACAGCATGTCTCTTCACCGCTTCCAGAAATGCCACTACATCAACAGTAAGTACTCTGATTGGACCTCCTTCATTTTTCAATTTGATTTACACACATATGCCTTTTACCTAGCAGTGCTGTGATGTTTTGAACTGAGTGGCCCTCATAAATGAGTTGTCTTTCTAACTGTGACGTATTGTATTTTCTCTGTGCCATTGCAGAACCTGAGAGATGTGCTTTTGGATCTCGTCCCTAAAGAACAGAGTAGGATTAAGAATTTCAAAACGCAGTATGGCAAGACCAACATCGGCTCAATCACTGTGGATATGGTACATTCAGTTCAACTGTCATTTGTAAACATTCTACATTATAGACGTACCCCTTTCAGTGCCAGTTGTCGTGTGAATATGGTAGCTGTTGATGTTAAGTGTGTGTGCCTTTGTCTTTACAGATCTACGGTGGGATGAGAGGTATGAAGGGCCTGGTGTATGAGACCTCAGTGCTGGATGCAGATGAGGTGAGTTGGTCTGTGCAGGGAAAGGCCCTGGACAGAGAACTGAATGCAAGCTCAGTATCAGGTAGGGGGATAGATTGGGCATTTTAGCCATTTTCAGTTGCTTGTTGGCATCTTACATTGTTTACACTTAGAGGGGTAGGCAACTAGATTCAGCTGTAGACTGATTTGTTTGATTGGATGGTTGGTGGGCTGGAACACAATTATAATCATTTGTACACTGCAAATTGGTGACAACTAAGCCAAATAATGATTTCATTCCTTGATTACATTGAGACACGAACACATAAGTAACTTTTTATTTTTGAATTTGTGGGAAACTTGGAAATCTATTCCCATCTTAAACACATTTTTTGCTGAATTCTTAGTGATATTGGGATTTTTTTAAACCAAAAACTAACAAAAGAATTGCCTAGATGACAACATTTAGGCATGCCCTTTAGTGATTCATTTCCCATGGCTGAGCTGAAGAGAATTGTTTTGAAAGAGAATGATTTCCACACTTGCTTAGTACTCCCCTGAGGGAGATGGCAGAATGCAAATGAATTGGATAGTACTAAATGAAATGGAACTAAATAAAAACCATCCTGTGTCTGATGCTTGAAGCTAGACAACTAGCTACTTAAACAGTGACTTGACCTTAAGTCCCACCATACTCATCAGCTTACATTAGCTGAGAATAAGGAAGGTGATATTTTGCAGCCTTTTCAGCACCACTTCCGGATATTGGCTTAAAAGTCATAAGTCATGTGACATAGGGCCTATGGGTTATGTAATGTCAATGTGGGGTCAAAGGTATTTGAATAAAACAGACTGAGGGAGGTTTTTGGTGGTTGCATCCCTGGTCCACCCCTGTATATTAATGCATGCAAATGCACCCAGTGTATATATGCAAATGAGGCACATAACATTTATTATTTTGTCACAAGTTTATATGTTTTAATCTGATAGTAATATATATATACTAAGTTTAAATGTATTTGGCTTATGTATGTATGTATGTATGTATGTATGTATGTATATGCCAAATACATTTAAACTTAGTTTTGCACAATCCCTGACATTTAATCCTAGTAAATTTATTTAAGCTTTTATTTCTTTCATCACATTCCCAGTGGGTCAGAAGTTTACATACACTTAATTAGTATTTGGTAGCATTGCCTTTTAAATTGTTTAACTTGGGTCAAACGTTCCGGGTAGCCTTCCAGATGCTTCCCACAATAAGTTGGGTGAATTTTGGCCCGTTCCTCCTGACACAGCTGGTGTAACTGAGTCAGGTTTGTTGGCCTCCTTGCTCGCACACGCTTTTTCAGTTCTGCCCACAAATTTTCTATAGGACTGAGGTCAGGGCTATGATGGCCACTCCAATACCTTGACTTTGTTGTCCTTAAGCCATTTTGCCAAAACTTTGGAAGTATGCTTAGGGTCATTGTCCATTTGGAAGACCCATTTGCGACCAAGCTTTTACTTCCTGACTGATGTCTTGAGATGTTGCTTCAATATATCCACAATTTTCCTTTCCTCATGATGCCATCTATTTTGTGAAGTGCACCAGACCCTCCTGCAACAAAGCACCCCCACAACATGATGCTGTCACCCCCGTACTTCACGGTTGGGATGGTGTTCTTCGGCTTGCAAGCCTCACCCTTTTTCCTCCAAACATAACGATAGTCATTATGGCCAAACAGTTCTATTTTTGTTTCATCAGACCAGAGGAAATTTCTCCAAAAAGTACGGTCTTTGTACCCATGTGCAGTTGCAAACCGTAGTCTGGCTTTTTTATGGTGGTTTTGGAGCAGTGGCTTCTTCCTTGCTGAGCGGCCTTTCAGGTTATGTTGATATAGGACTCGTTTTACTGTGGATATAGATACTTTTGTACCTGTTTACTCCAGCATCTTCACAAGGTCCTTTGCTGCTGTTCTGGGATTGAGTTGCGCTTCTCTCACCAAAGTACGTTCATCTCTAGGAGACGGAACGCGTCTCCTTCCTGAGCGGTATGACGGCTACGTGGGCCTATGGTATTTATACTTGTGTACTATTGTTTGTACAGATGAACGTGGTACCTTCAGGCATTTGGAAATTGCTCCCAAGGAAGATCCTGACTTGTGGAGGTCTACAATTTTTTTTCTGAGGTCTTGGCTGATTTTCTTTTGATTTTCCCATGATGTCAAGCAGAGGCACAGGGTTTGAAGGTAGGCCTTGAAATACATCCACAGGAAAATTTGAGTCAATTGAAGGTTATGTCAATTAGCCTGTTGTTTCTAAAGCCATGAAGTTTCTAAAGCCATGACATAATTTTCTGGAATTTTTCAAGCTGTTGAAAGGCACAGTCAACTTAGTGTATGTAAACTTCTGACCCACTGGAATTGTGATACAGTGAAATAATCTGTCTGTAAAAAAGTCTTGGAAAAATGACTTGTCTTGCACAAAGTAGATGTTCTTACCGACTTGCCAAAACTATAATTTGCTTACAAGAAATTTGTGGAGTGGTTGAAAACGAGTTTTAATGACTCCAACCTCAGAGTATGTAAACTCCCGACTTCAACTGTAAGTGCATTATTAAAAAGATGCAAACATTGAAAAAAAAACTTGTTGGCTGCATTTGCGGTTTGTTTTGGATTATTTTTTTCCCCAATAGGAACTGAGTTCTGTATTTTTGGTGTCACTTTTATTGTAAGTAAGAATAGATGTTTCTGTAGACTTCTACATTCATGTGGATGCTACCAGGATTATGGATAATGAGTGAAGAATAGAGGCATAAAGATCATACCTCCCCTGTTATTGGTAATGGTGAGAGGTAAGCATGTTTTGTTGTAGCCTCTAACTTTCCTACTCATCATTGTTCATGATTTTTCTTAATCTTGGCATTATCAGGAATAATTTAGAAGTATTTAGAAACATCTTATCTACTCACTTATAAGGAAGTTTGCTTCAGTTATCATTAAATTACAAAACAAAATGCAAATGCATCCAATGAGTTTGTAGAGTCTCACAATCTTGATTTAGTCAATGCATGCAAAGAGGAAATGGGACCAAATACTAATATTTGGACTACTTTGATACATGAGTGCTGTCATTCCTAAACGGTACTTTCTGTACTGTTGCCTCATGATGGGTATAGACCCCCCCCCCACACACACACACACACACGGAGGGGAGTGTAGATATCATTTTTTCAACCTTTTTTTTTAGGGAATTCGTTTCCGTGGTTACAGCATTCCAGAGTGCCAGCAGCTGTTGCCCAAGGCTCCAGGAGGTGCCGAGCCACTGCCCGAAGGTCTGTTCTGGCTGCTGGTGACAGGCCAGGTGCCCACAGAGGAACAGGTGAGTGTTAGCTAGGTAACTCATTATGGAGAGAGAGTATGGCACATCAGCTTAACATGTTGTTACAACAACCCTTTGCATAATGGTACAGATCACATTATGTATATATTCAATAAGAGGTTGACTCGTATACCGTTAACCACAACATAAAGCTTAACCACAGACAATAGCTCTTGATCTTATCTCTGAGACCTCTGGGAGAAGGTTTGCTTCCATGTTGGTTTAGTGACGGACTATATTTTGCATACAAAACTACATTATGTTTGGTGTGCATAGCTTGACCAATGAACCAATTAACCTATTGTCTGTCCCCAGGTGAACTGGCTGTCCAAGGAGTGGGCCAAGCGTGCAGCTCTTCCCTCCCACGTGGTCACCATGCTGGATAACTTCCCCACCAACCTCCACCCCATGTCTCAGTTCAGCTCCGCCATCACAGCTCTGAACAGTGAGAGTAGCTTTGCCCGAGCCTACTCCGAGGGAGTCAACAAGGCCACGTACTGGGAGGTGAGCTCAGGAAACATACCCTAAAGAATGTTGAACAGTGTACACTGTTGTGGGAAACCATGTTGTTCAATGGGAAACCATGTTGTTCAATAGGACAAACCATTGTGGGAAACAATGTTGTTCAATAGGACAAACCGTTGTGAAATGTAGCAAAATGTCAATGCGCCACAGTTATAAGAATTCAATATGGTGGAATCTGAACAAATGTGTTAAATCTGTTGAGTGCCGCCTTTCCGATTACACTATTGACATAAATTATTCTCTTCTCAGTTTGTCTATGAAGACTCCATGGATCTGATCGCTAAACTGCCATGCGTTGCGGCCAAGATTTACCGCAACCTTTACCGTGAGGGCAGCAGCATCGGCGCCATCGACTCCAGTCTGGACTGGTCCCACAACTTCACCAACATGCTGGGCTACAGCGATGCCACGTTCACTGAGCTCATGCGACTGTACCTCACCATTCACAGGTCAGTTTTTATTTTATAGAGTGCTACTTCATTCATAATTTTTTAAAAGTTTATCATCCATTAGTCTCTACCTTGGTAACTTTAGGGTGTGCATATTCAGCTCCTGCTCTGTCATTGCACAATGCAGTTATGTGGCTGCATCACTTATTCTTTCATTCACTCCCCTTTTCTCCTTTGCTATAGTGACCATGAGGGTGGTAATGTGAGTGCCCACACCAGCCACTTAGTGGGCAGTGCCCTGTCTGATCCCTACCTGTCCTTCAGCGCAGCTATGAACGGCTTGGCCGGACCTCTTCATGGACTGGCTAACCAGGTGTGTATGGATGCTAATGTCAAAGTTAACATGTGTGTAAATATTCTGAAAACTGAGTGTACAAAACATCAGGAAAACCTTCCTGATATTGAATTGCACCCCCTTTTGCCCTCAGAACGGCCTGAATTTGTCAGTGAATGGACTCTATAAGGCGTTGAAAGTATTCCACAGGGATGCTGGCCCATGTTGACTCCAATGCTTCCCACAGTTGTCAAATTGTCTAGATTCTTCATGCACACGGAAAACTATTGAGCGCGAAAAACCCAGCAGTGTTGCAGATCTTGATACACTCAAACTGGAGTGCCTGGCACTTATTATTACCATACCCCGTTCAAAGGCACTTAAGTTTTTTTGTCTTGCCCATTCACCCTCGGAATGGCACACACACAATCCATGTCTCAATTGTCTGAATGCTTAAAAATCCTAATTTAACCTGTCTCCTCTCCATCTACACTGATTGAAGTGGATTTAATAATTAAGGGATCATAGCGTTCACCTGGTCACTCATGGAAAGAGCAGGTGTTCCTAATGTGTTGTACACTTGGCACACACAGTACCAGTCAAAAGTTTGGAAACACCTACTCATTCCAGGGTTTCTTTATTTTGACTATTTTCTACATTGTATAATAATAGTGAAGACATCAAAACTATGAAATAACATATGGAATCATGTAGTAACCAAAACGGTGTTAACCTCTAGGGTATGTGGGATGGTAGCGTCCCACCTCGCCAACAGCCAGTGAAACTGCAGGGCACCAAATTCAAAACAGAAATCCCATAATTAAAATTCCTCAAACATACATGTATTTTACACCATTTTAAAGATACTTGTTGCAAATACAGCCACAGTGTCCGATTTCAAAAAGGCTTTCTGACAAAAGCAAACCAAATGATTATGTTAAGTCAGAGCCAAGTCACAGAAAAACACAGCCATTTTTCCAGCCAAAGAGAGGAGTCACAAAAAGCAGAAATATAGATAAAATGAATCACTAACCTTGATGATCTTCAACATATGACACTCATAGGACATTGTTACACAATACATGTATGTTTTGTTCGGTAAAGCTCATGTTTATATCCAAAAATCTGAGTTTACATTGGCGGGTTACGTTCAGTAGTTCCAAAACATCCAGTGATTTTGCAGAGAGCCACACCAATTTACAGAAATACTCATAATAAACATTGCTAAAAGATACAACTTATGCATGGAATTATAGATACACTTCTCCTTAATGCAACCGCTGTGTCAGATTTCAAAAAAACTTTACGGAAAAAGCACACCATGCCATGTTGGAGTCAACAGTAGTTAGAAATAACAATATTCACTTACCTTTGATGATCTACATCAGAATGCACTCCTAGGAATCCCAGTTCAACAAATGTTTGTTTGATAATGTCCATTTGTCCAAAATACCTTCTTGTTGTTTGCGCGTTCAGTACACAATCCAAACTCACGACGCGCGTACAAGTCCAGCGGAAAATATGGACGAAAAGTCCAAAAAGTTATTACAGTCCGTAGAAACATGTCAAACGAAGTATAGAATCAATCTTTAATAATGTTACATAAACATAAATCTTCAATAATGATCCAACAGGAGAATTCCTTTGTCTGTAGATATGTAATGGAACGGAGCTCGCTCTCATGTGAACGCGTGAGACAGCTCGTGGCTCTCTGGCAGACCTCTGACTCATTCCCCCCACTTCACAGTAGAAGCATCAAACAAGGTTCTAAAGACTTGACATCTAGTGGAAGCCTTAGGAAGTGCAATATGACCCCATAGACACTGCATTCGATAGGCCAAGAGTTAAATCTACAAACCTCAGATTTTCCACTTCCTGGTTGGATTTTTTCTCAGGTTTTTGCCTGCCATATGAGTTCTGTTATACTCACATACATCATTCAAACAGATTTCCAAATATACAAATTATATGCATATTCTAGCTTTTATGGATGAGTAGCAGGTAGTTTCATTTGGGCACGCTTTTCATCCAAAATCCCCAATGCTGCCCCCTACCCTAGAGAAGTTAAACAAATCAAAATATATTTTATATTTGAGGTTCTTCAAAGTAGAACCTTTGCCTTGATGACAGCATTGTGCACTCTTGGCATTCTCTCAACTCTCAGCTTCATAAGGTTGTAATGCTGTTACGAATCCCTTTTGGCCCGACAGTCTAGGGGGGATGGTAATGAGACCCGTAACATAACTCATGCAAATTATTATTGTGACAAAGTAAAAGTGTGAACGAAATAACCACGACAACTGAAATCTACCGTCAAACTACAGGTTTATTTATAAACACACGGTAATGGGGGGAGCAGGAAAAGGGGCTGAGCTGGACCCAAGGAAAGAAACAATAAGTATTCAAAAACACCCCTAAGCTAGACTAGCCTACTTTAACAACAGCTAACTAACTAACCAAAAATACAGTGGGTGGTCCGCCCAGTTCTAACTAGTGTATTTAACACAGTTCACCTACGGGTAGTGTATGCCCATGGGCGACTTGTCTTGGTTTCCCCCTTTTCCCACCAGCAACAAACAAACACCATAACCAAAAACAATACTCACAGGTGATGAAAGTGCTATGAGGTGCTTAAACAAAAGAGAGGTTAAGACAAAGCGAGAGTGAAACACAGAGACCTACAGACATGGCATTTACAGAGAGATTGAGCTCTAGAACAAACAAATGATAGGGTTTTTAAACCATGGAGAAGGAACTGTGATAGGTTAGGAAATAGGAGGAGGTGTGTCTTCTGATTGATGATTGATTGTTGACTGATTGGGGAGTGATGATTTTCACCTGTGAGGGGAGAAGAAGAGAAAAGAAACACACACACAGGATACACAACACACACAGGATATACACACACACACAGGATAACTGTATCCATAACAAATGCATTTAAATTAACAGGTGTGCCTTGTTAAGTTAATTTGTGGAATTTCCTTAATGCATTTGAGCCAATCAGTTGTGTTGTGAAAAGGTAGGGCTGGTATACAGAACATGGCCCTGTTTGGTAAAATACGAAGTCCATATTTTGGCAAGAAAAGCTCAAATAAGCAAAGAGAAATGACAGTCTATTACTACCTCTTGATACTCCCCCCCATCCGGGATCGTGAATAAAGCCTCAGGCTCATTAGCATAACGCAACATTAACGATTTCTGAAAATCGCAAATAAAATAAATAATGCGCCTGCTCTCAAGCTTAGCCTTTTCTTAACAACACTGTCATCTCAGATTTTCAAAATATGCTTTTAAACTTTAGCAAATCACTAATTTGTGTAAGAGTATTGCAAGCTAGCTTAGCATTTTGAGTAGCATTTAGCACGCAACATTTTCACAAAAACCAGATAACCAAATAAATAAAATAATTTACCTTTGAAGAGCTTCGGATGTTTTCAATGAGGAGACTCTGTTACATAGCAAATGTTCAGTTTTTCCTGAAAGAATCTTTGTGTAGGAGAAATCGCTCCGTTTTGTACATCACATTTGGCTACCGAAACAAACCGAAAATTCAGTCACCAAAACGTCAAACTTTTTCCGAATTAACTCCATAATATCGACCGAAACATGGCAAACTTTGTTTAGAATCAATCTTCAAGGTGTTTTTGCACATATCTCTTCATTGATATGCAGTTCGTGGATGCCTGCTTTCCCCTCAGAATCGCATGGAAAAATACCAGCAGCTGAAAAAGACGCACCAATTTTGACGGAGGACAACGGGCGGACACCTGGAAAATGTAGTCTCTTATGGTCAATCTTCCAATGATATGCCTACAAATACGTCACAATGCTGCAGACACCTTGGGGAAACGACAGAAAGGGCAGGCTCATTCCTCTCGCATTCACAGCCATATAAGGAGACAATGGAAAACGGAGCCTCAAAAATCCTGCTGGTTTCCTGGTAGCCGTTTCATCTTGGTTTTGCCTGTAGCTCCCGTTCTAGGGCACCCACAGACAATATCTTTGCAGTTCTGGAAAATTCAGAGTGGTTTCTTTCCAAAGCTATCAATTATATGCATAGTCGAGCATCTTTTTGTGACAAAATATCTTGTTTAAAACGGGAACGTTTTTCATCCAAAAATGAAATAGCGCCCCCAGAGTTTCAAGAGGTTAATGCGGAAATTTAAGTTTCTTCAGTTGCAGTCACAAAAACCATCAAGCGCTATGAAGAAATTGGCTCTCATGAGGACTGCCACAGAAAAGGAAGGCCCACAGTTACCTCTGCTGCAGCCTCAGAAATTGCATCCCAAACAAGATAAACATAAATTGTTAAGAGAAAAATGCGGCCTCCCGGGTGGTTAAGGGCTGCAGTGCAGTGCAGAGACTCTGGGTTCGCGCCCAGGCTCTGCCGCGACGGGGAGGTCTGTGGGGCGTCGCACAATTGGCCTAGCGTCATCCGGGTTAGGCCGGTCCTTGTCTCATCGCGCACCAGCGACTCCTGTGGCGGGCCAGGAGCAGTGTGCGCTAACCAAGGTTGCCAAGTGCACGGTGTTTCCTCCGACACATTGGTGTGGCTGGCTTCCGGGTTGGATGCGCGCTGTGTTAAGAAGCAGTGCGGCTGGTTGGGTTGTGTATCGGAGGACGCATGACTTTCAACCTTCGTCTCTCCCGAGCCCATACGGGAGTTGTAGCGATGAGACAAGATAGTAGCTACTAACAATTGGATACCATGAAATCGGGTAGAAAAAGGGGGGAAAACAACAGAGGAAAATGCGTGAATCATGCCTTCATGGTCGAATTGCTGCAAAGAAACCACTGCTAAAAGGACACCAAGAAGAAACTTACTTGGGCCAAGAAATGTAAGCAATGGGCATAAGACCGGTGGAAATCTGTCCTTTGGTCTGATGAGTCCAAATTTGAGATTTTTGGTTCCAACCGCCATGTCTTTGAGAAACAGAGTAGGTGAACGGATGATCTCCGCATTTTGTTC
This sequence comes from Oncorhynchus masou masou, assembly GCF_036934945.1. Classification (NCBI taxonomy): domain Eukaryota; kingdom Metazoa; phylum Chordata; class Actinopteri; order Salmoniformes; family Salmonidae; genus Oncorhynchus; species Oncorhynchus masou. Next base: position 27,935,665 of record NC_088217.1, on the reverse strand, counting down.
CCACCTGGAAGCATGGAGGTGGTGGTGTGGGGGTGCTTTGCTGGTGACACTGTCAGTGATTTATTTGGAATTCAAGGCACACTTAAGCTGCATGGCTACCACCGCTTTCTGCAGCGATATGCCATCCCATCTGGTTTGCGCCTAGTGGGACTTTCGTTTGTTTTTCAACAGTGCAATGACCCAACACACCTCCAGGCTCTGTAAGGGCTATTTGACCAAAAAAGAGTGATGGAGTGCTGCATCAGATGACCTGGCCACCACAATCACCCAACCTCTCCCCAGCAAATGTGGGAACTCCTTCAAGACTGTTGGAAAACCATTCCAGGTGAAGCTGATTGTGTGTGCGCGCAAAGCTTTCATCAAGGCAAAGGGTGGCTACTATGAAGAATATAAAATATACTCTATAAATATACTGGTAGTGTGTGTATACACTACTGTTAAAGTTTGGGGTCACTTAAATGTCCTTGTTTTCCATGAAAACATACATGAAAGGAGTTGCAAAATGAATAGGAATATATTCAAAATGTTGACATGGTTATAAATGATTTTTAAATTATGTTCGTCAAAGAATCCATTTGCAGCAATTACAGCCTTGCAGACCTTTGGCACTAGGTGTCAATTTGTTGATGTTTTCTGAAGAGATTTAACCATGCTTCCTGGTTGGCTTGATGGGCACTTCTTACGTACTATACGGTCAAGCTGCTCCCACAACAGCTCAATAGGGTTGAGATCCAGTGACCGCTGGCCACTCCATTATAGACAGAATGCCAGCTGACTGCTTCTTCGCTAAATAGTTATTGCATAGTTTGGAGTTGTGCTTTGGGTCATTGTCCTGTTGTAGGAGGAAATTGGCTTCTGAGGGCTAGGCGTCCCGTCAGCGGGACACCCGTTGACAACTTCCGGTGAAATCGTAGGGGGCGCAATTCAAATAAATAATCATTAAAATTATGGATATTAAACATTTAGGTACATACAAGTGTCTTATATCGGTTAAAAGCTTAGTCTTGTTCATCTAACTGAATTGTCCAATTTACAATAGGGAAAGCTTTACAGGGAAAGCATGCCATATGATTATTTGAGGACAGCGCCCCTCAAAATATTTTTCAACCAGCACAGGCTTCATAAAATCACAAATGGTGATTTAAAATATTCACTTTTTGATAATCTTCCTCTGATTTGCAATCCAATGGGTCCCAGCTACAACATGCATGGTCATTTTGTTAGATAAAATCCTTCTTTATATCCCAAAAAGTCAGTTTAGTTGGCACCATTGATTTCAGTAATCCACTCGTTCAACATGCAGAGAAAGGAATCCAAAAAGCTACCGCCAAACTTTGTTAAAACAAGTCAAAAATGTAATCAAACTATACTATTTCATACGGAAAGAAGTATTTTTAATTTGACCTTTATTTAACTAGGCAAGTCAGTTAAGAACAAATTCTTATTTTCAATGACGGCTTAGGAACAGTGGGTTAACTGCCTGTTCAGGGGCAGAAGGACAGATTTGTACCTTGTCAGCTTGGGGATTCCGGTTACTAGTCCAACGCTCTAACCACTAGGCTACCCTGCCGCCCCGGGGGGCTATGGTTATGTTCAATAGAATAGAAAAGCAAAATAAGCAGGTGCGCATCGTCGCACACACAGACTGATTTCCAACTCCCAGTACCAAAACTCAAAATTCTTCCATGTTTGGGAAGAAACTAGGCTGAAACCTTGAACACTGACGTGTTGTGGAAGCCTTATGAATTGCAATCTGGGGTCTGGAATTGCAATGACCCATAGCTTTCCATTATAACAGCATGGGCTCAATTTTCTTTGGATTTTCTCCCACCATATCAATTGTGTTATTGTGATATACATTATTTTAACATTTCTACAAACTTCTAAGTGTTTTCTATCCAGTGGTACCAATTATATCCATATCCTGGCTTCTGGGTCTAAGTAACAGGCAGTTTACTTGGGGCGCGTCAGTCAGACAGGAAGTGGAGAAAAATAGACCCTAGCCTGAAGATTAAGCGCCGTCTACAGGGTATGGCATGCCTTTACAAAATGGAGTGATAGCCTTCCTTCTTCAAGATCTCCTTTACCCTGTACAACTATCCCACTTTACCACCACCAAAGCACCCCCAGAACATCACATTGCCTCCACTATGCTTGACAGATGGCATCAAGCACTCCTCCAGCTTTTCATTTTTTCTGTGTCTCACGAATGTTCTTTGATCACCTCAAATTTAGATTTGTCTGTCCATAACACTTTTCCCCAATCTTCCTCTGTCCAGTGTCTTTTGCCCATCTTAATCATTTATTTGTATTGGCCAGTCTGAGATATGGCTTTTTCTTTGCAACTCTGCCTAAAAGGCCAGCATCCCAGATTCGCCTCTTCACTGTTGACGTTGAGACGGGTACTATTTAATGAAGCTGCCAATTTCTCACATGGAATAGCCTTAATTTCTCAGAACAAGGATAGCGTGACGAGTTTCAGAAGAAAGTTCTGTTTCTGGCCATTTTGTAATCAAACCCACAAATGCTGATGCTCCAGATACTGAACTAGTCTAAAGGCGGCAGGTTTTATTGCTTCTTTCATCAGAAGTTTTCAGCTATGCTAACATAATTGTAAAAGGGTTTTCTAATGATCACTTAGCTTTTTTAAAACGATAAACTTGGATTAGCTAACAACGTGCCAATTGGAACACAGGAGTGATGGTTGCTGATAAGTAGCCTCTGTACTCCTATGTAGATATTCCATTAAATCAGCCATACAATTGTCATTTACAACGTCTACACTGTATTTCTGATCAATTAGATGTTATTTAAAAAAAAATTGAAATGTTTTTTTTTTAAACAAAAACATTTCTAAGTGACTCCATGTTTGAATGGTAGTGTGTATTTATATGTATGTGTGCTATTTAGCAGACACCTTTATCCAAAGGTATCTTTTCATTCAAACATAATGGAGAGAGAGGATGACTGGAACTATAATAAGCTCAGTAGTGAAAATGGAGAATGAAAGCAGTGATTTTGTTTTGGTTGGAGTGAGCCCCTGCCTTACCTCTGACCTATGCCCCTTGTAGGAGGTGCTGGTATGGCTGACGGCCCTGCAGAAGGAGATGGGAGGAGAGGTGTCTGACGAGGCCATGAGAGACTACATCTGGAACACCCTCAAGTCTGGAAGGGTAAGTGGTCTGGACTGGAGGGCATGCTAAGTTGGGTCAATGAGTCAAGGTCAGGAAACCCAAAGGAAACTTTTCCATCTACCTAAAAGTGTAGTGAACAGGTGTACAAAAGAGGATGCATTTACGTTTTCATTTGAGGAATAAGCTACAAGAGGAATGATTTGTAACCTCAAAGATAGTAATCCTACCTTTTTGACCTTCTGTTTGCGTTCTCTCAGGTGGTTCCAGGTTACGGCCATGCCGTCCTGAGGAAGACAGACCCCAGGTACACCTGCCAGCAGGAGTTTGCCTTCAAGCACCTGCCCGATGACCCCATGTTCAAACTGGTGCACCAACTCTACAAGATCGTGCCCAACGTGCTGCTGGAGCAGGGCAAGGCCAAGAACCCCTGGCCCAATGTGGACGCCCACAGTGGAGTGTTGCTGCAGGTGAGTGGTGGGGTTACAGAAGGATGGAGCCAACTATTGCAGTACACTTTCAACTGATTGGGAGGGACACTGCATGAAGGTTACAAGAAAGGCCTCCATCTCTTGACGGGATGAAGGAAAATGTAAAGGTCTAATTTGAGCTTCTTTTCATAGTTTGTTCCATCTTAGTGAACTGTCAGACAGAAAAAAAGTCTGGGCGCTCTCTTCCTCTACTTGAGCTGTCCCTCATCTTCCTGTAAGGCCACTATGTATCACATACAATTGGGAGCGCAATAATGAAATACCTTGTTCTGTGTAATTAACCCTCCACCCCCCCCTCTCTCCTGTCCTAACAGTACTATGGGATGACAGAGATGAACTACTACACGGTGCTGTTCGGCGTGTCCCGAGCACTGGGGGTGCTGGCCCAGCTGATCTGGAGCCGAGCCCTGGGCTTCCCCCTGGAGCGCCCCAAGTCCATGAGCACAGACGGACTCATGAACCTGGTGGGGGCCAACAAATCCGGGTAAAGATGAAGAGGGAAGGAGTAGGATGAGGACAAAGAATAACAAAAGGGGGGCGGAATAGGGGAGTTGGATGCAAAATATATAGTACACTTATGAAAACATTAAAGGGCCTTTGCTGGATTTAGCCGGTTCAAGTCAGTGACACCAAGGTTATTTTTTTCGTTTTGTTGAGCCATGGTAGTTGTCTTGAGATATTGAAGATGACTTGGTTTTGTAAAGAGATCATGTCCATTTTTTTGTTCTAAAATGTGGGGCACTCGCATTGTCTGACGGAATTATCCAAAATACCAAAACAAAAGACAACACTCCATGGCAAGCAAGGTCCTTCTGTAATGTAACCACTCTAATCTGGCCTTGCAGGTTAGAATATGTACAGTATGCAAATGACCAGGGTCGGTAGATTAGTAATAGGGTACTGCAGCCCCTTTCATCACTGACTGACGACACACCGCTATCAATTAAGGCAGAGTTCACTTATTACACCACCTCTTTCTGGCAGTATTCACCAACCCCATGGCACCTTTGGAAATCAGAATACTCTGCAGGTTGTACAGTGCTTCACAAATGGCGCTTTCTGTTCTCTTGGGGGTGGAGGTTGTTTTGAAGAGTGATAGACAGGGTAAGACGGCACTGTTTCCCAAGCTGAAAGGACTGACTGTTTTTAAATATTTTCAGAATCGGGGGGCGGAGTGTGAATTCATCTTTTAGACTTTCTTCAAGACCTGAGGGCAACCTTAAAACATCAGTTGAACTCAATTTTCTCTTATCAGCAAAATGAATGTAATTGAAGAGATGGCTAGCATTGACTAATGGCACACTTGACCCGTTAAATCAATGTACTTTTAGAATGTTTTGTAAATGTTTGCTGGTTTTACTATGTCCAACTGAAATGTCTCATGTTGCTCATGAGGCAAGCACACATCTGAAACACCATATGAAATTATCTAATGGTTGTGTTAAACTGGATTGTTAAGATGCATATTTGCTTGGTTTAGTCTTAAGGTTGCCCTCCGGTCTAGTGGTGGGGAGCCTTATGTGTTTGTAATTGTCTGTTTCAATGCAGACCTTATCCAATACACTCCAATTGGGCACAGAGGGCCCAACACCACCCCCAATTGGGCACAGAGGGCCCAACACCACCCCCTGGGTATTAATTTAATTTGTTTTCAACAGCCCCCTACACTGTCTTTTCCCAGCTGATACCTTCCCACATAGTATACATGTATTTTAGGTTTTACAAGTTTGTTCTGATCCTGTTTTAATCAAACCTCAGGTTATTCTGGTTTAACGAGAAATACATCTGATGTGAGATCATTGTAAAGTGAAGACGGGATTTGAACTATAATGTAGCAGAGTGGGATTGTACAGTGGATGTGGGAGAGAAAATGGAAAACAAAAAAGTCCAATAAATGTTTTAATTAGCAATTACTTTCGAATACTCCAATTGTGGTGTTTATGTAACTGCAACAACTCATTCTTTCCTACAATAGGCAGTTCATTGTGGATTTCTATCACAACATTTATGGGGATGTGGTTGTTTCACATTCCTTAGCTGAATGCATTTCTATTAGGTGCATTGGATAAGTGTCAGCTAAAAGACTACACAGTAATGTGTGGTCATAATGGGGTACCGCAGAGCCTGATGTTATTCAGTGCAGGCTGTGTATAGTACATACTCTATTCTGAAGGCGTCTCAGTTATTAATAGTGTTCCAGACATTTCTCCACAGCACTCAAGTTTCTGCTTCCCTTTGGCCTAATCAAGATTTCATGCACCTGTAGTACAGAGACTGGATTCTTCTGAAGTTCAAATAAACAAACAGATCAATGTGTTTTAAGGAAATACAAAATTGCTATGTGTAGCAACTGTGGGTACAAATGGGCTCACAAGGTGCCCTCACGAAGGCTGACTATATCGATGGCAAATTAGGAGAAATAACAATTACCACTGACATACAACCCTGATATTCACAAAAATACAGCAACAGTTGTACAATAGTAGTATATTGACTTTGGTTTTAAAGAGCCTAAAACACATAAAAAGGGAAGCACTGACTAGTTGTAATGGCTGACACGACCTTAGGAGCGCTGATTCCCACCAAGTCGCCACCTATATTAACCCTTAACGTTAGCCACCAAAATTAACATTTAATGCAAATCAGGGAAATGTTATAGGACCGTAATAAAGAAATCTCCCCTGCAAATCTTTTAAATGTGAGGTAATAAGAATTTTACATGTAAACAAATATCAAATACTACACTGAACAAAAATAAAAAAGCAACAAGATTTTACTGAGTTACAGTTCATATAAGGAAATCAATTGAAATTAATAAATTAGGCCCTAAACTATGGATCTCACATGACTGGGAATACAGATATGCATCTGTTCAGATGCCTTAAAAAAACAAGTAGTGGCGTGGATCAGAAAACCAGTCAATATCTGGTGTGACCTCAATTTTTTCCTCGTGCAGCACGAGTCACATCTCCTTCCCATAGGGTTGATCAGGCTGTGGAATGTTGTCCCACTCTTCCAATGGCTGTGCGAAGTTGCTGGATATTGGCGGGAACTGGAACAGGCTGCTGTACACGTCCATCCCAAACATCAGGTGATGGCGGCAGATGATTGGCAAGACAATGGGCCTCAGGATCTCAAGGTCTCTCTGTGCATTCAAATTGCCATTGATAAAATGCAATTGTGTTTGTTGTCTGTAGCTTATGCCTGTCTGCCCGTACCATAACCCCACCGCCATAATGGGGCACTCCGTTTACAATGTTGACATCAGCAAACCGCTCACCCACACGACAAGCAGTCTGCCCGGTACAGTTGAACCCGGGATTCATCCATAAAAAGCACACGTCGCCAGCATGCCAATTGCATATAAGTTGAGCATTTGCCCATTAAGTCGGTTACAACTCCGAACTGCAGTCAGATCAAGACCCTTGGTGAGGACGACGAGCAGGTAGATGAGCTTCCCTGATATGGTTTGACAGTTTGTGCAGAAATTCTTCAGTTGTGCAAACCCACAGTTTCATCAGCTGGCTGGTCTCAAACAATTCCACAGGTGAAGAAGCCGGATGTGGTAGTCCTGGGCTGATGTGGTTACACGCGGTCTGCGGTTATGAGGCTGGTTGGACGTGCTGCCAAATTCTCTAAAATGATGTTGGAGGTGGTTTCTGGTATAGAAATGAATATTAAAATATCTGGCAAGAGCTCTGGTGGACATTCCTGAAGTCAGCATGCCAATTGCATGATCCCTCAAATCTGTGGCAATGTGTTGTGATTTTCAGTGACTTTTTATTTTCCCCAGAAAAGTGCACCTGTGTAATAAATGTTTTATCAGCTTCTTGATATGCCATACCTGTCAGGTGAATGGATTATCTTGGCAAAGGAGAAATGTTCACTAACAGGGACGTAAACAAATTGGAACATGTGATCTTGGGACATACACTTGTTGCATTTATATTTTTGTTCAGTGTAAATGTGGAATTTGCTTTGGTATTTATCCAGAACACTGCAGCCCGCCTGGTGTTCAACCTTCCCATATTCTCCCTTGGCACCCTGCTCCTCCGCACACTCCTGGCTTCCAGTCGAATCTCACATCCACGACGAGACCATGGTACTTGCCTAGAGGACAGCAAGAGGAACTACCCCTCCCTACCTTCAGGCTCTGCTCAAACCTTACACCCCAACCTGAGTACTCTGTTCTGCCACCTCTGGTCTCTTGGCTCTCCCACACCTACTGGAGGGCAGCTCCCGCTCAGCACAGTCCAAGGTCTTCTCTGTCCTGGCACCCCAATGGTGGAACTAGCTTCCCCCTGAAGCGAGGACAGCAGAGTTCCTGCCCATCTACCAAAACCTCTGAAACACCGACCTCTTCAGAGAGAATCTTAAATTATCACATAGCCTCCGGTCCCCAAAAAAAGCTAGCTACTTTGAGGAAAAATGTACTATGACTGATATGTGGTTGTCCCACCTAGCTACTTAAGATGGAATGCATTAACTGCAAGTCACTCTGGATAAGTGTGTCTGCTAAATGAAATATCAGGCTCTGCATCAAATTGACAATGTGGGACAATTCCCAAAGAATCCAGTACATGCGAAGGATGGTCCCAGTCTGAAATACTGCTCTTTACACATGCAAATAGTGCCGGTGGCATTTGAGCAGTCAAGATGGAGATTCATTCACTAAACTCCAACCGTGTCCAACAAGCAGGTTGACATTTGTCATGAATTTTGCCCTGGCGGCAGAGTGATTACCGCTAATGGGCCAGCTGCAAAGTCTAAATTGTCTATATCCTAAAAATTCATAAACGTTTGTCTTCATTTAAGATTAGGGTTAGCAGTGTGGTTAAAATTGGGGATAGATTTAAAATCAGATTTTATGACTGGATGTGCTAGCTGTGTCATTCCTATGCGGTGCAATTTCTGTCCCCAGGAAATATCACTTCTTATTTAGTGTAAAATAATGTCATGTGGATTCCAAAAGGCTTTAAATATAAGGTCAGATGTCCTTTACCTTAAAAACAAATATGGATCTTAAAAGGAATTGTATATATTTTGAACACTTTCAGCATTTTTGCCATGTCCCTGGATGTTATTAAATCAACTTCCATGAGAAATAGCCATAAGATATTTCATATTTCATTATTTGACAATCCTAGTTAAATTCTGCCATCAATAATGTTTACCATGATTATTGTATTATATTTAAGATTTTCTGTGGCCATATATAGGCCGTTGGGAGTATGCAGAATTTGTTGGTTTAATAGCATGTGACATTTCAAAAATCTAGTATACTTTAAATGTCAGGATGTCATACTCATTTAGGCTTTGACAACAGCTGATCAATTAGATATGGGGATGCGCTATCGAAATCAATGAATAGCGGGAAACAGCGCATGACTTATTCAGTATTTTACATTTTTGGGGGTTTGTAACATTTGATTTCCACAACATGCCTACCACTTTGACGTTGCAAAATATTTTTTATTGTGAAACAAACAAGAAATAAGACAAAAACAACTTGAGCGTGCATAATTATTCACCCCTCCCCCAAAGTCAATACTTTGTAGAGCCACCTTTTGCAGCAATTACAGCTGCAAGTCTCTTGGGGTATGTCTCTTGGGGGTATGGAACATTATTGAAGATTTATGTTAAACATCCTGAAGATTGATTCTGTACATCGTTTGACAATGTTTCTAACGGACTGTAACGGAACTTTTTGACTGTCTGCTCCTAGTGATTGCGGGTCATGAATTTGGATTACTGTACTAAATGCTTGAATAAAAAGGAGGTATTTGAACATAATCGAACAAAACAAACATTTATTGTGGAACTGTGATTCCTGGGAGTGCATTCTGATGAAGATCTAAGGTAAGTGAATATTTATAATGCTATTTCTGACTTCTGTTGACTACACAACATGGTGGATATCTGTTTTGGTCTCTGAGCGCCGTACTCATTATAGCATGGTGTGCTTTTTCCGTACAGCGGTTGCATTAAGGAGAAGTGTATCTAATTCTGTGCATAATCTTATCAATGTTTTATGAGTATTTCTGTAAATTGATGTGGCTCTCTGCAAAATCACCGGATGTTTTGGAACTACTGAATGTAAACAGATTTTATATAAATATGAACTTTATCTTACAAAACATACAAGTATTGTGTAACATGAAGTCCTGAGTGTCATCTGATGAAGGTCGAAGGTTAGTGATTAATTTCTCTGCATTTCTGCTTTTTGTGACTTCTCTTTTGGCTGGAAAAATGGCTGTTTTTCTGTGACTTGGCTCTGACCTAACAATCATTTGGTTTGCTTTCGCTGTAAAGCCTTTTTGAAAATCGGACACTGTGGTGGGATTAACAAATGAATCTTTAACCTCTCTGGCCCACCCGGGACGCAACCGCACCCCCTTCCAACAATAAATGCAAATGCGCTACGCCAAATGCTAATAGCACTCGTTAAAACTCAAACGTTCATTAAAATTCACATACAGGGTACTCAATTCAAGCTACACTCGTTGTGAATCTAGCCAATGAGTCAGATTTGTAAAATACTTTTCGGCGAAAGCATGAGTAGCTATTATCTGATAGCAGGCAACACGCCGAAATACCAGAAGGGGACGTAAACAAAGGAATTAGCATAGCCGGCGCTACACAAAACGCAGAAATAAAATATAAAACATTCATTACCTTTGACGGGATTCTTTGTTGGCACTCCTATATGTCCCATAAACATCACAATTGGGTCGTTTTGTTTATTAAAATCGGTCCTTGTGTACCCAAAATGTCAATTTATGAACACCGTCAGATCCAGTAAAAACACATTTAACGCGACGTTATTTTTTTTAAATTAAAAAAGTTGCCTATAAACTTTGACAAAACACTTCAAACTACTTCTGTAATCCAACTTTAGGTATTACTAAACGTTAATAAACGATCAAATTGATCACGGAGCGATCTGTATTCAATAAGCACGAGTTTGGGTAACGTAACTAACTCTTCCGGTTCCATTGTTTACATCTGTGGACTTGACAACCGGATGTGGCTATTACTCAGATGACCAAGGATTTAGTTGAATCGAAATCACAACACTGGCGACATTGTGTGGAAGCTGTAGGAACTGTAATCTCACTCTTAATTATTTTTCCTTCCAATAGACAATACATGGGCTGGCGGATTGACTTTTTCTTCGTCGATTTAGTGACCAGGTTTTCTGGCGATTTTGACCACGGAACTCGTTCTGTTATAGTCACAGACACCATTGAACCAGTTCTAGAAACGTCAGAGTGTTTTCTATGCACACATACTAATCATATGCATATACTATATTCCTGGCATGAGTAGCAGGACGTTAAAATGTTGCACGATTTTTAACAGAATGTTGAAAAAAGTAGCCCGATCTCTAAGAGGTTTAAAATGGTGTAAAATACTTGTATGTTTGAGGAATTTTAATTATGGGATTTCTGTTTTGAATTTGGCGCTCTGCACTTTCACTGGCTGTTGTCATATTGATCCCTTTAGCGGGATCTCAGTCCAAAGAGGTTTTAAGTCATACCATAGATTCTCAATTGGATTGAGGTATGGGCTTTGACGAGGCCATTCCAAGACATTTAAATGTTTCCCCTTAAACCACTCAAGTGTTGCTTTAGCAGTATTATGCTTAGGGTCATTGTCCTGCTGGAAGGTGAACCTCCATCACAGTCTCAAATCTCTGGAACACTGAAACAGGTATCCCTCAAGAATTTCCATGTATTTAGCGCCATCCATCATTCCTTCAATTCTGACCAGTTTCCCAGTCTCTGTAGATGAAAAACATCCTCACAGCATGATGCTGCCACCACCATGCTTCACTGTGGGGATGCTGTTCTCGGGGTGATGGGAGGTGTTGGGTTTGCGCCAGACATAGCGTTTTCCTCGATGGCCAAAAAGCTACATTTTAGTCTCATCTAACCAGAGTACCTTCTTCCATATGTTTGGGGAGTCTCCCACATGCCTTTTGGCAAACACCAAATGTGTTGGCTTATTTTTGTCTTTAAGCAATGGTTTTTTCTGGCCACTCTTCCGTAAAGCCCAGCTCTATGGCGTGTAAGGCTTAAAGTGGTCCTATGGACAGATACTCCAATCTCCTCTGTGGAGCATTGCAGCTCCTTCAGGGTTCCCTTTGTGGCGCCTTTGAATGCCCTCCTTGCCTGGTCCATGAGTTTTGGTGTGCGGCCCTCTTGGCAGATTTGTTGTGGTGCCATAGTCTTTCCATGTTTTAAATAATGGATTTAAATGGTGCTCTGTGGGATGTTCAAAGTTTCAGATTTTTTTATAACCCAACCCTGATCTGTACTTCTCCACAACTTTGTCCTTGACCTGTTTGGAGACCGTCTTCATGGTGCCCCTTGCTTAGTGGTGTTGCAGACTCTGGGGCCTTTCAGAACTGGTGTATACACTCAGATAATGTGACACTTAGATTGCACACAGGTGGACTTTATTTAACAAATTATTTGACTTCTGAATAGCAAAGGGGGTGAATAGATATTCCAAAAATGTACGGAAAAGTGTTGCATAAGTAATTTCTTGGTTTTTGAACTGACATACACTGTCAACTGTGGGACCTTATATAGACAGGTGTGCCTTTCCAAATCATGTCCAATCAATTGAATTTACCACAGGTCAATCAAGTTGTAGAAATATCTCAAGGATGATCAATAGAAACAGGATGCACCTGAACTCAATTACCAATCTCATAGCAAAGGGTCTGAATACTTATTTACATAAGGTATGTTTTTTAAAATTTCTTATACATGATCAATTATAAATTGAGTAAATTGAGGGGTGGCAGGTAGCCTAGTGGGTAGAGTGTTGGGCCAGTAACCGAAAGGTTGCTGGATCAAATCCCTGAGCTGACTAGGTAAAAATCAGTCACTCTGCCCCTGAACAAGGCAGTTAACCCACTGGTAGGCAGTCATTGTAAATAAGGATTTGTTCTTAACTGACTTTCCTCAATATAAAAGGTTAAATAAAAAGTCAACCTGTTTTTGCTTTGTCATTATGGGGCATTGTGTGTAGATTGGAAAAAATGTAATTCAAATTTTTTTAGAATAAGGCTGTAACGAAAAACAATGTGGAATAAGTCAAGGGGTTTACACTTTCCAAATGCACTGTATACTTATTTTATTTGTTTATTTAACAAAGTTAAACCCAATTCTCCTGTGTGAAAAAGTAATTGCCTCCTTACACTCTGTGGTGTTGTTCTCTCTTGTCGATGTGTGTTGTCCTATAATTATATTGTATTTTTTATTTTTAATCCCAGCCCCCTTCCCGCAGGAGGCCTTTTGCCAGGCCGTCATTGTAAATAATTAGTTCTTAATTAACTGACTTGTATTTTCTTTAACCTTTATTTAACTACACAATTATATACACTTAACTGGTTGTGCCACCTTTTAGGTGCAATGACTGCAACCAAATGCTTCCTGTAGTTGGTCAGTCTCTCACGTCGCTGTGGAGGAATTTTGGCCCACTCTTGCATGCCACTTTAACTCAGCAACCTTTGTGGGTTTTCAAACAAAGTCCTGCCACATCTCAATTGGGATTAATTCTGGACTTTGGCTAGGCCATTCCAAAAAGTACGTATTGCTTTTTAGCCCTTTTCATGTACACTTGATTGTGTTTTGGATCATTGTCTTGTTGCATGACCCAGCTGCACTACAGCTCACAGACAGATGGGCTGACATTCTCCTGTAGAATTCTCTGATACAGTTCATGGTTCCTTCTATTAAGGAAAGTCATCCAGGTCCTGAGGCAGCAGAGCATCCCCAAACCATCACACTTCCATCACTATGCTTGACCATTGGTATTTGTATTTATTAGGGATCCCCATTAGCTGCTGCAAAGGCTGGCTCTAACCAGAATAGAAATGAGTGGGAGACCCTGGTTCACAACTGAGCAAGAGAACAAGTACATTAGTGTCTAGTTTGAGAAACAGATGCCTCACAAGTCCTCAACTCGCAGCTTCATTAAATTGTACACTCAAAACACCAGTCTCAACGTCAACGGTGAAGAGGTGACCCCGGGATGCTGGCCTTCTAGGCAGAGTTGCAAAGAAAAAGCCATATCAGACTGGCTAATAAAAAAAGATTAATATGGGCAAAAGACCACAGACACTGGACAGAGGAAGATTGGAAAAATGTTTTGGACAGACGAATCTAAGTTTGAGGTGTTCGGATCACAAAGAAGAACATTCGCGAGACAGAAAAAATGAAAAGTAGCTGGAGGAGTGCTTGATGCCATCTGTCAAGCATGGTGAAGGCAATGTGATGGTCTGGGGGTGCTTTGGTGGTGGTAAAGTGGGACATTTGTACAGGGTAAAAGATCTTGAAGGAGGAAGGCCATCACTCCATTTAGCGTCGCCATGCCATACCCTGTGGACAGCCCTTAATTGGAGCCAATTTCCTCATACAACAGGATAATGACCCAAAGCACTGCTCCAAACTGTTATAACTATTTAGGGAAGAAGCAGTCAGCTGGTATTCTGTCTACATTTACATTTAAGTCATTTAGCAGACGCTCTTATCCAGAGCGACTTACAAATTGGGTATAAAGGAGTGGCCAGCACAGTCACCAGATCTCAACCCTATTGATGGAGCAGCTTGACCATATGGTACGTAAGAAGTGCACATGAAGCCAATCCAACTTGTGGGAGGTGCTTCAGGAAGCATGGTTAAATCTCTTCAGAAAACATCAACAAATTGACAACTAGAATGCCAAAGGTCTGCAATGCTGTAATTGCTGCAAATGGAGGATTCTTTGATGAAAGCAAAGTTAAGGACACGATTATTTCAATTTAAAAAAATATTTCTAACCATGTCAACATATTGAATATATTTCCTATTCATTTTGCAACTCATTTCATGTATGTTTTCATGGAAAACAAGGATATTTCTAAGCAACCCCATACTTTTGAACAGTAGTGTACGTTTTTCCAGCAGTAGACTATGATCGGTAAAGGTCAAAAGCTGCACTGAAGTCTAACAAAACAGCCCCCACAATCATTTTATCATACATTTCTCTCAGCCAATCATCAGTCATTTGTGTAAGTGCTGTGCTTGTGGAGTGTCCTTCCCTATAAGCGTGCTGAAAGTCTATTGTCAATTTGTTTACTGTGAAATAGCATTGTATCTGGTCACCAAAAAAATCCATTAGTTTGCTAAGGGTTGGTAACAGGCTTATTGTTTGGCTATTTGAGTCAGTAATGGGGGTTTTAATATTCTTGGGTAGAGGAATGACTTGCTTCCCTCCAGGCCTGAGGGCACACACTTTCTAGTAGGCTTAGATTGAGGAGGTTATTACTTTGTAATGCAGTGTTTGGCTTTCGCCAGGCATAATGGGACCCGTTGTCTAAAAAGTTGACTCAAGTTTGTCAAGAAGCACCTGGATGATCATCAAGACTTTTGGAAGATGGTTCTAGAAGAAGGTTTTGGTTGAAGATCTGATAATTCAGTATATTTTTTTTTGCAAAAGTAGAGAAAATTAGAAAGGGACCAAATACTTATTTCCAGCTGGTGCAGTCCCATGGCAGTATGATTATCCTCCACAGTGCCACCCCAAGATTATATTTTAAGCGCCACCCACAGCTATTATAAAATGAGCAAAAATGTATCCGTGTTTGTGTCAGTTAGGGAAAGAGGAAAATGGGGGAGGGTCATGCTTTTAATATTTCAGTCAAGGGGGAGGGTTTAGTATTTAATTATTTTTATTTTTTAACATAGTCCAGGTGGATCATGAAATTGATTACATTTCAACATTTCTCAGTGTTTTAGAACGAGTTGCTTATTAGGCTATATATCGGTGTGCCCAATGCCACCCCTCATCTCTGATCTTTGCTGGGCACGCAATATCAATTGGCCAAATAGGCTATTTAGTGTGGTCTCAATCAAATGATCTATAGGCTACGAAATGCATTCTTGAAGAAGCACAGAGCCAAGTTTAATATTTCTAAGATAGCTGCTGGAATGGTATAAATTAAACTAGGCTGCATTACACACTGCAGTGAATCTGCCAACCCTGAGTCCCGGCCTGCTCTGCTGATCAAATACTTTTTTGTATGCTGCTTAACCAATGGCTGTACTGTGTAGGGCTACGATGGCAGTTCAGGAGGAAAATCAAAGTTTGATTAGTCTTGGTCTTGCACGCAGACTAGCCTATGTTATTTTTAGTTTGAGAAGGAGAGTGTGAAGATGAGGACCAGAGGTAAACTTTGATAGCTTGCTACTACTATAATTGATTTTAATAAAAACAATATTTTTGTTGCCCATGATGTATTTATTAGAGTTAATGACCTCACAATAAGCCAGATTGGAGAAACTTACATTGTGGTGCTGAAACTGAAAGCAGCAGCCGGCACAATCAATCGGAAATGGACAGCTCGTGCTGAAAGTAGACAGAGTAGACATTCATTTCAACGTCTCCATTTTAATTAGACTTTACTAACAAGAAGAGGGAATTTTGTTGGAGCCTATTTGTTTAAGAAAGAGGTAGGCCTACCAGTTTGACAGACTAAATTAGGCTATAAACTGCTATATCCATTGATTTGTCAGTATATACCCACCATGCACAATTTAAATAGCGTACCTATGTGTCAGTTAAGGGCTGTCAAGTTAAAAACAAGACTCGAATTGAGAGGGTATGCAATAGGCTTACCTTTAATTAAAGAAAATGTCAAAAAGCACTGGCCTACCCCTTGTTAGTTAAAGATCTTGAAAATAAAAACAGATCAGAATATATAAAGTACTCTAACAGTTTTGGT
The DNA here is from genome assembly GCF_036934945.1 of Oncorhynchus masou masou. Lineage (NCBI taxonomy): Eukaryota > Metazoa > Chordata > Actinopteri > Salmoniformes > Salmonidae > Oncorhynchus > Oncorhynchus masou. The sequence goes on along the minus strand of NC_088217.1, from coordinate 27,919,265 downwards.
CTGTGACGCTTTAAGCAAGAAACAAGCTGTAAAATACCCAGGAAAGACGTAACTCCGATGCACATGGGGATATCATTATTTTGTTTCTTTGACATTCAGAGGCTGACTTTGCTTGGGAAGTAATCAAATTCTGTCACTATCAATTGATTAAGCAATTCACTTTCTGTACAATAAAAGATGTTTAAACACAGACAGCTTTTAGGGAAACGCTTGTGACAACCTCTGGTTGGGTTAAGCCACGGAAGAAGAGTACAACGCGCTAACCACCTGCCTCATTGCACTCCACGAGGAGCCTGTCTGTTACGGGAATGCAGTAAGCCAAGGTAAGTTGCTCGCTAGCATTAAACTTATCTTATAAAAATCAATCAATCATAATCACTAGTTAACTACACGTGGTTGATATTACTAGTTTATCTAGCGTGTCCTGCGTTGCATATAATCGATGCGGTGCGTATTCGTGAAAAAGGACTGCTGCTCCAATGTGTACCTAACCATAAACATCAATGCCTTTCTTAAAATCAATACACAGAAGTATATATTTTTAAAACTGCATTTAAATTTTTTTTTTTTTTTACCTTTATTTCACTAGGCAAGTCAGTTAAGAACAAATTCTTATTTTCAATGACGGCCTAGGAACAGTGGGTTAACTGCCTGTTCAGGGGCAGAACGACAGATTTTGTACCTTGTCAGCTCGGGGATTTGAACTTGCAACCTTTCGGTTACTAGTCCAATGCTCTAACCACTAGGCTACACTTCCGCCCCTAAAAGAAAAGCTAAAAGAAATCCAGGTTAGCAGGCCATATTAACCAGGTTAAATTGTGTCACTTCTCTTGCGTTCATTGCACGCAGAGTCAGTATATATGCAACAGTTTGGATTGCCTAATTTGCCAGAATTTTACTTAATTATGACATAACATTGAAGGTTGTGCAATGTAACAGGAATATTTAGACTAATGATTGCCACCCCTTAGATAAAATACAGAACGGTTCCGTATTTCACTGAAAGAATATAGGTCTTGTTTTCGAGATGATAGTTTCCGGATTCGACCATATTAATGACCTACGGCTGGTATTTCTGTGTGTTATTATGTTATAACTAAGTCTGATTTGATAGAGCAGTCGGACTGAGCGATGGTAGGCACCAGTAGGCTCGTAAGCATTCATTCAAACAGCACTTTAGTGCATTTTGCCAGCAGCTCTTCGCAATGCTTCGAGCATTGCGCTGTTTATGACTTCAAGCCTATCAACTCCCGAGATTAGGCTGGTGTAACTGATGTGAAATGGCTAGCTAGTTAGCGGGGTGCGCGCTAATAGCTTTTCAAACGTCACTCGCTCAGACTTGGAGGGGTTGTTCCCCTTGCTCTGCATGGGTAACGCTGCTTCGAGGGTGGCTGTTGTCGATGTGTTCCTGGTTTGAGCCCAGGTAGGAGTGAGGAGAGGGATGGAAGCTATACTGTTACACTGGCAATACTAAAGTTCCTATAAGGACATCCAATAGTCAAAGGTTAATGAAATACAAATGGTAGAGAGAGAAATAGTCCTATAATTCCTATAACTACAACCTAAAACTTCTTACCTGGGAATATTGAAGACTCATGTTAAAAGGAACCACCAGCTTTCATATGTTCTCATGTTCTGAGCAAGGAACTTAAACGTTAGCTTTCTTACATGGCACATATTGCACTTTTACTTTCTTCTCCAACACTTTGTTTTTGCATGATTTAAACCAAATGTAACATGTTTCATTTTATTTGAGGCTTAATTGATTGTATTGATGTATTATATTAAGTTAAAATAAGTGTTCATTCAGTATTGGTGTAATTATCATTATTACAACAAAAAAAGTAAAGAAATTGGCTGATTAATCGGTATCGGCTTTTTTGGTCCTCCAATAATCGGTCGACCTCTAATCTAGACTGTTTACAGGCAGTGGCAACAGCGTGACTTTAGATCATTAGAAAGCATTCGCCAAAAGCCACAATACACCACAATGATTTCTGCAAATAGGTAACTACCACGGGAGTCCTCTTATATTTGGGAACTTCACAGTCCAATTGATCAAACAACCATTAAAAGGTATACTCTCTCTCACTCAGTTGCCTATGCACATCAACAACTGTTAGCCAGAGTGAGATGATCTCAAATCTAATGAGGGAATAGTAAATAACACTCAAACTTTCAGCTTGTAGTTGGCCATCAAAATTACACTGATACACAGGCCTGCTCACCCTTCTCCAGCTTGCCTACCAATGCATGCTCGTCTCAACCCACATTTTGACAACTGATTGAGGAACATGCCTACATACCTGCCCATTTGTCCAATGCCAAATATACTGAACAAAAATATAAATGCAACATGTAAAGTGTTGGTCCCACATTTCATGAGTTGAAATAAAAGATCCCAGAAAATTATCATATGCACAAAAAGCTTATTTCTCTCCAATTTTGTGCACAAATTAGTTTACATCACTGTTAGTGAGCATTTCTCCATTGCCAAGACAATCCATCCACCTGACAGACGTGTCATATCAAGAAACTGATTCAACAGCATGATCATTACACATGTGCACCTTGTGCTGGGGACAATAAAAGGCCACTAAAACGTGCAGTTTTGTGACAACACAATGCCACAGATGTCTCAATTTTCAATGGAGTGTGCAATTGGCATGCTGACTGCAGAAATGTCCACCAGAGCTGTTTGCAAGATAATTTCATATTAATTTCTCTACCATAAACCACCACCAACATAATTTTCGAGAATCTGGTAGTATGTCCAACTGGCCTCACAACCGCAGACCGTGTAACACCAGCCTAGGACCTCCACATCAGGCTTCTTCACCTGCAGGATAGACTGAGACCAGCCACCTGGACAGCTGATGAAACTGGGGGTTTTGTAAAACCTAAGAATTTATTCACAAACTGTCAGAAACCATATGAGGGAAGCTCAACTCGTTATCCTCACCAGGGTCTTGACCTGATTGCAGTTCGGCGTCGCGCTGGAGAAGTGTGCTTTTCACGGATGAATCCTGGCTTCAACTGGGGCAGATAGCGAGTATGGGGCGGTTTGCTGATGTCAACGTTGAGAACTGAGTGCCCCATGGTGGCGGTGGGGTTATGGCATGGGCCATTCCATTATAGGCTGTGACTTACTTAGAATTAAATACAAACTAAACGAAAAATGACTTTAGTGCCTTTTAATACATTTTAGAAACAGGACTTTGGACAGTCTGTGGCTTCAAGCTCATGCGTTGGTGTCAGAAGAGCAGGCCAGCGGCGAATATGCTCTCCACACTTGCAGAGCTGGGGATGCTAAACACCCTTTTGGCCACTCTTGCTAGGCTAAGCTTATAGGTAGGCATACATGTTTTTAGGCTAAATAACCCCATAAACATGTAAAGCTCCCTGAACATGGGAATATACCAGGCCTATTGAGCCAAAATCAAGGCGAATCGCCGATTCCACTATTGTTGCTCAGCTAATGTTGCTCACAACACACACACACACACACGTTCTGAAAAGCATGTGCTACTTAACTGCCTAATTCCATCAGAATTAAAATTAATGTCATTTTAGTAACAGGATAATCAGCTTGCAAACTAACATTGCTCGACTCCTTGCCAAAATCGAATGAAATGCCATAACTCTTTAGCTGGTTACGTATTAAACAGTTTCGTCTGCCAACTTCTTACCTTCTTATTATTTTGCCCGGTCAGATCCACTGACAGTCACAGGCAATAAACTGCCTTCTTCACTTCTGTCGAGTTGGAGAAAATTCTACTGAAACATGTCCTAGGTCCGGCCACTCCCACTTAAATTGTGTAAGAAGCAAACCATCTGACTTATTCATTCGTTTTTTTGTTGTCAATGAACGCATTCACCCCCGCATTCACCCCCTATATATACACCCTCACTGTGTGTGTGTGTATATATATATATATATATTTATTTTTGAATATCCGAAACATACAGTATACTTGCAGTGAAGCCGCTCAACAGCTACATCATACCAGTCATCCAACATACTCCCCTTCAGAGCGACACACAGAAGCATCCTGTGTCAATGCCCTGCTCAATGGCACGTTGACAGATCTCCCACCAGGCCAAAAAACGTGAACCCGAACCCTCCAAGATCCCTCCACCGTTCCCCAATAGCTGTCCCTCAGCCATATGTTCATCACTTTGTAAATCTTGCTACAGAAGATGAATTATCTCAACCCCCCCAAAAAAGAAGTTGAAATATCTACCTAACACAAAAAAAATAGTCCAGCTAGTTTTCTTGAATAAGGCAGATAACGTTAGAGGGTATAATATCCATTGCAGACAGATGTTTTGTTTCTGATATAGTTACGACGTTACTAAAACTATTACATTTACACATTTTATGGATAGATTGTGGTGAAATATTCAAAGTGACCACTGTATGTCGCTGCTTGTAGTTACTGCACATACTAGCTTTTACCGACGGCCGCCGTTCAAGTACGCACCACTTCTGTCTATCAGTGCAATAAACAACGGCTAGCACACACGGACGCAGAACAAACCCTCCCCGAACAATTACCACAATAAAACAAAAATATCGCAATTAGCTACATCTCCACCCGATCCTAATGAAGGATCTCCGGCCTGACTGACTAGGAGATGGGAATACTTAACATAATAGACCAGGTAGGTAACGCGAATTAAAGCTAGTTTACGGTCGGTATTCCTTTTGGAAACCGTTGTTTTCTTTATCACTGTTTCCTTATGAGGGCGGGTTTGATAGATAGCTAGCTAACGTTAGCTTGCTAGGTCTCGCTAACTACGTATGGTGCTTGGCCTAAGCTCGTTTATGGCCATTTTAACGATACAGTGTAATCACATTTTACATGCTCCAATAAAATGAAGTATAACGTGGGACTGTATTGTTTGCTAAAAGTATATCCGCTGATTTGTTCGCTTGCTAATGCCTAACTACTAAATGTGGCAATATAATGTACACCAGCTTTCCTAACCAGGCTATCATCCCATAGCTAACGTAGTTAGCTGGTATCGGTATGGACGATGACATTCAGAATAGTAGCCAGATATCTACCTGGCTAAGCATTTGGGATTTTATGATGTTCAGTATGACAACAACTTGTTTCGACGTCAATAACCAACAAATAGGAGTAATGACGGTCACATTCTTAGCCAACTAGCTGACAGCTAGGAAACTAGCTGTCTAAGTCGATACGTCGTCGCTGCAGTCGGCATTAGTTAGCTATGGACTGGGCTGTCACTACTGTGTTGGTAAAGTCTCGAGCTAACTGGACATAATTGTGTATTCCGCTAACTTTTTATAGTTGCATGTGGTACAGAAATGCAATCAGCTGTTACGATTGAATTACTGCGTGCGTGAGGCGTTTTCCAATTCCAAGCGAAGTATGTTGTGTTGGGGGCACGCAGCTAACGTTGCCACATATGACAAGTAGTGTCTGTCTGTCTGTCAATTCCCATTCAAGTGGATAACTTGCTAATGTCATTCATCGACCCCGTGTTATCAGGGAAGCGTCACACATTTTATAGCGTAATGCCCAGATCCCACACCTGTCTATGACAATGACCTCTTATATCAACTTGCATGATGTAGCAGCACAATGCAAAGAAGTTTGCAAGAAATTGGACCAGATAACGCAGGTCCATTCTATATCAATCTGAAAGTATTTAATGTGTCTTTATTCTCTTCCAGACTTTGCTGGTCCAGGCTATATTTAGCCGAAATGCAGAGGAAGTGAAGTTTTTGTTGCACAAGAATGAAGAAGTCAATGCACTGGTAAGATGACTCTCTACACATTAACATGACCCTGTGTGAATCAATTTACTCCACACCTCCTATGGTACCCATACTAGACACTTTCTTAATGTGCCAGCCAGTTAAACAGCAAGGGATTACCAGGCTTTGACCTTCTGTGCATGTGACCTAAAACGTTGATTTGATTTGACCTTCCTGTCAACTGTGAATCAGATATAGTCAACTCCACAGGGTAAATAAATAATTATATGTGGAGCAGTAATGTTATACCCACAGTATTTCACACTTCAGATTCTTGGTCGCAGATTTCAACAGTATCTGTGCATGTTCTCTTCAAGAACCATCTTGAGTGTAAGCTGTATTTTGTGTGTGTGGTTGCGTTGCACACAAGTGCATATGCCCCATGTATTTGAAGACAAGGAAAAGATTAGCTTACGGTTAAGGGATCGATGGGAGGAAAAGCTTAGCATTGAGAGATTGAAAGTATCTTCTTCCATCCAAGTGTGTGGCCGATTAGTCTAGATTCCTCACTCGTTCAGTCCATCCCTCTGGTAATCAGACCAGCTGGCTGTCAGGTTAGAGCCCTGACACCATTCTCTAGGTACACTTATTTAATTTTAATTTTTGTTAATTTTACCTTTATTTAACCAGGCAAGTCAGTTAAGAACAAATTCTTATTTTCAATGACGGCCTGGGAACAGTGGGTTAACTGCCTGTTCAGGGGCAGAACGACAGATTTGTACCTTGTCAGCTCGGGAGTTTGAACTCGCAACCTTCCGGTTACTAGTCCAACGCTCTAACCACTAGGCTACCCACAGCCAGTCTTAACATTTTTCACAGGTGCTGAAACAGGGCAAGGTGAGGCCACCTAATGTGAAGAGGGGTGTGTAGAAAGTGGAAAGGAACTTCTACAGTGGAGAGGAAGGGGTCGCAAATTGCTGAGTGCATGCTTTCAATCAGCATTGGTTCAAATATGGCTTGGTGCCAATATGTAAAATCAGTAGCTGCAATTTGTTAAATGTCACAACAACCTAAATCAGTTTCTATTGTATATTAAAATATTTTGCATTTACAATGGAGTCAATTTTTGGCAGAGGTCAAATATTATATCACTGTCAATACTTAGTTGAAGCCACAAGGCCTGGGGCTATTTAATCACTGCTTCAAGTCAAAGAAGACATTCTGTTCTACCACAGCAAAAGTAATATGCAGTTGCTTCACTTTCACATGGTTAACATTGTTTTGATTCCTACATGCATCCAAACATTAATTCTTGCTGTGCAAGATAACATTTTTGACTTGTACGCCCAAAACCCACAGGGATACTTGTCCTTAAACAGCCTCTTGTCCCGGAGGCCCAAAATCCTCAAACGGCTTCCTCCTCAGTCAGTCAGTCAGTCAGTGAATGAATGATGCGTATGGAGAATAAGACAGTCATTTCCTTACTAGGGCTGCGAGGTTGAGACCGGGCCTGAGCCCTCATTCCCCACACGCCTCCCTTCCTTCCTTTCACTGTCATGAGTCATTCACTGGTGGGTTTACACTGCACACACACATTCCAGTATGGAGGACAGGGTCCATTAACAGGCTATAGATGCCTGAGCAATTTTACTCACTGAGGTGGATATCAAGCCTTTTCGGTTTACAGAATGAAAAAAATCAAATCTGATCTTGCTCCCTGCCACATTTGCATATACAGCATACCTAATCACAACTAATCATTTTCTGTGAAAAAAAGTTAATACGGAATATTCTGATGAGACGGGCTACAGGCCAACATGTATGACATACCTTTTTACTTGAGTTTTTTGCAGGATGGCTATTTCTTTCTGTATTTTCAATATCCTGTAATTAAAAGCTATTTTATGTAGTTGGTTTCAAGTTCAAACCTATTAGCAGCGGCATTGCGTTTTATATTCTCGGCCTTTAAGGTGTATCGTTCAACTTGCTGTTTGTTTTTAATACAATGATGTGATCAAAACCAACTGTGGGCTTTAATCTGGGTTCTTGCTGACTCTTTCTCTGTCTGCGCTCTCTCTCCTCAGGACCAAGAACGCCGTACCCCCTTACATGCTGCTGCGTGTTTGGGCGACGTTCACATTATGGACCTCCTCATTAATTCAGGTAACGTTCTCCAGCATGAGACAGACACTTTTCAGAGTGATTTGCATTATTCACTCAATTATCCCTATCATATTATGGAATAAAGGTTAATCTCATTATCTGTTAGAATATCAATCAGCATTGAAACCCTTCCCTATAGTCAGAGGTTGATAAGCCGATGCAAATGTCACTAACCATCTGAGATCTGAGGAGCATTGTGATTAGCTGAATGTGCAGTTGAGCTGAAAGCTACAGAATGGTTGACTGAGTTTTCTCTCGCTCTCTCTCAGGTGCTAGTGTTAATGCTAAGGATCAAGGCTGGCTGACACCCCTGCATCGGGCAGCTGCCTCACGGAATGAAGTAAGACCATGATGCCAAGTACTATATGTAAATCCTTCTACAGTCATTTCACTTGAATTCCTCATCAGTCTTAATAGCATTGCTCAGCATTTGAAATTAATTTGCATACTTATAACCCATCACCTCCTTTCTTGAATGAGTATCTATATGAACGTCAGCGATACACACTCCTCATCCTTTTTTATTTATTCTCCTTCTGTCTTTCCCAGAAGGCTGTGGGGCTGCTTCTGAAGCAGGATGCGGAGGTCAATCTGCGAGATAAGTTTTGGCAGACGCCGTTGCACGTGGCGGCGGCGAACCGGGCCACACGCTGCGCTGAGGCCCTAATCCCCAAGCTGAGCAGCCTGAACGTAGCAGACCGCTCTGGCAGGACAGCTCTGCACCATGCAGCACACAGTGGCCACGTAGAGGTTAGGGGTCATAGGGTGGAGGGTTATGATTAACAATGAAATGGCACCCAATCCCCTATATAGTGCACTACTTTTGACCAGGGCCCGCATAGGGTCCACTATATAGGGGATTGGTGCCAATTCAGACGTAGCCTAGGTGATTAACTGTTCATCCTCTACTCAGAAAGGTGTCTTGAGTGTGCTGGTTTTAACTCACTACCTCCTGTCTGTTTCCAGATGGTGAATTTGCTCCTTAACAAAGGGGCAAACTTGAGTGCCAGCGATAAGAAGGAGAGGCAGCCAATCCACTGGGCCGCATACCTCGGTGGGTGGGACCTTAGAACGAACACATTTCCTGAAAGTAGCTTGGTTTCCATCCAATTTGCGACAGATTTGAATGCGAATATTCTGAAATCTGCATAGAAAAATATGGGCATTTTCCCTCCAGAGATGTTTCCATCAAACAGACTTTTTGCAGATTAAAGGCTGTACGTGATGACATTGTGCGGCAGTGTAGCCTAGTGGTTAGAGCATTGGACTAGTAACCGAAAGGTTGCAAGTTCAAATCCCCGAGCTGACAAGGTACAAAATCTGTCGTTCTGCCCCTGTACAGGCACTGTTCCTAGGCCGTCATTGAAAATAAGAATTTGTTCTTAACTGACTTGCCTAGTAAAATAAAGGTAAAATAAATAAAAAATTCAATTGTGCATATAAAAATAACTTTTGCTGTTAAATTCCCATGCACCAAATGGAAAAATACAAGTTAAATGGATTTCCATCGCATTTTCTCAAGAACTGTAGCAAATGTACCCACTCTGGTCTTGGCACATGCACTCTACCCAACAGTTCGCATATTCTTATGGATAAGAGCAATATTATTTTTATTTGTCAAATGACAGCCAAGCATCGATCATCATGTCACCAGAATAAGACCCTCAATATTTTTTGGAAAGGAGCATCAAGCTCATCACCTTGCACTTTCACCTCCTGTGAAGTTCATCATAACTTATTTAATCTGTAGCCTAATAAACTGCCTGCTTTCCCGAGTCGTAGTGGGAGGACCACAGAACATATTGCGTGACTCCCAAGTTTACTTCATTATGATGGTTATTATATTAGTATTTGTGCATAAAGGCATTTCCACCACAATTACTAACATAATTAATTTCACAGATACAAAAAATTGTACCGGCATTTCATGTTTCCATAAGTCCGGTCTTCACTTTTTTCATGCGTCAGGTAATTCAGCCGCATGAAACAAGGTTACTGACACTTCTCTCATTGGTCTGAGCAAAGGCACTGTGCACTGAGCAGACACCCTGATCTACAAATCAACTTGCATTCTAGACTTCCCATCAAGGCATCTTCATATACAGTGCATTTGGGAAAGTATTCGGATCCTTTGACTTTTTCCACATTTTGTTATGTTACAGCCTTATTCTAAAATTATTTAAATAAAACACATTTCCCCATAAATCTACACACAATAACCCATAATGATAAAGAGAAGACATGTTTTTAGAAATGTTTGCTATTTTGTTTTTATATAAATGAATGAAATAAGTATTCAGACCTTTTACTCCGTACTTGGTTGAAGCACATTTGGTAGCGATTACAGTCTCGAGTCTTGGGTATGACGATACTAGCTTTGCACACCTGTATTTGGGGAGTTTCTCCCATTCCTCTCTGCAGATCCTCTCAAGCTCTGTCAGGTTGGATGGGGAGCGTCGCTGCACAGCTATTTTCAGGTCTCTCCAGAGATGTTAGATCGGATTCAAGTCCAGGCTCTGGCTGGGCCACTCAAGGACATTCAGAGACTTGTCCCGAAGCCACTCTTGGTCTGTCTTGGCTGTGTGCTTACGGTTGTTGTCCTGTTGGAAGGAGAACATTCGCCCCAGTCTGAGGTCCTGAGCACCCTGGAGCAGGTTTTCTTCAAGGATCTCTCTGTACTTTGCTCCGTTAATTTTTCCCTTGATCCTGACTAGTCTCCCAGTCCCTGCCGCTGAAAAACATCCCCACAGCATGATGCTGCCATCTCCATCCTTCACCATAGGGATGGTGCCAGGCTTCTTCCTGATGTTAGTCTTGGCATTCAGGCCAAAGAGTTGAATCATCAGACCAGAGAATCTTGGTTCTCATGGTCTGTGTCCTTTAGGTGCCTTTTGGCTGCTCGCTCTAGGAATAGTCTTGGTGGTTCCACAATTCTTCCTTTTTAAGAATTATGGAGGCCCCTGTGTTCTTGGGGACCTTCAATGCTTCAGACATTTTTTGGTACCCTTCCCCTGATCTGTGCCTCGACACAATCTTGTCTCGGAGCTCTACGGACAATTTCTTTGACCTCATGGCTCTAACATGCACTGTCAACTGTGGGACCTTATATCAACATGTGTGTGCCTTTCCAAATCATGTCCAATCAATTGAATTTACCACAGGTGGACTCCAATCAAGTTGTAGAAACTTCTCAAGGATGATCAATGGAAACGGGATGCACCTGAGCTCAATTTCAAGTCTCATAGCAAAGTGTCTGAATACTTATGTAAATAAGGTATTTCTGTTTATTTTGAATACATTTGCAAAAATGTACGAAAACCTGTTTTCGGTTTGTCATAATGGGGTATTGTGGGTAGATTGAGGGGATTTTTTTGTTATTTAATCAATTTTAGAATAAGGCTGTAACGTAACCAAATGTGGAAAAAGTCGAGGGGTCTGAATACTTTCCAAATACACTGTACAAAGATAAGAGAATCTTTGCCGAATCACATATCCTCACGCACAAGCAGAAGATTGACTTGGATTTCATTAACCTATCCGTGTGTGTCTGTATATGTTCCATGATTGTATGGTTGTCTTCTCTTCCCTCAGGGCATCTGGAGATCGTGAAGCTACTGGTTTCGCGGAGTGCGGACGCCATGTGCAGGGACAAGCGAGGTTATACCCCGCTCCATGCCGCAGCTGCCAGCGGCCAGATCGAGGTGGTCAAGTACCTGCTGCGGCTGGGGTCAGAGGTGAGGAGTCAGGGAGTGAGGCTCCATCAGGTCACCATCATATGGTCGCTCCATGTGTCAGGTGGTTTCCTACTATTGTTGAAATGTGCTTGTTGTTTTTTATCTCCAGACCATATAACATCCCCAAACCCCACCATCATCTCTAGTTGTTGTGTAATTTCTACCTTCTCTTTATCTCTGCGTCAGATTGACGAGCCCAACACTTTTGGGAACACAGCGCTCCACATGGCGTGCTACACAGGCCAGGAGGCGGTTGCCAACGAGCTGGTGAACCGAGGAGCCAACGTCAACCAGCCAAACATGCGAGGCTGCACGCCGCTGCACCTGGCCGCTGTCTCCACCAACGGGGCGCTTTGCCTCGAGCTGCTAGTTAACAACGGTGCTGATGTCAACATGCAGGTCAGTTCGAGTAGGCTGGGAAAAAAGGGATTGGTTGCACCACAAATGGCACCCTATTCCTTATATAGTGCACAAATGTGTACACACAGTGCCTTGCAAAAGTATTCACCCCCCTTGGCTTTTTTTCTATTTTGTTGCATTACAACCTGTCATTTAAATATATTTTTATTTGGTTTTCATGTAATGGACATATACAAAATAGTCCAAATTGGTGAAGTGAAATGGAAAAAATAAGTTGTTTTAAAAAAATCCTAAAATTTTAAATGGAAAAGTGGTGCTTGCATTCACCCCCTTTGCTATGAAGCCTCTAAATAAGATCTGGTGCAACCAATTACATATCTGTTCATAGGACCACTTTAAGCTGTACATGCCATAGAGCTGGGCTTTACGGAAGAGTGGCCAGAAAAAAGCCATTGCTTAAAGAAAAAATAAGCAAACACATTTGGTGTTTGCAAAAAGGCCTTTTGGAGACTCCCTAAACATATGGAAGAAGGTACTCTAGTTAGATGAGACTAAAATGTAGCTTTTTGGCCATCAAGGAAAACGCTATGTCTGGCGCAAACACAACACCTCTCATCAACCCAGGAACAGCATCCCCACAGTGAAACATGGTGGTGGCAGCATCATGCTGTGAGGATGTTTTTCATCTGCAGGGACTGGGAAACTGGTCAGAATTGAAGGAATGATGGATGGCGCTAAATACAGGGAAATTCTTGAGGGAAACCTGTTTCAGTCTATCTGAAATTTTAGACTGTGACGGAGGTTCACCTTCCAGCAGGACAATGACCCTAAGCATACTGCTAAAGCAACACTCGAGTGGTTTAAGGGGAAACATTTAAATGTCTTGGAATGGCCTCGTCGAAGCCCAGACCTCAATCCAATTGAGAATCTGTTGTATGACTCTCTTTGGTGAAATCTTTGCCTGTAGGTGTGTTGAGTCATTGCCCTGTTGAAAACCAAATAATAGTTCCACTAAGCGTAAACCAGGTGGGATGACTTATAGCTGCAGAATGCTGTGGTAGCCATGCTGGTTAAGTGTGCCTTGAAATCTAAATAAATCACTGGCAGTGTCACCAGCAATGCACCATCACATCTCCTCCATGCTTCACGTTGGGAACCACACATGCCGAGATCATCCGTTCACCAACTCTGCGTCTCACAAAGACAGCAGTTGAAACTAAAAATCTCAAATTCGAACTCATCAGACCAACGGACAGAGTTCCACCAGTCTAATGGCCATTGCTCGTGTTTCTTGGCCCAAGCAAGTCTCTTCTTATTGGAGTTCTTTGGTAGCGATTTCTTTGCATCAATTTGACCACAAACGCAGTTGATGTAGAAATGTGTCTGTTACTTGAACTGTGAAGCATTTATTTGAGCTGCAATCTGAAGTGATGTTAACTCTAATGAACTTAACCCCTGCAGCAGAGGCTTCCTTTCCTGTGTCAGTACTCATGAGAGCCAGTTTCATCATAACGCTTGATGGTTTTTGCGACTGCTTTTGAAGAAACTTTCAAAGTTCTTGAAATTTTCCAGATTTACTGACCTTCATGTCTTAAAGTAATGATGGACTGTCATTTCTCTTTGCTTATTAGAGTTGCCATGATATGGACTTGGTATTTTACTAAATAGGGCTGTCTTCTGTATACCACCCCTCCCTATCTTGGCACAACACAATTGATTGGCACAAGCGCATTAAGAAATTCCACAAATGGAACTTTAACAAGGCACACCTGTTAATTGAAATGCATTCCAGGTGACTACCTCATGAAGCTGGCTGAGAGAATGCCACGGTGTGCAAAGCTGTCATCAAGGCAAAGGGAGGCTACTTTGAATAATTTCAAATATAACATATATTTAGATATGTAGCACGTTTTTGGTTACCTCTTAATTTCGTGTTATTTCAAAGTTTTGATGTCTTTACTGTTATTCTACAATGTAGACAATAGTAAAAAATAAAGAAAAACCCTTGAATGAGTAGGTGTGTGTCCATACTTTTGACTGGTACTGTATATACAGTGCATTCGGGAAAGTATTCAGACCCATTCCCCTTTTCCACATTTTGTTATGTTACAGCCTTGTTCTAAAATGTATTTTTTTTAATTCTTACCAATCTACACAATACTATAATAAAGACATTGCGAAAAAAGGGTTTTGTTAATTTGAGCAAAAATATTACAAATTAACTGTATTTTTAAGTATTCAGACCCTTTATTATGAGACTTGAAATTGAGCTCAGGTGCATCCTGTTTCCATTGATCATCCTTGATGTTTCGACAGCTTGATTGGATTTGACCTGTGGTAAATTCAATTGATTGGACATGATTTGGAATGGCACACACCTGTCTTTGTAAGGTCCCACTGTTGACAGTTTATGTCAGAGCAAAAACCAAGCCATGAGGTCAAAGGAATTGTCCGTAGAGCTCCGAGACAGGATTGTGTCGACGCACAGATCTGGGGAAAGGTACCAAAACATTTCTGCAGCATTGAAGATCCCCATGAACACAGTGGCCTCCATCATTCTCAAATGGAAGAAGTTTGAAACCACCAAGACTCTTCCAAGAGTTGGCTTCCCGGCCAAACTGAGCAATCAGGGAGAAGACACCTTGTCAGGGAGGTGACCAAGAACCCAATGGTCATTCTGACAGAGCTCCGGAGTTCCTCTGTGGAGATTAGAGAACCTTCCAGAAGGACAACCATCTTGGAGTTATCCAAAAGGCACCTAAAGACTCAGACGATAAGAAACAAAATTCTCTAGTTTGATGAAACCAAGATTGAAGTCTGTGGCCTGAATGTCAAGTGTCACCAGGAGGAAACCTGGCACCATCCCTATGGTGAAGCATGGTGTTGGCAGCATCATGCTGTGAGGTTGTTTTTCAGTGGCAGGGACTGGGAGACTCGTCAGGAATGAGGAAAAGATGAACAGTGTGCAATACAGAAAGATCCTTGATGAAAACCTGCTCCAGGGCACTCAGGACCTCCGACTGGGGCTAAGGTTCATCTTCCAACAGGACAACGACCCTAAGCACACAGCTAAGACAATGCAGGAGTGGCTTTGGGGCAAGTCTCTGAATGTCCTTGAGTGGCCCGGACTTGAACCCGATGTAACATCTCTGGAGAGACCTGAAAATAGCTGTGCAGCAACGCTCCTTATCCAACCTGACAGAGCTTGAGGGGATCTGCAGAGATAAATGAGAGAAACTCCCCATATACAGGTGTGCCAAGCTTGTAGCGTCATACCCAAGAAGACTCAGCTGTAATCGCAGCCAAAGGTGCTTAAACAAAGTACTGAGTAAAAAGTCTGATTACTTATGTAAATGTAGTATTTCCTGTTGTGTTTTTTTTACATTTGCAAAAATGTCTAAACCTGTTTCTGCTTTGTCGTTTTAATGAATTTCCGAATAAGGCTGTAACGAAACAAAATGTTAGTCAAGGGTCTGAATACTTTCTAAATGCACTGTGTGTGTGTGTGTGTGTGTGTGTGTATGTACAGTGGCCTCCAAAATTACTGGCACCCCTGACTGGCAATGCACAAACAATACTTAAAAAAACAAGAACAATATAATTATAGAGAAACTCAAAATACCTACGTGAGAAATACTGTACTTTATTAATGTTTCAATGGAAACAACCAAAATCATTCAATTATTTAATACAAAATAAATTTAACCAAAATCAAGGTTTCATAATTATTGGCGCTTTTCATTTAGTATTAAATCAAATAAAATGTTATTCGTCACATGGTTAGCAGATGTTAATGCGAGTGTAGCGAAATGCTTGTGCTTCGAGTTCCGACAATGCAGTAATAACCAACGAGTAATCTAGCTAACAAAACGACTACCTTATAAACACAAGTGTAAAGGGATAGAGAATATGTACATAAAGATATATGAATGAGTGATGGTACAGAGCGGCATAGGCAAGATGCAGTAGATGGTATCGAGTACAGTATATACATATGAGATGAGTATGTAAACAAAGTGGCATAGTTCAAAGTGGCTAGTGATACATGTATTACATAAAGATGCAGTAGATGATATAGAGTACAGTATATACGTATACATATGAGATGAATAATGTAGGGTATGTAAACATTATATTGCTATATTAAGTAGCATTGTTTAAAGTGGCTAGTGATATATTTTACATCAGTTTCCATTATTAAAGTGGCTGGAGTTGAGTCAGTGTGTTGGCAGCAGCCACTCAATGTTAGTGGTGGCTGTTTAACAGTCTGATGGCCTTGAGATAGAAACTGTGTTTCAGTCTCTCGGTCCTAGCTTTGATGCACCTGTACTGACCTTGCCTTCTGGATGATAGCGGGGTGAACAGGCAGTGGCTCGGGTGGTTGTTGTCCTTGATGATCTTTATGGCCTTCCTGTGACATCGGATGGTGTAGGTGTCCTGGAGGGCAGGTAGTTTGCCCCCGGTGATGCGTTGTGCAGACCTCACTACCCTCTGGAGAGCCTTACGGTTGTGGGCGGAGCAGTTGCCGTACCAGGCGGTGATACAGCCCGCCAGGATGCTCTCGATTGTGCATCTGTAGAAGTTTGTGAGTGCTTTTGGTGACAAGCCAAATTTCTTCAGCCTCCTGAGGTTGAAGAGGCACTGCTGCGCCTTCTTCACGATGCTGTCTGTGTGGGTGGACCAATTCAGTTTGTCTGTGATGTGTACGCAGAGGAACTTAAAACTTACTACCCTCTCCACTACTGTTCCATCGATGTGGATAGGGGGGTGTTCCCTCTACAATCATCTCCTTAGTTTTGTTGACGTTGAGTGTGAGGTTATTTTCCTGACACCACTCCGAGGGCCCTCACCTCCTCCCTGTAGGCCATCTCGTCGTTGTTGTTAATTAAGCCTACCACTGTTGTGTCGTCCGCAAACTTGATGATTGAGTTGGAGGCGTGCGTGGCCATGCAGTCGTGGGTGAACAGGGAGTACAGGAGAGGGCTCAGAACACACCCTTGTGGGGCCCCAGTGTTGAGGATCAGCGGGGTGGAGATGTTGTTACCTACCCTCACCACCTGGGGGCGGCCCGTCAGGAAGTCCAGTACCCAGTTGCACAGGGCGGGGTCGAGACCCAGGGTCTCGAGCTTTATGACGAGTTTGGAGGGTACTATGGTGTTAAATGCTGAGCTGTAGTCGATGAACAGCATTCTCACATAGGTATTCCTCTTGTCCAGATGGGTTTGGGCAGTGTGGTTGAGATTGCATCGTCTGTGCACCTATTTGGGCGGGAAGCAAATTGGAGTGGGTCTAGGGTGTCAGGTAAGGTGGAGGTGATATGGTCCTTCACTAGTCTCTCAATGCACTTCATGATGACGGAGGTGAGTGCTATGGGGCGGTAGTCGTTTAGCTCAATTACCTTAGCTTTCTTGGGAACATGGACAATGGTGGCCCTCTTGAAGCATGTGGGAACAGTAGACTGGGATAAGGATTGATTGAATATGTCCGTAAACACACCAGCCAGCTGGTCTGCGCATGCTCTGAGGGCGCGGCTGGGGATGCCGTCTGGGCCTGCAGCCTTGAGGGTTAACACGTTTAAATGTTTTACTCACCTCGGCTGCAGTGAAGGAGAGTCCGCATGTTTTGGTTGCGGGCCGTGTCAGTGGCACTGTATTGTCCTCAAAGCGGGCAAAAAAGTTATGTAGTCTGCCTGGGAGCAAGGCATCCTGGTCCGTGACTGGGCTGGTTTTCTTTTTGTAATCCGTGATTGACTGTAGACCCTGCCACGTACCTCTGGTGTCTGAGCCGTTGAATTGCGATTCTACTTTGTCTCTATACTGACGCTTAGCTTGTTTGATTGCCTTGCGGAGGGAATAGCTACACTGTTTGTATTCGGTCATCTTTCCGGTCACCTTGCCCTGATTTAAAAGCAGTGGTTCGCGCTTTCAGTTTCATGCGAATGCTGCCATCAATCCACGGATTTGGGAATGTTTTATTCGTTGCTATGGGAATGACATCTTCAATACACTTTCTAATGAACTCGCTCACCGAATCAGCGTATTCGTC
Organism: Oncorhynchus masou masou; assembly: GCF_036934945.1. NCBI lineage: Eukaryota > Metazoa > Chordata > Actinopteri > Salmoniformes > Salmonidae > Oncorhynchus > Oncorhynchus masou. Next base: position 27,901,232 of record NC_088217.1, on the reverse strand, counting down.
AATGTTGTTGTTGGACGCAGTGCGGAACATATCCCAGTCCACGTGATGGAAGCAGTCTTGGAGCGTGGAATCAGATTGGTCGGACCAGCGTTGAACAGACCTCAGCGTGGGAGCTTCTTGTTTTAGCTTCTGTCTGTAGGCAGGAAGCAACAAGATGGAGTCATGGTCAGCTTTTCCGAAAGGAGGGCGGGGCAGGGCCTTATATACATCGCGGAAGTTAGAATAGCAATGATCCAAGGTTTTACCAGCCCTGGTTGTGCAATTGATGTGCTGATACAATTTAGGGAGTCTTGTTTTCAGATTAGCCTTGTTAAAATCCCCAGCTACGATGAATGCAGCCTCAGGATATATGGATTCCAGTTTGCAAAGAGTCAGATAAAGTTCGTTCAGAGCCATCGATGTGTCTGCTTGGGGGGAATGTATACGGCTGTGATTATAATCGAAGAGAATTCCCTTGGTAGATAATGCGGTCGACATTTGATTGTGAGGAATTCTAAATCAGGTGCACAGAAGGACTTGAGTTCTTGTATGTTGTTGTGACCACACCATGTCTCGTTAACCATAAGAAATACGCCCCCGCCCCTCTTCTTACCAGAAAGATGTTTGTTTCTGTCGGTGCGATGCGTGGAGAAACCAGCTTGCTGCATCGACTCCGATAGCGTCTCTCCAGTGAGCCATGTTTCCGTGAAGCAAAGAACGTTACAGTCCCTGATGTCCCTCTGGGATGCTTCCCTTGCTCGGATTTCATCAACCTTGTTGTCAAGAGACTGGACATTGGCGAGTAGTATGCTAGGGAGTGGCGCGCAATGTGCCCGTCTTTGGAGCCTGACCAGAAGACCGTTTCGTTTGCCTCTTTTACGACGTCGTTGTTTTGGGTCGCAGGCTGGGATCCATTCTGTTGTCCTGGGTGAAAGGCAGAACACAGGAGCCGCTCCGGGAAAGTCATATTCTTGGTCGTACTGATGGTAAGTTGAGACTGCTCTTATATTCAGTAGTTCTTCTCGACTGTATGTAATGAAACCTAAGATGACCTGGGGTACCAATGTAAGAAATAACACGTAAAAAAACAAAAAACTGCATAGTTTCTTAGGAACGCGAAGCGAGGCGGCCATCTCTGCCGGCGCCGGAAGTACTTAGTGCAACCACCTCTGGCAAGGATAACAGCATGGAGTCTTTTCCTGTAATGTTTGACAAGGTTCACTTCATGCGACGAGCAATCCCGTATCCGAGATCCTAGTTATAGCCTCAAGCTCATTAGCATAACGCAACGTTAACTATTCATGAAAATCGCAAATGAAATTTAATAAATATATTTGCTCTCAAGCTTAGACTTTTGTTAACAACACTGTCATCTCAGATTTTCAAAATATGCTATTGAACTATAGCTAAACAAGCATTTGTGTAAGAGTATTGATCGCTAGCATAGCTATAAGCCTAGAATTCAGCCAGCAGCATTTTCACAAAAACAAGAAAAGCATTCAAATAAAATCATTTACCTTTGAAGAACTTCAGATGTTTTCAATGAGGAGACTCTGTTAGATAGCAAATGTTCAGTTTTTCAAAGAATATTATTTGTGTAGGACAAATCGCTCCGTTTTGTTCACATTTGGCTACGAAAAAAACCTGTATCCAGTTATAGCCTCAAGCTCATTAGCGTAACGTTAACTATTCATAAAAATCGCAAATGAAATGAAATAAATATGCTAGCTCTCAAGCTTAGCCTTTTCTTAACCTGTTGCGTCGCGCAATCCCGGATCCGGGATTCTATTTATAGCCTCAAGCTCATTAGCATAACGCAAAGTTAACTATTCATGAAAATCGCAAATGAAATGAAATAAATATATTGGCTCACAAGCTTAGCCTTTTGTTAACAACACTGTCATCTCAGATTTTCAAAATATGCTTTTCAACCATAGCAATTCACTAATTTGTGTAAGAGTATGCTAAGCTAGCTTAGCATTTTGAGTAGCATTTAGCATGCAACATTTTCACAAAAACCAGATAACCAAATAAATAAAATAATTTACCTTTGAAGAGCTTCGGATGTTTTCAATGAGGAGACTCTCAGTTACATAGCAAATGTTCAGTTTTTCCTGAAAGAATCTTTGTGTAGGAGAAATCGCTCCGTTTTGTACATCACATTTGGCTACCAAAACGAACCGAAAATTCAGTCACCAACAACGTCAAACTTTTTCCGAATTAACGCCATAATATCGACCGAAACATGGCAAACGTTGTTTGGAATCAATCCTCAAGGTGTTTTTTCACATACCTCTTCATTGATATATCGTTCGTGGAAGCCTGCTTTCTTCTCTGAATTCCATGGAAAAATACTTGCAGCTGAGGTTTGCGCACCAATTTCGGCGCAGGACACCGGGCGGACACCTGGTAAATGTGGTCTCTTATGGTCAATCTTCCAATGAAATGCCTACAAATACGTCACAATGCTGCAGACACCTTGGGGAAACGACAGAAAGGGCAGGCACATTCCTCTCGCATTCACAGCCATATAAGGAGACAATGGAAAACGGAGCCTCAAAAATCCTGCTGATTTCCTGGATGCCGTTTCATCTTGGTTTTGCCTGTAGCTCACGTTCTAGGACACGCACAGAGAATATCTTTGCAGTTCTGGAAACGTCAGTGTTTTCTTTCCAAAGCTATCAATTAAATGCATAGTCGAGCATCTTTTTGTGACAAAATATTGCGATTAAATTTTTTTATCCAAAAATGATATAGCGCCCCTAGAGTTTCAAGAGGTTAAGGAACTATATTGAGCCATTACATCACTTCCTGTTTCACTAGGGCATCAAAATGAGGTAACAGCCATGCAATATCCCTTTGTCATCCAACACTATGAAGAAAACAATAGAACTGTCAGTTCAAAAGAGACAGATGGTCGTAGACTTCATAAATCTAGAAATGGCTACAAGAAGATCCACAAACGATTGACTATACCACTGAGAACTGTCAGGGCAATTATTAGAAAAATCAAAAGATATGGAACAGTTGAAAACCTCACGGGTAGAGGACACATGCATTTTGCCCCCCAGGATGGGGTGGAGGACGGTGAGAGAAGGAACAAAATCCCAAAGAATCACTGTGAAAGAATTGCAGGCCTTGGTGGAGTCTTTGGGTCACCAGGTTTCAAAAAGCACCATCAGACGCTACCTCCACATCCACAGGCTTTTGGAAGGGTTGCCAGAAGAAAGCCCTTAATGACCCCAAGACACAGACGCAAGCGCTTGGAGTTTGCCAAACATTGTTTAAATTATGACTGGAAGAAGGTGCTCGGGTCAGATGAGACCAAAATTGAACGTTTTTGTCAGATTCAGATTTGCATGTTTGGTGTCAACAGAGATGCATACAAGGAGAGGCACCTCATACCGACAGTGAAATATGGGGGGGGGCAGTGATGTTTTGGGGCTGTTTCAATTCCAGAGGTCCAGGGGCACTGGTTAAGATTGATGGCATAATGGACTCTACCAAGTATCAGGCAATTTTGGCTGACAATCTGGTTCCCTCTGGCAGAAGGCTGGGACTTGGCCGTAGGTGGACTTTCCAACAAGACAATGACCCGAAACATACCTCAAGATCCACACAAAAATGTTTCTGTGAAAACAAAATCAATGTTCTGCCATGGCCATCTCAGTCGCCAGACCTCAATCCAATCGAATACCTGTGGGCTGAGTGGAAGAGGGCAGTTGATAAAAGCAAACCCAAGAATGTGAAGGATCTTGAAAGGATCTGCATAGAGGAATGGTCCAAAATCCCTCCAAATGTGTCACTTAGCAACACTGTCATCTCAGATTTTCAAAATATGCTTTTCAACCATAGCAAAACAAGCATTTGTGTAAGAGTATTGATAGCTAGCGTAGCATTTAGCGTAGCATTTAGCGGGCAACATTTTCACAAAAACCAGAAAAGCATTCAAATAAAATCATTTACCTTTGAAGAACTTCAGATGTTTTCAATGAGGAGACTCTCAGCAAATGTTCAGTTTTTCCCTAAAGATTCTTTGTGTAGGAGAAATCGCTCCGTTTTGTACATCACGTTTGGCTACCAAAAAAACCCCAAAAATTCAGTCACCAAAACGCCGAACTTTTTCCCAAATTAACTACATAATATCGACTGAAACATGGCAAACGTTGTTTAGAATCAATCCTCAAGGTGTTTTTCCACATATCTCTTCATTGACATATCGTTCGTGGAAGTCTGCTTTCTCCTCTCAATCACATGGAAAAATACTTGCAGCTGAAGTTTACGCACCAATTTCGAGGACACCGGGCAGACACCTGGTAAATGTGGTCTCTTATGGTCAATCTTCCAATGATATGCCTACAAATAAGTCACAATGCTGCAGACACCTTGGGGAAACGGCAGATATTGTAGGCTCGTTCAGGGTGCATTCACAGCCATATAAGGAGACATTGGAAAACAGCGCTTCAAAAACTTTGCTCATTTCCTGTTTGAAGTTTCATCTTGGTTTCGCCTGTAGCATCAGTTCTGTGGCACTCACGGATAATATCTTTGCAGTTTTCTTTCCAAAGCTGTCAATTATATGCATAGTCAAGCATCTTTTCGTGACAAAATATCTTGTTTAAAACGGGAACGTTTTTTTATCCAAAAATGAAATACTGCCCCTAGAGTTCCAAGAGGTTAAGACTTAGATAAACTTAAATACATGGAATTTAATTTGTGGTTTAATTTTGGTAGATGTTATTTACATTAATCTTTAAGGGTGCCATTAATTGTGAAACCATGATTTGGAAGACAGATTTTTAATTAAATCAATAAATAATTTTGTTTGGTTCCATTGAAACATTAATAAAGTACAGTATTTCTCACATGTTGGTATTTTGATTTTTATCCCAATAATTATATTGTTTATATTTGTTTAAGCATCGTTTGTGCATTGCCAGTGCCAGTAATTTTGGAGCCCACTGTATATACACTAGCGTTCAGAAGTTTGGGGTCACTTAGAAATGTCCTTGTTTTCCATGAAAGGAGTTGCAAAATGAATAGGAAATATAGTCAAGTCGTTGAAATGGTTATAAATAATGATTTTTAAAATTTGAAATAATTGTGTCCTTCAAACTTAGCTTTTGTCAAAGAATCCTCCATTTGCAGTCATTACAGCCTTGCAGACCTTTGGCATTCTAGTTATCAATTTGTTGAGGTCATCTGAAGAGATTTAACCAGATTTAACCCCATGCTTCCTGAAGCACCTCCCACAAGTTGGATTGGCTTGATGTGCACTTCTCACGCACCATACAGTCAAGCTGCTCCCACAACAGCTCAAGAGATCCGGTGACTGTGCTGGCCACTCCATTATAGAAAGAATACCAGAAATTATAGAAAGAATACCAGAAAGAATCCCTAAATAGTTATTGCGTAGTTGGGAGCTGTGCTTTGGGACATTGTCCTGTTGTCGGAGGAAATTGTCTCCAATTAAGCGCTGTCCACGGGGTATGGAATTGGACTCCAAAATTGAGTGATAGAATTTCTTCTTCAAGATCCCTTTTACACTGTTCAAATCTCCCACTGTATGACCACCAAAGCACCCCCAGACCATCACATTGCCTCCACCATGCTTGACAGATGATGTCAAGCACTCCTCCAGCTTCTTTTCATTTTTTCTGTGTCTCACAAATGTTTTTCTTTGTGATCCGAACACCTCAAACTTAGATTAGTCTGTCCAAAACACCTTTTTTCCAATCTTCCTCTGTCCAGTGTCTGTGGTCTTTTGCCCATCTTAATCTTTTCTTTTTATTAGCCAGTCTGAGAAATGGCTTTTTCTTTGCAACTCTGCCTAGAAGGCCAGCATCCCGGAGTCACCTCTTCGCCGTTGACGTTGAGACGGGTGTTTTGCGAGTACAATTTAATGAAGCTGCTAGTTGAGGACTTGTGAGGCATCTGTTTCTCAAACTAGACACTCTAATGTACTTGTTCTCTTGCTCAGTTGTGAACCAGGGTCTCCCACTCCTTTCTATTCTGGTTAGAGACAGTTTGCGCTGTTCTGTGAAGGGAGTAGTACACGGCGTTGTACGAGATCTTCAGTTTCTTGGCAATTTCTAACATGGAGTAGTCTTCATTTCTCAGAACAAGAATAGACTGACGAGTTTAAGAAGAAAGGTCTTTGTTTCTGGCCATTTTGAGCCTTTACTCGAACCCACAAATGCTGACGCTCCAGATACTCAACTAGTCTAAAGAAGGCCAGTTTTTATTGCTTCTTTAATTAGCACAACAGTTGTCAGCTATGCTAACATAATTGCAAAAGGGCTTTCAATTAGCCTTTTTAAAATGATAATCTTGGATTAGCTAAGACAACGTACCATTGGAACACCGGAGTAATGTTTGCTGATAATGGGTCTCTGTACGCCGGTAGTGTATATGCACAAGCACAATGTGTACAAAACATTAGGAACACCTGCTCTTACTATGACATGGACTAACCATTTGAAAGCTAAGATCCCTTATTGATGTCACTTGTTAAATCCTCTTCAATCAATGTAGATGATGGGGAGACAAGTTAAAAAATATATTTTTAAGCCATGAGACGTATGAGTGCCATTAAGAGGATAAATGGGCAAGACATAATATTTAAGTGCCTTAGAACTTTGTAGGGTAGTAGGTGTCAGCAAGGCACAAGGTTTTTTTTTCACGCTCAACAGTTTCCCATGTGTATCAAGAATGGTCCACCGTCCCAAATGTCCTCCAGCCTACTTGACACAATTGTGGGAAGCATTGGAATCAACATGGGCCAGCATCCCTGTGGAACACTTGACACCTTATTGAATCCATGCCCCAACAAAATGAGGCTCTTCTGAGAGCAAAAGGGGGTGCAACTCAATATTAGTACATTATATGTGTGTATATGGAATGCCGTTTGGGACGCGGTCTTAGTCAACAGAGGTTTAAGATAACTTAATTATTTACCTAACAATGAACTGTGTTTGTGTGTTCTCTTTTTCTCTCACAGAGTAAAGAAGGGAAGAGTCCTTTGCACATGGCCGCTATTCACGGGCGCTTCACTCGCTCCCAAATCCTTATCCAAAACGGTAACCACACACACACATCCAAAATAATAGTAATATTTGTAATATTATAAAAATGAATACAACATTATCACGCACTACACAGTGATAGGGTGTTTGTGAAAAGTGCCTGCAGTATTTTGGGTAACAAACTTCTATATAAGTGCACCACCCAAACATACCCAACACTCATCCCCACCAGCCCATAGCAACCACCAACTCCAACAGCCACATAGCTTCTCATAGCTGTGTCAAAAACAGTATTGTGCAATTCTCCTCTCTGTCCCGACCACATCCCCTCTCTCCTCTCTGTGCAGGTGGGGAGATCGACTGTGTAGATAAATATGGCAATACTCCTCTTCACGTTGCTGCTAAGCACGGCCACGAGCTGCTGATCAGCACCCTGATGACTAATGGTGCTGACACGGCCAGGTGAGAGACAATCACACGCACACACACAATCAGGTGAGTGACGGAACAGACACAGAACTCCACTGTAGACGTTCTTTATGGCAAAAGCAGAATGTCTCTTCTCAATGTCAGAGGATCAGCTCTCACATTACTTATGCAACATAATGAACCTCTCAACAAAACTAGCAGCAAAACTCAAATCTCTCCTACACTGAACAAAAATATAAACGCATGTAAACGCATGTAAATTGTTGGCCCCACTTTTCATGAGCTGAGCTGAGTTTTTCTCAAAAATGTTGTGCACAACTTTTGTTTACATACATGTTGGTGAACATTTCTCCTTTGCCAAGCGAATCCATCCACCTGACAGGTGTGAAATATCAAGAAGCTGATTAAACAACATGATTAAAGGTCACTCTATAATGTGCCGTTTTGTCACACAACACAATGCCATAGATGTCTCAAGTTTGGAGGGAGCATGCAGTTGGCATGCTGACAGCAGGAATGTCCATCAGACCTGTTGCCAGAAAATTGAATGTTAATTTCTCTACCGTAAGTTGCCACCAACATGATTTTAGAGACTATGGCAGCACGTCCAACCAGCCTCACAACCGCAGACCAAGTGTATGACGGCATGTGGGCAAGTGGTTTACTGATGTCCACGTTGTCAAGAGTGCCCACTGGTGGGGTTATGGTATGGGCAGGCATAAGCTACTGACAACAAACACAATTACATTTTATCGATGGCAATTTGAATGCACAGAAATATTGTGACGAGATCCTAAGGCCCATCCATTGTGAGGTCCATTTCTTTTAAGGTTTCTGTGTCCAACAGGAGCATATCTGTATTCCCAGTCGTGAAATCCATAGATTCGGGCCGAATGAATTGATTTCTATTGACTGATTTCCTCATATGAACTTAAACGCAGTAAAATCTTTGTAATTATTGCATGTTTCGTTTATACAGCGCATCTGGAAAGTATTCAGACCCCTTGACTTTTTCCATATTTTGTTAGGTTACAGCCTTATTCTAAAATTGATTAAATCATTTTTTTTATCTCAAGCTACATAAAATAGCCCATCATTACAAAGCAAAACTGTTCTTTATATTTTTCTTGCTAATATATAAAATACAAAATAATAATTTCACATTTACATAAGTATTCAAACCCTTTACTGAGAACTTTCTTGAAGCACCTTTGACAGCAATTACAGCCTCGAGTCTTCTTGGGTATGACGATACTACAAGCTTGGCACACGTGTATTTGGGGAGTTTCTCCCATTCTTCTCTGAAGATTCTCTCAAGCTCTGTCAGGTTGGATGGGGAGCGTTACTGCACATCTATTTTCAGGTCTCTCGTTGTTAGATCGGGTTCAAGTCTGGGCTCTGGCCACTCCAGGAGATTCAGAGACTTGTCCCGAAGCCACTCCTGCGTTGTCTTGGCTGTGAGCTTAGGGTTGTTGTCCTTTTGGAAGGTGAACCTTCGCCCCCAGTCTGAGGTCTGGAGTGCTCTGGTGCAGGTTTTCATCAAGGATCTCTCTGTACTTGATCCTGACTAGTCTCCCAGTCTCTGAAACACATCCCCACAGCATGAGGCTGCCACCACCATGCTTAACTGTAGGGATTGTGCCAGGTTTCCTCCAGACGTGACGCTTCGCATTCAGACCAAGGAGTTCAATCTTGGTTTCATCAGACCAGAGAATCTTGTTTCTCATGTTCTGTGTCCTTTTGGCAAACAAGCGGGCTATCATGTGCTGAGGAGTGGCTTTCGTCTGGCCACTCTTCCATAAAGGCCTGATTGGTTCAAACCTGTCTCGGAGCTCTACAGACAATTCCTTCAACCTCATGGCTTGTTTTTTGCTCTGACATGGATTGTCAACTGTGAGACCTTATATAGACAGGTGTGTGCCTTTCCAAATCATGTCCAATCATTTGAATTTACCACAGATGAACTCCAATCAAGTTGTAGAAGCATCTCAAGGATGATCACTTGAAACCGGATCCACCCGAGCTCAGTTTCGAATCTCATAGCAAAGGGTCTGAATACTTATGTAAATAAGGTATTTCTGTTTTTTGTTTACATGTATGCTAACATTTCTATACCTGTTTTCACATTATGGAGTATTGTGTGTAGATTGCTGAGGAAATGGTTGTATTTAATACATTTTTGAATAAGGCTGTAAGGTAACCAAACAAAATGTGGAAAAAGTCAAGGGGTCTGAATACTTTCCAAAGGAACTGTGTTTTTGTTCATTGTGTGTTACATATTTGAGAAGCTGCTGTTAGCACTATCTCCTTCATGGTCTCATATATTCCTCTATCGCTCTCCTTGCTCTCTCTAGGCAAGGGATTAATGGGATGTTTCCATTGCATTTGGCTGTGCTCTACGGGTTTTCAGACTGTTGTCGCAAGTTACTCTCCTCAGGTAAGCCTTTAGACACAGCCATGGAAACTGTATGATTGAAACTAATCAAGTTTCATGGAGGTGTACATTCAAATTGACCTAAGTAGTGCTCTATCAGATCGAATGTGAGAGGGCATTTACATACAACACATTCTTTAACTTCTTGCTTTTCCTCATTCAGTGTCATGTAAGGAAACAGACCAATGTGGTCACCACGTATGACATCACTTCCTGTTTTGTGTTGTGCTTTCTGCAGGTCAGCTGTACAGCATTGTATCATCTCTGAGCAACGAGCACGTGCTGTCAGCCGGGTTTGACATAAACACCCCAGACAGCTCGGGGAGGACCTGCCTGCACGCCGCTGCCTCTGGAGGGTGAGCGCGCGTACCCGCGCACACACATTTTCAATGAAGAGTTAGCTTTTTGGTAGTGGTTGTAAAATCGTTTCATTTGTATTTCTATTCTCTCTTTGATGGCAGAAACGTTGAATGTCTTAACTTGCTGTTGAGCAGTGGTGCCGACTTGAGTAACAAGGACACATTGGGAAGGTGTGGTCTCATTCTAGAATTCAACAAATGTGTTTTTCCCCGTAATGTTTTTGTCATTCAGTGAATTCTATTTAATTCTCTTCTCCTGTGAGTGTGACTTCTCCTCTCTCTCTCCCGTCTCCCATGGCAGAGCTCCTTTGCACTACGCTGCGGCGAATGGGAGCTACCAGTGCACGGTTTCCCTGGTGAGTGCTGGTGCCGAGGTGAACGAGCTGGACCAGAAGGGCTGCAGCCCCCTGCACTATGCCGCTGCCTCGCAGACCTTCCGCCGGTGAGACACACAGATAACACACACAGGGGGGGGCTAAACGATACTAGAGCAAAATTTGATAGACATTTTGTTTTTGTTTCAGAGTGGACAGACATTACTCAGTTGGACACCATAGTGAGGAGAGGGCCAAGGAGGCCTTTTTGTAAGTCACATACCATGACAGGGTAGCCTAGTGGTTAGAGTGTTGGACTAGTAAGCGGACAAGGTTCAAATCTGTCGTTCTGCCCCTGAACAGGCTGTCATTGAAAATAAGAATTTGTTTTTAACTGACTTGCCTAGTTAAATAAAGGCAAAAAAATTTAAAAAAATAGTCTGCATGTCTTATGTTTGATAAAAACAATCTAACCAAGCCCTAACATTTTGCTTTCTCAGAAGATGGGAACCATTTAGAAATGTGTTATTTTTGGCAATGGTTTGCAGTTAAGGTTAACCTGCCCATGTATTTGGCGGCTTGTTGATTGACCTTTCACTGTTATTCTCTGTGTTAATGTAGTTGTGTATCCAACAGTTTGTTGGTTGACATAACCAACATGTCTGTCCTCTCCCCCTTTGTATGTGTAGTTGTTTAGAGTATCTGCTGGATAATGGGGCTGACCCATCTCTGAGGAACACCAAGGGTTACAGCGCAGTCCACTATGCAGCAGCCCACGGAAACAAGCAGAACCTGGAGCTGGTGAGTCAGTAGGAGGAGGGACTACCAGTGTGTGCGTGCCACAGACATACCGGGAAAGATGAGACCGAATCATGGTGTCTTTTCAATAGGGGCTTACCCTCCTCGTCTTCGTCTGCACTATGAAACAACAGGACAAGTGACTGCAAAGTCCTAGTAGACATCCAACCATATTGCCTTCACTAGGCTGTTGATTTCAGATCAGTGCAGATAAAGAAGAGGAAAATACATACATTTAGAGTATTGAGATGCATCCAAAGTTGTACATGAAAATGGTTCTGAAATGTAAGGCTTTGGAACTGGTAATGGCCTTTGTAATTAAGTTGTCTTTTCAGCCACCCCTTTTGAAGAGTTGAGATTGGCTGTTGGTAAAGTGTCGGTACATCATTTACTGTTGCTTCCTCTTCACAGGGATAAACTCAGATGAATGTGTACTGTTTTCTGGCTTCCCTTGGGAAGTGCAGGGATCTTAGTAAATGGTATGTACAGGTTGCAAACTCCTCCCTTTGTCCCTCTGTTCCCCAGCTCTTGGAGATGTCTTTCAACTGTCTGGGAGACGTGGAGAGCAGTGTTCCAGTTAGCCCTTTGCACTTAGCCGTGAGTACAGTACACCCGCTTAGCCTCGTTTCCTCTGGCCCGACGTTCCGTTTCATTGTACTGTCTATTGGTTTAACTTCTGATTAGCCTGTTAAATTAGTTTTATTTCGGCCCTCTCTTTGTTCTACAGTGCCAGTTCAAAGTTTGAGTGAACTATCCATTTACCACAGTCACCCAATTCATTGACACATTTATCCGCATGACCCCCATTCTCACACTGTTATGAGGTGCTGGTTTTGAAGTTAGAGTGAAATAAATATCCCATTAACACAGTGACCCACTGCCATTCTCACAGTCTTGTATTCCCTGCCCTTTTCCCTCATACAGGCGTATAATGGTCACTGTGAGGCTTTGGGGGTGTTGTCTGAGACGCTGGTGAGTCTGGATGTTCGGGATGCGGGGGGGCACACCGCCCTCTACCTGGCAGCGCAGCGGGGACATGCTCAGTGCGTGGAGGTACTGCTGTCCCACGGGGCCTCCTGCCACCTCAAGGAGCGCCGCCGCAAGTGGACCCCGCTTCATGTCGCAGGTGTGTGTCTATGTTGCACTCTATTGGGTGGTTGTTAGATTCTGATCCTCTTGGTGTTTGTATATGTTTGAGCACATGTTCATATTTTCACTCCTCTCTGTGTTGCGTTCTCTCTGCTCTTAATTGTATGTGCTTGTCTCAAAATTTGACCGTCTCCGTCACCTCATTCAGCTTCCAACGGCCAAACAGACTGTCTGCTCATGCTGGTCAACCGAGGAGAGAAGGCTGACGTCATCGATATTGTTGACATACAGGGACAGTGAGTGACTCATTAATTTATTGAACATTATGTGCACCCACAAGAATGGAAGGACAGAGGATTTTCTAGTTTCCTGCAATGTCAGCTTTTCTTTTTTTTTTTTTCTTTACAACAATGCTCTAGTAGAGTGTTCCCTGTTTAACCTTGTGTGTGTGCGCGTGTGCAGGACGGCTCTGATGCTGGCAGCTCTGGGTAGTCACACTGACTGTGTCCACATCTTGCTGGAGAAAGGAGCCGGGGCTGACACCGCTGACAAGAGAGGCCGCACTGCTCTACACAGAGCTGTGAGTTTCTCCACCATGTGTATATAATGTCTTACCTTGCCCAACCTACTGTGGTGGTTCGAAACACTTATGCCTTTCATCTGTTCTTCTCTTTCGCTCTCTCCGTCTCGCGGCGCTCTCTCCGTCTCGCGGCGCTCTCTCTCTTCTCTTTCCTTTCTCTTTTCTCCTTCTGTCCTTCCTTCCTCTTGGCAGTGATGGGTTCATCCTCTGTAACTGTTTTGTCTCTTCCTCCAGGCGGCGATGGGCTGTGAGGACTGTGTGTCGGCCCTGCTCGAGCACGGGGCCTCTGCTCTGTGCAGGGAGTCCCGGGGACGTACACCCCTGCACCTGGCCTCCTCCTGCGGCCACATGGAGCTCCTGCGCAGCCTGCTGCAGGGTGCCACAAGCACCGACCCCCTGGACTCCTTGCTGGACTACAGCGGATACACCCCCGCCCACTGGGCAGCCTACCACGGTGAGACACGCCTTCATGGAGGGGCTACAAATAACCCTGGTGAATAACTCACAAAGTATAGGATTTGGCTTTCTGGCATGGAGAGAACTCGTTGCTCCTAAACTGTGAACCGTTGTCTGACTCATCTTTTTTCTCTTTCAGGGCACGAGGACTGTTTGGATGTTTTTCTTGACCACAAACCTTTTAGCATACAGGAAGGAAACCCCTTCACCCCATTGCACTGTGCTCTGTGAGTACCACGACAGGTTCCCCCTGCCTTTCTAGGTAGTGCTGATTGATTAACTGAAATGTTGCTACTTTATCGACCAACATCTGTTCAATTATTTTAATTCCATTTAGTCTTTTTCTGTGAGCTCAACACGCATTTTCTCACTGCAGTTTCTCTTTTAGAAATCAGATCAAACCTAGACTGTGCACAGTAGTAGGGAGTTGTAGTTTCCAGCAGGCCAGTATTCAACATTAGTGGTCACCAACCGGTCAATCACGATAGACTGGTCGATCTTCAAGGCATTCCTAGTCGATCACGATAGACTGGTCGATCTTCCAGGCATTCCTAGTCGATCACGATAGACTGGTCGATCTTCAAGGCATTCCTAGTCGATCACGATAGACTGGTCGATCTTCAAGGCATTCCTAGTCGATCACGATAGACTGGTCGATCTTCAAGGCATTCCTAGTCAATCACGATAGACTGGTCGATCTTCAAGGCAATCCTAGTCAATCACGATAGACTGGTCGATCTTCAAGGCATTCCTAGTCAATCACGATAGACTGGTCGATCTTCAAGGCATTCCTAGTCAATCAGCAAACATTTGTGTAGAAAAGCCGACGATAAAGCCATCAGCTCTTTTTTCCCTTTCTCTTTTCCGTGTTGCGATGTTGGCTGGAGGTGTATTTCAATCAGAAGCCCTGTGCACCGGCAAAGTGTTCCCATTTTGAACTATTTGATTTGTCTGAAAAGACAAACTCCACCTACCTGGATGACCGGGAGATCTGTGACTGGATTGAGTGCACCTACTCAATCGGACAGGCATAGTGATTTGAGCTACCTGCAGCTTCCACGGCCACAGCAAAGTTTGATACTAGCCTACGTAAGATTTAATAACTTTTAAAACCATGACCACAGAAAGACTGTCAAACATTACAGCAAAGAGCCTCTGTTTTTATGTGTGAGTTCATGTTTAAGTTTGTATTCATCACTGTCAGCACTTTGTATTCAACACTATTACAAACACAGCGCACTTCTCTCTCTACTGCCACTCGCACTGCAATGAATGAGTAGCCAAGTCTATCGATAGCCCTGCATTTTTATTATTATTAGCAGCTATTTTAATATGGAGGAGAATTCCACTTTCCCTGGTCATAGGAATAATATGAATTTGTGCATGAGGCAGATGCATTGCGGCTTCAGTTTGAACATCAGGTGGTAGACGGTGTCCCCTCTCTCTGATCAGTCTCACCCAGAGGAAAGGAAGAAAGAGGTGGACCCTCTGCTGTTCTCTCCCTCACTCCACTGAGACTAATGCCTGTTCAAAAAAACTGTGAATTCTGACATTTCCGACTTAAGTGCATTAAAGACAACTGGGAACTATAGGGGGGAAAACGAAATCCCACTGGGAAAAATTGGTTTGAATGGTCATCCAACTCAGAAACTCATCTTTCTAGAACTCTGACTTTCTGACCTGAAGTTCACAGACATCTTGATTTGGCCTCCTTTTTTCAGAGTTCCCAGTTGTTTTGAATGCATCATGACCATGAGATGTGTCGTGGAAATTTCCTCTATTTACCAAATCATGAGCGCAAACCCACACACAAGTCAGAGTTAGTTATCAAAGTCCGTCTTTAATTATATGAGCTCTATCACAATCATGTGACTCTCAGGTAATTCAGTGTCTCTCAATGAATTCTCTGAGAGCCCCTTCCACATTGCAATAGCATTTTGACTTTCAACAGTTCAGTATCTCTAATGAAAAGTTGAGAGTCCCAACATAATGGCAAATGGTATCCTTTATAGCAAAGATACACAGGATAAGACAGCATCGGCATAATTCATTGTTCAGCTTTGTCTCCTTCCTCAAACTCAGAACCATAAACCAATCCTCCATATCAACAGGCATATATCAAATCCATCCTATCTTGACAAGATCACAGAGACACACTGACTGGCACACAGACATTGTGGAGCCAAGAGATACACGCTTGATGATCCCTTGACCTCTCCCCTCTCTGCGGCCCATGCAACTTAGTCTTGACATAGAACAGATACTGCAACCCTGCCACAGTATTATACAAAAATAACATTCTTGATGAGAAGTAACTTATAATCATATGATGAATATAAAACATCTTACCTATGTTTATCCACCAATTCTGATTATTCCACAACAGATGCAGGTACCATCAGTCCAGTCAAATAAAAAAGCTCATTATTTTAATTTATGCTCAGCTGTGCCTCGCAAGTGCTTCACCAACTGATCTATTTTGTTATCAAAGCTCGAGATTTGGATGTGTACTTTTGGGGGTACTGGAGGACCGGAGTTGGGAAACTGTAAGTGATTGATAGTTGGTATTCAGCAGTCTCAAAAGTATGCCTTATTTACTTTGAAGAACTACTCTAAGATTTTGTCAGACAGCATATACTGCAGCTCTATAGAGATGAGATGATGACATGGAATTAAATAATAATCATCTTGTAAAATAAATGTAATATACACAACTGAAATATTTTATTAAAGTCATGTGAATAAATTATGGTAAATAAGTGATCAGTAGTAATGGGCAGTTACTACCATCATAAGACTTTTATTCTGTGTTACAAAATTCAACCCACATAATGCATTGTGCATTTATAATCAAACAGCACTACTTCTGGTGTCTGTATTCTTCTATCAGTTGATCAGCTCTGGCATTGAATCCATCAGAATGTTGCTCTCCTTTTTGATAAGAGAGCTGGAGGATGTTTTCTTGCTCCTTTCCAGAATAAATGGCCATGATGGTGCTGCTGAACTACTGGTAGAGACCGTTGGAACTCAGATGGTGAACATCAGAGATGCCAAAGGAAGGTGCGTGTCATGTCTATGTTGAGTTTCTTCCTATGCATTTTCGTACAGTGATCTTTCTAGTCTAGTGTATTGCAGCTTGCCACTGTTGCTTACCTGTCTGTCTGCCTGTTTGTGGCTGACCTGGGCTGTGCCTGAAGGACCCCGTTGCACGCAGCTGCCTATTCAGAGAGTGTGGCCGGGCTGCAGCTGGCCCTGGTTCAGGGGGCAGAGGTCAATGCGGTGGACACCACCGGACACTCCGCATTGATGGTTGCCGCCAACAACGGACAGACTGCAGCCGTCGGTGAGTGACCAGAGATGAGGAAATGTGATCATTGATCCAGTAAATATGAAAACTGAACATTTAGTCTTATTAGTTTGATATGTCATTTGTTTTTATTTTATATTAATTTATTACATGTATTTATGAAATGATAGTGACTATAGCAACTGGAGGAAGCTTGTTGTGGACTGTTCTGCAGCTTAACGATGATGATGATACTGATGATTGTGTAATTGTTAGAGATGTGTTAACCCAACAGAGGTCCTGCTGCACCAGGCCAAGGCAGACCTGACCCTGCTGGATGTCAACGACAACACCGCCCTTCACCTGGCCTGCAGCAAGGTGGGAGCACGCATGCTTGATCGCTCACTCACTCACTCATAGGCATGAGTACTCAAACGCATGTCAAAACTCAATCTTTAACCAGAGATTATATTTCTTATTATTTTTACAATTTGGTGTAATGTGCAAATGACATTTTAACCCGAATGTATTTATTTTTTGGTCTTTAAGACAACGTTCATTTGCTTTGACCCTGGTGTTTTCATTTTTACAAGTGCATTTCCGGGGCACAACAAAAAGGAAACCAAGCCAAGCGTCACACAGTTCTTAACCATAAATTCCCTTTCCCCTCCGTGTCTCTCTCACTTGCGCTCAGAAATAAATGCCTATTAAAAATGTATCTATGGGATACATACTCAAGCTACATTCTCTGGTTGATTGAAGTAGGGAAATATGTGTTCCAACAACGAGCTGCCATTTTGAAATAATTGAGTATGCACACTAATTATTCAATATTAAACTGATTATGGCAGAAAGCCAAGTATGGCATTATTCATTGTTTTACCTTTAATTAACTAGGCAAGTTATTATTATTTACAATGACGGCCTAGAAAAAGGCCTCCGGGGAGGCACAGACAACCGCACACAGCCAAGAAGGAAGACCACAACACATCACGCGAAGCAGCCTCCTCAACTCTCCTTGTCCATGATTGAGTCTTTGAATATAAGCACCTTACTCTGCTTATCTGAATCGACGTAAGGTAATAAAGGAAGTAAGCATACGCCAATAACAAAACCTGATTTTCTGAGCAAACTTTCAAATGATTAGGACATGTAAACAGCTTAATCGCATCTCAGCGGTGTATTTGATCTGCGCATGTGCCAGCACTGGTAGCACAAGCCTCCCTCTCTTATGCACGAGTGAAGTGCGTTTGGAAAAACTTACTATGCATCTTAGAAATGGTTTTCACTAACTTTATACACTGAACAAAAATATAAAGTGTAAAGTGTTGGTCCCATGTTTCATGAGCTGAAATAAAAGATCCCAGAAATGTTCCATACACACAAAAAGTTTACATCACAATTTTGGCCACAAATCTGATTACATCCATGTTAACGAGCATTTCTCCTTTGCCAAGATAATCCATCCACCTGACAAGTGTGAGATATCAAGAAGCTGATTAAACGGCATGTTACTTGAAAGGCCACTACAATGTTCAGTTTTGTCACGCAAACACAATGTCACAGATGCCTCATGTTATGAGGGAGTGTACAATTGGCATGCTGACTGCAGTAATGCCCACCAGAGCTGTTGCCAGAGAATTTAATGTTCATTTCTCGACCATAAGCTGCCTTCATCTTCGTTTTATAGAATTTGGCATTAAGTCTAACTGCATACCCACGTGTATGGCGTTGTGTGGGTGAGCGGTTTGCTGATGTCAACATTGGACAACAAACACTGATGGCAATTTGATTGCACAAAGATACATGATGAGATCCTGAGGCCCAATGTTGTACCATTCACCTGCTGCCATCACATATTTCAGCATGATAATGCACTACCCCATGTCGCAAGGATCTGTACACAATTCCTGGGAGCTGAAAATGTCCCAGTATTTCCATAGCCTGCATGCTCACCAGACATGTCACCTGTTGAGCATGTTTGGGATGCTCTGGATTGATATGTATGACAGCGTGTTCCAGTTCCCGCCAAGATCCAACAACTTCACAGCTATTTTTTATTTTATTTAACTAGGCAAGTCAGTTCAGAAAAAATGCTTAATTCCAACGACGGCCTATCAGGGAACAATGGGTTAACTGCCTTATTCAGGGGCAGAATGACATATTTTTACCTTGTCATCTTGGGGATTCGATCCAGCAACCTTCTGGTTACTGGCCCAACGCTCAAACCAGTAGGCCATTGAAGAGGAGGGAGACCGCATTCCACAGGCCACAATCAACAGCCTGATCAACTCAATGCGAAGGAGATGTGTCGCGCTGCTTGAGGCAAGTGTTGGTCACACCAGATACTGACTTGTTTTCTGCCCCTGCAGAAATGGAATTAACATAATACAAATATCCCCATTAAATCTGTCAGTTTAAGCTAGAGATATCAGTTTTTTTTGCATTGGATAGGTGTGAATCCGCCACCTATGCAATACTTCTACCTCTGCGGTGAAAGGTGACAGAGCTGGAACGGTGTTTGTCAGACCATGAGAAAATCGGTCTTCTCACAAAATTGTCTGTAGCGTCCGAACAGTTTAGCCTTCACACTGATATGACCCATCTGTGTAAAGGTGAACATGTACTGTACATGTCGGTTGTTTTGCTCTTGGACAGCCACAATCCTCGCAAGACTCGTCTGGAGGTCCCCCGGTACCAGTCAAACATTTATGGAAGTACTGTATATATGGAGACTGTTTATTAACAAAAATAAGGGGTTAAATACATGTAAAAAAATATATATATATTCATATCTCCTGATTTTTTTTTATATATATATATATACCTCAGATATATATATATACCTCAGATATAGGATAGACACTTAAAAACAAACTTCCTTTAGATTTGTTTTTTTTTTTGGGGGGGGGGCTCTATCTGTTGCTCCATGGAGTGAATCTGTTATTCAATGCCTTTGTATGGGCTAAACTCAACCATATGGCTTAGTAGTACCCCCATCCCCCATCTTAAACTTAAGGGTTAAATAATGAATCTTAAATGGCACTTGTAGTTTTAATTGACGAATTTACACTGAGTATACCAAACCCCCCCCACCCTTTTCCCTCAGAATAGCCTCAATTCGTCAGGGCATGGACTACAAGGTGTGGAAAGCGTTCCACAGGGATGCTGGCCCATGTTGACTCCAATGCCTCCCACAGTTGTCAAGTTGGCCTGATGTTCTTTGGGTGGTGGATCCTTCTTTACAAACGGAAAACTATAGAGCGTGAAAAACCCAGTAGCGTTGTTAGCATATACAGGTCAAATATAAAGGAACACCAACAGAGTGTCTTAATAGGGCGGTAGGCCACCACAAGCCAGAACGGCCTCAATGCGCCTTGGCATAGATTCTACATATGTCTGTAACTATTGGAAGGAAGAGACTTGGGCTTGGAATTGCCAAGGACGTCACATTACGATATGTATTGTGATTCGATACTGTGATTTTATTGCGATTTGATGTTCTAAACATTGCTCTGCTACAGAGGGACAAGAGAGAGCCATGATAAAGAGTTTTGATCAGTCATGGAAATAAAAGTGCTGAAAACAATTGGCTCCCTATTTAAAAAGAAGATAGAGAACACACTTTGACGTTTGGGTGGAGGTACAGTCAACTAGTGTAAAAAATAATATTGTGATATTGTCAAAACGATACAATATTTTGTAAAAAAAAATATATCCAGATATGTAAATATCAATTTTGTTTCCCATCACAAGATGGCTTGAGTGGTCCCACCTGATCTTACATCCTCCCGATTCCCTTACATTTTTGAAGACATTTCTTTTCATTGTTAGAGTGGCCACTTGAATATCTAGTCAATATAATGGATAATCTGTGATGACCCTAAGAATTATGAGATGTTAATTGCTTAATTAACTCAAGAACCACACCTGTGTGGAAGCACCTGCTCTCAGTATACTTTGTATCCCTCATTTACTCAAGTGTTTCCATTATTTGTCAGTTACCTGTAGATAAATGCACACATTGTTTTCCGGTGCGGGTCTTGTGTTCTAAAAATAATACTCAATTGGGTGCTCAAAAAAAATTGTGCAAGTACTCGAATAATAAAAACATTTAAAATGCCCATCCCTACTCACTCACTCGGTCACTCAAGTCCCGCAGCAAGGCAAGACACTCCATCATATATCTAGCTGACACACGACCCTCTGTTATTTAGAATTCTGACCCACTGTAGCCAAATGCACAACAAGTTATCTAAAAACTGGCCCCAACAACTCTACAGGAAACCATCAGTCAAAGTCATGATAGATCCACATATCATTGGAAAAAGTGCTTTATCCATTAGATTGCCCATTCTTATTTCTGTTGATACCAATGCACAAATTAGGTGGCAGGGAAATGGCATGTGTGTTTCCATCTGAGTTTAACCATCAGAGTACGAGATGTTCCAATCCTAGTGTTTCCTGGCGACAGACTGGCGTAGTGTCCAGGGGGAACTGGTACATCAATCTGTCTCACGCTACAGGGACAGAAGATTGGCCCATAGAGCAGGAGCCTTTCTGGTTTGGACAAGGCTTACTTACTTAATGTGTTTCCTCCGGCAGGCTCATGAGATGTGTGCCCTGTTAATCCTGGGAGAGATCAGTGACCCCTCCCTCATCAATGCAACAAACGGTGCACTGCAAATGTGAGCCATCATCTCAGCTACTCAGCCTTTCATTAATGACACTGTTCAACACTGTAGAAAACCCCAGCTTCAGCTCTCACTCAGCTCTTTCCAACTCTCAAATGGTGTGACTCCTAACTCCAGGAGTTGGGACAAGTTAGAGTTGAAGCTGGGGCTGTTTAACACCGTAATAACCTAGCGATTTGTTTACCCAGGTGTCTATCCCTTATCTCTTCCCTCTTCCTCCTCAGGCCCCTTCATATCGCTGCGAGGAATGGTCTGGCTACGGTGGTGCAGGTGCTGCTCAGCCGGGGGGCAGCCGTGATGGCAGTTGATGAGGAGGGTGAGTCACCAGTGTCGGTTAGTGAAAAAAGACCAGAGCCCTATCCTACGTACGAGGTAACTTTCGTTAACTGAGTTTAACTCGGGATAACCGGTACCACGAAAGTGGCTCACCTTTTAGCCAGGTGCATTTCTATGGCAATGAATCCTTCAGAACTAACCTGCTCCAGGGCAGGCTAACTCATGACTAACTCAATTTTCCCTGAATGAAGTGTCCGAGCCGCGAGTTGAGGACTGTCATCATGCCCTTCATTTGAGGAAGACTACGGATTTCAATATTTTGTTAATCAAATGGTTTGTGTGCTAAAAAAATTGTTAAAATACCTAGCACATTTAATAATAACGAATGCATTTGAAACTTCACACAGTAAAACTTGTGTATGACTTAATACAATTATTTGGGTAAAAAAAAGGTGCACGTGGATTGATGAGCACATCATTAATGATAAGTCATTTCAAGCTTATTTCACACCATAGCTGCTAAATTTGCAAGATAACTTTTCTTTCATTTTGATTTCGGCACAAATGACAATGTGGCACTGACTCGCCCATGGATTGATGTTTCAGCATTGTCTCAATGAAGAGTTTGGCATTCGAATAGCCACATGCATGAGCACCTACAAGCCTGCTAGATTAGCGGCAGGCGGAGGAGCAATATTTACCGTTGAAGTATGAATTTTATTTATATTTTTTATTTTCCATTTATTTAACTAGGCAAGTCAGTTACAAACAGATTCTTATTTTCAATGGCGACCTAGGGCCAGTGAGTTAACTGTCTTTGTCAGGGGCAGGACGACAGATTTGTACCTTTTCAGCTCGGGGATTCAATCTTGCAACCTTTCGCTTGCAAGTCCAACGCTCTATCCACTAGGCTGCCTGCCCGCCTGAGCTGGAATGTGAAGCTAACTGAAGCTGGCTGGCTTTAGAAAACCCTTGCTTCAATTGTAGTATACCCCTCTGGGTGAGGCATAGTCAAAGCCACTGCAGGGCCTGGCTGGGTTGATGCTCTGCCAGATTGGTTGGGCCAGTATTCAATCAGGCTGGCTTAAAATTTATACAGTGTCTTCAGAAAGAATTCATACCCCTTGACTTATTCTACATTTGTTGTGTTACAGCCTGAATTCAACATTCATGAAATGTATTTTCTTTCTCAACCAGCAACACTCAATGCCCCATAATGACATAGTGAAAATATGTTTTTAGATTTTTTTGGAAAATGTATTGAAAATAAAAGTAATCTTGTTTATTTAAGTATTCACACCCTTGAGTCAATACAGTTATAATCACTTTTGGCAGCGATTACAGCTTTGAGTCATTCTGGGTGAGAATCTTCTGAAGTAGCCCATCACAATATTTCAAAATTCAATCACTGGTTAAACACAAAAGTCACATATATTCCGAATTGATCCTTTCAAATTATTTCAGCATGTAGTGTAGTTTATTCGTATTAGTAAGCTACACCAGGGACTAATGTCTTTACACTAGTGGAGCATGTCAGCCATATCCCCGATAAGTGTGTATATTCACTGACTTTATCATTGGGTGAGACAGTGCCACTGGAAAGTTTAGGACAATCATTTCCTCTAGTTTTTATTGTTGAAAGTTTGTCAGTGTCAACAGAATAGTCTACCCTGTCTTTTTTGTAATAGCCTATTATAGATTCTCATAATGTCTCCAGACATGTATAGTGTTGTAGAATTGCATGAAATGTGTTTTTAAAAAGTACGTTAGATATCTCAAATATGTGTTTTTTAACCTGAGCACTGCTCTATTGCTGCAGCTGCTGAGTGGCCGGTCAGATGGCAGCGAGCAGACTGCGTAGGAGAGATGCCGTACCCAAGGCAACTTGGCTGCAGCCAACTTTTAGCAGACACAATATTATTTATCATCACATATAACAGTGCCTGTCTTGACTGGAGTAGCCTAGAGAAGCTAGCTAGCTAGGCTAATTCTTGAGGACACGTGATGTACTTTCTCCCCAACCCCATTCAAATAAAACAGCCTACCTTTTGGTTGCTCTTTGTAGCCTATTTCTCATTAAACTAACTTTGCATTGCATTTAGTGAACTCTAATTCCATTTGCTACAAATTGAGCCTTTTTGTTTGACCAACAAAAAATAGTGAAGACTACCTGTCTTTTCATGGGGCACACGTCATAAAAACGACATTGCAAAGTTTGTTTTATTCAATTTAATAATTTAGAACGTCACGGTATATACTTGTATGGAACAATGACACAAGGATTGCAGGCTCCCCCTCTCCTTCTCCGTGGCCGACGTGAGTAAGACATTTAAACGTTTTAACCACCGTAAGGCTGCCGGCCCAGACAGCATCCCAAGCCGCATGTACAGACCAGCTGGCTGGTGTGTTTACGGACGTATTCAATCGCTCCCTATCCCAGTCTGCTGTCCCCACATGCTTCAAGATGGCCACCATAGTTCCTGTACCCAAGAAGGCAAAGATAACTGAAATTAAATGACTATTGCCTCGAAGCACTCACTTCTGTCATCATGAAGTGCTTTGAGAGACTAGTCAAGGATCATATCACCTTACCTGTCACCCTAGACCCACTTCAGTTTGCATACCGCCCCAACAGGTCCACAAACTATGCAATCGCCATCACACCGCACACTGCCCTATCCCATATGGACAAGAGGAATACCTATGTAAGAATGCTGTTCATCGACTACATCTCAGCATTGAACACCATAGTACCCTCCAAGCTCATTACGCTTGAGGCCCTGGGTCTCAACCCCACCCTGTGCAATTGGGTCCTGGACTTTATGACGGGCTGCCCCCAAGTGGTAAGGTAGGAAACATCTCCTCTTCGCTGATCCTCAATACTGGGGCCCGACAAGGGTGCGTGCTCAGCCCCCTCCTGTACTACCTGTTCACCCATGACTGCTTGGCCATGCACACCTCCAACTCAATCATCAAGTTTGCAGACGGCACAACAGTAGTGGGCTTGATTGCCAACAACGACGAGATGCCTACAGGGAGGGGGTAAGGGCACCCCCCCCCCCCCCCCCATTGACGGGACAGTAGTGGAGAAGGTGGAAAGCTTCAAGTTCCTCGGTGTACACACCACGGACCAACTGAAATTGTCCACCCACACAGACAGTGTGGTGAAGAAGGCGCACCTCAGGAGGCTGAAGAAATTTGGCTTGTCACCAAATACTCAAACAAACTTTTACAAATGCACAAAATTGAGAGCATCCTGTCGGGCTGTATCGCTGCCTGGTATGGCAACAGCACCGCCCTCAACCGCAGGGCTCTCCAGAGGGTAGTGCGATCTGTACAATGCATCACCGGGGGTAAACTACCTGTCCTCCAGGACACCTACAGCACCCGATGTCACACAGGAAGGCCAAAAAGATCATCAAGGACTACAACTACCCGAGCCACTGCCTGTTCACCCCGCTACCATCCAGAAGGCGAGGTCAGTACAGGTGCATCAAAGCTAGGACCGAGAGACTGAAAAACAGCTTCTATCTCAAGGCCATCAGACTGTTAAACAGCCACCACTAACACAGAGAGGCTGCTGCCTACATACAGACTCAAATCATTGACCACTTTAATAAATGGATCACTAGTCACTTTAAATAATGCCACTTTAATAATGTTTACATATCTTACATTACTCATCTCATATGTGTGTATATACCATCTTGCATCTTGCCTATGCCACTCGGCCATCACTCATCCATATATTTAAATGTATATATTCTTATTCCATCCCTTTACATTTGTGTATTAGGCAGTTGTTGTGGAATTGTTAGATATTACTGTACTGTCAGAACCTGAATCACAAGCATTTCGCTATTCTCGCATTAACATCTGCTAACCATGTGTATGTGATCAATAACATTTGATTTGATGTCATTTAGAGAAGTAGAAATGTTCAATTTGGCCTATACATTTTTTTGGTCCCAAAAATGAATACTCACCATTATTCGACTACTAACGTCCATTCAGATATTCAAATAACTGTGCACATCCCTAGTTTGTTGTGTTTCTTTGTCAAATGTACCATTTTTTGTGTTTTCAATTATACAATACGATTGAACAAATTTTCACTTAAACATGACGGGGTATTTTTGCCGTGTTTTTTTTCTGGAAAATGGCCCAGTCACTTACTCAGGCCCAGCCACACATCACCCCAGTGGCATAGGCAGAAATTGAAGTGGCCATTATCTCGTTTTGGTGTGTATATGTGTCTGAGTAAAAGTGCTTAGCCCTCTTGACTAACCAGGTTGTTATTGAGAATTTTATAAAAGAGAATTTGTTCTTCCTAAATGTGAATGGTCTTTTAATCAATTGTGTGCTTTTGTTTCTTTCTCCTCTCATCAGGCCACACCCCGGCCCTGGCCTGTGCCCCTAACAAGGATGTGGCGGACTGCCTGGCCCTGATCCTCTCCACCATGAAGCCTTTCCCTCCCAAAGACGCCAGCGCCGCCTCCTCCTTTGGCCTCAACCTGCTGAAGCACTGTGGCATCGCCGCCTGCGGGCCCCTGCCCAACGGCAACCTGCGCCACACCTACGCCAAGGACCGTCATGGCACCATCGGCCTGGACGGCTGCTTCACCGAGTGAGATGAAACCCCCCCCCCCACCAAACCTGCTCCCCCTCAGACCGCCATACCCTAGGTGCCCCTGTCCCGTTGTATCTCTAACTAGCCGGATCGCCCCTCTTTAATCCACTATGATCCGGGTTACAACCCCCCCCCCCCTTTCTAACACACAACAAGAGCAGGAATATACTTAGTTTCACGTGTGTGTGTGTTTGGATGTGTGTGCGTGTGTCTGTCTGTTTGAAGAAAAACGAAATCCCTAATGGGTGTTGTCAAACCTATATGCAATTATTTGCCTCTCTCCTCTGGCATCATTTTCATTGTTTATTTGTCTGTCGTCACTAGCCTGGGCTTAGGTAAGACACCCTCTGTCCAGTGTCCAGGACAGAGCTCGTCACAGAGTCCCTCTAAATCCTACCAGCAGTGATGATTTTTACCCCTTACGATATTATCATGGATGTTTTTGTTGAATTAACAGATTCACAAGCATGTGTGACAAGTTACAGATAGTATCATTTTAGTTCTAAATTAAATTTCAATTTTTGGTGAATTTTTGATATTGCACTTCAACAACGAATAAACTAACCTCGCAAATCCCAGTGAAAGCGATGACCTAGTAGAAGGAGAACGGTGCCTCCAACTTCTCCTCTGACTTAAACTGGTGCAATATGCAGCATGTGTGGGTATTTCCCGTGCTGTGCGTCTCTGAGAGAGAGAGAGAGAGAGTTGAAAGCTCTGCACAGAAACCACATAGATTTTAAAATAAGCGGTTACAAGCTGGTGTCTACTCCCCTAGACATCCGACAACAAGCACTTGCTAATGGCTAAGGCCATCTGAGTGACACCATCCAACGGGTCCAGACACTGGGGGTTTCTGCATTAGCCCACCTCTCAAGGAGTCCATACTAAAGGAAGAAGTTGTGGTTCTTGCCTGAACCCCACTACCGCTTGTCACTGTCGTAGGCGTTTCTGGATATTTAAACAATGTTGTGCCTATGGAACACTGAGAACAACTGAGAGATGACCCCACCCCCTCATCCCCAACTAGTTTATGCCCTCTGATCTCCCACCTTATCCCTGATTATTTGAGACTTAAAAAGAGAACAATTCTAGTGGGACATTTTTAAAGGGTGAAATTCTGTTTGTTTTTTTAAAGAAAGATGGGTTTAGCACACATACTGATTGCGGTATAAGCTATTGTTGTATAAACACTTGTTTACACAATGTAAACCGACGTCGCATTTACTTGTGAATTGTCAGTCAAATATGTTTGCACAACAGAGCCATGAGAAAATACGTGTTTTTAATATAGCTGCTAAAATATTGCTGCCTTTTCCATGGATTGTATTCACGGTTTCCGTCAATGCGGATCTACATGTAATGTTTATTTTGACTCTTTACGTTATTTGGAATTGGAAGCAATATTCAGTCACAGACAGCCTTCAAACTATAATAGCATTTTTATTTCCCTGCTGTTTGCTATAGTGGAGAGGTTCATGTAATTTTCCCTTTTTTTAACCTATTTATCGTTTCATGCCAAACAGCCATACTTGTTTTCTTCTGTCTTCTTTTGCACATTAGTTGAATCAATTTAGTTTTTTGTGTTTCACTTGATTAAGCTATTTATGAAGATTGTTAGTTATGTTAATTAGAACATAATTCAAATTATGTTCACTCTTGTAATTGTTTTCATGTGGTTGTAGCGATATGAAAAAATTCAGATTACAAAATCTATCAGTATTTGACCTTACTCACACTTCCATAAACTATTTGTAATTCAGGAACATTTCAAATCCATGGTGTACTGTAATATTAAGCATTATCCTATTTTGTTAATGTATTTTCAATATTACATAAATGTAGTTTGGCTTAGATAGTGAAATTGTGAAAGTAGTGGTAATGTACCGGTATCTTTACTCTTCACAACATATGGCTAACACTGAAAACTAAAATATCTACATTACGTTGCTATGGTTATGTATGGACAGCTACTTTTATTTAGCTTTTTTAAATGTATGATTATCAGCATCACAATGGCTTTTATATATAAGTAACTGCATCTCGGAAGTGGTTTAAGAAGTGACTTAGAGTATTTTATTTATTTGAATTTCAAAGAATACCAAAAGTGATTGATTTCTTTTACACCCATTTTCAAGTATGTGTGCTCCCGTTTCTCTTTTGCGTCAACAAGAACACCATGTAGGCATGTCTGGTACCAATACCTCTATCGTGTGATACACTGACAACCTCATCCACCTTTCTCAGTTGAATTGTTGTTTTTTTCTCGACATGCCTCAGTCCTATCATCACTTGTGTAGCCTAATGTTACCCCTAGAATTGTTCTCTTTGAATGGAATATCGAAACCATTTAGCACATCTCTTTAGATGTACATACTATTATTTATATAAGAAAAAAACATTGCATCAATTTCTGAATCATTTTGCAGACTGAGATTCATTGTCAGTTCCTGGTGCATTCAACCATATGGCTGGGAAGGAACTGTTTCAAAAAAGAATGTAGGAAAAAAATAGATAAACAGAGAGAAAAAACAGCTTATCTGTTCCGTGGCCAGTACTGGTATTCTACAAGGTATTTCATGTCAAAGCGTTTAAGAAAAACACAAGATGACCAAGTCTGTCCCTTACACAAGATGACCAAGTCTGTCCCTTACACAAGATGACCAAGTCTGTCCCTTACACAAGATGACCAAGTCTGTCCCTTACACAAGATGACCAAGTCTGTCCCTTACACAAGATGACCAAGTCTGTCCCTTACACAAGATGACCAAGTCTGTCCCTTACACAAGATGACCAAGTCTGTCCCTTACACAAGATGACCAAGTCTGTCTGTCCCTGTTACACAAGATGACCAAGTCTGTCCCTTACACAAGATGACCAAGTCTGTCCCTTACACAAGATGACCAAGTCTGTCCCTTACACAAGATGACCAAGTCTGTCCCTTACACAAGATGACCAAGTCTGTCCCTTACACAAGATGACCAAGTCTGTCCCTTACACAAGATGACCAAGTCTGTCAAGATGTCCCTTACACAAGATGACCAAGTCTGTCCCTTACACAAGATGACCAAGTCTGTCCCTTACACAAGATGACCAAGTCTGTCCCTTACACAAGATGACCAAGTCTGTCCCTTACACAAGATGACCAAGTCTGTCCCTTACACAAGATGACCAAGTCTGTCCCTTACACAAGATGACCAAGTCTGTCCCTTACACAAGATGACCAAGTCTGTCCCTTACACAAGATGACCAAGTCTGTCCCTTACACAAGATGACCAAGTCTGTCCCTTACACAAGATGACCAAGTCTGTCCCTTACACAAGATGACCAAGTCTGTCCCTTACACAAGATGACCAAGTCTGTCCCTTACACAAGATGACCAAGTCTGTCCCTTACACAAGATGACCAAGTCTGTCCCTTACACAAGATGACCAAGTCTGTCCCTTACACAAGATGACCAAGTCTGTCCCTTACACAAGATGACCAAGTCAAGATGTCCCTTACACAAGATGACCAAGTCTGTCCCTTACACAAGATGACCAAGTCTGTCCCTTACACAAGATGACCAAGTCTGTCCCTTACACAAGATGACCAAGTCTGTCCCTTACACAAGATGACCAAGTCTGTCCCTTACACAAGATGACCAAGTCTGTCCCTTACATGTAGGAATAGCAAATGCCAAAACCAGTGTCGTCGTTGTTCCTCACATTTATACTAATATGCTGAAAAAAAATGATTGTATTAAGCTACCTGAACTTTTTGTGGCATTTTACATAAGCCTTTTTATATGATGTCAGAGAAGGTTTAGTTCAATGACGTGAGATCACATCAAATAGTAAGCCATTAAATAATGTTCTTATTATGTTCAAGGGTGACTTGCTATGTTAGATTCTTTTGGGTTGGTTTAAATATGAACTTCTCACAACTAGGTCCCATCCATTGTTTATCTTATATTGTGTGACATTTCATTGACCATGGATTTGGTTTAGCCTATGGTTTTGTTAGGCTGGTTAAATACGACATTGAAAACAAAAATCCCCTTTTGGAACAAGTTTCATGTGGGACTGAACCCCTAATTGTTCAATTAGGGGTTCAAGAAAGCATAAGTCAAGAAAGCATAAGTCGAGTTTGTGGAGGTTTAGAAGCCTAAAAAGGATTACATTCATGATATACCGCCAAGACCCTTTTTTATGTTTTTATTTCCTCCCTCTCCCTATTTAACCATTCCGTTTACACTGTGGACAAGGATTACCCTAGTATTGTGCTTTCTAGTGCAATAGAACAATGGAAAGCATTTTTCGATTTTCAGTAATGCAACAACAAACAACTCTATTTTCACTCAGTCCTGACCCAAAGCACTTATTTCAAGAATAAGCACTTTTGTATATTTAATATCTCTATATGTATGTGTGTTTACATAGGTTACCTATGTAGATATTAACTTATATTTAGGGAAGACAATACCTTCAATGGAGAGATAAGAGTAGATGAACTGGTGACTGATCTTCACGATCATGTGTGATGTGTGGGTGCTTGTATGAGAGACACTGTTTAATTGGAGGGTCATGGTTCTCTTTGGGATCAGCATAAGGGAGCAGTGAAGAGTTGAGGGTCACCCCTTGGTGTGCACACGTACGCAGCCCAAAATAAATTTCAAACGGAAAGTATACTTGCACTGCCTTTCAAAAAAACCCAAAAAAACAGGGGATGAAACTCAAGAACATGTTTGATTAAGTGCAGAAATGTAAGATATTACGTACATTTGCAGACGTCTCCACTGAGCCATATTAGTCAATTGCTGATTTTTTTTATGTATGTCTAAATTAAAGCAGGGGTTTTGGTTGTTGAATAACTGACATTTTTGCTGCACTGTTTAACTAAGAAAAAGGTAATAGAAATGATGGGGACAATAATGAAAAATGAACTAAAGCAACATCTTTACCTCTGCCTTCTCCTCGTGCATCGATGCAGAAGGATTGTGTTTTATCTTGAGCCATTGAAGGGTATTATTGCATTCAGTGGATGGGTTAGTCTATTCCCCAACAATGTGGTGCATACAGTGCCTTCAGAAAGTATTTATACCCTTGACTTATTCCACATTTTGGTGTTACATTTTGAATTCCGGCTGTATTAAATATTACTTTTTCTCACCAATCTACACACAATGCCCCATAATGACAAAGTAAAAACATTTTTATTGACATTTTTGCAAATGTATTGAAAATAAAATGCGGAAATACCTAATTTGCTTAAGTATTCACATACCTGACTCAATACTTTGTTTGAAGCACCTTTGGCAGCGATTACAGCTGTGAGTCTCGAAGAGCTTTGCACACCTCGATTGTGCAAAATTTGCCCATTTAATATTTTCTAAACCTCTTAAAGCTCTTTCAAATTGGTTGTTGATCATTGCTAGACAACAATTTTCACGTCTTGCCATAGATTTTCAAGCCGAATCAAGTCAACTGTAACACTCAGGAACACTCACTGTATTCCTGGAAAACAACTCCAGTGTGGATTTGGCCTTGTGTTTTAAGTAATTGTCCTGCTGAAAAGTGAATTAATCTCCCAGTGTCTGGTGGAAAGCAGATGAAACCAGGCTTTGCTCTAGGATTTTGTCTGTGCTTTACTCCAATCCATATATTGTGTTTATCCTGAAACTCTCCAGTCCTTTTTTTAAAACCCATATTTTATTAGGTAAGTTGACTGAGAACACATTCTCATTTACAGCAATGACCTGGGGAATAGTTACAGGGGAGAGGAATGAGCCAATTATAAGCTGTGGCTGATTAGAGGGCCATGATGGTATGAAGGCCAGATTGGGAATTTAGCCAGGACACCAGGATTAATACCCCTACTCTTACGATAAGTGCCATGGGATCTTTAGTGACAACAGAGAGTCACGTCCCATCCGAAATACGGCACCCTACACAGCGCAATGTCCCCAATCACTGCCCTGGGGCATTGGGATATTTTATTTAGATCAGAGGAAAGGGTGCCTCCTACTGGCCTTCCAACACCATTTCCAGCAGCATCTGGTATCTCTACCAGGACCAACCCTGCTTAGCTTCAGAAGCAAGCCAGCAGTGAGATGCAGGGTGGTATGCTGCTGGCTTACAACCATACCCATAACATGATGCAGCCACCACTATGCTTGGAAATATGGAGAGTGGAATTCAGTAATGTGTTGTGTTAGATTTGCCCCAAACATAGCACTTTGTATTCAGGACAAAATGTGATTATTATTTTTTTGCTTTCTGAAGGCACTGCCTTATGTCTATCAGTACAAACCTCACTCCAATATAATCAATGTGACTCTTGTAATCACGGGATTATTTTATTTCCTCAAGTTTTATTTTGTCAACAGTTGGCACAGGAGCTATCCCTCCTGTTAATCATGTACTCGCCATTTTTTATATCAAGATTGCCTTACAATACCTCTCAAATTATGAATCGTTGTTTTGTTACTCCATTTTTTTTCCTGATTTGCATTTGGGAATGTGTCCCTTTTTGTCTTGCATCAATACCATATCAAAACAGTTGTCCTTAAAAACACCCCATGCTGTTACCTAGACCCACAAGTGCCGTAGAAATCCCTGTTTGTCTGCCTATGTAAAAAGGAAGTGTCTATGGAGATTAAAAAAAGTAAAGGTCAACTTTGACAAATGACAATAATACCTTACAATGGCTGAAATTGCAAAAATTGATAACTTTCTCAAAATGCTTCAGATTGTAGGAATAAGTGGTATGGGAGCTTTGGGCAAAGGGGAGGAGTGAAATGCATAGCATTAGGTAATTGTAATTTGCATGATGCAAGACTAATCAAGTCAATTTTATTTGGGAGCGTGATCGAAAACACAATATGGCAGGGTGGCTAGTAGGGTAGAAGACGGTAAAATTGCACAAAAGTAGTTGAGTCAGAATACTGTAAACTGAGTTACATGTTAAGTTGGGGGAATAACTATTGAAAGGAAGCATATTCAACATCTTTGTTTCCTTCCATTTTTCTTTTGAGAAAAATTCAGGGTACTTATTGATTTTGGGCAACTTGTAAAATGTTGCCATCAGATATGTGAGTGGAAAGAAAGACTAAGTAGGGTCATGTTGAAATTGGAGAATAACTTTATTACTTTTGACACTATTGTCCTTCAAGTGAGAAAGCATTCATCTGAGAACAAACACTTATGTCATGCTGATTTTAAATAACCTCCTAAATTAGGTGTGGAAGGGATAAAGTTAGAAACAAAGAGGCTGTTGGTTTCTTTTGGTTATGCCAGTGATCCCCATGGTGATGCTGTCCATAGCGTATTCCTCTGGGATGTCTGCCAATGACTGTACCTCGAGGACATAGGTGTCCTTCATTACTTGAAAACTCATTGGATGAAGGCAATAGCTAGGCAGTTACCATTGTGTTTTTCTTTTATTTCCATTTAAAGTATTATTTCGAATCAAGAGTACACAAACATTTTCTCTCATCCAAGCATAATTAAACTGCTGAATTAGATCTTTATTTGCCATCGGTGTACTGTTATCAAAGAATTCTTCAAAATGGCTTCAATTCACAAAAAAATGAATAAATTAACATGTAAGATGCGGTAAGTTATATTTAAGTGGATTTAACAAGAAGTTAAAAGTAATGAATCTCATGTTATAGTCCGGCATAAATTTACATTTGATCACCAAAACAAACACCTCTTGATATGGATGGAATTATGTATTTAAGTATAGTTCCATGAGTGAAGCTCAATATTAAAGGGATACTTCGGGGTTTTGGCAATGAGGCCCAATGAGACCCATAGATTTCCAGTCATTGCGCTAACGTTAGTTAGCAACTTCCTTCAAACTACGCAGACACATAAAAATGGTATCCACGAGTTCATCTGACTGGAGAAGTAGATAAAGGGCCTCAAATTCCGAAGTATCCCTTTAAGTTCTTCCATGATTCTAACTGCTGCATGTCTGTCCTATGTCTATGTACACAACATATTTATTTGAGATGTTCAGATTCTTTAATTGTATATTATGTTTATGCTTTCATTGTTAATTTGTCATTGTTGTACAACTACACTCGGCGGAAAAGATTTCCATGCTTATTCAATCATAACTTCCAAATGCTTGTTAAAATGGAACAAAACTGTTGGTCCCACTTTAAAAACAAGGTCTTGAAATGTAGCAGTAAGAAGTGTAATTTTGCAGTATTTGGCACGTGTCTAACATTATTATTATTATTGAGAAACAATTGACATTTGTTCCATTTTCATGTGGGATTGCCCATGCCCCTGTATATCGCGGCACATATACTTTAGGTCATGGAGAAAATAAATAAAAACAAACACAATAAACTGGTTATAGAATTTAACAATTATATATTGACTCCAGACTTCTGGCCTTTTCTTTTTACAGAGACTGTAATTTTTTTGTTGGCACGCATGTAGCTAGTGCTCTTTTCTGCATTATAGTCCTCATAGGTGGTGTGGCCTGTTGTACTGTCCAAAGTTTGTTTGGTCCTGAATTAACTAGAGGGAACTGGTTGAATACGTTTGTCTCTGTTGTGCGTCTGTAGTTAAGGCTTAGCAACATATACCTATGATCAAAACAAAGCATACTGATCCTTGGATTCACTTTATTCAACCCAGTAGTTGGCTGCTTTGAAAAACTTCAGGGACAAAATGTCGACACACCAATTGCTTTTATTTTGTCCGTTTTCTCTTCCTCTTTGAGGGCAGTTACTGAGTTGACCTCTCAATCCAAACATACTATCTAAGAGTCACGTTACTCTTTAAAGGGATGCAATGTTTTTGTCTTAGTGGAGAGTAATGTCGACACTTTTTATTGTGTGACTTCATGTATTACTTGATTAGCCATAATCAGACATCGAACAGCTTACCTCAAGATGTTATATCTCGCAATGATTTTTATCCAAGCCAGTGCATTTTGTTAATGTATTGAACCTCATTGGAGAGTAAATGTTATCTGATACATATTATGCAACATGAAAACATTTAACTTTTTTCTCTTTGATTTGGTTCCTTCATGACTTGACTGCTTCTTGACAACTACTCATAGGATGGACAATGCAAATAGGTGAATAAGGATATTAAATCATGATATTTCCATTAAAGAAATACCTTAGTAGGCAAAAAGAGATGTCTCAGAACGGAACTGGTTTTAGATCCATCATAAAGTACCTTATTTATGAGAGTTGTGTGCATTGTTATACTGTATGTCACATGGCTGCTCAAAAGTATGGGGTTGGAATCTATTTTGATCTTGTAGAAAATTGAAGATGGTTAAAGAATAACTTGTAAACGGAAACTCATCCTCTATTACTGTCAATACAATCCTGACTGACACTTTGTCCTGATACAAACAGGTATACTAAACTGTGTCATTAGAAAACAATTGAGCAAATAGTGAAGTCTGATATTTTTATATTTTATGCATCACGAAATTGGTCTTCCATTCATGCCAACTGAAAGCCTTATTGTTGATAAAAGTTGAGGTCGCACAACTACTCACAATCACAGACGGGGTGAAGTCAGTGAGCCATTGTTCATTCATAATACAAAACATGATGCTATGCTATAGTGCTTCCCATTCTCATCATCCATGTGGTCCACTGTGGTTTGAATCCTGGAGAAATTGTTTATTGGCTGGATACATTTTTCAAAGCACAAATCCAAAGAAACACTCGTGCTTTTGTCATAAATCCAAACACCTGGATGTACAACTTGACTAGTTTATTTAGCCCTTGTTTGATTCTTGCCTTAGTCTTGCTTGGCTTGCCATATTTTTCAATGAAAAGCCTTTCTTAAGGGACCTGAAAAACCACACAGTGAAATAGTTTTGGATCACTGTAGTGATAATACAGAAGTTTTAGTGTCAATTCATAACAAAAGCAATATTGGCAAGTGCACTTTTTTGGATGTTTCAAGCACATCACTAAAAATGCACTGCAGACAATGGTGTGTAGAGATTGTTGATTTACTTACTCAACTAAATGGTATTGAAATCAACATGGTGAATTATTATAAAGCTGAGAGATTTAAAATTTGACATTTTAGTACCATTTTAGCAGGGTATACGTTGATTTGATCGGGATGTAGTTTTAGTTGGTGTCTGTACAACCCCTTCTAACTGTATTTCAAGTATTTGAAGGCAAAAAAGAACACACTTAAGATAATCAATACTTAAAAGTTGTAGCTTAAACATTTTAATAGCTAGTTTGTATGCAATCCCTTTATTTGGGCATATATGTTTGTGTTTTATATAAATTGTTCTCTGTATTGCGATATCTTCTAAGTATAATATATGTAATCTTCAAGGTAACATCAAGGCACTGGGTTCGGTTGAGGTGGTGGTAGAAGATTGTATTTTGTGGACAAGAAAGACAATGGATTGCTATGCCATAGAACTTAAGGATGTTGTGATTACTTTTATAGTACAGTGAGTAGGCATAGAGTTCTGTGTTTGTGTGATGATTTGGGCAGTGAGATGTCATGCCTTCATTAGTAAGTATGATGTCAAGAATGTGAGTGTCAGATGGCAATATGAACTGCAATC
Organism: Oncorhynchus masou masou; assembly: GCF_036934945.1. NCBI lineage: Eukaryota > Metazoa > Chordata > Actinopteri > Salmoniformes > Salmonidae > Oncorhynchus > Oncorhynchus masou. The sequence goes on along the minus strand of NC_088217.1, from coordinate 27,864,323 downwards.
AGCAAAAGGGCGAAGGAAAAAGTGTGTCTTCGTTGATGGCTATTGTACTACTTTACACACTTTCCTGGTTTACAAATACCGTAAAGAATATTGTTATTTTGTTTCTAATTGGTAACACGAAGTACATTCCCTTTGAAACACAAGTGATGTTTGTAAGATTCTGGTGCTATGGTCTGTAATAGTTTTTGGTTTGAGTCCATAAATTTTATTATTTTAATTTGAGCATATTTGAAGATTATAATATGTAAAGTTAGGCCTACTGGTTTCTGGTACAGTATCCTACGTAGTATGTGTGGTAGCCTAATATGCATTAACTGACCCTTTGAATAAAATGTAAAACTCTAGTGTAATTGAAAGCTTGAAGTTGGTGGTTGGTGGTTGGCCGTGTCCTTTGCCTTAACAGCCCTCCTTTTTTATTTTGGTTCTGGATATATTAAGCTCTTATTCAGGAGTGCAGAGGCATCTTGTTTTGATTCAGGCATTGGACATTGCTTTGTATGATGCAGGGATTTGTTTACTCCATAGACCAGCCAGGCAAAATATAACAGGCCATGTCTACGGGCTATGACCTTGAATTATTATGTGCTTTGATTGGCTAGCAGTGTCCTGTCCATATTGCTTCTGCTAGAATTTCATTGGCTCCTTGTTTCGCTGCAATTCTTTTCACCATCTCGGAAGTTGCGGGTTAAAGTTATGAATTGGTCAAGAATTTCATGTCAGGGACAAGTGGTTAAAAAAAATGCATATCTGGTTGTGGTCCTTAGAATGGATAGGATATGCCAAGCCAATGTTTGGGACAGCATGTTAACCTCTCGTGTGACTTCAGTGTGAACTGTAGGTGATCATGAAAGTGTTTATTGTGCTTCATTTAGGCCTAATTATAAATTCAGGTGGTGCAATGTGAGCAAGTGAAAATGCATAAAATGCTTTTTCAGGCCTTTTATCAACTTTTCACTCTTTTCTCTTGCACCTTAGGCTCTGTTTTGAAGTAGGTTACGGCTACTGCTGCCTGGTGGGGAGTTTGAGCATGCCTGCATTCAGTATTGTGTATTTTCTAGAGCCTTCAGTTGCTTACAGCAACAACAACAAAAAATCTTATATAGGTTTTACTAGCATGACATTGTGCGATATTAAAATCATATTACCTCAGAAAATATATCAATTACAATTAAGGAATTGAAATGGGGAAAAACGGTCTCTCATCCAAAATGGAATTTCATTGGCAAGATACAAAGTCCATTCTATTCTGAAAGTAAAGATTACTTTTGCTACTAATGTAATTGCTATGATCATGTTTTGCCTACCTCCTTGATGCACAACTCATCTTTGTCTTCTTAGCTCAACCACCTATACTTGTGTCTCAAAAATATGAACGCATATTAATCACTTTTTATCTAAAAGACAAATCAAATGTGATTTTTTTTTGTGTGTGTGTGTGTGTGTGTGTGAGCATGTAAAATGAAAGGAAAAATAATATATCACAACAGCCACTGGAATGTGAAGCCAAACTGTATTATGATCCGAATGAAATCTCTAAGGTCTGTTGTAGCATACACGTGAACCTCGTCTGTGGTACATGTTTGCTATTCTTCAGATACTTGTCGCAACAAGGTACTTTATGATTGCTTTTATTTAACCCCCTGAAAGTATCCTTTAACCACCAGTAATCATCCAGGTTTTTACTGTACGTTTGTAAGTTGAGCCATATGTCTAAACATCAAGTTTACAGTTGTAACAGTGTGAAACTACGAGAGATTGGGAGAATGTGTGTTTATCTAACTTCATTACAAAAGCAACAAATAACTAAGGCTCTTACTGAAGTCTGATTATGAATGTGGTGTTTACGTGTGAAGGTAAATGTTATCGTATCCAGCCTTAAGCATTCAAAATAAAATAAATGAATCATTTGTCATACTACCCCCTCCCCCTAGACCTTTGAGATTTTGACTGAAGCAGAGGAATGTGCGATGCAGCATTAGGGGTTCAGAGAAGTTTACATACATACAACCCCCCCTCCCTCCCACTCCTGAACAAATATCCAACTGTCATGATAATGCAATCCTTGAAAGCACTTTGCCTTGGTATATCATTAAGTGTGCTAGTGAATGGTTATTTGTTACAAAAATTTTACATGCATAATGATTTGAGTGAATCAAACAACGTAATCTGCATTGACCTTTGACATTACAGGAGAAACTTAACAAACCAAGGCATTGAAACCTTATCAATTTTATACAATGTATGCCGCAGCCTATGAGTCTTGTCATTCAGTGTTGTGGCTTAGGATTGGTTGTTTAAATAAAGTGCTATTGCTTAATATCTACTTTGTTTTTTGTTCACTTTTATACAGCTGAAGTCGGAAGTTTACATACACCTTAGACAAATACATTTAAACTCAATTCCTGACATTTAATCCTAGTAAAAATTCCCTGTCTTAGGTCAATTAGGATCACCACTTTATTTTAATGTGAAATGTCAGAATAATAGTAGTGATTTTTTTTCAGCTTTATTTTCTTTCATCACATTCCCAGTGGGTTAGTAGTTGGTTGCCTTTTAAATTGTTTTACTTGGGTCAAACGTTTTGGATAGCCTTCCGCATGCTTCCCACAATAAGTTGGGTGAATTTTGGCCCATTCCTTCTGACAGAGCTGGTGTAACTGAGTCAGGTTTGTAGGCCTCCTTGCTTGCACACGCTTTTGCAGTTCTGCCCACAAATTTTCTATAGGCTTGAAGTCAGGGCTTTGTGATGGCCACTCCAATACCTTGACTTTGTCATCCTTAAGCCATTTTGCCACAACTTTGGATGTATGCTGGGGTCATTGTCCATTTGGAAGACCCATTTGCGACCAAGCTTGAACTTCCTGACTGATGTCTTGAGATGTTGCTTCAATATATCCACATCATTTTCCTTTCCTCATGAAGCCATCTATTTTGTGAAGTGCACCAGTCCCTCCTGCAGCAAAGCACCCCTACAACATGATGCTGCCACCACCGTGCTTCACGGTTGGGAAGGTGTTCTTCGGCTTGCAAGCCTCTTTTTCCACCAAACATAACGATGGTCATTATGGCCAAACAGTTCTATTTTTGGGGCGGCAGGGTAGCCTAGTGGTTAGAGCGTTGGACTAGTAACCGGAAGGTTGTGAGTTCAAACCCCCGAGCCGACAAGGTACAAATCTGTCGTTCTGCCCCTGAACAGGCAGTTAACCCACTGTTCCCAGGCCGTCATTGAAGAATAAGAATGTGTTCTTAACTGACTTGCCTGGTTAAATAAAGGTAAAAAAAATTAACTTGTAAGTCGCTCTGGATAAGAGCGTCTGCTAAATGACTTAAATGTAAATGTCATCAGACCAGAGGACATTTCTCCAAAAAGTATGATCTTTGTTCCGATGTGCAGTGGCAAACCGTAATCTGAATTTTTTTATGGTGGTTTTGGAGCAATGGCTTCTTCCTTTCTTCCTATGTTGATATATGACTCATTTCACTGTGGATATAGATACTTTTGTACCGGTTTCCTCCAGCATCTTCAAGGTCCTTTGCTGCTGTTCTGAGATTGATTTGCACTTTTCGCACCAAAGTACGTTCATCTCTAGGAGACGGTACGACGGCTGCGTCGTCTCATGGTGTTTATTTTTGCATACTATTGTTTGTACAGATGAACATGTTACCTTCAGGCGTTTGGTAATTACTCCCAAGGATGAACCAGACTTGGAGGTCTACAGTTTTTTTTCTGAAATCTTGGCTGATTTCTTTTGATGTCAAGCAAAGAGGCACTGAGTTTGAAGGTAGGCCTTGAAATACATCCACAGGTACACCTCCAATTGACTCAAATGATGTCAATTAGCCCATCAGAAGTTTCTAAAGCCATGACCTCATTTTCTGGAGCTGTTAAAAGGCATAGTCAACTTAGTGTATAAACTTCTGACCTACTGGAATTGTGATACAGTGAAGTATAAGTGAAATCTGTAAACAATTGTTGGGAAAAGTACTTGTCATGCACAAAGTAGATGTCCTAACCAACTTGCCAAGACTATAGTTTGTTAACAAGAAAATTGTGGAAAATCATGTTTTAATGACTCCAACATAAGTGTAATTTAAACTTCCGACTTCAACTGTATATGCTTGTTGCTGATTGCCAAAATCCAACTACACACCCATCTGTCAGCCTTAGGTTACTTTTTGAACACAGAGCCTACACAGCACATTAACTAAGAGTCATTTTATATTTTAGACATCTCATGGGAAAACTTTTAACATTGAGTGCAGAAAATTAAAGAAAAACATTGTTTAAAAAAAAGTATCACATTTTAAACAAAGGGATGGTAACATCCCTGCCTGACTTCCTTTGAAAAACGCATGACTTCCCATTAAACACCTTAATTGTAAAAAAAAAAAAAAAAAGTAAGGGAAACTTGTTGCAGCTTTTGTGAACCGTGTTCCTTAAACAAACCTAATTAAGATACTAATTTTTAACCCACTTTACAAAGACAAGTAAATAAAATGGTCATGGTAATTTCAACAAAACTAAATAATACAAATATATAAAGACTGATTACACAGTTTGTAAAAGAAACATGAGTCTTCAGTGGTAGAGTCTCTCATTTGAAATTTCTGGCACGTGATGGACTTTGCTTCTCTCTTCTCTAATCATCTTTTGGTAGAACGTCTGGTCTCCTTTCCATTGACAGTGGTCCCTCCTGGATTGTTTGCCCTGCTGCCGACACCACTGCCAGCCCGCCCTCCCTGCGGAGGGGTAATTGAGCTCCCGGAACCTTGTGAATTCACACCGTTCCCATTGGTAGTGTCATTTCCTAGAATAAGAAATTGTAAGGTACAAATGAATGTTCATAAAGTGATAAAAGGAAAAGTTGTTAGTGTTTTACAATTAAAATGAAGACTTCTGCTTATACACTGAAGGTGGCTGAACCAGCCACTCACAGGTAAAATAAGCAACTTTACAGCTTCAAGCAGCAAGTTAGTTTACTGCTACAGACATGCAGGTGGAATTGTTGCATATAGCACCTTTAAGCCGCAGAGGTCAAAATTACTTTTGTTGAGAAACACGAACAAAAGTAGTTGCCAAAACGCTTCCATTTAATGTCACTACTTTTGTTGGTCTCTGATAGTGGACTTACCAGCTGAATTATTGTTCAGTATGTTTCCTTGGTCACTGAGTACCTGGGAATGAAATAATCTGTTCACAAACAGTACAAGAAAAAGGTACTTAACAATATTTCCCCCCTATCCTTCTGTAAAGGATCCTGTAGTAAGACATCCTTAAGTTCAGAACACCCCTTACCGTCTTGTTTTTCATCTGGTCCATGTTCGAATACTCGGGGTTAGGCTCACTGAAATTTGGTACCTCGGAGTACACCATGCAGAACCTGAACAAAACATTAAGTGGGCATTAGTTTAGACCAGTAACTTATGACATTACATGCATCTCTCAGCAACAGTTACATGGCTGCAACTACAGGACTTACTCTCCAATCTTCAACAGCTCTCCACCTCTGCCTGTGTACAGAGTCAGGCAACCTTTGAACACAGACGCATATCTGGAGAAAAAGGCAGCAATTTCAATACAAGATTGCAGACTACTAATAACGTATGGCACATTCATCTGAATAACTTCATGCGGTTAGGTAAAGCTGACATGATGACAGGGTGGTCTTATTTCTGTATTAATTTTATACTCAGCAGTAGGTTTGGAGCTTTGTCCATGCAGTGGAGATGTTGACTGGGATGTGACTCAATAACTCACCCCTTAGTGAGTCTGATTATGTCACCAGTTTGGATCAGTCCCCCCACCTCATCCCAAACAGAGATGCTGATGCTGCCTGTCTTGTCGGCCACCTTACAGGTCCGCACCTCATGCCCATCCTTTGTTTTTGTCACTCGTCCTGTGTGAGGGGTTATGAGGGACAAATAAATCCGTGGCTTTTGATTTTTTTACAAAGACGGGACCAAGCTAGTTGTACAAGGAAAGTGTCATCTCATTGTGAGGAGCGTAAACATCCACTTGTGGAAAAAAAGAGGGAAGGTTCAACACAGGTAAGTTAATCGATGCCTTGGCATGATTCAAATAAACCAACATGAACAGTTCTCATTAGAGTATATAGTGGCATACAAGAAGGATGTTACTCACTGTTGAACCATTTATATTGTGTGTAAGAATTTACAATACTTTTTTTCCCAGCCCTGTGTATTACAAGATCATTAACATTTGATTCCTAATAATACTGTTATGAGTTAGTTAGTAATTGAAACAGCCCACCCTCACCGGTTTCCAGTACGATGAAGATAACGTTGAGATTCTTGAGTCCTGGCTTGATGTCCTTGACGTGGGTCTCAGTCGTCATCTTTCAGATTCTCGTCATGCATCCACAACTGTAGCTAAGTCAACTTTAGACCAAAGCAGCACTGAAATGTTGACGTGAGTATGAATACACGATTAGAAAGTATGCAACCCAGGTTGACTAGTGACTTGTAAAGTAGTTTGAAGGACCAATCTGGCAACTGGTGTGGTTAGCTTACCAAGCTGCAGTAACGCCACTCACTACCATGACCTATGAGCATTATGGCAGCAATCTAGCTAACGTTAGTTATAGCTAGCTAACTGGGTGCCAGGTTGTTAGCTACAAATGACATTAACTTTACCTCAACGGTGTGTATTGTCGTTCACAGCTGCGTTGTCCGATATAAGGGAGTTTAAGCCATGGGACAAGTCAGTTTAAATATAAGTATTGTTTTCCTGTTTGTAAAAGGGCTGGCTTGCTAGTTGTTTTTCGTGAGCATCAGTATTTCACTACAGTAGTGAAGACTTGTCCCCTGCTGCATTGTTGGTCAAATTTAATGTCAATCAAAATTGTGTCCAATGGAAATGGACTATATAGGATGTGCTTTAGAGATAATCATATGATAGGCCCTTTATCTGAGAAGGGACATTGAACGTACCGAAGATAGGTGGAGTCAACTGTCAATCAACGATTTGACAATTTGGTTGCTTAGCTGCAGGAGTGAGGGCTGGACGTGGAAATGTGGTCACGGGAATCAAGAAAAAAATGGATATCGTGCTGGCATGCTAACCCAAATACTGACGCAAACGTAATTTAAAATACCATTTAACCATTGATTGTTATATCAAGAGGTAACGTTTCTCAATTCGACGAAATCACTAGCTTTGCGCTCTGTTTTCCTGTGTGATTCCACCTTGTTCCAGCCAGCTAAGCTGTACATTAGCAAGCTAACGTTTGTTCACGTAAGTTAGTCAGCTGTGGCTAACTTGCGTGCACACTGGCTCGTCAGATTTTCTAATTAGTATCCAATATGTATCTTTCATCTGTTTGCAGCTAGCCACATAGCTAACGTTACGGTATTCCATTTGGAACAGTAATGATGAGTTACGTATTTGAGTAGCAAACAGCGCTAACGTCAGTCATATCGTAAACTGGTTATAAAGTAAATTAACGGGACAGTAACTTTATTCATCCCAACAACGTTGCATAACGTTACTATTTTTCCCCAGACTAATTTTCCCAGGACATCATTACCTAGGCCCCAGGTTGCTCCTCTCCTTCCCATAATTCTGCCCCAGTGGTCCTTAATTTCAATGAGTAGGAGGGCTGTGGATTCTGGCCCAAGGAAGAAAAGACACCGGTAAGTGGACATTGAACACACATGTACAGGTACTGGGGGTGGCTGGTAGCCTAGCGTTTAGAGCGTGGGCCCATAATTGAAAGATTCCTAGTTCAAATCCCCGAGCAGTCTAGGTGTAAAATCTGTTGATCTGCCCTTGAGCAAGCTACTTAATCCTGATTGCTCCAGGGTTACTGTCAATAATGGCTGATTCCTAGTTGTGACCATAAATACCCTGTAATTTGACCTTTTGATCATTGATTACTATAAAGTCGGTGTTTTAGTTGTATTGTCCATATTCATTGAGAATGTTTTTGCTTTTACTTGTTGATTTAATCCATGCTCCAACTCATTGGAGTACCATTTGATAGATCCAGGTAGTTATTTCAAAGTGCACTGATACCCAAGAAGTATCCACACCATAAATGTTCATACTACTGCTAGTCTTAGTCAAAAATAAAACCCACTTGGACTATAGTGGGTAAGTGTCTTTATAGTTAGTCTTGACTCTTCATAAACAGTGGTGATTATATTTTGAGATGGCATCAGAGAAATGGTGTGCAGTAGATTCTGTTTATTAATGACAAGCCCTTTGCTTTCAATTCTGAAAAACTTCTCATCTCAGTGTCTAGCCCAGAGTTTCTAGATCCTAGTGGAACTTTTCCCACATCCAAGCCTATATCTGTAATCGATAGACTTTTCTGATTTGGAAGTCGTCATTTGCATCGCCGAGCAGTGTCCAAGAAGGAATGTGTCTGTCTGTCAGGAGCTCACTGAGGCAGGAAACTCTGAGGGCCCAGAATATTTTATACAATGTTGCAAGTTTGTTAGCTAGAGTTTCAGGCCAGACAGAGTTAATAGTTGATATGATGTTTCAAGTTCCTTGCAGACAGGCCATGTGTAGCCAATGTGATTTATATATATATTTTTTAATTATCAGGCTATTTTCTACCTGAGAGCTGCAGTGTTTTTATTTGTTGGCTTAATGTAAGCTATTTTTACATATTAACAATGGCGATAGAAGTTCCTTTTAGGTTTGTATAATTTTAATTTAGATAGAATGTTGATTAACCACATGACATTGATTTTTGAGATGAAGACTTTATTATAAATTAAACTGTTCCATGAGAATGTGGATATAAAACTCATAACTGGCACACAGATCGGTAAAAATGGTACGGCAACCTGGCACTCCAAATGGAATAGATTGCCGACCGTTGGTGTAGCCTTTTACTGGCAACATCAGGAGCTTAATGCGGCGGCAGTGTAGCCTAGTGGTTAGAGCATTGGACTAGTAACCGAAAGGTTGCAAGTTCAAATCCCCGAGCTGACAAGGTACAAAATCTGTCGTTCTGCCCCTGAACAGGCAGTTAACCCACTGTTCCTAGGCCGTCATTGAAAATAAGAATTTGCCCTAATCCCTTTGCCATTCCTAAATCATGCAACCTGGTTATACTGTATGTCCATGATATCTAAACCAAAGGATTTCCAAGATTTCCTTTCCTAGTCTGTCGGTCTTGCCAGACATTACGTTAGTCACTGACTCTCAAATCAAATTTATTTGTCACATACACATGGTTAGCAGATGTTAATGCGAGTGTAGCGAAATGCTTGTGCTTCTAGTTCCGACAATGCAGTAATAACCAACGAGTAATCTAACCTAACAATTCCAAAACTACTACCTTATACACACAAGTGGAAAGGGGTAAAGAATATGTACATAAAGATATATGAACGAGTGATGGTACAGAACGGCATAGGCAAGATGCAGTAGATGGTATCGAGTCAAGTATATACAGTGGGGAGAACAAGTATTTGACACATTGCCGATTATGCAGGTTTTCCTACTTACAAAGCATGCAGAGGTCTGTCTTTTTTATTAGGTACACTTCAACTGTGAGAGATGGAATCTAAAACAAAAATCCAGAAAATCACCTATGATTTTTAAATAATTAATTTGCATTTTATTGCATGACATAAGTATTTGATCACCGACCAACCAGTAAGAATTCGGGCTCTCACAGACCTAGTTAGTTTTTCTTTAAGGACCACTCCTGTTCTCCACTCATTACCTGTATTAACTGCACCTGTTTGAACTTGTTATCTGTATAAAAGACACCTGTCCACACATTCAATCAAACAGTCTCCAAACTCTCCACAGTGGCCAAGATCAGAGAGGGTGTAAGGACATCAGGGATAAAATTGTAGACCTGCACAAGGCTGGGACGGGCTACAGGACAATAGGCAAGCAGCTTGGTGAGAAGGCAACAACTATTGGTGCAAGTATTAGAAAATGGAAGAAGTTCAAGATGACGGTCAATCACCCTCTGTCTGGGGCACCATGCAAGATCTCACCTCGTGGGGCATCAATGATCATGAGGAAGGTGAGGGATCAGCCCAGAACTACACGGCAGGACCTGGTCAATGACCTGAAGAGAGCTGGGACCACAACACATTTTTTTATTTCACCTTTATTTAACCAGGTAGGCTAGTTGAGAACAAGTTCTCATTTGCAACTGCGACCTGGCCAAGATAAAGCATAGCAGTGTGAACAGACAACAGAGTTACACATGGAGTAAACAATAAACAAGTCAATAACACAGTAGAAAAAAAAGTCTATGTATATTGTGTGCAAAAGGCATGCGGAGGTAGGCAAATAATTACAATTTTGCAGATAAACACTGGAGTGATAAATGATCAGATGGTCATGTACAGGTAGAGATATTGGTGTGCAAAAGAGCAAATAAATAAAAACAGTATGGGGATGAGGTAGGTAAAATTGGGTGGGCTATTTACCGATGGACTATGTACAGCTGCAGCGATCGGTTAGCTGCTCAGATAGCAGATGTTCGAAGTTGGTGAGGGAGATAAGTCTCCAACTTCAGCGATTTTTGCAATTCGTTCCAGTCACAGGCAGCAGAGAACTGTAATGAAAGGCGGCCAAATGAGGTGTTGGCTTTAGGGATGATCAGTGAGATACACCTGCTGGAGCGCGTGCTACGGGTGGGTGTTGCCATCGTGACCAGTGAGCTGAGATAAGGCGGAGCTTTACCTAGCATGGACTTGTAGATGACCTGGAACCAGTGGGTCTGGCGACGAATATGTAGCGAGGGCCAGCCGACAAGAGCATACAAGTCGCAGTGGTGGGTGGTATAAGGTTCTTTAGTGACAAAACGGATGGCACTGTGATAAACTGCATCCAGTTTGCTGAGTGGAGTGTTGGAAGCTATTTTGTAGATGACGTCGCCGAAGTCGAGGATCGGTAGGATAGTCAGTTTTACTAGGGTAAGTTTGGCGGCGTGAGTGAAGGAGGCTTTGTTGCGGAATAGAAAGCCGACTCTAGATTTGATTTTCGATTGGATATATTTGATATGAGTCTGGAAGGAGAGTGTACAGTCTAGCCAGACACCTAGTTACTTATGGATGTCCACATATTCAAGGTCAGAACCCTCCAGGGTGGTGATACTAGTCAGGTGTGCGGGTGCAGGCAGCGAACGGTTGAAAAGCATGCATTTGGTTTTACTAGCGTTTTAAGAGCAGTTGGAGGCCACGGAAGGAGTTTTGTATGGCATTGAAGCTTGTTTGGAGGTTAGATAGCACAGTGTCCAAGGACGGGCCGGAAGTATATAGAATGGTGTCGTCTGCGTAGAGGTGGATCAGGGAATCGCCTGCAGCAAGAGCAACATCATTGATATATAGAGAGAAAAGAGTCCAGTCCATACATCCATACATGTATTACATAATGATGCAGTAGATTATATAGAGTACAGTATATACATATATCCTACATTATTCATCTCATATGTATGTAAACATTATATTAAGTAGCATTGTTTAAAGTGGCTAGTGATATACACTGCTCAAAAAAAGAGAACACTAAAATAACACATCTTAGATCTGAATGAATGAAAAATTCTTATTAAATACTTTTTTCTTTACATAGTGAATGTGCTGACAACAAAATCACACACAAATTATCAATGGAAATAAAATTTATCAACCCATGGAGGTCTGGATTTGGAGTCACACTCAAAATTAAAGTGGAAAACAACACTACAGGCTTATCCAACTTTTGATGTAATGTCCTTAAAGCAAGTCAAAATGAGGCTCAGTAGTGTGTGTGGCCTCCACGTGCCTGTATGACCTCCCTACAACGCCTGGGCATGCTCCTGATGAGGTGGCGGATGGTCTCCTGAGGGATCTCCTCCCAGACCTGTACTAAAGCATCCGCCAACTCCTTGACAGTCTGTGGTGTGGCGTTGGTGGATGGAGCGAGACATGATGTCCCAGATGTGCTCAATTGGATTCAGGTCTGGGGAACGGGCGGGCCAGTCCATAGCATCAATGCCTTCCTCTTGCAGGAACTGCTGACACACTCCAGCCACATGAGGTCTAGCATTGTCTTGCATTAGGAGGAACCCAGGGCCAACCGCACCAGCATATGGTCTCACAAGGGGTCTGAGGATCTCATCTCGGTACTTAATGGCAGTCAGGCTACCTCTAGCGAGCACATGGAGGGCTGTGCAGCCCCCCAAAGAAATGCCACCCCACACCATGACTGACTCACCGCCAAACCGGTCAAGCTGGAGGATGTTGCAGGCAGCAGAATGTTCTCCACTGCGTCTCCAGACTCGTCTGTTACATGTGCTCCGTGTGAACCTGCTTTCATTTGTGAAGAGCACAGGGCGCCAGTGGCGAATTTGCCAATCTGTTCTCTGGCAAATGCCAAACGTCCTGCACGGTGTTGGGCTGTAAGCACAACCCCCACCTGTGGATGTCGGGCCCTCATACCACCCTCATGGAGTCTGTTTCTGACCGTTTGAGCAGACACATACACATTTGTGACCTGCTGGAGGTCATTTTGCAGGGCTCTGGCAGTGCTCTTCCTGCTCCTCGCACAAAGGCGAAGGTAGCGGTCCTGCTGCTGGGTTGTTGTCCTCCTCCACGTCTCCTGATGTACTGGCCTGTCTCCTGGTAGCGCCTCCATGCTCTAGACACTACACTGACAGACACAGCAAACCTTCTTGCCACAGCTTGCATTGATGTGCCATCCTGGATGAGCTGCACTACCTGAGCCACGTGTGGGTTGTAGACTCCGTCTTATGCTACCACTAGAGTGAAAGCACCGCCAGCATTCAAAAGTGACCAAAACATCAGCTAGGAAGCATAGGAACTGAGAAGTGGTCTGTGGTCACCACCTGCAGAACCACTCCTTTATTTGGGGTGTCTTGCTAATTGCCTATAATTTCCACCTGTTGTCTATTCCATTTGCACAACAGCATGTGAAATTTATTGTCAATCAGTGTTGCTCCCTAGTGGACAGTTTGATTTCACAGAAGTGTGATTGACTTGGAGTTACATTGTGTTGTTTAAGTGTTCCTTTTATTTTGAGCAGTGTATTTTACATCAATTCCCATTATTAAAGTGGCTGAAGTTGAGTCAGTGTGTTGGCAGCAGCCACTCAATGTTAGTGGTGGCTGTTTAACAGTCTGATGGCCTTGAGAAAGAAACTGTTTTTCAGTCTCTCGGTCCCTGCTTTGATGCAGCTGTACTGACCTCGCCTTCTAGGTGATAGCGGGGTGAACAGGCAGTGTGTTGTTTAAGTGTTCCCTTTATTTTGAGCAGTGTATTTTACATCAATTCCCATTATTAAATCAAGGTTGTTGTCCTTGATGATCTTTGTGGCCTTCCTGTGACATCAGGGGGTGTAGGTGTCCTGTAGGGCAGGTAGTTTGCCCCCGGTGATGCGTTGTGCAGACCTCACTACCCTCTGGAGAGCCTTGCGGTTGTGGGCGGAGCAGTTGCAGTACCAGGCGGTGATACAGCCCGACAGGATGCTCTCGATTGTGCATCTGTAAAAGTTTGGGAGTGCTTTTGGTGACAAGCTGAATTTCTTCAGCCTCCTGAGGTTGAAGAGGCGCTGCTGCACCTTCTTCACAACGCTGACTGTGTGAGTGGACCAATTCAGTTTGTCTGTGATGTGTACGCCGAGGAACTTAACTCACTACCCTCTCCACTACTGTCCCATCGATGTGGATAGGGGGGTACTCCCTCTGCTGTTTCCTGAAGTCCACAATCATCTCCTTAGTTTTGTTGACGTTGAGTATGAGGTTATTTTCCTGACACCACACTCCGAGGGCCCTCCCCTCCTCCCTGTAGGCAGTCTCGTCGTTGTTGGTAATCAAGCCTAACACTGTAGTGTCGTCCGCAAACTTGATGATTGAGTTGGAGGCGTGCATGGCCATGCAGTCGTGGGTGAACAGGGAGTACAGGAGAGGGCTGAGAACGCACCCTTGTGGGGCCCCAGTGTTGAGGATCAGCGGGGTGGAGATGTTGTTACCTACCCTCACCACCTGGGGGCGGCCCGTCAGGAAGTCCAGTACCCAGTTGCACAGGGCGGGATCGAGACCCAGGGTCTCGAGCTTGATGACGAGTTTGGAGGGTACTATGGTGTTAATTTCTTGAAACTCCCCATCCCGGATCCGGGATCGTGACTAAAGCCTCAGGCTCATTAGCATAACGCAACGTTAATGATTTCTGAAAATCGCAAATAAAATGAAAATAATGCGCCTACTCTCAAGCTTAGCCTTTTCTTAACAACACTGTCATCTCAGATTTTCAAAATATGCTTTTGAACCATAGCAATTCACTAATTTGTGTAAGAGTATGCTAAGCTAGCTTAGCATTTTGAGTAGCATTTAGCACGCAACATTTTCACAAAAACCAGATAACCAAATAAATAAAATCATTTACCTTTGAAGAGCTTTGGATGTTTTCAATGAGGAGACTCTCAGTTACATACCAAATGAGCAGTTTTTCCTGAACGCGCTTTTGTGTAGGAGAAATCGCTCCGTTTTGTACATCACATTTGGCTACCGAAACAAACCGAAAATTCAGTCACCTACAACGTCAAACTTTTTCCGAATTAACTCCATAATATCGACCGAAACATGGCAAACGTTGTTTGGAATCAATCCTCAAGGTGTTTTTTCACATATCTCTTCATTGATATATCGTTCGTGGAAGCCTGCATTCTTCTCTGAATTCTGTGGAAAAATACTTGCAGCTGACTTTTGCGCACCAATTTCGGCGCAGGACACCGGGCGGACACCTGGTAAATGTGGTCTCTTGGTTTTGCCTGTAGCTCACGTTCTAGGGCACGCACAGAAAATATCTTTGCAGTTCTGGAAACGTCAGAGTGTTTTCTTTCCACAGCTACCAATTATATGCATAGTCGAGCATCTTTTTGTGACAAAATATTGCGCTTAAAACGGGCACGTCTTTTTATCCAAAAATGATATAGCGCCCCCAGAGTTTCAACAGGTTAAATGCTGAGTTGTTGTCGATGAACAGCATTCTCACATAGGTATTCATCTTGTCCAGATGGGTTATGGCAGTGTTCAGTGTGGTTGAGATTGCATCGTCTGTGGACCTATTTGGGCGGTAAGCAAATTGCGGTGGGTCTAGGGTGTCAGTCAGGTAGGGTGGAGGTGATATGGTCCTTGACTCTCAAAGCACTTCATGATGACGGAAGTGAGGGCTTCGGGACAGTAGTCGTTTAGCTCAATTACCTTAGCTTTCTTGGGAACAGGGACAATGGTGGCCCTCTTGAAGCATGTGGGAACAGCAGACTGGGATAAGGATTGATTGAATATGTCCGTAAACACACCAGCCAGCTGGTCAGCGCATGCTCTGAGGACGCGGCTGGGGATGCCGTCTGGGCCTGCAGCCTTGCGAGGGTTAACACGTTTAAATGTTTTACTCACATCGCCTGCAGTGAAGGTGAGTCCGCATGTTTTGGTAGCGGGCCGTGTCAGTGGCACTGTATTGTTCTCAAAGCTGGCAAAAAGGTTATTTAGTCTACCTGGGAGCAAAACATCCTGGTCCGTGACGGGGCTGGTTTTCTTTTTGTAATCCGTGATTGACTGTAGACCCTGCCACATACCTCTTGTCTGAGCTGTTGAATTGTGACTCTACTTTGTCTCTATACTGACGCTTAGCTTGTTTGATTGCCTTGCGGAGGGAATAGCTACACTGTATTCGGTCATGTTTCCGGTCACCTTGCCCTGGTTAAAAGCAGTGATTCGCACTTTCAGTTTCATGCGAATGCTGCCATCAATCCACGGTTTCTGATTTGGAAATGTTTTAATTGTTGCTATGGGAACGACATCTTCAATACACTTTCTAATGAACTCGCTCACCGAATCAGCGTATTCGTCAATGTTGTTGTTGGACGCAGTGTGGAACATCCCAGTCCACGTGATGGAAGCAGTCATGGAGCGTGGAATCAGATTGGTCGGACCAGCGTAGAACAGACCTTAGTGCGGGAGCTTATTGTTTTAGTCTCTGTCTATAAGGAAAGAAGCAACAAAATGGAGTCGTGGTCAGCTTTTCCGAAAGGAGGGCGGGGGAGGGCCTTATATGCGTTGCGGAAGTTAGAATAGCAATGATCCAAATTTTTACCAGCCCTGGTTGCGCAATCTATATGCTGATATAATTTAGGGAATCTTGTTTTCAGATTAGCCTAGTTAACCTCTAGCGACGAGCAATCCCGTACCCGGGAGCGTAATCATAGCCTCAAGTGCATTACCATAACGCAACGTTTCCTATTCATGAAAATCGCAAATGAAATGAAATAAATATATTGAAACGCAAGCTTAGCCTTTTTTGTTAACAACACTGTCATCTCAGATTTTCAAAATATGCGTTACAGCCAACGCTAGACAAGCATTTGTGTAAGATTAGCATGGCATAATGCTTTGCTAGGCTGTGCTGGCAGCAGGCAACATTTTCACAAAAATAAGAAAAGCAACCAAATTAAATCATTTAACTTTGAAGAACTTCAGATGCTTTCACTCAGGAGACTCCCAGTTAGATAGCAAATGTTCCTTTTTTCCAAAATAATATTTCTGTAGGCGAAAAACGTAATGTCTGTTCACCCTGCTTGGCTGAGAAATCGACCGAAAATACTTTGGCGTTATCGTTGAACTTTTTTCAAAATTTGCTCCATATTATCGACAGAAACACGGCAAATGTTGTTTAGGATCCATCCTCAAGGTGTTTTTAACATGTATTCGATAAAATATCCGTGGAGGCTGTTGATTTCTCATAAGAAACGATTGGAAAAATGGCTACCTCAGTATTTTTACGCAAGGTTTTCTGCGGGAGACACATTTACATACATTTACATTTAAGTCATTTAGCAGACGCTCTTATCCAGAGCGACTTACAAATTGGTGAATTCACCTTCTGACATCCAGTGGAACAGCCACTTTACAATAGTGCATCTAAATCATTAAGGGGGGGGGTGAGAAGGATTACTTATCCTATCCTAGGTATTCCTTGAAGAGGTGGGGTTTCAGGTGTCTCCGGAAGGTGGTGATTGACTCCGCTGTCCTGGCGTCGTGAGGGAGTTTGTTCCACCATTGGGGGGCCAGAGCAGCGAACAGTTTTGACTGGGCTGAGCGGGAACTGTACTTCCTCAATGGTAGGGAGGCGAGCAGGCCAGAGGTGGATGAACGCAGTGCCCTTGCTTGGGTGTAGGGCCTGATCAGAGCCTGGAGGTACTGCGGTGCCGTTCCCCTCACAGCTCCGTAGGCAAGCACCATGGTCTTGTAGCGGATGCGAGCTTCAACTGGAAGCCAGTGGAGAGAGCGGAGGAGCGGGGTGACGTGAGAGAACTTGGGAAGGTTGAACACCAGACGGGCTGCGGCGTTCTGGATGAGTTGTAGGGGTTTAATGGCACAGGCAGGGAGCCCAGCCAACAGCGAGTTGCAGTAATCCAGACGGGAGATGACAAGTGCCTGGATTAGGACCTGCGCCGCTTCCTGTGTGAGGCAGGGTCGTACTCTGCGGATGTTGTAGAGCATGAACCTACAGGAACGGGCCACCGCCATGATGTTGGTTGAGAACGACAGGGTGTTTTGTCCAGGATCACGCCAAGGTTCTTAGCGCTCTGGGAGGAGGACACAATGGAGTTGTCAACCGTGATGGCGAGATCATGGAACGGGCAGTCCTTCCCCGGGAGGAAGAGCAGCTCCGTCTTGCCGAGGTTCAGCTTGAGGTGGTGATCCGTCATCCACACTGATATGTCTGCCAGACATGCAGAGATGCGATTCGCCACCTGGTCATCAGAAGGGGGAAAGGAGAAGATTAATTGTGTGTCGTCTGCATAGCAATGATAGGAGAGACCATGTGAGGTTATGACAGAGCCAAGTGACTTGGTGTATAGCGAGAATAGGAGAGGGCCTAGAACAGAGCCCTGGGGGACACCAGTGGTGAGAGCGCGTGGCGAGGAGACAGATTCTCGCCACGCCACCGCCGCGCCGGAGATGCCCAACTCGGAGAGGGTGGAGAGGAGGATCTGATGGTTCACAGTATCGAAGGCAGCCGATAGGTCTAGAAGGATGAGAGCAGAGGAGAGAGAGTTAGCTTTAGCAGTGCGGAGCGCCTCCGTGATGCAGAGAAGAGCAGTCTCAGTTGAATGACTAGTCTTGAAACCTGACTGATTTGGATCAAGAAGGTCATTCTGAGAGAGATAGCGGGAGAGCTGGCCAAGGACGGCACGTTCAAGAGTTTTGGAGAGAAAAGAAAGAAGGGATACTGGTCTGTAGTTGTTGACATCGGAGGGATCGAGTGTAGGTTTTTTCAGAAGGGGTGCAACTCTCGCTCTCTTGAAGACGGAAGGGACGTAGCCAGCGGTCAGGGATGAGTTGATGAGCGAGGTGAGGTAAGGGAGAAGGTCCCCGGAAATGGTCTGGAGAAGAGAGGAGGGGATAGGGTCGAGCGGGCAGGTTGTTGGGCGGCCGGCCGTCACAAGAAGCGAGATTTCATCTGGAGAGAGAGGGGAGAAAGAGGTCAGAGCACAGGGTAGGGCAGTGTGAGCAGAACCAGCGGTGTCGTTTGACTTAGCAAACGAGGATCGGATGTCGTCGACCTTCTTTTCAAAATGGTTGACGAAGTCATCTGCAGAGAGGGAGGAGGGGGGGGGGAGGGGGAGGAGGCAAAGAGCTTCCTAGGGTTAGAGGCAGATGCTTGGAATTTAGAGTGGTAGAAAGTGGCTTTAGCAGCAGAGACAGAGGAGGAAAATGTAGAGAGGAGGGAGTGAAAGGATGCCAGGTCCGCAGGGAGGCGAGTTTTCCTCCATTTCCGCTCGGCTGCCCAGAGCTCTGTTCTGTGAGCTCGCAATGAGTCATCGAGCCACGGAGCGGGAGGGGAGGACCGAGCCGGCCTGGAGGATAGGGGACATAGAGAGTCAAAGGATGCAGAAAGGGAAGAGAGGAGGGTTGAGGAGGCAGAATCAGGAGAAAGGTTGGAGAAGGTATGAGCAGAGGGAAGAGATGATAGGATGGAAGAGGAAAGAGTAGCGGGGGAGAGAGAGCGAAGGTTGGGACGGCGCGATACCATCCGAGTAGGGGCAGTGTGGGAAGTGTTGGATGAGAGCGAGAGGGAAAAGGATACAAGGTAGTGGTCGGAGACTTGGAGGGGAGTTGCAGTGAGGTTAGTGGAAGAACAGCATCTAGTAAAGATGAGGTCGAGCGTATTGCCTGCCTTGTGAGTAGGGGGGGAAGGTGAGAGGGTGAGGTCAAAAGAGGAGAGGAGTGGAAAGAAGGAGGCAGAGAGGAATGAGTCAAAGGTAGACGTGGGGAGGTAAAATTCGCCCAGGACTGTGAGAGGTGAGCCGTCCTCAGGAAAGGAGCTTATCAAGGCATCAAGCTCATTGATGAACTCTCCGAGGGAACCTGGAGGGCGATAAATGATAAGGATGTTAAGCTTGAAAGGGCTGGTAACTGTGACAGCATGGAATTCATAGGAGGAGATAGATAGATGGGTAAGGGGGGAGAGAGAATGACCACTTGGGAGAGATGAGGATCCCGGTGCCACCACCCCGCTGACCAGAAGCTCTCGGGGTGTGCGAGAACACGTGGGCGGACGAAGAGAGAGCAGTAGGAGTAGCAGTGTTATCTGTGGTGATCCATGTTTCCGTCAGTGCCAGGAAGTCGAGGGACTGGAGGGAGGCATAGGCTGAGATGAACTCTGCCTTGTTGGCCGCAGATCGGCAGTTCCAGAGGCTACCGGAGACCAGGAACTCCACGTGGGTCGTGCGCGCTGGGACCACCAGATTAGGGTGGCCGCGGCCATGGTGTGGAGCGTTTGTATGGTCTGTGCAGAGAGGAGAGAACAGGGATGGATAGACACATAGTTAACAGGGTACAGAAGAGGCTACGCTAATGCAAAGGAGATTGGAATGACAAGTGGACTACACGTCTCGAATGTTCAGAAAGTTAAGCTTACGTAGCAAGAATCTTATTGACTAAAATGATTGAAATGATACAGTACTGCTGGAGTAGGCTAGCTGGTAGTGGCTGCGATGTTGACACTACACTAATCAAGTCGTTCCGTCGAGTGTAATAGTTTCTACAGTGCTGCTATTCGGGGGCTAGCTGGCTAGCTAGCAGGTTAATTGCGTTACGTTACTTTAAAAGAACGACAATAGCTGGCTAGCTAACCTAGAAAATCGCTCTAGGCTACACAATTGTCTTAGATACAAAAAAGACGGCTATGTAGCTAGCTAGCTACGATCAAACAAAACAAACCGTTGTACTGTAATAGTTACTACAGTGCTGCTATTCAGGGGCTAGCTGGCTAGCTACGTTAGAAGAACGACAATAGCTGGCCAGCTAACCTAGAAAATCGCTCTAGACTACACAATTGTCTTAGATACAAAGACGGCTATGTAGCTGGCTAGCTACGATCAAACAAATCAAACCGTTGTACTGTAATGAAGTGAAATGAAAATGTGATACTACCTGTGGAGCGACGCGGAATGTTGACCGGGTAGTTGGAGTTCAATTCGGTAGAGGTTGGCTAGCTGTTGGCTAGCTAGCTAGCAGCATTTCCTACGTTAAGGACGACAAATAGCTGGCTAGCTAACCTCGGTAAATTAAGATAATCACTCTAAGTCTACACACTCTAAACTGCACAATTATCTTGGATACGAAGACAGCGAAGACAACTATGTAGCTAGCTGACACTACGCTAATCGAGTCGTTCAGTTGAGTGTAATAGTTTCTACAGTGCTAGTGGACAGTGGATGTTAGCTAGCTGCTTGGCTAGCTGCTGGGCAGATACGTTAGGACGACGAAATACGATAATTATGCAATTGTCGTTGATACAAAGACGGCTATGTAGCTGGCTAAGAAGAAATTGCTAAGATTAGACAAATCAAACCGTTGTACTATAACGAAATGTAATGAAAAGTTATACTACCTGCGGACCGAAGTGTAGATGCGACCGCTCGCTCCAACCGGAACAGGAAGACACCATGCACCATGCGTCCACTCGCCCTATATGGTCTCTTACAGCCATCCTCCAATGGAAATGCCTAAAACGACATCACAATGCTGCAGACACCTTGGGGAAAACGTGGAAAATGTAAGCTGACTCCTAGCTCCTTCACAGCCATAAAAGGAGTCATTGGCATGAGGCGGTTTCAAAAAATGCGGCACTTCCTGATTGAATTTTTATCTGGGTTTCGCCTGTAACATCAGTTCTGTGGCACTCACAGACAATATCTTTGCAGTTTTGGAAACGTCAGTGTTTTCTTTCCAAAGCTGTCAATTATATGCATAGTCAAGCATCTTTTCATGACAAAATATCTTGTTTAAAACGGGAATGTTTTTCATCCAAAAATTAAAATGGCGCCCCCTATATCCAAGAAGTTAAAATCCCCAGCTTCAATGAATGCAGCCTCAGGATATGTGGGTTCCAGTTTGCAAAGAGTCAAATGAAGTTTTTCAGAGCCATCGATGTGTCTGCTTGGGGGGAACATATACAGCTGTGATTATCATCGAAGAGTATTCCCTTGGTAGATAATGCGGTCGACATTTGATTGTGAGGAATTCTAAATCAGGTGAACAGAAGGACTTGATACGCCCCCACCCCTCTTCTTACCAGAAATATGTTTGTTTCTGTCGGCGCGATGCGTGAAGAAACCAGCTGGCTGCACCGATTCCGTTAGCATCTCTCGAGTGAGCCATGTTTCCGTGAAGCGAAGAACGTTACAGTCTCTGATGTCCCTCTGGAATGCTACCCTTGCTCGGATTTCATCAACCTTGTTGTCAAGAGACTGGACATTGGCGAGAAGTATGCTAGGGAGTGGTGTGCGACGTGCCCGTCTCCGGAGCCTGACCAGAAGACCGCTTCGTTTCCCTCTTTTACGACGTCTTTGTTTTGGGTCGCAGGCTGGGATCCATTCTGTTGTCCTGGGTGAAAGGCAGAACACAGGATCCGCTTCGGGAAAGTCATATTCCTTGTCGTACTGATGGTGTGTTGACGTTGCTCTTATATTCAGTAGTTCTTCCCGACTGTATGTAATGAAACCTAAGATTACCTGGGGTACCAATGTAAGAAATAACACGTAAAAAAACAAACTGCATCGTTTCCTAGGAACGCGCTGCGGCAATCTCTTGTCAGTCAGTGTAGCCTACCGAATCGCATTGGTGAGAGCTGTTCATTTGGCTTCCTAATTTGTATAGGCTACTGGTAGGCCTAGGATTTGGGGGTCGATTATCTGCAGATAAATTATGAAAACATTAGATGACGATTGTGAATCATCACAGCAGGAACAATAGGTAGTGGAGAGCCTAATTCTGGTGTAAATATGATAATTAGGGCCCTCACGGAATCCAGGCATTAAAACGGAATTCAACAATATTCAACAATGTATTGATATTAATAAACTACATTTATTGAAAATGATTTAATCTGTCCAAATGTATCATAAGACATCAACAGAATGCATCAGTGATTTCTTATTTCCTGCAACTTTCTGAAGAGGCAACAAGAATACCCCTGTCTGTGTGTGTGATGCACGTCTACCACATTGTGTAGTCGTTAAGGATGATGCTAATGAAAACGGTTGTCTGGTAGATGGAGACTTCCTCAATTAAATGTTAACTACTAAGTAGACTATGCATACCTGGCAGAATGATATCATGACTATTTTCATCAATCCAGTGGGTATTTGTTTTGCACACTCTACCATCACAATAACACCAGGAAACAAAAGCCTATTTAATCTATTTTGAATTCAGGCTGTAACAGCAAAATGTGGAATAAGTCAATGCACTGTATATACAGGTTGTTTATTTTGAACATGATTGAGAACTAAGCAATAAGATATCGACCCTACTGTTACGCTTGTTTACACTGAGCTGCACTGAAGTCGGAAGGCAATCATGGGTACATAAAGACACCTTCTCGATGGAGCAGTGTGGATAAAGGTACAATTTGGATAACAACAGTGGCATATCCCATCCCTGCACCGACGTACGTTTTCCAATCAATATCTCACGCCGGCTCCACAGTGTCTTAATGTAACCTTTATTGCGTTTCGACCCCAGTGCAGCTTCATGTAAACAAGGGTAACGGTAGGGAAGATATGTTCTGGCAAATTGAATTCTATACTTTTTTCTTTGAGGGTGTTACATGTCGTTTTATAATCCTGCACGTGGGTTGGCATGTAGGTTGGCATGTTGGTTTGTACTCTGTAGGCTTACCATTTCCTCACCGGTGTTGCAGGTTGTAGTTGGATCTGGAGATGTGCCATGGGCTACGACGTTACCCGGTTCCAGGGGGAAGTGGATGAGGACCTGCTGTGCCCCATCTGCAGTGGAGTCCTGGAGGAGCCCGTGCAGGTCAGTGACATGCACATCTGTACCATTTCAGCCATTGGAGAAGCAGTGCATTTCAATGTTTTTAAAAATCAGTGCTGCCTCAGTCACTGACAAATAAGGAATTGTCAGCGTGTTGTGACTTCAGTTCCATTTCAGTCAAATAGGATCCAGTTCTTCTCAACACGTTGACCACACACATGCTGTTCGATTTGTCGTAGAGAAAGGAGAAAAAGGACATTTCAATCCTGTTGGCCGTGCGCAGGCCATTTATTTTGTGATGCTAAAAAGATGGTTATCATCTTGTCCGAAGTGCTCGTGATAAGCTGTTCTTGCATTTCTATATACATTATATCACTAGACTTGTAATTTAATTATATATGATGACGCTCCATTGATGAAGATCCAATGCTTGTATGGGGGGGGTGGGAGCAATAACAGACATAACAGACATCTGAGAATGGGCTAAATCGCGTCTTGGCCAGGAAGGGTATGGGCAGAGGGAGGAGAGCTTACAGGATAATCAACTTTTAGAGGGATGCAGTGACAGCAATGGGAGAGGACAGAAGATAGAGGGAAGAAGGAAATATGGAGAGATAAGCTCTGAAGGAAGGTTTGTCCATTCTTGTTCTAGATGAATGAGAAGAGCCTTATGTTTGTAATGGTGTGTAAAGATGGTGTAGGTAATCAGGATAGAAGAAGTGAGTGGCGATGCTTTGTCCTGTTAATGTAAATAAAGCATAGGGTTGCTAACATAACGATCTCCCAAATCGAGACCAACCATGAGGTGAGTAGCTTTAAATAGACACACTTGAAGAGGATGGCATTGTTTTCCTACATGTCTGCCCTTGGAGCAAATGGTTGCTGGATTGTGCTTTTTATAGTACAAAACACTTTTTCCAGCCTAGGGATTGGTCAATTGGTGTTATTAGTGTTCTTTGTTTTGCACTGTTTTTAGGAGTGAGTGATTGCATCTGTGTCTGTGGGCAAATGTGTTGGTAGGTTAATTCAGCAAGGAGCTAGTGTGACTGTTCAGCGTCACTTCCAGTCAATGTAGCCTATGCATTCAGAGCTGTCCTTGGACTTTGTGCAGAATGCTGGTACAGGAATGTGGACAGTACTATGTGGACATAGTATACTGAGAGAGAGAGGGAAGAATTGGAATTCAGTTTGCCTAGCATCTGCACTCAGCTGTGTGATGATAATTTATACTCCCTCTGGGGCCCCAGTGTGAATCAGCAGCTTTGCAGCACAGAACCCCACTGAGATGGGAAGAACCAGAACTAGGACTGTGTCTGTAATGGCACCCTATTCCCTATAATGCACTACTTTTGACCAGGGCCTCGGTCAAAACTTGTGCACTGTATAGGGAATAGGATGCCATTTGCAACTTACCCAGGGACTGCATGAGGAACAGAGGGCAAGAAGGTTCAGGATCTTGGGGATTCATTGCTACCAGTAGCTTTCTTCCTGACACACCCAGGAACTGCAATGGGAATGGCAATTGTATCTAGCAGAAACTAGTCGGCACGTCGCTAGTTTAGCATCATGCACTGATGTCATCAGTACCGTCACCCCTGCGTTGATGAGCACTTCACCCACAGCAGAACTGCTATACTTCATGCTCTCTGCCTCTGGTTAGGGCTGGGCAATATATTCATTCAAATGTATGGTTTTGCACAGTATTCCAAAGGCCTGTATTGCAAGAATTGTGTTTTTATTTATGAAAATGTCAGTTTGTTCTCATGTTTTCTTTTTGGTCTCGTCTCCTCCACTCTTTCTGTGCTGTGTGCACCTTCCCATTTACTTACACACACACACACACACACACACACACACACACACACACACACACGCCCCTCCCAAACACAACAAGCCCCTCCCTCTGCCACTTACAACAATAACAAAGAGGAGCGATCGCTTCTTCCTCTGTGACCAGCAGTTTCAGCTCGCTATTTGAGATTTGGTCTAACAGAATGGACACCGAAACATATGGAGACATTATTTAACTGTAAGAAAGAAGTGAACATTTCTAAAGATATCCTTTTTATGTTTATAACAGGAGTATCAATGAACACTTAGTTTGTTGCGCGTGCATTGCTGTACCACTACCATTAACTCGTTCTCATTCTGAGAAATAAGGTCGGCCACTTGATTTCAGCATCTGAACAAAGTGAAGAGGCTAGCATACTGTTTAAACAGTTAGAGACAGACAGAAGGTTGCATTCATAACAATTGAACTGTCCTACCTTGTTAGCTAGCAAATAGATCCAGGTTGGCTAGACTTAACATAAAGATTACCTGGCAACTCACTAGCATGTGGGCTTGAGATTGTTTATGAGACCTGTTTTAATTTTCTATAATGCCCGCTACAAGAAGTTAGTCATTATTGGTGAATGCGCATAATTCATGGTTCTGGTTAAATTTGTAACAAAAAGATATTTTCAAATCAGTGATTATTGCAAAAAAGCTTCTTTTCATTTTTTCTTCTTAATTATTCTGATAAAATAATGTAATTATTAGTAGGTCTTACAGTTGTGGAAGGCTTACATTTAGTCTAGAAATTATTTCACACGCCCTGCCTTCATTCATTATTGTTGACTGTTTTAAATGCAGTGTATTTTACCTTTTAATTGTACAACAAAGCTTGCTCTGAGTGTACAAGACATTAGGAACATCTTCCTAATATTGAATTGCACCCCTTTTTGCCCACAGAAAAGTCACAATTCATCGGCCGTGGACTCTACAAGGTGTCAAGCATTCCCCAGGAATGCTGGCCCATGTTGACTCCAAAGCTTCCCACAGTTGTGTAAAGTTGGCGGGGTGTCCTTTGGGTGGTAGACCATTCTTAGTCCACACGGAAAACTGTTGAGCGTGAAAAACCTAGCGGTGTTGCAGTTCTTGACACACTCAAACCGGAGCGCCTGGCACCTATTACTATACCCCTTTCAATGGCACTTAAATCTTTTGTGTTGTAATTTCTTTCTCAATTGTCTCAAGGCTTAAAAATCCATCTTTTACGTCTCCTCTCCTTCAACTACACTGATTGGTGGATTTTTAAGTGAAATCAATAAGGGATCATAGACTGACCAGGTGAATCAAGGTGAAAGCTATGTCATGGAAAGGACAGGTTATTTTTTTTGTACACCCAGTGTATTCCGTGAATCGCCCATAAGTTTGAAAAAATTGAGATGATTTTTCGGCAATATCGCCCAACCCTGCCTCTAGTCATTCCAATAATTTGACATTTTAATCGGAATGTCTCTCTCTGTCAAAACATGTGTCACGCCTTGGTCTTAGTATTTTGTGTTTTAGTTTATTAGTTAGTCAGTCCAGGGTGTGACATGGGTTTATTATGTATTGTAGTTTCGTATTGGGGTTTGTAGTATTTGGGATTGTAGCTGATTAGGGGTGTGTGTGTTTAATAGGTTTGGCTGCCTGAGGCGGTTCTCAATCGGAGTCAGGTGATTCTCGTTGTCTCTGATTGGGAACCGTATTTAGGTAGCCTGGGTTTCGCTTTACATTTCGTGGGTGATTGTTCCTGTCTCTGTGTTAGTTTCACCAGTCAGGCTGTAATAGGTTTCACGTTCCGTTGTTTTGTATTTATTTTGTTATTTCATGTATAGTTGTTTTGTTTGTTTCACTATTAAACATGAGTAACTTACACGCTGCATTTCGGTCCGACTCTCTTTCAACAAAAGAAGAACGTCGTTACAACATGTTTTAACAGAAAAATTGTCATATTATACATTTTATTTTATCAACTGAAAATCTATTTTTAACAACACAGTGCTTTTTCACCGGAGTGGGTCTTTGTTTGCTGTCCCTTTCTTCCTACGTGTGTGACACTCCTTCCATCCTTAGGCCCCTCACTGCGAGCACGCCTTCTGCAATGCCTGCATCACCCAGTGGTTCTCCCAGCAGCAGATATGCCCCGTGGACCGCAGCGTGGTGACGCTGGCCCACCTGCGCCCCGTGCCCCGCATCATGCGCAACATGCTGTCCAAGCTGCAGATCAACTGCGACAACGCTGGCTTCGGTTGCACCGCCGTGCTGCGCCTTGACCAGCTGCAGTCGCACCTCAGGGACTGCCAGCACAACCCCAAAAGGCCCTTCCAGTGCGAGCAGGGCTGCGGGTGAGTGGGGTTGGCTCCAACAAAGGGGTTTCTCAAGGCTCTATTTTAGAGCATGTTTTGCTAATCCTTTATATATATTATGTAGGCAAAGCTGTTTAACTGTAAACTTCATCTATATGAGGGAGTATGAGCACAACCCCAAGAGTGGCGCAAGAATCGGATTGGGAAAGTCTGCTGTAGGCGAGTGGTGCTACGACAGTAGCTCTGGGTTAGTGGGTCAACAGGGCTGTGGGGGTAGGGTATTGACTAAAGGTTGTAGTTTACTGGGGCTGTAGGTGAGTCGGCTGAGCAGCTGTTATGTCCTCCCTACGTCCCTTCAGACTGGAGATGCCTAAAGACGAGGTGTCCAGCCACAACTGCATCAAACACCTGCGCAGCGTGGTGCAGCAACAGCAGGGCAAGGTCACCGACCTGGACAAGACTGCTGCTGAACACAAGCACCAGCTAGCAGAGCAGGTCTGCGTGTGTGTCTGCAGTTATACGTGTGTGTGCGTCAGGGTGTATTTGTGTATGTGTGTTTTCACGCGTGTGTGTGTCAGTGCTTGTACATCCGAGTGTTTGTGTGATGTTGCGGCAGCGTGGTCTGCAAGCCCAGTGTGATGTCTCCTCCCTGCCTCCAGAAACGGGACATCCAGCTGTTGAAGGCATACATGAGAGCCATCCGCAGTGCCAACCCCAACCTGCAGAACCTCGAAGAGACCATTGAGTACAATGAGATCCTGGAGTGAGTGGATTATTAAGCACTGTGGTGCAATACTCAATTGCACAGAACACTTTACAATCAGACAGTTTAACTTACTACGCTGCATCATTTTCCACCTTTTTTAGGCATAATTAAAGTGATAATTATAGAGCTGGGCGATATAGACAAATCCTTATCGTAATAATTTGTTTGAATTGATGCGATAACGATAAATGGAACAATAAGTTTATAACATTAATGTGCACCAGTTTTAGTTTTTCTTCCCTTTAAATTATTTCTAGCTATTAGTTTGATGGTTGTGGTATCCATCAACTTATTTCATTTCAAACTTCACATTTATCAAGTATAGGATACTTATTGTAATGAACAATATCAGCAAAAGGCCTGTGATAAGTGTTCTGTATGGTCGGTGTTGATCACTTCCGGTTTATCGTCCCATTTCTATATGATTATAATAACTATGTATTAGGACACATCTAGTTGTTATTACATGATTGAAATAGCCATCATAATATCCCAGTCCCACCTCTCATCCTCTCCTCAACTTCCCCTCCTAGGTGGGTGAACTCCCTCCAGCCAGCGCGCGTCACCCGCTGGGGCGGCATGATCTCGACACCGGACGCTGTCCTCCAGGCGGTCATCAAGCGCTCACTCATTGACAGTGGCTGCCCGCCTTCCATCGTCAACGACCTGATCGAGAACGCCCATGAGAGGAACTGGCCCGCCGGCCTGGCCACGCTGGAGACGCGGCAGATGAACCGGCGCTACTATGAGAATTACGTGGCCAAGCGTGTCCCCGGGAAACAAGCAGTGGTGGTGATGGCCTGTGAGAACCAGCATATGGGTGAGGACATGATCCTGGAGCCAGGCCTGGTCATGATCTTCGCCCACGGGGTGGAGGAGATACTATGACCCGGCTGAGGGTGGTGGAGAGCAGAGGGGAGACTTCTGACTGACCTGAACTGAGTAGAGGAGGGAGCAGGGGATGCTGTAACACTACGGTTGCATCCCAAATGGTACCCTGTTCCTTATGGGCCCTGTTCAAAAGTAGTGCACTATAAAGGGAATAGGGTGCCTATAAGATAGTAAGAGGAGGGGAAGAGCCAATGGGGGGGGGGTACGGTGCTGAATGTAAATGCAGTGTGTTTTATCACATTTTGGGGGGAAGGACCCATTTACATTTTCCATCATTACAGTATCACATTTAATATGGTATCACCTTCCCCTTTGTCGACAACAGACCTTGTTCATCCTCGCGATGCGGAGCTAATCAGGAATGCCCTTGTTCATCCTCGGGATGCGGAGCTAATCAGGAATGCCCATGTTCATCCTCGGGATGCAGAGCTAATCAGGAATGCCCATGTTCATCCTCGGGATGCGGAGCTAATCAGGAATGCCCATGTTCATCCTCGCGATGCGGAGCTAATCAGGAATGCCCATGTTCATCCTCGGGATGCGGAGCTAATCAGGAATGCCCATGTTCATCCTCGCGATGCGGAGCTAATCAGGAATGCCCTTGTTCATCCTCGGGATGCGGAGCTAATCAGGAATGTCACTTCTGGTAGGAGTAGAAGATGGACAGTGAAGACTTGGAACTTTCTTTTGGTTTGAGTTTCACACCTTGTGTGTTTTTTGATGTTATTGTTGTATATGATTTATCTGAGTTAGAGTCCTGTGTTTGAACTGTTTTTTTTTAATGATATTTATGTAGTTGGTTTGAAGTGGGTCCAATTTGTATGAAAATAAAGACTTAGGCTACCAAAGCATTTATGTACAAAATAACATCAGCCAAAAGTCTTTTTTGTTTTTATTATTTAGGTTTTGTTTATTTTAATCGTTGTCAAATAGCATGTCACTAACACATCACTGTATATCATGTATCTTATCCTAATATTGTGTTCAGTCATACATGAACTACTTCCCTGTGGCTTTGCTGATTTGTAATATTTTTACCAGATGAGGTTAGGTGATTTGTGACCCTGAATCCATCACCACAATTAGCAAAGCTTTTACTCCTAACAGTTTGGACTATTCTGGTTTAGATTTTCTGTATAGTGATAGCCTTTTGTGGCATTTTTTAATTTGATTGTGTAACTTGTGAGTTTGAGAACAAAACTATTTGGTTTTACTTCCATCCACCAAATAATGAACAAGTTCACACACTTTACCTCTGCTGATTATTTACATTAGTCTAAATTAAATTCCTGGGGTGACTGAATAAAAATGGACACAAACATGAGTACACTTGTATTGAACTCGGAGGAAGCGGTTGAAGCTAACCAATATCTAGACTGCCCTCTACAATCTTCTTAAGATCTGCGTTGAAACTGGAACCTAGTCTTAATCTGCTTCCTCTCTCTATATGGCTGTCTCTCTTTGCTCTGTCAGTTATGTGCCTTGATATACTTCCATGTATAGGATTCAAACTCACTTCCTGAAAGGTTGTGTCGCACCAAGTATAAATCTCAAACCATTTCCTTCATTGGTTAAGACAGATATTGAACTCTTCTTTTGGATCCCTAAATCAAGGGCTAGTGAAGTGATTTGACGCAATGGGTTAGTGAGATAAGATCACTAAGTAGCTTGTCTAGAGCAGAGGTACAAACACAGTACTCCAAGACCTGCGTTTCAGATTCTTGCTTTTATTCTTTATAGTGTTGTGACTTGCATCTGTGCAGCTTCAGTTTGAATAGAAGGGTTCTGTTGTGTCTTTCCTAGAGGATGGATGATTTACAATACTGTACTTGAAACAAAAAGGTCAGAATGTTGAAACTTCCAAATAATTGATGAAGGATTAGTGGCTAGACCCTCCATTTTACTTTTCAGAAATGTGGAAGGCAGTGAGAGACAGGACAAATATTTATTTTGATGTTAAACTGAAATCTAGGATGTATTCACTAGGAACAAAACGGAAGGGACGAACCTGAAGTTATCCAGTAAGAAATGCTGGTGTTTGTTGCAAAATGTTTTGCTACAGTTTGATGGTGTGGACTAATACACCCCTGTACTCAGGAACTGGGCTGCATTCAATATGGGGGGAAGTGGTGGGTAACATTCAATTAAATGGAAACGGTGCTGTTTTTTTCAACGACCAGTTGAAAAAACGGGAAGCGATTGGGTTGGGGAACTCAGTCAGCATGGCCTCTGCCCTTTTTAAATACGTCACTCATTGCTTCATGGGGTGGCAGGGGAGCCTAGTGGTTAGAGCGTTGGACTAGTAACCGAATGGTTGCAAGATCGAATTCCCGAGCTGACAAGGTACAAATCTGTCATTCTGCCCCTAAACAAGGCAGTTAACCCACTGTTCCTAGGCCGTCATTGAAAATAAGAATTTGTTCTTAACTGACTTGCCTAGTTAAATAAAATAATAAAGTCACACCCTACCAATCAGAGCAAACGTACATCAAAGTTGGCTCAAGAAAGTAGAAGGTTTTCGGATCTGTGTCGTTCAGGACAAACCGTCACACACTGTAGCAAACGTTTAATTCAACTGAAAGTACCCCTGATATTTTACATTGGTTTTGGGCTGCACCTGTCTTTACCTTTTTTGCTTATTCATGTGAACTAGTGTGTTACTGTGATGATGCCATACTGACTTGATAATAATACACACAACTGGGTTAGAATTACACATTTGTTGTAAATAGTTCATCATATATCAATATTCACATACTGATGCACTTCCATTTCAGTATCTATCCATAGTTTTATTTTGTGAGATATGTTTTCATTAAAAGCAGATAAGAATTCCTGGTGGTTTGGATTGTTGTATTGTGTTTAATTTGTTTTATAACAAAAACACACTTTATTTCCAAGTACAAGGGGAAATCTTCCCCAATGAAAAACATTACATTGTAATGGCCTAAACCATGTCTCAACTTGTTCATGTATTGATGAGGAAATATTCTACCTGCTGTGCCCTGAGAAGCTACATTGTATCCTTTCTAACCTGTTTAATCAAGAAGCTGATTAAACAGCATGATTATGACACAGGTGCACCTTGTGCTTGGGGACTATAAAGGACCACTCTCTAAATTGTGCAGTTTCATTACACAATACAATGCCTCAGATGT
Organism: Oncorhynchus masou masou; assembly: GCF_036934945.1. Lineage (NCBI taxonomy): Eukaryota > Metazoa > Chordata > Actinopteri > Salmoniformes > Salmonidae > Oncorhynchus > Oncorhynchus masou. Next base: position 27,832,105 of record NC_088217.1, on the reverse strand, counting down.
CTCAAGTTTTGAGGGAGCATGTAATTGGCATTCTGACTGCAAGAATGTCCACCAGAGCTGTTGCCAGAGAATTGATTGTTAATTTCTCAACCATAAGCCACCTTGTGTGATTGTGATCAGAAGTTGTATGGTTGTGATCAGTAATTGTGGTCAGCTGTTGTATGGTTGTGGGCAGTAGTTCTGTGGTTGTGTTCAGTAGTTGAGGTTTTGGTCAGAAGTTGTGTGGTTGTAGTCAGAAGTTGTGTGGATGTTGCCAGTAGCTGTGGTCAGAAGTTTTGTGGTTGTGGTCAGTAGTTATGTGGTCAGTATTTGTGGTTATGGTCAGTAGTTTTGATCAGAAATTGTGATTGTGGTCAGATATTCTGGTCTGTAGCTGTGGTCAGTAGTTTTGTAGTTTTTGTTTGTGGTCAGTGGTTGTGGTTAGTCGTTGTGGTCAGTCATTTTGGCCAGTAGTTGTGATCAGTAGTTGTCAGTACACGGACATTACTTGGGTTTCCAATCTCTCCAAAAGAATGTAGTGATCGGTGGTGTCAAAAGCAGCACTAAGGTCTAGGAGCACGAAGAACGATGCAGAGCCTCGGTCTGACGCCATTAAAAGGTAATTTACCACCTTCACAAGTGCAGTCTCAGTGCTATGATGGGGTCTAAAACCAGACTGAAGCGTTTCGTATGCATTGTGCATCTTCAGGAAGGCTGCGAGTTGTTGTGCAACAGCTTTTTCTAAAATTATTGAGAGGAATGGGAGATTCGATATAGGCCGAGAGGTTTTTATATTTTCTGGGTCAAGGTTTGGCTTTGTCAACTGAGGCTATGTTACTGCCACTTTTAGTGAGTTTGGTACACATCTGGTGGATACGTTTATTATGTTCAACATAGGAGGGCCAAGCACAGGAAGCAGCTCTTTCAGTAGTTTAGTTGGAATAGGGTCCAGTATGCAGCTTGAAGGTTTAGAGTCCATGATTATTTTCATCAATGTGTCAAGAGATATAGTACTAAAACACTTGTCTCCCTTGATCTTAGGTCCTGGCAGAGTTGTGCAGACTCAGTACAACTGAGCTTTGGAGGAGTACGCAGATTTAAAGAAGTATAATTTGCTTTCTAATGATCATGATCTTTTCCTCAAAGAAGTTCATGAATTTATCACTGAAGTGAAAGCCATCCTCTCTTGGGGAATGCTGCTTTGCGGCAGTATCAACAATTACATTTTGGATTGTTCTTATTTTCCTCAATTAAGTTGGAAAAATATAATGATCGAGCAGCAGTAAGGGCTCGTCGATACTGCACGGTACCGTCTTTCCAAGCTAGTCGGAAGACTTCCAGTTTGGTGTAGCACCATTTCCGTTCCAATTTTCTAGAAGAGTGCTTCAGAGCTCGTGTATTTTCTGTATACCAGGGAGCTAGTTTCTTATGACAAATGTTTTTTTGTTTTAGGGGTGCAACAGCATCTAGGGTATTACGCAAGGTTAAATTGAGTTTCTCAGTTAGGTGGTTAACTTATTTTTGTACTATTACGTGCTTGGGTAGGCCAAGGGCATCTAGGAATCTTTGGGTTGTCTGAATTTATAGCACAACTTTTGGTATTGGGATTCTCCTTGCTTCAGTGACACAATCCCCTCATCAACTGGTGCCATCATGGGCTGGAGTCTGTTTTGCCACGCTCAGTGTCTGAAGTCAGCGCAACCTGCCCCTGGACATCATCCTGGGGGCTCGCTCAGAAGGTTCCCCAGACCTCTCCACTATTCCCGCGGAGTATCAGGACCTTTGGGAGGTGTTCAACAACGCCCGGCCCAGTTCGCTTCCGCCGCACCGACCATATGACTGCTGGATTGACCTTCTCCCTAGCTCCACTCCGCCCCGGTGACAACTGTACTGTAGGATTTATATGTCCTTTGTCCTTTCCCGCCGGCACAGGGTTCTTATTTGTGAAGAAGAAGGACAAGACCCTGTACCCGTGCATCGACTACCGGGGACTCAATGACATAACGGTGAAGAACTGTGCGAATACGGGTGGGGGATGAGTGGAAGACCGCCTTCAACATGGCCAGCAGCCATTACGAGTATTTGGGCATGCCATTTGGCTTCACCAACACCCCTGCTGTGTTCCAGACTCTGGTAAATTATGTTCCCCGCGACATATTTAACCGGTTCATCTTCATCTACATCGATTACATCCTCGTCTTCTCCGGCTCCCCCCAAGAACATGCCCCACGTCCAACAGGTTCTTCAACGCCTCCTGGAGAACCAGCTGTTTGTTATGGCAGAGAAGTGTGAGTTCCATCGCTCCACCATCCCCTTTCTGGGGTACATCATCTCCGCTGGGAGTGTCCAGAGGGATCCCGGGAAGGTGAGAGCGGTGGTGGATTGGCCCCAGCCTTTCGTCCAGGGTGCAGCTGCAACTTTTCCTGGGGTTCGCCAACTTCTATTGCCGCTTCATCCGGGGTTACAGCACACTGGCTTCCCCCGTCAACACTCACTTCTCCCAAGGCTGCTGACCGGGTGTTCCGGGACCTCAAACACCGCTTCACCACTGCTCCCATCCTGGTTCATGCTGACTCTTCCCATCAGTTCATGATGGAGGCCGATGTGTCGAATGTAGGAGTGGGGAAGGTCCTGTCACAGCGTTCTGCCCTGGACCTGAAGCCACATCCCTGCGCCTTCTCCCATCGCCTCAACATCATGCAGATAAACTACGATGTGGGAAATCGTGAGCTTCTCGCAGTGAAGATAGCTTTGGAGGAATGGAGACACTGGCTGGAAGGGGCAGAACATGCATTCATCGTATGGACCAACCACAAACAGCCGAGCAGGAGGTAGAGGTCGGCGTACCTTCTGCCCAGATGTTTGTCCACCACTGTCGTCGTACCCGGAGGAGAGCCAGGTCGGCCCTCCTCAAGACCACCTCCAGGTATCAACGACAAGCGGATCGCCATCAGACTCCGGCATCGTCTCGGGCAGAAGGTATGGCTATCCACCCGGGATCTGCCCCTCCGGGTGGAATCCCGCAATCTCTCCCCCTGTTTTTTTTGGCCCGTTTCCCATCTCAAAACGATTAGTCCCTCTGCTGTTCATCTTCTGTTTCCCCATACCCTTTGTATACACCCCACCTTTCATGTGTCCCGAGTTAAACCTATGTCTCACAGCCCTTTGTCTACTGTTTCCAGGCCCACCCCTCTCCCCCTTTTTGACCCTTGCCTGTCCTGTCCCCGCCCGCCTGACCACTGCCTGCCCCTGACCCTGCCTGCACCTTTGCCCCACCTCTGAATTACCGACCTCTGCCTGAATTGACCCTGAGCCTGCCTGCCGTCCTGTGTCTTTGCCCCACTACTCTGGATTATTGACCCCTGCCTGCCTTCACTAGGCACTGTATCTTACGTATACCCTCAATGCCCATCAATTGCTCTTAAAAAGTGACAGCATTGATGTGAACATTCATGAGTTTACGATAGCCCAACAATATGTTATACTTTGATGCGTATTGTAAATGGCTCCTTAATTGATATGGGCAGGAAGTGGATCAAATTCCAATTGCTAAACATCTGAATAAACTCCTGGCTTTGTCTTTCAGGTCAAGTCTACCTCAAAGATGTCATGTTACTTCTCTGTGATGGAGGAGGAAGAGACGCCAGACAAACTGGAACATGAGTACTGAGTAGCCTACTGTCTTTTCACCAATGTAATTCTGTGTGATAGTTTGTATTCCCTGATAAGTTTATATTTTAGCTGCTTTCAATTCACTAGTGACGAGAGACAGGGAGCAGAGAGTGGAAACAAAGGATTTGTTATCGATTTACTCATTTCATAACATTGTGCTTTCAGTTACTTTCAAACTTTACGACAGATGGCAACGGACTCCTGGAAAGCTCAGTAAATGACTTCAACTTGACTGAAATGTACTTTCTATATGATGTACACTGCTCAAAAAAATAAAGGGAACACTAAAATAACACATCCTAGATCTGAATTAATAAAATATTTTTATTAAATACTTTTCTTTACATAGTTGAATGTGCTGACAACAAAATCACAAAAATTATCAATGGAAATCAAATTTATCAACCCATGGAGGTCTGGATTTGGAGTCACACTCAAACTTAAAGTGGAAAACCACACTACAGGCTGGTCCAACTTTGATGTAATGTCCTTTAAACAAGTCAAAATGAGGCTCAGTAGTGTGTGTGGCCTCCACATGCCTGTATGACCTGCCTACAATGCCTGGGCATGCTCCTGATGAGGTGGCGGATGGTCTCCTGAGGGATCTCCTCCCAGACCTGGACTAAAGCATCCGCCAACTCCTGGACAATCTGTGGTGCAACGTGGCGTTGGTGGATGGAGCGAGATATGATGTCCTAGAAGTGCTCAATTGGATTCAGGTCTGGGGCACGGGCGGGCCAGTCCATAGCATCAATGCCTTCCTCTTGCAGGAACTGCTGACACACTCCAGCCACATGAGGTCTAGCATTGTCTTGCATTAGGAGGAACCCAGGGCCAACCGCACCAGCATATGGTCTCACAAGGGGTCTGAGGATCTCATCTCGGTACCTAATGGCAGTCAGGCTACCTCTAGCGAGCACATGGAGGGCTGTGCGGCCCCCCAAAGAAATGCCACCCCACACCATGACTGACCCACCACCAAACCGGTCATGCTGGAGGATGTTGCAGGCAGCAGAACGTTCTCCATGGCGTCTCCAGACTGTCACATCTGTCACGTGCTCAGTGTGAACCTGCTTTCATCTGTGAAGAGCACAGGGCACCGGTGGCGAATTTGCCAATCTTGGTGTTCTCTGGCAAATGCCAAACGTCCTGCACGGTGTTGGGCTGTAAGCACAACCCCCACCTGTGGACATCGGGCCCTCATACCACCCTCATGGAGTCTGTTTCTGACCATTTGAGCAGGCACACGCACATTGTGGCCTGCCTGAGGTCATTTTGCAGGGCTCTGGCAGTGCTCCTCCTGATCCTCCTTGCACAAAGGCGGAGGTAGCGGTCCTGCTGCTGGGTTGTTGCCCTTCTACGGCCTCCTCCACGTCTCCTGATGTAGTGGCCTGTCTCCTGGTAGTGCCTCCATGCTCTGGACACTACGCTGACAGACACAGCAAACCTTCTTGCCACAGCTCGCATTGATGTGTCATCCTGGATGAGCTGCACTACCTGAGCCACTTGTGTGGTTTGTATACTCCGTCTTATGCTACCACTAGAGTGAAAGCACCGCCAGCATTCAAAAGTGACCAAAACATCAGCCAGAAAGCATAGGAACTGAGAAGTGGTCTGTGCTCACCACCTGCAGAACCACTCCATTATTGGGGGTGTCTTGCTACTTGCCTATAATTTCCACCTGTTGCTTATTCCATTTGCACAACAGCATGTGAAATTTGTCAATCAGTGTTGCTTCCTAAGTCGACAGTTTGATTTCACAGAAGTGTGATTGACTTGGAGTTACATTGTGTTGTTTAAGTGTTGCCTTTATTTTTTTTAGCAGTTTATTATGAATACATTCTACTCTCACATCAAATTAGAGGGATGTTGTGTACACTGTACAGTGAACAGTAGGAGTTGTGAAAGAATACACACCTCAAATCAAATGTTATTTTTCACATACACATGGTTAGCAGATGTTAATGCGAGTGTAGCGAAATGCTTGTGCTTCCAGTTCCGACAATGCAGTAATAACCAACAAGTAATCTAACTAACAATTCCAAAACTAATTTCTTATTAGAATATGTACATAAAGATATGAATGAGTGATGGTGCAGAGCAGCATAGGCAAGATACAGTGGATGGTATCGAGTATAGTATATACATATGAGATGAGTATGTAAACAAAGTGGCATAGTTAAAGTGGCTAGTGATACATGTATTACATAAAGATGCAGTAGATGATATAGAGTACAGTATTTACATATACATTTGAGATGAATAATGTAGGGTATGTAAACATTATATTAGGTAGCATTGTTTAAAGTGGCTAGTGATATATTTTACATCCTTTCCCATCAATTCCCATTATTGAAGTGGCTGGAGTTGAGTCAGTGTGTTGGCAGCTGCCACTCAATGTTAGTGGTTGCTGTTTAACAGTCTGATGGCCTTGAGATAGAAGCTGTTTTTCAGTCTCTCGGTCCCAGCTTTGATGCACCTGTACTGACCTCGCCTTCTGGATGATAGCGGGGTGAACAGGCAGTGGCTCGGGTGGGTGTTGTCCTTGATGATCTTTGTGGCCTTCCTGTAACATCGGGTGGTGTAGGTGTCCTGGAGGGCAGGTAGTTTGCCCCCGGTGATACGTTGTGCAGACCTCACTACCCTCTGGAGAGCCTTACGGTTGTGGGCGGAGCAGTTGCCGTACCAGGCAGTGATACAGCCCGCCAGGATGCTCTTGATTGTGCATCTGTAGAGGTTTGTGAGTGCTTCTGGTGACAAGCCACATTTTTTCAGCCTCCTGAGGTTGAAGAGGCGCTGCTGCGCCTTCTTCACGATGCTGTCTGTGTGAGTGGACCAATTCAGTTTGTCTGTGATGTGTATGCCGAGGAACTTAAAACTTACTACCCTCTCTACTACTGTTCCATCGATGTGGATAGAGGGGTGTTCCCTCTGCTGTTTCCTGAAGTCCACAATCATCTCCTTAGTTTTGTTGACGTTGAGTGTGAGGTTATTGTCCTGACACCACACTCCGAGGGCCCTCACCTCCTCCCTGTAGGCCGTCTCGTCGTTGTTGGTAATCAAGCCTACCACTGTTGTGTCATCCGCAAACTTGATGATTGAGTTGGAGGCGTGCGTTGCCACGCAGTCGTGGGTGAACAGGGAGTACAGGAGAGGGCTCAGAGCGCACCCTTGTGGGGCCCCAGTGTTGAGGATCAGCGGGGTGGAGATGTTGTTACCTACCCTCACCACCTGGGGGCGGCCCGTCAGGAAGTCCAGTACCCAGTTGCACAGGGGGGGTCGAGACCCAGGGTCTCGAGCTTGATGACGAGCTTGGAGGGTACTATGGTGTTAAATGCCGAGCTGTAGTCGATGAACAGCATTCTCACATAGGTATTCCTCTTGTCCAGATGGGTTAGGGCAGTGTGCAGTGTGGTTGAGATTGCGTTGTCTGTGAACCTATTTGGGCGGTAAGCAAATTGGAGTGGGTCTAGGGTGTCAGGTAGGGTGGAGGTGATATGGTCCTTGACTAGTCTCTCAAAGCACTTCATGATGACGGAAGTGAGTGCTACGGGGCGGTAGTCGTTTAGCTCAGTTACCTTAGCTTTCTTGGGAACATGAACAATGGTGGCCCTCTTGAAGCATGTGGGAACAGCAGACTGGTATAGGGATTGATTGAATATGTCCGTAAAACACACCAGCCAGCTGGTCTGCGCATGCTCTGAGGGCGCGGCTGGGGATGCCGTCTGGGCCTGCAGACTTGCGAGGGTTAACACGTTTAAATGTTTTACTCACCTCGGCTGCAGTGAAGGAGAGACCGCACCTCCATGATAATGTGTTTTTACTCAATCAGGAAGTGGATCAAATCATCGCCCAGATGATGTGTGCGGCAGACAACCTGGGTTGTGACATGACAGATCTCAGACCGGTTAAACATCCACTTGCATACCTTCAATTATCCTTATGGGAATACTCACTGGGTATTAAATCAACACATGTCACCTGACGGGTATATTACAAAGCATTTTAGTAATTTAGCCAACACTCTTATCCAGAGTGACTTACAGGAGCAATTAGGGTTAAGTGCCTTCCTCAAGGGTATATCAATTTTTTTTACCTAGTCTGCTCAGGGATTTCAAACAGCAAAATGTTCAGTTACTGGCCCAACGCTCTTAACCACTAGGCTACCTGCCTATCTCTACTTTCATTATGGATACAGCTAATGTTTACATAAAGCAGTATACACTTGTGTAGAATGCACTTGTAGCGGTATTTATTAGAGAGGGGTAACTATAAAGATTTTGTTCGGGCGCCAGGCAGATATTAACCAAGCCGAAAGGAAAAGAGTGGAATAGAGAGTACCACTACCAGACCCACACACATCAGCAGAAGAGACTGCCTAGAGAGTGGAGCCAGTTTGCAAGATAGCCAGTGGAGAGAAAAGAGAACACACCATATAAACCCACATCACAGCACAAGGGTCACCCCACCAATAATACCTCATACAATAATGGCAAAGAAATTGAACGGCAACTTCATAGTAACAATTTACAAGAAAGAACCCAGTCATCAGAGGATTTGCAATAATCTGTATTACCTTCCAGTGGAGTGCAGAGGATGTTTGTGTTTTTGGAAGCAAGCTGTCGTCCCGTTTGCTTCCACCTTGTGTCATAGACAAAACAAAGGCCTTAAAAATGTCTGTTTTTCATTAAAATCTTCCCAGGGTCATGTCATTAGTACACCCCACCTCAATACAGTTCAAATAACAATACACAACTTGCAAGAAACCTCCCTTTTAACTAAAATGTTCACCCAAATACTTCTGGCAGGGCAATAGTCCAGCTCTAACGAACATCAATGGGAAGTGCATTTGAAAAATATTAAGTCTGTTGCAGGGTAAAGCACTGGAACGATAGAGGAAAGAGAGAACGAGAACAAGAGCGATCTTAGCTGTGGTCTTCAGGCTTGCCGGTGTACTGTCTGATGGTTTGTATATCAAAGCTTCGCAACAATGTTACTACTAATCATTTACATTTAAGTCATTTAGCAGACGCTCTTATCCAGAGCGACTTACAAATTGGTGAATTCACCTTCTGCAGTGAAGGAGAGACCGCACCTCCATGATAATGTGCTTTTACTCAATCAGGAAGTGGATCAAATCATCGCCCAGATGATGTGTGCGGCAGACAACCTGGGTTGTGACGTGACAGATCTCAGACCGGTTAAACATCCATGCGTGCCATAACCGGTGCGGTCCCAAACGAAAACAACCACGACCTAGAGCGGTCACACCGATGTTTGAGTTCAATACTTAATAAACTACACACGCTGAAAATAAACAAGGACATCTGCAGCATAGCAGACACAATCAAATTGTCGTGCCAACCAAGAGCTCCTTCCCAGAGCGCTGAAAGAGCTGTCTTTATTTCCTCCTTCCTTACTGCTGATGTACTCTTAAAGTGGCGGCGCACTGTGAAGGCTCTGTGCAGGATTTCGCCACACACTTAGCATCTTGTCATTTTGGCAGACCTTATCCAGTATGTGTCTCGCCCTGATCTGTTTCACATGTCTTTGTGCTTGTCTCCACCCCTCTCCAGGTGTCACCCATCTTCCCCATTATCCCCTGTGTATTTATGCCTGTGTTCTCGAGTTTGTCTGTTACCAGTTTGTTTTGTTTTGTCAAGTCTATCAGCATGTTTCCCTCTGCTCCTGTCTCACATTTGTTCCTGCTTTCTAGTTTTCCCAGTTTTGACCTTTCTGTCTGCCCTGAGCGTGCCTGCTGTCCTGTAACTTTGCTCCACTACTCTGGATTACCGACCTCTGCCTGACCTGACCTGTGGTTTGCCTGCCCCTGTTTCTGTAATAAACATTGTTACTTCGACACAGTCTGCATTTGGGTCATACCTGAAACGTGATAGTTACAAACCTGGCTGGAGTTAGCAGTGGAGGCAGAACCAATATCCACCTTCGTAATATGGATGAAGCCTCAGCTGAAATGTGAAGCTAACTGAAGCTAGCTAGATTCGTAGTACATCTAACCAATCTGCTTTGTAGTTTACCCATCAGGTTTCAGGGACAAGTTAGCAAGTGTTGATGTTTTGATATTGGAATTATTATGCCTTTCTTTTTGATCGACGGGGCAAGCATTATTTTCATGGAAAGAATTAGACCACGTTAATCTAAATATACACTTTCTCAAGTTGTTTTGTCTCATCCAAGTAACTTAGTTACCGGTCTTGATTGAATTGGGCCCAAAATCTACACTCAGCAGCATTCAGTTATACAGTCCTTGGGCAAGTTCCTGGTTAGAGAGTTGTAATGAATAGCTATGAGTGGTTAACTTTAACAGTATTTAAATTCAATTCCAATAAATTAATTTACGAGATTAAATTTGAAGTGATGTCCACTCACAGCAGCGCAGTGAGATTTAGCATGCATTGTGATTGGTCAGGAACCAGGAACGGTGGGTGTCTAACTACTCTGATTGGCAGGGAACCAGGAACAGTGGAAGCCTAACTACTCTGATTGGTCCCTAAGGTGCTGAAGGACATGATGAAGGCCATCGATGCTGGGATTAACAATGTGCCCCTGCTGGTGCTGCTGGGACTCAAGACAAGAAGCACCGACAGTCAGATTCTGGCTCCTCTGGTTAACTCAATCATTAAACACAATTCAGCATATGACAATAAACTCCTTATGTCCTAGAACATTTGTTATGTGCTCTATGGTTCAACTACTGTACATCTTGATAAAGCTTTATTCAATTCTGTTCATGGCCCTCATACTTTGTTGACAGGACTGTATCAGAAATAAGTCTATACACACATACAATAGATACTTGTTTGGATTGGTGTGCTGTTTACTATACCATGCTGTTTGTCTCTTCACACAGCCACAGTGTCTCCTTCGCTATGAGTACCATGCAACGAGACTACCCCACTGTTTATTTGACTGTTTTTAACCAAGAACCCTGCCTCTTCCTCTCTTTCTTTTCTATCTCTCTCTCCTCGCTCAGATGGCAGAAATGGACAGGCAGCACATCTGGAGGATGAAGTACTTTAACAAGCCTGTGTACTGCAGCGTATGTCGGAACATGCTACTGGGCCTCAGGAAATGAGGCCTTTCCTGCATCTGTAAGAGCTCTATCCCGTCACTAGGGGGCGATCTCTATGTGTCTGATATTCATAGACCGGAGTTCTGTGTGTCCCGGTAGCCTGTAGTTCTGTGGTCACTAACTGAACTCTGGTCCTTGAGAGAGCTACAGTGCATAGGCCTAAGGGCATACAAGCTTTTGTCCCAGCCCCGCAATTGACTGATTTAACTAACCAAGTCCTGTATCAGTAGTTGATTAGTTGAATCGTGTGTTGGGGCTGGGTTGGAATAAAAGCCTGCATGTCCGATAGCTATTCAGGACCAGGGATGGTGATCACTGCTGTTGTTCTTTATGCCCCCTGATTGCTGCACAGATGTGTGCCATATGATTCTCAAAACTAAGCTTGGTAGGGCCACAATGTCAATCAACCATCATTTATTATTTATGCATTTAACATGATTCAGCTTCCCTGCCCCTGCACTCACAATGCCCACCCTCCTTAAGTGCAGCTTTCGTAAACAACGCGAGACTTAAATATTAAACGTTTTCATCAATATAGTTGATCCAATATTCTGCCTATGGAAGAGAGTTGCACATTGTTGATACTGCCAACAACATTCAAAAACAACAAAACATTTCCAAAGAGAAATGTAACACAATAAAATAATAATACCGAGGCTATATACAGGGGGTACCGGTACCGAGTCAATGTGCGGGGGTACAGGTTAGTCGAGGTCATTTGTACATGTAGGTATGGGTGAAGTGATAATAAACAATGAGAAGCAGCAGTGTAAAAAAAACAAATGGAAGGGGGGGTCAATGTAAATAGTCCGGTGGCCATTTGATTAATTGTTCAGCAGTCTTACGGCTTGGGGGTAGAAACTGTTAAGGAACCTTTTAGTCCTAGATTTGGCGCTCCGGTACCGGTTGCCATGTGGTAGCAGAGAGAACAGTCTATGACTTGGGTGACTGAAGTTTTTGACAATTTTTTGAGCTTTCCTCTGACACCGCCTAGTATATTGGTCCTGGATGGCAGGAAGCTTGGCCCCAGTGATGTACTGGGCCGCGCTCACTACCCTCTGGAGCGCCTTAAGGTCAGATGCCGAGCAGTTACCAAACCAGGCGGTGATGCAACCGGTCAAGATGCTCTCGATGGGGCAGCTGTAGAACTTTTTGAGGATCTGGGGACCCATGCCAAATCTTTTCAGTCTCCTGAGGGGGAAAAGGTGTTGTCATGTCCTCTTCACTACTGTCTTGGTGTGTTTGCGCCCAAACATTCGTTAAATCAAAAAAAACAGATTGGGTTGAGGCTCAAAAGAGTTCTAATGTCCTTCACATTTCAATGTAAAATTATGATTTTACATTTTGATTAATCTGCGCACCTGATCACTTTCATGTCAATTTCAAGAATGTGTTTTCAGTCAGCGAAATTGAATCTTGCTCTGGTGGCTATAGTGTTGATATGGGTTTGTGGATGTTGTCCCTCTGTCTGCTCCAGGTGCCGGCTCATGGCTGGGTCATTGCTGACTGTGACTCCAGTAAGTGTCCCTTCTGCAACAAGAAGATCAAGACCCTGGAAGGGAAGCACTGGGTGTGGTGCCAACAAATGGTGAGTGTGTGTGTGTGTGTGTGTGTGTGTGTGTGTGTGTGTGTGTGTGTGTGTGTGTGTGTGTGTGTGTGTGTGTGTGTGTGTGTGTGTGTGTGTGTGTGTGTGTGTGTGTGTGTGTGTGTGCGCGTGTTTACTTGCTTGAATGTATGTGTACACACAGGCTGCCACTAGTCTTTACAATGACTGTCTTGTTTTAGCGCCATGACAAATGAGTGATCTTTGGGTCATCATCGTGCGACTGCGGGTCTCTAAGAGACCACATACTGCCACCGTGGGCCATATACTCAGTCTCCAAGGTCAGCAATTAAACCCATGACAAGCCCATGACTCCGTTCCACAACATTTTGCAAATGAAGTCACGCTGTTAATTGCCATACAGACTTTTCTTCCACTAAAAGCAAAAAATGCAAGCAGATTTTGTCACCCACTAAAACTACAGTATGTGTTAAATGTGTTTATTCCTTGCCATGCTCCTAACTCTCTGTCCCTGGGTTTCTAGAGAAGGATGAGGAGGGAAGGAGGAATTCCACGGAGGACACTAGCCTAGAGGACATCACCCCAGACGGGCACATTCTGCAGGTACACTCTTAGGGGGAAAAAAGGTGCTACCTAGAACCTAAAAGGGTTATTCGGCTGTCCCCATTTTGGTTACAGGTAGAACCCTTTTGGTTCCAGGTGGAACCCTTTTTGGTACCTTGTGGAACCTTATTCACAGAGGTTCTACATGTAACCTAAAAGGGTTCTACTGAAACCTAAACAGGTTTATCCTATGGGGACAGCCCCAAAAACCTTTTTCTAAGAGTGTAGGGTCCCCTAACTATCAATGTCAGGGGTATGCATATCCACCTCACACAAAATACTAGTCCTATCTATTAGCCTGGGCACCAATGTGTGAAAGCCAGTAATCCATTTTAATTTTATATGGATCTGCGAATGTCAGTCATATTTACTGGAATTTGGGGAATTAACAGATTCATATGTTCTCCTCCCCATCTCCCTTTGCAGATTTCTCCAATTCCAGACACCCACCCTCTTCTAGTCTTTGTGAACCCAAAGAGTGGAGGGAAGCAGGGGGAGAGGTAAGAACAGAGCAGCACAGACATCATAAGATATCTCCTAGCCTGCACTAATAGCATGTTGTCCTGTGACTGTGAGGGAATATCATGTCATGGCATGTATGTTTCAGAGTGATGACAAAGTTCCACTATTTATTGAAACCACGGCAGGTCATCAACTTCACCAACGGAGGACCTGGACCCCAGTAAATACAAGTGCAGTTTGACCATTTCGGGGTGGGAGGGAAGTGGACTGTACTATTACATAACTATCTGTTATGTCCTTGTTACGACAGTAACCGTCTTATGTCGAAGGGTTCATGTAAGGTTCACGTAATGTGCTACATTTTTTTAACCAATTTCCAATTTGGAGATCTGTGTGACATATTTAGTTAAATTATATCTTAATTCTTATTATCTGTTATTTCCACTATGAATGTGTATCATTGTGTGCTCTTGCTTCGGCTTGCTCTTTGGGGTTTGGGCCGGGTGACTGTAAAAACACTTTGTGACAACTGCTGATGTAAATGGGGGGGGTTGAGGAGAGCTCATTGGTTCCTATGGACCTCTGGCATGTGCAGGGGATTCAAAAGCATATGACAATGTATTGTATTTTCATGTGTTTTGTTCTCTACCACAGACCCGAGTGACAAGCGGATTGAGGTGGTGGGGTTGTCGGGGGCTATCGAAATGGGTCAGATCTATTCTGGGCTGAAGTGTGCTGGACACAGACTGGCTCAAACCTCACAGATCACTTTCAGGTAGATTTTAATGCTCTATACACAAGTCTTAAAGGTTTTATGCCTTTTACCTTTTGTTAATTAAAATGGATCTGTCTCTCTGTCTTGTTGCCTTTCTCAGGACATATAAAGCCCTGCCTATGTAGATTGATGGTGAGGCCTGCCTATGTAGATTGATGGTGAGCACTGCCTATCTAGCTTGATGGTGAGCACTGCCTATGTAGATTGATGGTGAGCACTGCCTATGTAGATTGATGGTGAGCACTGCCTATGTAGATTGATGGTGAGCCCTGCCTATGTAGATTGATGGTGAGCCCTACCTATGTAGATTGATGGTGAGCCCTACCTATGTAGATTGATGGTGAGCACTGCCTATGTAGATTGATGGTGAGCACTGCCTATGTAGATTGATGGTGAGCACTGCCTATGTAGATTGATGGTGAGCACTGCCTATGTAGATTGATGGTGTAGATTGAGTCCTGCCTATGTAGATTGATGGTGAGCACTGCCTATGTAGATTGATGGTGAGCCCTGCCTATGTAGATTGATGGTGAGCACTGCCTATGTAGATTGATGGTGAGCACTGCCTATGTAGATTGATGGTGAGCCCTGCCTATGTAGATTGATGGTGAGCCCTGCCTATGTAGATTGATGGTGAGCCTTGCCTATGTAGATTGATGGTGAGCACTGCCTATGTAGATTGATGGTGAGCACTGCCTATGTAGATTGATGGTGAGCACTGCCTATGTAGATTTATGGTGAGCACTGCCTATGTAGATAGATGGTGAGCCTTGCCTATGTAGATTGATGGTGAGCACTGCCTATGTAGATAGATGGTGAGCCTTGCCTATGTAGATTGATAGTGAGCACTGCCTATGTAGATTGATGGTGAGCACTGCCTATGTAGATTGATGGTGAGCACTGCCTATGTAGATTGATGGTGAGCCCTGCCTATGTAGATTGATGGTGAGCCCTGCCTATGTAGATTGATGGTGAGCCCTACCTATGTAGATTGATGGTGAGCACTGAGCACTGCCTATGTAGATTGATGGTGAGCACTGCCTATGTAGATTGATGGTATGTAGATTGATGGTGAGCACTGCATATGTAGATTGATGGTGAGCACTGCCTATGTAGATTGATGGTGAGCCCTGCCTATGTAGATTGATGGTGAGCCCTACCTATGTAGATTGATGGTGAGCACTGCCTATGTAGATTGATGGTGAGCACTGCCTATGTAGATTGATGGTGAGCCCTGCCTATGTAGATTGATGGTGAGCACTGCCTATCAAGATTGATGGTGAGCACTGCCTATGTAGATTTATGGTGAGCACTGCCTATGTAGATAGATGGTGAGCCCTGCCTATGTAGAATGATGGTGAGCACTGCCTATGTAGATTGATTTTAAGCACTGCCTATGTAGATTGATAGTGAGCACTGCCTATGTAGATTGATGGTGAGCACTGCCTATGTAGATTGATGGTGAGCACTGCCTATGTAGATTGATGGTGAGCCCTGCCTATGTAGATTGATGGTGAGCACTGCCTATGTAGATTGATGGTGAGCCCTGCCTATGAAGATAGATGGTGAGCCCTGCCTATGTAGAATGATGGTGAGCCCTGCCTATGTAGATTGATGGTGAGCACTGCCTATGTAGATTGATAGTGAGCACTGCCTATGTAGATTGATGGTGAGCACTGCCTATGTAGATTGATGGTGAGCACTGCCTATGTAGATTGATGGTGAGCACTGCCTATGTAGATTGATGGTGAGCACTGCCTATGTAGATTGATGGTGAGCACTGCCTATGTAGATTGATGGTGAGCCCTGCCTATGTAGATTGATGGTGAGCCCTACCTATGTAGATTGATGGTGAGCCCTACCTATGTAGATTGATGGTGAGCACTGCCTATGTAGATTGATGGTGAGCACTGCCTATGTAGATTGATGGTGAGCACTGCATATGTAGATTGATGGTGAGCACTGCCTATGTAGATTGATGGTGAGCCCTGCCTATGTAGATTGATGGTGAGCCCTACCTATGTAGATTGATGGTGAGCACTGCCTATGTAGATTGATGGTGAGCACTGCCTATGTAGATTGATGGTGAGCACTGCCTATGTAGATTGATGGTGAGCCCTGCCTATGTAGATTGATGGTGAGCCCTACCTATGTAGATTGATGGTGAGCACTGCCTATGTAGATTGATGGTGAGCACTGCCTATGTAGATTGATGGTGAGCACTGCCTATGTAGATTGATGGTGAGCCTATGTAGATTGATGGTGAGCACTGCCTATGTAGATTGATGGTGAGCACTGCCTATGTAGATTGATGGTGAGCCCTGCCTATGTAGATTGATGTGAGCACTGCCTATGTAGATTGATGGTGAGCACTGCCTATGAGCACTGCCTATGTAGATTAGATTGATGGTGAGCACTGCCTATGTAGATTGATGGTGAGCACTGCCTATGTAGATTTATGGTGAGCACTGCCTATGAAGATAGATGGTGAGCCCTGCCTATGTAGAATGATGGTGAGCACTGCCTATGTAGATTGATTTTAAGCACTGCCTATGTAGATTGATGGTGAGCACTGCCTATGTAGATTGATGGTGAGCACTGCCTATGTAGATTGATGGTGAGCACTGCCTATGTAGATTGATGGTGAGCACTGCCTATGTAGATTGATGATGGTGAGCACTGCCTATGTAGATTGATGGTGATGCCCTGCCTATGTAGATTGATGGTGAGCCCTACCTATGTAGATTGATGGTGAGCCCTACCTATGTAGATTGATGGTGAGCACTGCCTATGTAGATTGATGGTGAGCCCTGCCTATGTAGATTGATGGTGAGCCCTACCTATGTAGATTGATGGTGAGCACTGCCTATGTAGATTGATGGTGAGCCCTACCTATGTAGATTGATGGTGAGCCCTACCTATGTAGATTGATGGTGAGCCCTGGATGCAGCCTCCTTGCACGTGCTAATAGGTAAGTGCTAATATTAATATACTTTTGTACTTGATATAATAAATGTAATATATTAAGTGAGGTTGGCCTTGGGATCTTTATGACAAATTGAATTAGAGTGTGACAAAACTCAAGGCACATCTATTCTTAAGAAACATTGTTGATGTTGTCCTATATTTATATAGTATTTATTTATTTATTTTTTATATTGTTTTGTTTTTTAAATCCCAGGCCCCCGTCCCCGCAGGAGGCCTTTTACCTTTTGGGAGGCCGTCATTGTAAATATGAATTTGTTCTTAACCGACTTGCCTAGTTAAATAAAGGTTAAATAAAAATGTAAATAAATGTTGGCTTGTTTGTTTTAGCAGTGTCCCCAATTAGGCCCATTCTCATGACTCAAGATTGTTTCTGTCACGACTTCCGCCAAAGTTAATGCACCTTCAATGGAGTCAGCAGGTGCACACAGCCCTCCTCTACCTATGGAGGAGCGCGTCCAGCAGCATGCGACTATGTTGCAAAGTCTCGGCACAGCCATGGATCGCGTGCTGCAAACCATGGAACGATGGGAGAGGGGGGGTTTTCCAGCAACCCCATCATCATCATCCCAGCTCCCACAACAACCCACACCGCTGTCCACCCCTCCTTCACCTGGATCCAGTGGGATTTGGCTCGTGCTCCTGAGGGTATTAGATGGAATGGCTGCCATGTGCCAGGGGTTCCTACTCTAGCTGGGGCTCTACCTGGCAACTGTTCACCCAGCTCCTTCGGGACGTGAGAATGTAAACGCCCTCATCTCCTGTCTGACTGATAGAGCACTCGAATGGACCAACGCAGTCTGGGGAAGGGAAGGACCGACGTTGGACAATTATGAGGATTTTACCTGCCGCTTCCGGGTAGTTTTCGATCATCCACCTGAAGGGAGAGCGGGGGAACGCTTGTATCATCTCAGACAGGGGATGAGGAGTGCACAAGACTTCGCTCTGGACTTTCGAACTCTGGCCGCCGGCGCGGCATGGAATGAGCTGGCCCTGATTGACCACTGCAGGTGTGGTCTACGCGAGGACGTTTGTAGGGAGCTAGTCTGCAGGGACACCACCCTTACCTTTGACCAGCTGGTGGACCTATCCATCAAGTTGGATAACCTGTTGGCCTCCCGCGGACGTCCGGATCAGTTCTATCCCCCAGCACCTCAGATCTGACGTCGATGGAGCTAGGAGGTGCTGCCATGAGGGGGACCGGAGGGGAGGCAATTCCCTGCACCACCTGTGGCTGCATAGGGCACACTGCTGGACGGTGCTGGGGAGGTTCTCCAGGGAGTCGAGGCAGCAGGCAGGGCACTGGTGGATCATCCCAGGTGAGTAGGCAACCGACTCACCCAGAGCTTCCTGTTTCGCACCTGTGTGTATGTATAGAATTTCCTGAGTTTTCCCCACATTACCAGCATAAGGCACAAGTAGATTCAGGTGCAGCTGGGAACTTTATTGACCGTTCATTTGCAATTAGATTAGGGATCCCTATTGTTCTTGTTGATGTGCCCTTCCCTGTACAGGCCTTAAATAGTCGTCCTTTAGGGTCGGGACTGATCAGGGAGGTCACAGCTCCACTATGTATGATAACGCAGGGGGATCATAAGGAGAGAATTAGTCTCTTTCAGATCGATTCACCTGCGTTTCCTGTGGTGTTGGGGCGTCCCTGGTTGGCCGATCATGACCCCACTATTTTGTGGAAACAGGGGGCTCTCAAGGGATGGTCACGTCAGTGCTCAGGGAGGTAGGTGTTTCCATAGGTGCAACTACGGTGGAGAGTCCACCATGCACATCCCCCCTGAATATTCCGATTTGGCTCTCGCCTTCTGTAAAAAGAAGGCCACTCAATTACCACCCCATCGACGGGGGTCGACTGGTCGACTGTTGGAGCATGACCTGTACGTCAAGGCTGAGAAATGTCTGTTCTTCCAACAGTCCGTCTCCTTCCTAGGGTACCGCCTGCCGTGACAGGGGTGGAGATGGAGAAGGACCGTATTTCAGCCGAGTGTAATTGGCCGACTCCAACCACGGTAAAGGAGGTGCAGCGGTTTTTAGGGTTTGCCAACTACTACCGGAGGTTTATCCGGGGCTTTGGTCAGGTAGCGGCTCCCATTACCTCTTTGCTAAAGGGGGGACCGGTGCGACTGCAGTGGTCAGCTGGGGCGGACAGGGCTTTTGGTCAACTGAAGTTTCTGTTTACCTCAGCTCCCGTACTGGCTCATCCTGATTCCTCTTTGGCATTTATAGTAGAGGTGGACGCGTCCGAGGCTGGGATAGGAGCTGTGCTGTCTCAGCGCTCGGGTACACCACCAAAACTCTGCCCCTGTGCTTTTTTTTCGAAGAAGCTCAGCCCGACGGAGTGAAACTATGATGTGGGTGATCGGGAGCTGTTGGCTGTTGTCAAGGCTTTGAAGGCGTGGAGGCATTGGCTTGAGGGGGCTAAAACACCCTTTACTCATTTGGAATGACCGCTGCAATCTGGAGTACATCTGGGCGGCGAGGAGACTGAACCCTCGCCAGGCAAGGTAGTCCATGTTTTTCACCTGTTTTGTTTTCACCCTTTCCTACAAACCAGGTTCCCAGAACGTTAAGACAGATGCACTGTCCCGGATGTATGACACAGAGGAGCGGTCCACGGATTCCACTCCCATACTTCCGACTTCTTGCCTGGTGGCACCGGTGGTATGGGAGGTGGACGCGGACATCGAGCAGTGTTACGTACAGAGTCCACTCCCAACCAGTGTCCAGTTGGGCGTCTGTACGTTCCTTCTGATGTCCGCGATCATTTGATCTGTTGGGCTCACACGTCACCCTCCTCTGGTCATCCTGGCATCGGTCGGACAGTGCACTGTCTTAGTGGGAAGTGCTGGTGGCCCACTTTAGCTACGGACGTGAGGGTTTATGCTTCCTCCTGCTCGGTATGCGCTCAGTGCAAGGCACCTAGACACCTGCCCAGAGGGAAATTACAACCCCTACCCGTACCACAACGGCTGTGGTCACACCTGTCGTGGATTTCGTGACAGATCTTCCTCCGTCCTTTGCCCGGTCTCCCTACGGCTCTACAGTCTGTGGAGGCCCTTTTCACCCACGTCTTTTGGCACTACAGGGTGCCGGAAGTTGATAGTTTCTGATCGGGGTCCTCAGTTCACATCTTGGGGTCTGGAGGGCGTTTATGGAACGCCTGGGGGTCTTGGTCAGCCTCACCTCAGGTTTTCACCCCGAGAGTAACAGGCAGGTGGAGAGAGTTAACCAGGATGTGGGTAGGTTTCTGCGGTCCTATTGCCAGGGCCGGCCAGGGGAGTGGGCGGCTTTCATCCCCTGGGCAGAGATGGCCCAAAACTCCCTCCGCCACTCCTCCATCTCCTTTTCAATGTGTACTAGATTATCAGCCGGTCCTGGCACCGTTCCATCAGAGCCAGATTGAGGCACCTGTGGTGAATGAATGGTTTCGGCACTCGGAAGAAACATGGGACGCTGCGCATGTGCGCCTGCAACGGGCCATCAGGCGGCAGAAGGCAAGCGCCGACCGCCACCGGGTCTGGCTCTCGACCCGAAACCTACCCCTTCGCCTGCCCTGCCGGAAGCTGGGTCCACGGTTTGTGGGGCCATTTAAAGTCCTGAGGAGACTGAACGAGGTTTGTTATAGGTTACAGCTCCCTCCTGATTACCGTATTAACCCCTCGTTCCATGTGTCTCTCCTCAGGCGGCTGTGTCTCTCCCCTCGTTCCATGTGTCTCTCCTCAGGCCGGTGGTGGCTGGTCCGCTCCAGTAGTCTGAGGTGCAGGCGGTTCCTCCACCCCCTCTGGACATCGGGGTGGCCCCGGCATATACTGTGCGAGCCATCATGGACTCAAGGTGTCGGGCGAGGGGTCTTCAGTACCTCGTGGGGTGGGAGGGGTACGGTTCAGAGGAGAGATGCTGGGTGCCGGTAGAGGACATCCTATACCCTTCCTTACTGCTGGAATTTCACCGTCTCCACCCGGATCGTCCTGCGCCTCGTCCTCCGGTTCGTCCACGAGGCCGGTGTCGGAGCGACTCCACGACTTCCGCTGAAGTTGGTGCCTTTCCTTGTTCGGGCAGCGTTCGGCGGTCGATGTCACCGGCTTTCTAGCCACCACCGTTCGTTCTACAATTATTTTTCCATTTGTTTTGTCTGTATTGTACACACCTGGTTCCCATTACGTTTGAATTATTTCCCTATTTAACCCTCTGGAGCCATCATGGTTTTGTGTGTGTTTATATAGTTACCTCGTTTATGTGATTCTGGATTTTAGTTCTCCTTGATGGAAGATTATTTTTGAGTAAAGTTACTATTATCACTCATCTTTGTGTCCTGCGCCTGACTCCGCGTTACCCACATCACCTAGACTGACAGTTTCAGAAACACAATTTGATTTACTGGAGATCAGCATTTCCCAAACCCTCACCCGACAGACCACATTTTTGTTTTTGCCATACACTGACACATCAGACACTATTAATCTAGGGCTTGGTGATTACATTACTTGAATCAGGTGTGTCAGTGTAGGGATAAAACAAAAATGTTTTCCTAACACCAGAGGGTATAGGGATAGACTGTGTTGTAGACTGTGACGGCATCGTAAAACCTCTTTATTTTACACCCTGTGTTTAGATCCACATCACACACAAGAACCAAGCCAACATGCAGACAGCTGTTCCTGCCTAACCTTCAGGCTTCTTCCACCTCAAATAAAGCTCCAGGTGTAATGTTACGTTGTCCCTAGTTGCTGGTCTTGGGTCAGTTTTGCATTAACAGTTAAGATTGGGGAGGGGAAGCTGATCCTATATCTGTACCAAGGGGAAACTTCACCCAGGAACAGAAGTCCACTGACTCTGCTCTAGGTCCATTGCCATAAAGAAACAAACCTTTGAGCGGAAACATTCTGAATCATGTCCGTCTGAATTGCTTCCAGAAACAAGTAGCCATTGATTACCATTGAAGCTCAACTCATTTCAGTGAACATAGAACTCTAACTAACCCAGGCTTTTGTTGATTTGAGTAGGTTCCTTATGTTAAGCTTGATATCTGCTTATTGTTTAAGTTGTTATAATTTATAGTTCCATTCCATGAGTTGGATTACTATTATGCCTTATTGTTTTGTCTCATTACAATAATAGACCTGTTTGTTTACCAGCTTTCTATAGCATTTTCACAACAAATGTTTTTGTATCCATAGTGATTAATGCGAAATGCCAATAGTCTGTGTCTCTATAATTGTTGTTCACTGTCATAAATCGAATTAAGTACGTTTGACTTCCTCAGCAAATTTCCTGTAGTGTCGACAGATCAGACAGCTGAGGGTATCATTAGGATTGCCCGACATTCAGAAGCTCACTTCCTCTTTATCGCTGACCTCATCTTTCTCTGCTTAGTGAGGCTGCTTCCAAACCACAACTACTGAGATGCTGTCCTCATGAAAAAGAGACATGGCTTTTCTCATAAAAAAATAATAGTATGTGTATTCATGTAAGAGATTTTTTTTTAAGTCCTTGAAAAACAGACAGCAATTTTATCTCCGCCTTTCTCAAGGTCAGTTACCAGAGGGATATCGTTGTACGTGACTGAATGTAGTTTTATAAAGGGTGTCTATGGTGGTTGAGCAGCTGTCATAGCGGTGCTGTGTAATCCTGAAAGGTTGTGTGTTTGTTGGCCATGGATTGGCTTTACCATGGGAGTCTTTCCACAGAGTCAGCATGGATGGAGCGCAGGGCCTGCTATTCCCGGTCCGGGAGGGCTAGCCTGGCACCCTATTCCCCATGGGACCTGGCCAAAAGTAGTGCACAATATAGGGAATAGGGTGTCATTTTGGACATATACCTAGCATTCAGGAGGCTCCTTTAAAATGACTGCAACACTAGAACTAGTTAGATGTTAGTGTTCCAATGTAATCTTGCATAAGAAAGGCCAAAATAGGTTGAAATAGAACAGTTCTATTACCCATGACACCCAAATAGCCTCTCTAATTGGAGATTTCCTTTTTTCAAGCTGCACTGTTTAGTCACAACACTGTTTTGTTATAACGAGCAAATGAGAGTGCTAATTTAGTCATTAGTGGCAGATGGTTGCTGTAACGAGAACCAGCTGGAGTCTGATACCCCTGATGTGGCCTGGGCCGATTAACCTAGAAATACACACTCCATCCTTCCAAAGGTCACATGAAAAGGGGATGCTCTCCATATGTAGCATAGGGTACCTATTTGTGTGTCTGACTACATGTATACAGTACATTACATGGTATACTTTACCAAAAGAGAAGTATGAAGATGAGTAACGTGATCTGTAAATGAAGGTACTCAGCTCACTTTTGGAGCCCCTTGACTTCTCAAACTTGGGAAGAACTCTTTCTAGGACAATTTGTGAGATTCTCTATATGCATAGCTTTCTACAGGCTTCACTTCAAAAGTCATGTTTTGGATGGCTCCTTCTTCAGACAAGACAAATACTGCAGAACATGTCCTAGCGAACATATTTCCTTCAATGACAATTATACATTATGACTCATGAGAGATCATAGAACCGAATAACTGTAAAATAACTGGATACAAGTTAATTGGTCTTGATCAAATACGCTTTTTTCCCTCACTTATCCATGATATTGTTTTGGAAGCAATATTTGCTGATGGTTGTCAATGGAACAGCAAGATGGCACAGCCATCTCTCATTTGCCTATGATGACATCTGGTGGTGCATTTTATGGTACTCCCTAGTGACGCAGCGGTCTGAGGCACTACATCTCAGTGCTAGAGGCATCACTACAGACACCCTGGTTCGAATCCAGGCTGTATCACAACCGGCCATGACTGGGAGTCCCATAGGCCCAGCGTCGTCTGGGTTTGGCCAGTGTCGGCCGTCATTGTAAATAAGAATTTGTTCTTAACTGACTTGCCTAGTTGATTAAAGGTTAAATAAAATTTAACCTTTAATCATGCTACAGGTGAGAAAAGCATTCTGTCAAAAAAATACAACAAAAAAATATACAAATCCACTGTCACAGTTAAAGGGGAAAACAGTTCAATGGATACTATTCAGTTGGATTAAAGCTGCTTTACTGTACCCACCTGGTCAGCTTCACTTATTGATATGCTGTATGAGTTAGTTACTGTGTACAAAGAATTTTCAAAGGGCATTTGTGAATTCTCTATAGATTAAAATACAGATTCATTGCTCTGGTCAAGGGGGGTTACAGGAGGCGTCGGGGTGGGGTGTGGGGGGGTGGCATGGGAGAGGGTAACAGGAGGGGGTGGGGTGCGGGGGGTTCAGGCAGGGGGCCATAGGAAAGGAATATCGGGGGCGTTGGGTTGCGGGGGGGGGCTTGGGAGAGGGTTACGGGAGGCGTTGGGTTGCTGGGGGGGGCGTGGGAGAGGGTAACAAGAGGGGGTGGGGTGCGAGGGGTTCAGGCAGGGGGCCATTGGAAAGGATTATCGGGGGCGTTGGGTTGCTGGGGGGGGGGGGAGGGCATGGGAGAGGGTTCAGGCAGGGGGCCATTGGAGGATTATGTTGGGTTGCGGGGGGAGGGCATGGGAGAGGGTACGGGAACAGGGGTGGGTGGGGTGCGAGGGGTTCAGGCAGGGGGCCATTGGAAAGGATTATCGGGGGCGTTGGGTTGCGGGGGAGGGCATGGGAGAGGGTTACAGGAGGTGTTGGGTTGCGGGTGAGAGGGTGGGGCAAGGCTTATGTTACTCCGCCTTTTTTATGGGAACACGTAGAGAAGTTTTCTACCAGAACATGACCCACCCCTTCCCCATCACTCTCTTTCTGCCCCCCCCCCCCACCCCCTCTATCCCCATAACTGTCGCTTTCGGTGCTTCCACCCTCTCTTTCCTCATCTCTCTCTCTCTTTCTGTCCACCCCTAATTACCTTCCTCTCTCTCTCTTTCTGCCCACCCCTAATTACCTTCCTCTCTCTCTCTTTCTGCCCACCCCTAATTACCTTCCTCTCTCTATCTGTCTGTCACCCACACTCTGAATTTATTTCCCCCTTTCACTCTATCTCTCTTTCCCTTTCTCTCTCTGCCCATAGTGGTGCCTAGAGACAGGGGAAATGCCCCCGTAACTCAAGTCCCTCAACTCACATGTCCACTCACAGGCACACTGATACGGCCCCTTGGTGTTGTTGGCCAGACACACAAACCGTCTATGTCTCAAGGTGCAGAACATGTTCAAACACTCAGACACATGAGTTACAGTATAGCGATTCATGCATCCCCTACATTTGGAACACAATACAGAAAATATATCTAATTTTGGAACATTTATCAAAATACATTCATGCCCTCTTCAATGCAAATATCATATCAAAGTGTGTGAATACTGTCTGGCTATCAGACATGACTGGCCAGGTATTTTATGTAGTGCCCAAATGGCACAGAGTTCAAGCACACTCATCAATCACATGCTGCACTTGTTGACTAATCAGACTGATATACAGCCATGATGTTGAGCACCAGTTGTTAACCATGCGCCCATATCGAAATAAACCCCGTACACATTATGAAGGAGGGGCAAAACATCCACTCAGCACATTTAGACCTTTGCCCCAGCTGCAGTCAAAAAGTAAGTGAAGCCTTGTTCACATTGGCAATTTGAAGTGACTCGATCCTATTTTCTTGCATATCCAATTTGAATCTGTTCTTTTTCCTGCAGTCTGAATAGCCAAAAAGCACATGGAATTGGATATTTCAAGACATATTTGAAAACGTAAACGTTTGAAATCGGATATAAATCTATAGCCGCCGGAAGTAGTTTAAGGGTCGGGGTGCTGAGATTATTTTGACGAGGGGGGGGCTATATCGGTCTGCTAATACAGGACTAGTAAAGGCCCAGTGCACTACTTTTGTGATTTATAAATATATATATTGATTCAGTTTTTTCAGGGGGTGCTGCAGCACCCTCAGCGCCCCTACTTCCCACGGAAATGTACAAATCTGATTCCTAGCCATGCGACTTGTCTGAATGGAAAAATCTGATGAAGTGGTTTTTAGACCCAGTATTCGGCATATCTTGTTGCTTGCTAGCTACTGTTGATAGTTTGACAAGAACATGTGGGAGCTAACTAGCTTGTTAATTGTTCACAAATTAATGAATGTGCTAGAAAACTAAAAAGATACCTAGCTAGTTGGAACATCTAGAATGATCCAAACACACCAAGACAGTCGTGAAGAGGGCACGACAAAGCCTATTCCTCCCCAGGAAACTAAAAAGATTTGGCATGGGTCCTGAGATCCTCAAAAGGTTCTACAGCTGCAACATCGAGAGCATTGGTTGCATCACTGCCTGGTACGGCAATTGCTCGGCCTCTGACTGCAAGGCACTACAGAGGGTAGTGCGTATTGCCCAGTACATCACTGGGGCTAAGCTGCCTGCCATTCAGGACCTCTACACCAGGCGGTGTCAGAGGAAGGTTCTAAAAATTGTCAAAGACCACAGCCACCCAGTCATAGACTGTTCTCTACTACCACATGGCAAGCGGTACCGGAGTGCCAAGTCTAGGACAAAAAGGCTGAACAGCTAATCAAATGGCTACCCAGACTATTTGAATTGTGTGCCCCCCCTCTTTTTTTACGCTGCTGCTACTCTCTGTTTATCATAATGCATAGTCACTTTAACTATACATTCATGTACATACTACTTCAATTGGGCCGACCAACCAGTGTTCCTGCACATTGGCTAACAGGGCTATCTGCATTTTGTCCCACCACCCGCCAACCCCTCTTTTATGCTGCTGCTAATCTCTGTTCATCATATATGCATAGTCACTTTAACCACATCTCCATGTACACACTACCTCAATCAGCCTGACTAACTGGTGTCTGTATGTAGCCTCGCTACTGTATATAGCCTGTCTTTTTACTGTTGTTTTATTTCTTTACTTATCTATTGTTCACCTAATAGTTTTTTGCACTATTGGTTAGAGCCTGTAAGTAAGCATTTCACTGTAAGATCTACACCGGTTGTAATCGGCGCATGTGACAAATAATCTTTGATTTGATCCTTCGAGAATTTAAAAGTGTTCTTACACTATGATTTTGAACATTCAAAGCAACTGGGAAACGTTGATGGCAGGCATTGTTGTCACCTTAGCTTGCTATACAACTTCTGAGTGATAGGAAGCACAAGCATAGCCACGAAGTCATAAATCCTGTGTATTTCTACAATATTAAACCTAAGCCTAACCTTAACCATACTGCTAACCCTAACATACTGTAGAATTCCATTCATTCCTATGGAGGGATGCTCCTACTGGGGAGTGTCAATCTGGCCGTCTGGTGGCTTCAAAGCCTCTCAATAGGGCCCCACAGTGGTGGTGTCATAATACCCATCAAATCTAGCAGTCAAACAGGGTAATGGTCCCAATCGTTTTTCCACCATTCATTTTTCCCATTGGGGATTTCAGAAACACTTAAAATAAGGTATGTGTTTAGTGTAGGCTTACCCTGGCGTGACGCTTTGATAACCATGTAAATCTCTCTCGGACAAGGTGATTTTCGTTAGTCTGTGTCAATTTAAAACCTGCACAAAACAATTCACAGAATTGTCAATTTAAAGAAACTTAGCCAATTTATTCATTACTAGATTTAGCCTTCACTACATCTTACTTTCGTCCTGATTTTTTTATTTTATTTTTTATTTTATTTAACCTTTATTTAACCAGGTAGGCAAGTTGAGAACAAGTTCTCATCTACAATTGCGACCTGGCCAAGATAAAGCAAAGCAGTTCGACACATACAACGACACAGAGTTACACATGGAGTAAAACAAACAGAGTCAATAATACAGTACAAACAAGTCTATATATGATGTGAGCAAATGAGGTGAGATAAGGGAGGTAAAGGCAAAAAATGGTGGCAAAGTAAATACAATATAGCAAGTAAAACACTGGAATAGTAGATTTGCAATGGAAGAATGTGCAAAGTAGAAATAAAAATAATGGGGAGCAAAGGAGCAAAATGGTGTCCAGGCATCATGGCATTTGTAGTTCTTATGATAGCTACATTAGCAGCTAATTAACGTTTCATTTTGTGGGGGTAAATACAGGCAAATATATTGATAAAAGTCCCCTTGTCCTACAGAGATTTACACGGTTATCAAAGCATCACACCAGGGTAAGCCTACACGAAACCCAGCCCTTATTTTACGTGTTTCTAAAATCCCCTATGAGAAAAATGAATAGTGGAAAAAATATTGGAACCATTTCCCTGTTTGACCTCTAGGTTTTATGGGTATTATGACTCATACTATGCTACTCTATGGCCAATACATGTAGCATCAGCAATCCAGGGTTTATATGCTGTGTTCACATGTTCGTCGGAACTAGGAAACTCTGACATATCTGACTTGCTGATATGTTGAGCGCAGTACGTGACAACAACCAGTTAGAAAGTCGGACATTTATGAGTTTCCTACTTCTGACTAGCACGTGAACACGGCAATATACATCATTGAGCTGGAATGGCTCATAAAGGTTGCCGAGCTAACAAAACTCCTTTCCATTAGTTACCACACCCACAAAGTCTAAATTAGTTATATCATAAAAATGTATTAAAACAGAAATGTGCTTTTTGGTCTTAATTTACCTGTATGTCTGCATAAATATGTCATAAAATGTGATCTGATCTTCATTTCAGCAACAACAATAGACAAACACAGTCTTCTTAAACTAATAACACACAAACAATTATGCGTTTTCATGTCTTTATTGAACACACCGTGTATGTGAACCCTTGGACTTAGTAACTGGTTTACCCTCCTTTTTGCAGCAATAACCTCAACCAAATATTTTCTGTAGTTGCAGATCAGACCTGCACAACGATCAGGAGGGATTTTGGACCATTCCTCTTTACTAACCAGTTCAGCAATATTCTTTGGATGTCTGGTGTGAACCGCTCTCGAGGTCATGCCACAGCATCTCAATCGGGTTGAAATCAGAACTCCAGATGGCGTATTTTCTTCTGTAGAAGCTATTCTGTTGTTGATTTACTAATGTGTTTTTTGTTGTTGTGCTCTTGCATCACCCAACATCTGTTGAGCTTCAATTGGCGGACAGATAGCCTAACATTCTCCTGCTAAATGTCTTGATAAACTTGGGGATTCATTTTTCTGTCGACGATAGCATGCTGTCCAGGCCCTGAGGCAGCAAAGCAGCCCCAAACCATGAAGCTCCCTCCACCATACTTTACAGTGGGGATGAGGTTTTGATGTTGGTGTGCTGTGCCTTTTTGTCCTCAAAACATAGTGTTGTGTGTTCCTTCCAAACAACTCAACTTTAGTTTCATCTGTCCACAGAATATTTTGCCAATGGCGTTGTGGAACATCCAGGTGCTCTTTAGCAAACTTCAAACATACAGTAATGGATTTTTTTGGACAGCAGTGGCTTCTTCCGTGGTGTCCTCCCATGAACACCATTCTTGTTTAGTGTTTTACGTATCATAGACTCGTCAACAGACATGTTAGCATGTTCCAGAGATTCTGTAAGCCTTTAGCTGAAACTCTAGGATTCTTCTTAGCATTTTGCTCTGTGCTCTTGCAGTCATCTTATATATACAGTGGGGCAAAAAAGTATTTAGTCAGCCACCAATTGTGCAAGTTCTCCTACTTCAAAAGATGAGAGAGGCCTGTAATTTTCATCATAGGTACACTTCAACTATGACAAACAAAATTAGAAACAAAATCCAGAAAATCACATTGTAGGATTTTTGATGAATTTATTTGCAAATTACGGTGGAAAATAAGTATTTGGTCACCTACAAACAAGCAGGATTTCTGGCTCTCACAGACCTGTAACCTCTTCTTTAAGAGGCTCCTCTGTCCTCCACTCGTTACCTGTATTATTGGCACCTGTTTGAACTTGTTATCAGTATAAAAGACACCTGTCCACAACCTCAAACAGTCACACTCCAAACTCCACTATGGCCAAGACCAAAGAGCAGTCAAAGGACACCAGAAACAAAATTGTAGACCTGCACCAGGCTGGGAAGACTGAATCTGCAATAGGTAAGCAACTTGGTTTGAAGAAATCAACTGTGGGAGCAATTATTAGGAAATGGAAGACATACAAGACCACTGATAATCTCCCTCGATCTGGGGCTCCACGCAAGATCTCACTCCGTGGGGTCAAAATGATCACAAGAACGGTGAGCAAAAATCCCAGATTCACACGGGGTGACCTAGTGAATGACCTGCAGAGAGCTGGGACCAAAGTAACAAAGCCTACCATCAGTAACACACTACGCCGCCAGGGACTCAAATCCTGCAGTGCCAGACGTGTCCCCCTGCTTAAGCCAGTACATGTCCAGGCCCGTCTGAAGTTTGCTAGAGAGCATTTGGATGATCCAGAAGAAGATTGGGAGAATGTCATTTGGTCAGATGAAACCAAAATAGAACTTTTTGGTAAAAACTCAACTCGTCGTGTTTGGAGGACAAAGAATGCATCCAAAGATCACCATACCTGCTGTGACGCATGGGGATGGAAACATCATGCTTTGGGGCTGTTTTTCTGCAAAGGGACCAGGACGACTGATCTGTGTAAAGGAAAGAATGAATGGGGCCATGTATCGTGAGATTTTGAGTGAAAACCTCCTTCCATCAGCAAGGGCATTGAAGATGAAACGTGGCTGGGTCTTTCAGCATGACAATGATCCCAAACACACCGCCCGGGCAACGAAGGAGTGGCTTCGTAAGAAGCATTTCAAGGTCCTGGAGTGGCCAAGCCAGTCTACAGATCTCAACCCCATAGAAAATCTTTGGAGAGAGTTGAAAGTCCGTGTTGCCCAGCAACAGCCCCAAAACATCACTGCTCTAGAGGAGATCTGCATGGAGGAATGGGCCAAAATAGCAGCAACATTGTGTGAAAACCTTGTGAAGACTTACAGAAAACTTTTGACCTTTGTCATTGCCAACAAAGGGTATATAACAAAGTATTGAGATACTTTTGTTATTGACCAAATACTTATTTTCCACCATATTTTGCAAATAAATTCATTAAAAATCCTACAATGTGATTTTCTGGATTTTTTTTCTCATTTTGTCTGTCATAGTTGAAGTGTACCAATTGGTAGTTACAGTCTTGTCTCATCACTGCGAGTCCCGCACGGACTCAGGAGAGGCGAAAGCAGAGAGCCGTGCGTCCCCCGAAACACAACCCAACCAAGCCGCACTGCTTCTTGACACAATGCCCACTTAACCTGGAAGCCAGCCGCACCAATGTGTCAGAGAAAACACCGTTCACTTGACGACCATGTCAGCGTGCACTGCGCCCGGTCCGCCACAGAAGTTACTAGTGCGCGATGGGACAAGGACATCCCTGCCGGCCAAACCTTCCCCTAACCCGGACGACGCTGGGCCAATTGTGCACTTCCCCATGGATCTCCAGGTCGTGGCCAGTTGCGACAGAACCTGGACTCGAACCCAGAATCTGGACTGATGAACATCAAGGCTTTTAGAGATACTTTTGTAACCATTTCCAGCTTTATGCAAGTCAACAATTCTTAATCTTAGGTGTTTTGAGATCTATTTTGTTCAAGGCATGGTTCACATCAGGCAATGCTTCTTATGAATAGCAACATTTTGTGAGTGTTTTTTATAGGGCAGGGCAGCTCGAACCAACATCTCCAATCTTGTCTCATTAATTGGACTCCAGGTTAGCTGACTCCTGACTCCAATTAGGTTTTGGAGAAGTCATTAGCCTGGGGGTTCACATACTTTTTCCAACCTACACTGTGAAATGTTAAATGATGTATTCAATAAAGACAAGAAAAATACAATAATTTGTGTGTTATTAATTTTAGCACAATGTGTTTGTCTATGTTTGTGTCTTAGATGAAGATCAGATCAAATTTGATTACCAATTTATGCAGAAATCCAGGTAATTCCAAAGGGATCGCATACTTTTTCTTGCCACTGTACAAACACCATGTTATGATTACGGACAAAAAAATTAGGCTTGAACAAATCTCCAAATCAAATTTAATTTGTCACTGTGGCAAAGAAGGGGGTGGAGTGGTAAATGGCAGATATGTGAGAGCAGAACTAATAAACGGGCTCTGCCCGATCACTAAAATGGCCACCCCTGTCCGAACTACAGATCACAAAATGGCCGACCACCAAAACTACAAGTCCCAGAAGCAAGGGGAACCCTCAGAAGGTGGAGCCAACCCACAGATAAAGGGTCAAGAAAAACCAGGAAGAGAAGAAGAGAGTGCTGGAAGGATCTATGAACAATAGAGAAAGAGACAATAGAGATTGGCTGGATTTACCGTGTATGAGCTGGACTGTTTTGGACTTACCTATTGGCGTTTGGACTTACCTATTGGCTTTTGGACCTGGACCTACCGAGAACCCGATTCGTGTACCGAACCCTGCTATCCTTGACCTCGCCTACGGCCTGGGTGGACCAGGACGGAGAAACAAACACACAGGTACTGCCCTGTTCGAAAGAACTCTCATTCTTGGGTGATTTGGTAACAGTTTACCACTTAGTTTGTGACAAACGCTCCTAACCTTGAAGAGGTTTGCCACAGTCACATACACATGGTTAGCAGATGTTAATGCGAGTGTAGCGAAATGCTTGTGCTTCTAGTTCCGACAATACAGTAATAACCAACAAGTAATCTAACTAACAATTCCAAAACTACTGTCTTATACACACAAGTGTAAGGGGATAAAAATATGCACATAAAGATATATGAATGAGTGATGGTACAGAGCAGCATAGGCAAGATACAGTAGATGGTATCGAGTACAGTATATACATATGAGATGAGTATGTAAACAAAGTGGCATAGTTAAAGTGGCTAGTGATACATGTATTACATAAAGATGCAGTAGATGATATAGAGTACAGTATATACGTATTCATATGATATGAATAATGATGGGTATGTAAACATATTAGGTAGCATTGTTTAATTAAAGTGGCTTGTGATATATTTTACATCATTTCCCATCAATTCCCATTATTAAGGTGGCTGGAGTTGAGTCAGTGTGTTGGCAGCAGCCACTCAATGTTAGTGGTTGCTGTTTAACAGTCTGATGGCCTTGAGATAGAAGCTGTTTTTCAGTCTCTCGGTCCCAGCTTTGATGCACCTGTACTGACCTCGCCTTCTGGATGGTAGCGGGGTGAACAGGCAGTGGCTCGGGCGGTTGTTGTCCTTGATGATCTTTATGGCTTTCCTGTAACATCGGGTGGTGTAGGTGTCCTGGAGGGCAGGTAGTTTGCCCCCGGTGATGCGTTGACCTATTCCAACTAAACTACTGCAGACCTAGACTGGTCTTCCCCCGGACAGTGTATGCAAACTACTACCCTCTGGAGAGCCTTACGGTTGTGGGCGGAGCAGTTGCCAGTACCAGGCGGTGATACAGCCCGCCAGGATGCTCTCGATTGTGCATCTGTAGAAGTTTGAGTGCTTTTGGTGACAAGCCAAATTTCTTCAGCCTCCTGAGGTTGAAGAGGCGCTGCTGCGTTTCTTCACGATGCTGTCTGTGTGAGTGGACCAATTCAGTTTGTCTGTGACGTGTATGCCGAGGAACTTAAAACTTACTACCCTCTCCACTACTGGGTCCTGTGTGGCTCAGTTGTAGAGCATGTCTTGAAACCTGCTGATTTGGATAACCCAAGGGCGTGGGAGAGATTGGGAGAGCCCGGCTGGGACCACCCATATGTAAAAGTAGTGGCCCCAGCCGACTTGAAGTCGCTTTGGACAAAATGTCTGCTAAATGGGATATATTATATATTATTAGACGGACTGTTCCATCGATGTGGATAGGGGTGTTCCCGGTCTGCTTTTCCTGAAGTCCACAATCATCTCCAGTTTTGTTGACGTGCGTGTGAGGTTATTTTCCTGGTGTCACCACACTCCGATGGGATTCCTCACCTCCTCCCTGTAGGCCGTCCCGTCGTTGTTGGTAATCAACCCTTCCACTGTTGTGTCGTCCGCAAACTTGATGATTGAGTTGGAGGCGTGCGTGGCCACGCAGTCGAGGACTTTGGCTTTTCTCAGGAAAAGCTTATCAAGGCATCAAGCTCATTGATGCTCTCCGAGGGGAACCTGGGGGCTAAATGATAAGAATGTTAAGTTTGAAAAGGGCTGGTAATTGTGACAGCCTTTGAGATAGATGGGTATGGAGAGAGAGAGAATGACCACTTGGGAGAGATGAGGATCCCGGTGCCACCACCCGCTGACCAGAAGCTCTCGGGGTGTGCGGAACACGTGGGCGGACGAAGAGAGAGCAGTAGAGTAGCTGTTTTTCAGTCTCTCGGTCAAAGCAGGACCTGCTGGCCGCAGATCCAGTTCCAGAGGTGAACAGGGAGTACAGGAGAGGGCTCAGACACAAATCTTGTGTTGTAATTCTGACGTACAACAATACCTTTCAGAGTTTTGGCATTTTCATCTCACAAACCCCCAAAAAACATACACCAAACAGCCTGTGAGGAGTGCTACGCGAACAAGCCTAACACAGAATACAAAAAACGGAAGTCAGGGAAACCAGAAAGAGGTATTCTGCACGTTTTCAAGTTAAAAGTCTCTATTACTCCTTAGTTGAGTTTACTTCACTGCACTTGAAGAAACTTTCAAAGATCTTGAAATGTTCCGTATTGACTGACCTTCATGTCTGAAAGTAATGATGGACTGTCGTTTCTCTTTGCTTATTTGAGCTATTCTTGCCATAATATGAACTTGGTATTTTATCTAAATAGGGCTTTCTGTATACCCCGCCTACCTTGTCACAACACAACTGATTGGCTCAAACGCATTAAGAAGGAAAGAAATTCCACAAATTAACTTTAAACAAGGCACACCTGTTAATTGAAATGAATTCCTGGTGACTACCTCACGAAGTTGGTTGAGAGAATGCCAAGAAGTTTACATACACTCAATTAGTATCTGGTAGCATTGCCTTTAAATTGTTTAACTTGGGTCAAACATTTCGGGTAGCCTTCCACATGCTTCCCACAATAAGTTGGGTGTATTTTGCCCCAATTCCTTCTGACAGAGCTGGTGTAACTGAGTCAGGTTTGTAGGCCTCCTTGCTCTCACGCTTTTTCAGTTCTACCCACAAATTTTCTATAGGCTTGAGGTCAGGGCTTTGTGATGGCCACTCCAATACCTTGACTTATTGTCCTTAAGCCATTTTGCCACAACTTTGGAAGTATGCTTGGGGTCATTGTCCATTTGGAAGACCCATTTGTGACCAAGCTTTAACTTCCTGACTGATGTCTTGATATGTTGCTTCAATATATCCACATAATTTTCCTTTCCTCATGATGCCATCTATTTTGTGAAGCACACCAGTCCCTCCTGCAGCAAAGCACCCCCACAACTTATGCTGCCATCCCCATGCTTCACGGCTGGGATGGTGTTCTTCGGCTTGCAAGCCTCCCCCTTTTTCCTCCAAACATAACAATGGTCATTATGGCCGAACAGTTCTATTTTTTTTCCATCAGACCAGAGGACATTTTTCCAAAAAGTACAATCTTTATCCCCATGTGCAGTTGCAAACCATAGTCTGACTTTTTTATGGCGGTCTTAAAGCAGTAGCTTCTTCCTTGCTGAGCGGCCTTTCAGGTCGATATAGGACTAATTTTACTGTGGATATAGATACTTTTGTACCGGTTTCCTCCACACAAGGTCCTTTGCTGTTGTTCTGGGATTGATTTGCACTTTTCGCACCAAAGTAAATTAATCTCTAGGAGACAGAACTCGTCTCCTTCCTGAGCGGTATGTTGGCTACGTGGTCCCATGATGTTTATTCTTGCGCACTATTGTTTGTACAGATGAACGTGGTACCTTCAGGCATTTGAAATTGCACCCAAGGAGGTCTACCATTTTTTTTCTGAGGTCTTGGCTGATTTCTTTTGATTTTCCCATGATGTCAAGCAAAGATGCACTGAGTTTGAAGGTAGGCTTTGAAATAAAATCCACAGGTACACCTCCAATTGACTTAAATGATGTCAATTAGCCTATCGGAAGCTTCTAAAGCCATGACATAATTTTCTGGAATTTTCCATGTTGTTTAAAGGCACAGTTAACTTAGTGTATGTAAACTTCTGACCCACTGGAATTGTGATACAGTGAATTATAATTCAAATAATCTGTCTGTAAACAATTTTTGGAAAAATTACTTGTGTCATGCACAAAGTAGATGTCCTAACCGACTTGGCAAAACTATAGTTTGTTTACAAGAAATTTGTGGAGTGGTTGAAAATGAGTTTTAATGACTCCAACCTCAGAGTATGTAAACTTCCGACTTCAACTGTAGCTACCTTTAATCAATTGGTTGATTTAAAAAAAAATGTAACCTTGATTTAACTAGGCAAATCAGTTAAGAACAAATTCTTATTTACAGTGATGACCAACTGGGGAACAGTGGGTTAACTGCCTTGTTCATGGGCAGAAGGACAGATTTTTACCTTATCAGCTCGGGGATTCGATCCAGCAACCTTTCGGTTACTGGCCCAAAGCTCTAACCAGTAGGCTATGTATGTATTTGTATGTTCACTAATACATTTGTTTTAGTATTAATTTAGTTTGATGTAACTTAGGTTTAGGTCAGGGGAAGACAAGTAGGCCTAAAAGGATTTTAAAAACTATAATTCTTCCTCAGTCCTTCAAGAACTTGAAAATAACAGTTATGATTAAAAATGTTTTCCTGGAAATCAGTAAATTGAAATAAATTCATTAGGCCCTAATTTATGTATTTCGCATGACTGGGAATACAGATACGCATCTGTTGGTCATAGATACCTTTAAAAAAAAGGTAGGGGCGTGGATCATAAGATGACCAGCAGGGTCAGGTAAGAAAGCTAACGTTTATTAAGTTCCTTGCTCAGAACATGAGAACATATGAAAGCTGGTGGTTCCTTCACAAGTGCAGTCTCAGTGCTATGATGGGGTCTAAAACCAGACGGAAGCGGTTCGTATACATTGTTTGTCAGGAAGGAAGTGAGTTGTTGTTCAACAGATTTCTCAAAATATTTTGAGAGGAATGGGAGATTCGATATAGGCCGATAGTTTTTTAGATTTTCTGGGTCAAGGTTTGGCTTTTTCAAGACTGACTTTATTACTGCCACTTTCAGTGAGTTTGGTACACATCCGGTGGATGGAGAGTAATTTATTATGTTCAACATAGGAGGGCCAAGCACAGGAAGCAGCTCTTTCAGTAGTTTAGTTGGAATAGGGACCAGTATGCAGCTTGAAGGTCAATGTGTCAAGAGATATAGTAATTAATTAAAAAACTTGAGTGTCTCCCTTGATCATAGGTTTTGGCAGTGTTGTGCAGACTCAGGACAACTGAGCTTTGGAGAAATACGCAGATTTAAAGAGGAGTCCGTAATTTGCTTTCTAATGATCGTGATCCTTTCGTCAAATAAGTGCATGCATTTATCACTGCTGAAGTGAAAGCCATCCTCTCTTGGTAATGCTGCTTTTTAGTTAGCTTTGCGGCAGTATCAAAAATACATTTAGGATTGTTCTTATTTTCCTCAATTAAGTTGGAAAAATAGGATGATCGAGCAGCAGTGAGGACTTATCAATACTGCACGGTACCGTCTTTCCAAGCTCGTCGGAAGACTTCCAGTTTGGTGTGGCACCATTTCCGTTCCAATTTTCTGTAATTTGTTTGGAAACGTGCTTCAGAGCTCGGGTATTTTCTGTATACCAGGGAGCTAGTTTCTTATGACAAATGTGTTTTTGTTTTTAGGGGTGCGACTGCATCTAGGGTATTACGCAAGGTTAAATTGAGTTCCTCAGGTGGTTAACTGATTTTTGTACTCTGACGTCCTTGGGTAGGTGGAGAGAGTTTGGAAGGGCATCTAGGAATCATTGGGTTTTATAGCACGGCTTATGATGATCCTTGTTTGGGGTCTGTACAGATTATTTGTTGCAATTGCAAACGTAATACAATGGTGGTCCGATAGTCCAGGAATATGAGGAAAAACATTAAGACCCACAACATTTATTCCAAGGGACAAAACTAGGTCCAGAGTATGACTGGCGGTGAGTAGGTCCGGAGACATGTTGGACAAAACCCACTTAGTCGATGATGGCTCCGAAAGCTTTTTGGAGTGGGTCTGTGGACTTTTCCATGTGGATATTAAAGTCACCAAAAATATGAAAATGATCTGCCATGACTACAAGGTCCGATAGGAATCCAGGGAACTCAGTGAGGAATGCCGTATGTGGCCCAGTAGGCCTGTCAATAGTAGCTATAAAAAGTGATTGAGTGCGTAGATTTCAACACAGTAAATTCATCAAGCTTAAGCCATGTTTCAGTCAGGCCAATCACATTAAGATTATGATCAGTGATTAGTTAATTGACTATAACTGCCTTGGAAGTGAGGAATCTAACATTAAGTAGCCCTATTTTGAGATGTGAGATATCACAATCTCTTTCAATAAATGACAGGAATGGAGGAGAACTTTATTTCAGTGAGATTGCTGAAGCGAACACCGCCATGTTTAGTTTTGCCCAACCTAGATCGAGGCACAGACACTGTCTTAATGGGATAGCTGAGCTGACTACACTGACTGTGCTAGTGGCAGTCAGCCTGCCAGCTTAGTGGAGTCTAACAGCCAAACAGTTTTCAACCAGCGATTGAGTTGTGAGATATTGCTGTAGAGCTCATCACTCCCCCTAACTGGGAGGGGGCCAGAGACAATTACTCGATGCCGACACATCTTTCTAGCTGATTTATACGCTGAAGCTATGTTGTGCTTGGTGACCTCTGACTGTTTCATCCTAACATCGTTGGTGCTGAAGTGGATAACAATATCCCTATACTCGCCAGTTTTAGCTTTAGCCAGCACCATCTTCAGATTAGCCTTAACATCGGTAGCCCTGCCAACTCTTAAACAGTGTAGAGTCACCAATGACTAGGGTGTTCAATTTGTCAGAGCTAATGGTGGGAGGCTTCGGCGTTTAGACCCCATAACGCGAGGAGTAGAGACCAGAGAAGGCTCGGCCGCTGACTCCAACCAACCGGTGGAAAGTTTCTGTCGGCTGAATGAGTGACACCGGTTGAGCATTCCTACAGCATTTCCTTCCAGAAGCCATGAGAAAATTGTCAGGCTGTGGGGACTGTGTGAGGGGATTTATACTACTATCTCTACTTATTGGTGGCACAGACGCTGTTTTATCCTTTCCTACACTTAAATGACCCTTG
Source organism: Oncorhynchus masou masou (assembly GCF_036934945.1). Classification (NCBI taxonomy): domain Eukaryota; kingdom Metazoa; phylum Chordata; class Actinopteri; order Salmoniformes; family Salmonidae; genus Oncorhynchus; species Oncorhynchus masou. The sequence goes on along the minus strand of NC_088217.1, from coordinate 27,792,803 downwards.
CCTAACGATTGAGTCTGAAGCTGGGCTTGCAGCACAGCTATCTTCGCCATAAGGCGATCGTTCTCCTGTATATTATGAGTACAGCGACTGCAATTAGAAGGCATAATGTTAATGTTGGAGGTCCTTACAAACCACGTCCAGATAAAGCGTCCGGGGTGAAAAAGTGTAATGAAAAAAGTTGAGCAAGGGAATTTTTAAAAATAAAACGATAATTAAGAGTAAAAACCGTAAAGTTGGCAGGTAGCAAGGTATGGTTGGCAACAAACCGCACAGCAGCACGTAAACAAGTCTACAAGTTGTCTTGCTGAAACATGAGGTGATGCGGTGGGTGAATGGCATGACAATGGGCCTCAGGATCTTGTCATGGTATCACTGTGCATTCAAATTGCCATCGATAAAATGCAATTGTTTTCATTAGTCCGTAGCTTATGCCTGCCCATACCATAACCCCGCCACCACCATGGGCACTCTGTTCACAACGCTGATATCAGCAATCGTCTCGCCCACATGACGCCATACAAGCTGTCTGCCATCTGCCCAGTACAGTTGAAACCGGGATTCATCAATGAAGAGCACACTTCTCCAGCATGCCAGAGGCCATGGAAAGTGAGCATTTGCCCACTGAAGTCAGATACGACGCTGAACTGCAGTCAGGTCAAGTCCCTGGTGAGGACGACGAGCACGCAGATGAGCTTCCCTGAGACGCTTCCTGACAGTTTGTGCAGAAATTCTTAGGTTGTGCAAACCCACAGTTTCATCAGCTGTCCAGGTGGCTGGTCTCAGAGGATCCTGCGAGGGAAGAAGTCGGATGTGGAGGTCCTGGGCTGGGCTGGCAGGATTACACATGGTCTGCGGTTGTGAGGCTGGTTGAACATACTGCTAAAAATTCTCTAAAATGACGTTTAATTCTCTTTAATTGTTTAATTTCTAATTTTCTCTGGTTTGACATACTGCAAAAAATGGTCTAAAATTACATTTAATTCTCTAAAATTACGAATTTAATTAACTTTAATTTCTCTGGCAACAGCTCTGGTGGACATTCCTGCAGTCAGCATGCCGATTGCAACTGCCCTCAACTTGAGACATATGTGGCATTGTGTTGTGTGACAAAACTGTGGCCTTTTATTGTCCCCAGCACAAGGTGCACATGTGTAATGATCGTGATGGTGCTTCAGGTTCTTCATATGCCACACCTGTCAGGTGGATTGGCTATCTTGCCCATTTCTCCCCAAAGGAGAAATGCACAGGATGTAAACACATTTGTGCACAACATTTGAGAGAAATAAGCTTTTGTGTGCATGGACAATTTCTGGATCAAAACATAGGACCAACAATTTACATGTTGCGTTTATATTTTGTTCATTGTAGCTTTTTGTTCACATATTTTTTATGTAATTTTTATGTGTAGACCTACAGTGTGTGCAACACGATGAAAAAGGGTAAGCAAAAGAAAGTGACATTTTACCCTATCTGGCAACAGACATCATTCACAACAATAGGCTATTCTTCCGCAATCTATTTTTAGAAACATGTTTCTCTTTTTTCTTCTTTTTGACGTCCTCGACCATTGAATTGTGTATCTCTAAGTCCCTGACATCGACAGATCTGACCTACGTCACATGCAGGGATTCCACCAACGTCAATGGGAACCCTTGATTTACGTCATCGGAGAGACTGGCCCTCATTGTTCTTCGCGAGACAAGCATCTCCCATTCTATCGAATACGAAACAGTGAATGGAACAAGGGGGAGTTAATTTAGCTGGAAAACAAGCATCAAAAAGCAGTGAAGAAAAGCCCACTTTGTTTTAAGGACTTTGCTGTTTTGTTGATCTTCTTGTGTCTTTTGAAATGACTTCAATATAGAAAGCAGAAGAGTAAACATGCAGAGCTGTGTAAACATATAAAGCATGCAGACAGACAGTAGAGATTAACCTGAAAAATCGGACTGGCTGGGAGTGAAATGACGACGAGTGTTGCGCTTTGAGATTGATGTGGAAAAAAAGCGAAACTACGGACAAGAGGATAGTTACAACAACATGATGATGCTCAGGCAAGTTAAGGTTTTTTCTAAAGCTTTTATTTTAAGAAAAATGTATGTTTGCAAAGGCTACATCCCACATCACCTATAAATAGCCTACTTATGTAAAAAATATTAGCAAAATAGGCAACACAAGTAGCCTTTGCACTGCATGTAGGTTAACGGTTTACGTTCATTGTCAGTCTTGTCCTGGTGGCAGAACTGAGCTATTTCCCCTTAGATAGAGCTGCTAACTCAAAAGTGGGTATATTCTAAAAATTCCTGAAAACATAAATGTGCTTTTTGTTCTTTATGTAAGGTTAGGGTTAGGCATTAGGGTTAGCAGTGTGGTTAAGGTTAGGGAAAAAATCTGATTTTATGACTTTGAAGCTGTGCCAAATAGTGCACACTCTGCTGAGCTGCCTCTAGTCTAGAACAAGATGCATGACTAAAAAGGCTAACCTGCGTACTGCATGTTCAAATTATTCATCACATAATGTCTCTTTCAAATAATAATCAGGAATCAAGAATGTCCAATCCTGTCCACTCACATTTTGTAATTATTGCATATACAGTACCATATACAGTACCAGTACCAGAATAATAGTGAAGACACTGAAATAGCCCATATGGAATCATGTAGTAACCAAATCAAAATATATTTTAGATTTTAGGTTCTTCAAAGAAGCCATCCTTTGCCTTGATGACAGCTTTGCACACTCTTGGTATTCTCTCAACCAGCTTCACCTGGAATGCTTTTCCAACAGTCTTGAATGAGTTCCCACATAATGCTGAGCACTTGTTGGCTGCTATTCCTTCACTCTGCGGTCCAACTCATCCCAAACCATCTCAATTGGGTTGAGGTCGGGGGATTGTGGAGGCCAGGTCATCTGATGCAGCACTCCATCACTCTCCTTCTTGGTCAAATGGCCCTTACACATGCCTGGAGGTGTGTTGGGTCATTGTCCTGTTGAAAAACTAATGATAGTCCCACTAAGCGCAAACCAGATGGGATGTTGTATTGCAGCAGAATGCTGTGGTAGCCGTGATGGTTAAGTGTGCCTTGAAATCTAAATAAATCACTGACAGTGTCGTGACTTTACTTTCATTAATCTGGTGACTGTTATTTATCTAATCAACTATCTAGGTTTAATTGTTACCCAATTAAATGTATCATGTAACAATTAGCTCATTAGGAATTGGGACACCACGAGAGCGGTTCTTTAAAGAGTAACCATCTCTCGAATTAAACTCTAAAAGTCTTAATCTAGCACATCTATAAACAGTCAATTTATTAATCATAACCTCGTATCATATCATCATTCTGAACAGTCGTAACCTCCTTGCATCTGCAAAAACCCGAGCCTTACTAATGATTCAGTACTACACAAATTTGTTTAATTATTTATTTACTAGCTAACTAAATGGTATCACAGGATAAACTGACTGACATAATATGACTGCTTGTTACAAAAGTCATGAGTTGTGAGAGAGAGGGGGGGGGGTGAGAGACAGAGGGGATGAGAGAGAGCGAGAAAGAGAGAGATAATACTTTGGTACATTTAGAAACTACTCTCACAGTAATCATATACTTTGCACATGAACCGTCGCCCTCTTTGAGTAAGAAATCATGAATGTATTTTCGTGAAATGTCTTCGTGTATTTCTGTCGGAAACAGGCCACCTTGGAAAGGGAGTTGGGCCTTTTCTACTGTTGTTCTCCACTGCTGTGGTCCGGTATCCGGTGACTTGTAGTGTAGTTTGGAAAAGAACTACAGAGTTTATTCTACTTCCATTCGCTCTGGAAGATGCTTCTTTGAAGATAGGCTAGCCAGCCGTGTCAATGGTTTCCAGTGGGGTGATGAGAGTAGCATAATACGATTAATGGAATGATCCCACTTAAATGAGCTTTTCTAGATACTTTACTTAGGACAGCTAATCAGCTGTACCACTGACTGTTCGGGAGGTGACTTTATTGTCTCTACCTCGTGTTGATATTCAGAGTTCAAACCACTTTAATTGCGAGCTGCAGCTCAATGTCTTTCTGGTCTGATATGTTAATTCTTAATCCATTATTTTATACAGTTTGTTCAAAAGGGCGATTCCGCCAGGCTGACATGCTCTCTGACCTCACTCAAGGGGGCGGTGACTATTTCCTTGTACAAAGTTATGGAAACAATTATAGTTTCTAAAATCACATCCCTCTCTTAACAAAAACACTTGCAAAATGTTTCATAATTCATGCACAATGCATCGGATGGACACTTCATGCATATAGTTGGTATACTTTCCAATTTGCAGTATTTCCTTTTAACATTTTTCATGACATCACAAAATAACAACCAAATCAGTGTTGTTTTAGGTCGCCTCTAACCATTCCCCACATTCTATGTTAGAAATATTGTTCCAGTATTCACTTTAGAACGTGTTAGCATTTGGCGGGAAAAGGTCTGTGTAGACAAAGGCACATTCCTGTGGTGAATATTGGAGAGGGAGATGCTGAATGTTCTATCCCTTGATTTACAACAGGGTGTGAGCTGTCAACCCCCCACCAGTTCCCTTTTCCCACCCTCTGCAGGTGAGAGGGGGTCCGGTTGAAGTTATTTATTGCAATGCTGATCTGACTTATTTGGATCCTCACAGGGCAGTCACCAGCAAAGCACCACCACACTATCACACCTGCTCCTCCATGCTTCACGGTGGGAACCACAGATGCAGAGATCATCAAATTGCAATGAAAATAGCCTGGGTAGCCATTTGATTAGCTGTTCAGGAGTCTCATGGCTTGGGGGTAGAAGCTGTTTGGAAGCCTCTTGGGCCAAGACTTGGCGCTCTGGTACTGCTTGCCATGCGGTAGCAGAGAGAACGGTCTATGCTGGAGTGCACCAGCTGTTGTTTACATATATGCAATTGCCCCCACCCTGTGTTTTCCCAGAGGCTGCTGTTCTATCCTGCCGATAGTGTATAACCCGCCAGCTGTATGTTCTTAATGTCGTCGTTCAGCCACGACTCAGTGAAACATAATATATTACAGTTTTTAATGTCCTGTTGGTAGGATATACATGCTTTCAGTTCGTCCTATTTATTTTCCAGTGATTGAACGTTAGCTAGTAGGACGGAAGGGAACGGTAGATTAGCCACTCGTCTCCCGAGTGCAGCAATCTCCCGATTGCAGCAATTCGACCAAGAAGGCCTGATTCACACAGCCTCCTCTGAACAGTAATGTTGACATGTGTCTGTTACATGAACTTTGTGAAGCATTTATTTGGGCTGCAATCTGAGGTGCAGTTATTCTAATGAACTTATCCTCTGCAGCAGAAGTATCTCTGGGTCTTCCTTTCCTGTGGTGGTCCTCATGAGAGCCAGTTTCATCATAGCTCTTGATGGTCTTTGCAACTGCACTTGAAGAAACTTTCAAAGTTCTTGAAATGTTTCGTATTGACTGACCTTCATGTCTGAAAGTAATGATGGGCTGTCGTTTCTCTTTGCTTATTTGATTTTTTTCTTGCCATAATATGGACTTAGTCTTTTATCCAAATAGGACTATCTTCTGTATATCCCCCCTACCTTGTCACAACACAACTGATTGGCTCGAACGCACTAAGAAGGAAAGAAATTCCACAAATTAACTTTAAACAAGGCACACCTGTTAATTGAAATGCATTCCAGGTGACTACCTCATGAAAAGCATTCCAGGTGAAGCTGGTTGAGAGAATGCCAAGAGTGTGCAAAGCTGTCATCAAGGCAAAGGGTGGCAACTTTCAAGAATCTCAAATATAAAATATGTTTAGATTTTTTAAACTTTTGTGGTTACTACATGATTCCATTTGGGTTATTTCATAGTTTTGATGTCTTCACTATTATTCTACAAAGTAAAAAAATTGAAATAAACCTTATGAGTAGGTGTATCCAGACTTTTGACTGATACTGTATGTATATATATATATATTTTTTTTTTTTTATGAATTTATTTGCAAATTATGGTGGAAAATAAGTATTTGTTCAATAACAAAAGTTTATCTCAATACTCTGTTATATACCCTTTGTTGGCAATGACAGAGGTCAAACGTTTTCTGTAAGTCTTCACAAGATTTACACACACTTGCTGGTATTTTAGCCCATTCCTCCATGCAGATCTCCTCTAGAGCAGTGATGTTTTGGGGCTGTTGCTGGGCAACACGGACTTTCAACTCCCTCCAAAGATCTTCTATGGGGTTGAGATCTGGAGACTGGCTAGGCCACTCCAAGACCTTGAAATGCTTTTTACGGAGCCACTCCTTCGTTGCCCGGGCGGTGTGTTTGGGATCATTGTCTTGCTGAAAGACCCAGCCACGTTTCATCGTCAATGCCCTTGCTGATGGAAGGAGGTTTTCACTCTAAATCTCACAATACTTGACCCCATTCATTCTTTCCTTTACACGGATCAGTCGTCCTGGTCCCTTTGAAGAAAAACAGCCCCAAAGCATGATGTTTCCACCCCCATGCTTCACAGTAGGTATGGTGTTCTTTGGAGGCAACTCAGCATTCTTTGTCCCCCAAACACAGCGAGTTGAGTTTTTACCAAAAAGGTCTATTTTGGTTTCATCTGACCAAATGACATTCTCCCAATCTTCTTCTGGATCATCCAAATGCTCTCTAGCAAACTTCAGACGGGCCTGGACATGTACTTGCTTAAGCAGGGGGACACGTCTGGCACTGCAGGATTTGAGTCCCTGGCGGCGTAGTGTGTTACTGATGGTAGGCTTTGTTACTTTGGTCCCAGCTCTCTGCAGGTCCTTCACTAGGTCCCCCCGTGTGGTTCTGGTATTTTTGCTCACCGTTCTTGTGATCATTTTGACCCCACGGGTTGAGATCTTGCGTGGAGCCCCAGCTCGAGGGAGATTATCAGTGGTCTTGTATGTCTTCCATTTCCTAATAATTGCTCCCACAGTTGATTTCTTCAAACCAAGCTGCTTACCTATTGCAGATTCAGTCTTCCCAGCCTGGTGCAGGTCTACAATTTTGTTTCTGGTGTCCTTTGACAGCTCTTTGGTCTTGGCCATAGTGGAGTTTGGAGTGTGACTGTTTGAGGTTGTGGACAGGTGTCTTTTATACTGATAACAAGTTCAAACAGGTGCCATTAATTCAGGTAACGAGTGGAGGACAGAGGAGCCTCTTTAAGAAGAAGTTACAGGTCTGTGAGAGTCAGAAGTCTTGCTTGTTTGTAGGTGTATAGATATACAGCGGGGCAAAAAAGTATTTAGTCAGCCACCAATTGTGCAAGTTCTCCCTCTTTCAAAAGATGAGAGAGGCCTGTAATTTTCATCATAGGTACACATATACAGTGGGGAGAGCAAGTATTTGATACAATGACGATTTTGCAGGTTTTCCCTACTTACAAAGCATGTAGAGGTCTGTAATTTATGTGAGAGACTGTGAGAGATGGAATCTAAAACAAAAATCCAGAAAATCACATTGTATGATTTGTAAGTAATTAATTTGCATTTTATTGCATGACATAAGTATTTGATACATCAGAAAAGCAGAACTTAATATTTGGTACAGAAACCTTTGTTTGCAATTACAGAGATTATACGTTTCCTGTAGTTCTTGACCTGGTTTGCACACACTGCAGCAGGGATTTTGGCCCACTCCTCCATACAGACCTTCACCAGATCCTTCAGGTTTCGGGGCTGTCGCTGGTCAATACGGACTTTTAGCTTCCTCCAAAGATTTTCTATTGGGTTCAGGTCTGGAGACTGGCAAGGCCACTCTAGGACCTTGAGATGCTTCTTACGGAACCAATCCTTAGTTGCCCTGGCTGTGTGTTTCGGCTCGTTGTCGTGCTGGAAGACCCAACCACAACCCATCTTCAATGCTCTTACTGAGGGAAGGAGGTTTTTGGCCAAGATCTCACGATACATGGCCCCATCCATCCTCCCCTCAATATGGTGCAGTCGTCCTGTCCCCTTTGCAGAAAAGCATCCCCAAAGAATGATGTTTCCACCTCCATGCTTCTCGGTTGGGATGGTGTTCTTGTGGTTGTACTCATCCTTCTTCTTCCTCCAAACACGACGAGTGGAGTTTAGACCAAAAAGCTCTATTTTTTTTTGTCTCATCAGACCATATGACCTTCTCCCATTCCTCCTCTGGATCATCCAAATGGTCATTGGCAAACTTCAGACGGGCCTGGACATGCGCTGGCTTGAGCAGGGGGACCTTGCCTGCGCTGCAGGATTTTAATCCATGACGGCGTAGTGTGTTACTAATGGTTTTCTTTGAGACTGTGGTCCCAGCTCTCTTCAGGTCATTGACCAGGTCCTGCCGTGTAGTTCTAGGCTGATCCCTCACCTTCCTCATGATCATTGATGCCCCACGAGGTGAGATCTTGCATGGAGCCCCAGACCGAGGGTGATTGACCATCATCTTGAACTTCTTCCATTTTCTAATAATTGTGCCAACAGTTGTTGCCTTCTCACCAAGCTGCTTGCCTATTGTCCTGTAGCCCATCCCAGCCTTGTGCAGGTTTACAATTTTATCCCTCATGTCCTTACACAACTCTCTGGTCTTGGCCATTGTGGAGAGGTTGGAGTCTGTATGATTGAGTGTGTGGACAGGTGTCTTTTATTCACGTAACGAGTTCAAATAGGTCAAATCAAATCAAATGTATTTATATAAATCAGCTGATATCTCAAAGTGCTGTACAGAAACCCAGCCTAAAACCCCAAACAGCAAGCAATGCAGGTGTAGAAGCACATATAAAAACTCCCTAGAAAGGCCAAAACCTAGGAGGACACCTAGAGAGGAACCAGGCTATGTGGGGTGGCCAGTCCTCTTCTGGCTGTGCCGGGTGGAGATTATAACAGAACATGGCCAAGATGTTCAAATGTTCATAAATGACCAGCATGATCAAATAATAATAATCACAGGCAGAACAGTTGAAACTGGAGCAGCAGCACGGCCAGGTGGACTGGGGACAGCAAGGAGTCATCATGTCAGGTAGTCCTGAGGCATGGTCCTAGGGCTCAGGTCCTCCGAGAAAGAGATAATTAGAGAGAGCATACTTAAATTCACACAGGACACCGAATAGGACAGGAGAAGTACTCCAGATATAACAAACTGACCCTAGCCCCCCGACACATAAACTACTGCAGCATAAATACTGGAGGCTGAGACAGGAGGGGTCAGGAGACACTGTGGCCCCATCCGAGGCCCCCCCCGGACAGGTCCAAACAGGAAGGATATAACCCCACCCACTTTGCCAAAGCACAGCCCCCACACCACTAGAGGGATATCTTCAACCACCAACTTACCATCCTGAGACAAGGCCGAGTATAGCCCACAAAGATCTCCGCCACGGCACAACCCAAGGGGGGGGCGGCGCCAACCCAGACAGGATGATCACAGGCACAGTTAATACAGGTAATGAGTGGAGAACAGGAGGGCTTCTTAAATAAAAACTAACATGTCTGTGAGAGACGGAATTCTTACTGGTTGGTAGGTGATCAAATACTTATGTCATGCAATAAAATGCAAATTAATTACTTAAAAATCATACAATGTGATTTTCTGGATTTTTGTTTTAGATTTCCGTCTCTCACAGTTGAAGTGTACCTATGATAAAAATTACAGACCAAAACATTATGTGCCTAAAAATATCCAATATGAACTGTCAACCTAACCAAGACTGACAAAAGCTAAACTTAGATCAGCACATCATAGGGAATGGCATGTATCTTCTGGGTCACCTTGAGATAACCCACAAGAGTTGAGACAACTTCTTACTCAGTGACAGGCAGACAGTGGTGTTGATGGTTGCCATGACTTCTTGAGGTATGTGTGAGCAGTCGCTGCGTGGTGGTAGTGCCACTGTCATGCATTATTATCATAATCTCTGGTGTCTTCACTTGGTTTATGTTCCCATACCTGTCCTTACAGTATCAATGCTATGAGGCATTAAAACAAGCAAGCCATTCCAGTGCATGGTTACGTTTCAGATTTACATAATAAAAATGTACATAATTAATATAGTCTTCAAATATCTGGAAATATCACATAGCCCACAGCTAGGCTGTGTCCCAAATGGTACCCTATTCTCTATTTAGTCTACTACTTTTGACCAAGGCCCTCTATGGGACTGTGAGCTAAAAATCACTCTTTAGGATGTTGACTTATACTGAACAAAAATATAAATGCAATATGTAAAGTGTTGGTCCCATGTTTCATGAGCTGAAATAAAAGATCCACAAAAACCTTATTTCTCTCAAATATTGTACACACATTTGTTTACATCCCTGTTAGTGAGCATTTCTCCTTTGCCAAGATAATCCATCCACCTGAGAGGTATTGCATATCATGAAGCTGATTAAACAGCATGATCACTACACAGGTGCACCTTGTGCTGAGGACAATAAAAGGCCACTCTAAGATGTGCAGTTTTGTCACACGACACAATGCCACAGATGTCTCAAGTTTTTAGGGAGTGTGCAATTGGCATGCTGACTGCAGGAATGTAACACATATAATTATAACTTCCTGATTGTGACCCTGTACTCTTACCATTCCTCATAAAGCCTCAGCCCACATCATGCTATGGTAAGCATATCAATTCATGTGCTATAACTTTTATCAGTCACATTATGTGACATCTGTCATCATAGCCATTAAAAGTGGAAAGGCCTTACCCAATTGAACCATCATGTAGTGTACAGCTATGTCTTGTGTCATGTTTGCAAAGTTTGCATTGCCAAGGCTTTACAAAAGGTCCCAGGCCTAAACTAATACCTTGGAGAGGGGAACGATATCTGATGCAGTCGCCCCATTTTTAGCCACATCCCCTCCATTATTCATCCCTGTCACTGCTTCTCAAGGTGTGAATCTACTAGGATAAGGGGGGTTTGTGAGCTGAAACATACACCAATGGGATCCATGAGGCCCTGTGATGGGTTGAAGTATAGGATTTGAGACTTACAAATTTAAACAGCTGTCAAAGATCCAGTAGGTTGAAGACTGTTCAGATCGGGTCATCAGTTTTTTATTTTCAACTTCATCGACCAGCACCTGATCATTCCCTGTGGGATTCTTATGTTGAGCACTTTGTAAGCACAACAACAGTTCTCCCTTGTGAAGAGGTTTCCTGACCTCAAAGGGACTTCCTGGATAAATAAAGGTAAAAAATAAATAGATAGAAGGCTATGCCTGGAATTGATAACATTGTAAATTTAAGATTAGGTGTATGTGTTGATCAACTTAATTATGTCTGAAATTGAATAAAGTCTACTAAATTGAGTCTGTGGTTGATTAGCAACTACATGGGGCATGATTGGGGAAAAAGTGTTTTGAGGGAATCTGAAATAAAGAAACAAATAATTGTTTAATACATTTTGTACACCTCAAGGTGTTGGTTGATATTTCCCTATTGTCACGATCGTTTGTAGAAATGGACCAAGACGCAGCAGATGTTGAGTTCCACAATTTTATTGATAAAGTGAAACTTAATAAAGACAAAAAACCAATAAACTAACAACGAACCGTGACTACAGAGGTGCTATGTACACTTACTCAAAATACAATATCCCACAAACACAGGTAGGAACAATAACGACTTAAATATGATCCCCTATTAGAGACAACGATTACCAGCTGCCTCTAATTGGAATCATACAAAATCACCAACATAGAAAAATAAACTAGAACCCCACATAGAAATAATCAACTAGAATAAACCCCAGTCACACCCTGACCTACTATACAGGCTCTCTATGGTCAGGGCGTGATACCTATGCAATAACCATTGTTTCCTGTTCATGTTTAATAGATCTAAGGCATTATTGTGGCCAGTTATATTTACGTAGCTATAATATAACCTACTGATTTAGGCAGTGTTAGAATTTCCCCTGCCTGTGGCTCTATCCCCATCTCCCAGGTACCATCCTTACAGGTGAAATGATACTGGTTCTGTATGTAGGAACAATTTTGGGCTTCATAAACACAGTGAGAAAAATAATAAAATGTCCAGCAAGAAGCAAGTGTAAAATGTGTGTTGTTACTGAGTGACAGTGTAATCACCAATCCTTTTCTTCAAAGTATGTCATGTGGGATGCCTGCTGGATATTCAAAACTTGCTGTGATGTGACTGTATGTACAGAGCGTGGGGGAAGGGAGATGTGCCTGTGCGCTCGTGCCAGGGAGGGAGGTGTGGTGACTATATAGGCAGCTGCTGTTGCCTGAGAGGTGTCAGACACGGCTCCATTTCACTCTCCAGCCAAGATCTTAACTCCACAGATAATCTTAACTCCACAGGTACGGCCACCATCTCAAAGCCTTACCTCATGAACACTGCAAAGGGAGCGCTGCCTATCACCACAAGGATGCCTGTGTGGGGTGGGGCTCGATTTGGGGATAAAGCAGCTGACTTGTGACCAGACCAGTCCTGATGCTCCAGACACTCTTTTATCCCCTAGGCAGGGAAGAGGAAACCCATCCTGGTTATTCTTAATGCCACTGTTTCTCTGTGTGGTTCACCTAGCCTGCTTTTAAAAAATTAATTAGACATTACTTACAGCATGCCCAAAGACCCCCTCAGAGGGTGCGAGTGGCGGTTAGTGATTTCTTGCTGTTGTGTGGAAGTGAGGAGGCAACTACTTAAGTGGTGTCTGTGCTTGTCCGCAGGCCTGTGCTTGTATGGCTGCTGATAAATGTCAGATGGCAGCTGGGCGCTGTGGATGGATGGTGGGAACTGAAGTGTCTGATCCCGAGGGAGGGCGTGTTGGGGTTTGGTCGTAGCTCTGCTTTACACTTGAGAGAGTCATCTGACCTACATGGTGAATGTTTTTCTTATCTACTCTTAGAAAACAGGGTGTGTGTATACATGTCATGTGTAATGATCAGCAGACACTCTGGCTACGTCCCAATAATCTGTCCTTCCTCCTAAAGTGTGCACTTGTTCAATTCCCTTCACTGATTTTAAAGAAAATGAGTGTTATAAGAAACATGGTGGAAACTCCCACTAGCCCTCCTCCAATTCAGTGCTTTAAAATTGATGATAAATGGTGAACGAGTGCACACTTCAGGAGAAAGGAGATATTATTGGGACATGTGGGGGTGCCAACTGCTATATTCAACCATAGAAGTAGAATTACTAGATCAAACTTTCCCATTCAAGTCAATGTTCTGCAATGGGAAATTATAATTATCTTCAACTACAGGGGATCAGTATAGACAGTTTAACAGGCCACAGGGTGTTATCATTGATGAGTGATTTGCAGCTTACATGTCAGAGTGTTTTCTGGAGTGAAATCTACAGGGACAATGGGTCTAGATCTGTTGTCTATGCTCTAAGTATAGAAGATGAACATATTGTACTCTGAGAGACTGGACGGCATTATAGGATATCATACCATACAGTATATCTTTCCACCATGTCTATAGCCTCTATTACACTGAGACATTAGTTAGGTTAGACTACTGCTGGGGTTTCCCCCCCCCCACTCTCTCCCCAGGTGGTTGGTGAAAACAACAGTTTCTTCCCCCAAGTTTCCAGAATATGGTGCACCAGATGGATGAATATTGACTCTACAGTATAGCATGTTTTACTGTACATACTGTGTGTTGGGATTGGGATAGATTCAAAGTCAAGGGAGGAATTTGGAGATATGAGTCATGTCATTGCACTGTGGTCCTGGCCTGCCTGCACTGGGACTGGAAAGAGAGCAGAGTGCAGACATAGACAGTATAGTGCAGGTGCTCACATTTACTGCAAGGGTACAGGTATAAGACTGGGCCTTTTGTATAAGTACGGGTTGTTCTCTGATATTTTTAGCAACATCACCATCTTCATATTAAGATACAATACTTTGCAGTATGACCCCAATGAGAGTGAATGAGGAAGTCTGGAGTCACACACACACACACACACACACACACGCATGCTTGTTTGTGTTTTTAGGCCTGAACTCGGCTTAATCTTTGTCTGAGAAACCGGTCGTTGTTGTTCAATAGAGTAGTAGATTGTCATACTGTCCCATATTGTTGACTGAAACACATTACACTTTCTGACTCAACTAAATTTGCTAGGTACTCTGCTGTTATAGGATGAAGTTGCCCATAGACCCTGATTTGGGGTCACTTTTAGCTTTTTCAGGGTTAGGGTTACGATTGAGGGAGGGGAAACTGATCCTAGAGCTGCACCTACCACTCCTGAGCGGTACTCTGCTGCCAGAATGATCCAAACTTGCTGTAAATATAAGTTTCTGTGGAAACTTCCCCAGAGGAAGTGGAGATGGCAAAAAATGAAGGCTATACGAGGGGTGTCAAACTCAATTCCTGGAGGGCTGAGTGCCTGCTGGGTTTAAAAAAATATTTTGTATAAATTAGTCATCCAGGTGAGGGAGTTCCTAACTAATCAATTTCCTTTATTGATCAATAAAGGGAGGAGCAAAAACCTGCAGGCACTCGGCCCTCCATGAATTGAGCTGGGTATTCAGTCCCTGAATTCTGAGCATTTACCTGTCGAGAAGGTGCCAACACCTTCACAGTTGTTTTACTGCCCTGCATGGCTTTAGGACTATATGGATACACCTGTCTGATCTTGTTGGCATTGTAATAATAATACCTTGATGCAGCCACCTGCATAGGTTTCCCGCTTGTTACGCATCAAGCAGGGCTTGGCTTTTCCTGCGTACACACACCCTCAACACAACCATGCATACTACAACTTGTCGAGCTGCACCTACTCTGCATCCCAATTCTACACACTCTTCCCTGAAGTGTGCACTTGGATTTAAAAGCATAAGATTGTTATAAGCATGGACTGTTACACCAATCCTATACTTTTAAATCCATGTCGTGGAGAGCACAAATGCTCACTTTGGGGGAAAGGGTGGAGAATTGGAGCACAGGCCTCCTAGAATGTAGGCTAGTGTAATTATATAGTCCAGCTGATTAATAAAAAGGCTTTCAATCACCTTGCAGTGAAATGCTTACTTACAAATCCTAAACAACAATGCGGTTTAAAAAATATAAAATAAATAAAATATCTTTAAAAAAATATGAATAAGAAGTAACAAATAATTAAAAAGCAGCAGTAAAATATCAATAGCGAGGCTATATACAGAGCATATGCAATATGTTATTAATGTGTTATGTCATTAATAAGGTTTACACTTTACATACAGTGCCCATTTTTACTGTGTAATTATTCCTGTAAGTACAGTTTAACAAGTATTATAATTACTCAATTGTTCAAATTTTACTTAGAAGATAGGTCTACAGCTAGACTTAAAGCCAGTGAATTAAACCTAACTGAGCAATTGTGTATATAAGCTCCCTCAATTTACGTCCCTGTTTGCAAGTGTCACTGTTTACAAATGGTATGTTAGACTAGACATATTAGCCTTTATATAGGCTACATTGTGTACCATTTGAATAGCCTATAGTTAGGCCTATGCTATTTAAATAGACTTAAACAAAACGACCCAGCATATACTCTTTACAAGGACTTCCCTATGACAAACCATTAATTACGTTATCTCTGTCACTCATTTGGCAGTTATTAACTTTGCTTTAAGCAATACAATGTAATCATCTGACGTTTATTTTTGGCCTATTCCAGGCAGTTATAGCTCTACGCGTGTAACCAGGTCTAAATTTAGATCAAACGTTCCGCCGTCGCTTGCGTCAATGGAATCCCGAGCGTGCGTCAGAGTATGAGAACGTCTGTGTGAGAACGATGCCATTGGCTCCTGACCCGGAAAAATCACCGCCCCTTTGCTATTTTTGCGGAAAGACACGCCTCAAGCCGGGGCCACCCGACGTAACGGCAAAATAAAAGTGACTGTATATATTACACTCTACCCGAAGTCTGAAGATTTCATTCCCTTTCTGAACTGTAGACAGAGGTTTAATACACTTGATGCTTCTCCATCACTCGGAATAAATGAAAATCTGTCTAAGGAATTTAGAGGATTTATAGATCAGGTTAGTAAAAGGTATTTATTATTATTTTGCATGCATGCTAGTGGTCTTCACTGTTTTGTTATGGATCCGATTGGCAAGGATGCTTTTTTTAATCTTCGAAAACTTTACCCTCCTAAAGAGCTTACGTATTGAATGATTTGTGGCATTTTAGCCTACTTGCAATGACTGTAAATTTGTTTTCTTGATCATGTGATAAAGTAGCCTAGTTTCATTCTATTTTCGAATGACATATACAGAAAAGGCAATGTTTAGATGCTATACCATTCGAATAGGCTACAGCTGCTTAAAACTGTTAATCAAATAAAAGCTTAATAACATGTCAGACCAAATGATAGATGTCTTGGATATCATTGTAGACTTGACTGCATTCAACATTGATCGCTATCACGCTTGTGAATTGACGATGTGTTGGTCTGTGTTGTGTTGCAACCAGCCGCACACTCCCCCAGTTCTCTATCACTGACTGATTTTTGCCTCGCACGTTTCAAAGCCTATCTCTAGACTATGCTGTTTGACAGGGCTATTTTATAGGGCCTTTTATATGGGGCCAATAGGGGTGTATTGATGGTCTGAAATAGTTGAGAATATGAGTGGTAGGCTATTTATAGTTTTGTAATATTTGCTCTTCATGGTCAGTTATTAACTTAATCCATGTGTATTATTTTATTATATGAAATAAATAGGCTGATGCATCACATTGTTATCAACTTAAGCTACTAATGAGAAAGATCAGACAGGTGGCGATGTGGCCAGTAGTTTTACTGGGTGTTCAAGAGGAGGCAGTGGCGGTATCGTATGTCTCACTGTTGTCTCTCTTGTCCTCATCTTATCAGATGCACACATATCCTCTGCGTGCATGTTACACATGGGGTTCAGAGGTTAACTTGTGACCTTTTGATGTAAGCACCCTTTTTTATAGGTCAAGGATATTTTTTACTTTAGTTTGTGTGCATCAAGTGTATAGTTTCTCTCACCAAAGCACATGCTAAGAGGTAAAAACACAAGTCACTGTTTAGGGGCAGAATAGCTTACGCCCAGACATGTTTTTTTTTTTTTTTTTAACCTTTATTTAACTAGGCAAGTCAGTTAAGAACAAATTCTTATTTTCAATGACGGCCTAGGAACAGTGGGTTAACTGCCTGTTCAGGGGCAGAACGACAGATTTGTACCTTGTCAGCTCGGGGGTTTGAACTTGAAACCTTCCGGTTACTAGTCCAACACTCTAACCACTAGGCTACCCTGCCACCCCATGTTGTTGGTGATGATACACTATATATGCAAAAGTATATGGGCACCCCTTCAAATTAGTGAATTTGGCTATTTCAGCCACACCATTGCTAACAGAGCCCTGACCTCAACACCATCTAACACCTTTGGGATGAATTGGAATGCAGGCTGCGAGCCAGGCCTAATCGCACAACGTCAGAGCCTGATCTCACTAATGCTCTTGTGGCTGAATGGATGCAAGGTCCCACAGCAATGTTCCAACATCTAGTGGAAAGCCTTTCCAGAAGAGTGGAGGCTGTTATAGCAGCAAAGGAGGGACCAACTCCATATTATTTTGTAATGAGATGTTCGACAAGCAGGTGTCCACATACTTTGGGTCATGTAGTGTATAAACAGGAAAAAGCAGTGATTCCACATAAATTCAAGTATTTAGCATAATTGTTTATTTTATATTGCTTTTAGTCATGCCAGAATATCTTGAGATATTCAAAGCTTTGACTGACCAACAGCCTTCATTGCGATTTTAACTGAAATTGAACTAAGACAATAATTAAGATATTAGATCAGATGATTACAGCTACAGATTAGTGAAAGAACACCTCCTGGAGAAAAATCCTCCAGATCCGATATTGTTCTGATATGGACAGTTCTGAGAGGTAGACATGAATCACATAGACATGTCCAGCTGCTAAAGACACCATAGCATCTCGCCACAGCCCTCCGCTCCGCCAGGCCTGTCACCTTCCCCTCTTCAGCTGGCATTTAGCCCACCGTGGAACCCGATCCCCAGACCTTGGGTGGGAGGGTTGCCCTGTTCATAACCGAAGGGGTGGGTTTCAAAGCATTCAAAGCCAGTAACCAATAGTCTTGCTGGAGGATATCTCCCCATCAGCTAGTCAGCCGGCTTTCCAGGCTTTCTCAGAATCACCAAAGGGGTACCAAGAGGCCTAAAGCTGTGGCAGCGTGAGGAGAGGGGGGAAGTGTTTCTGTATGGGATGATGTCAGGATGCGCTATTGGAGAGGTGTTAAAAAGGGATCCCTAAGACGGGTTAAGTTTCTTTAATGTTGTTGACTTAAGTGATTAGTAGGAGGCTTGCAGATGATGGTTGTAGAGTTGTTTACAGGTTATTGCACCTGGTTTGGCTGGAGTGATGGTGAACTTGGAGCGTACGGCAGGTGGGCCTATAGGGTCTACTCATGCTACATTACTCAACATAAATGGCACCATTTCAATTATTTCATAATTTCAGCAGTTATGTTGGCCTCACGTTTTGATAGAGAACAACAATTAAGAACAGCGACGACAGAATGCAACTATTTGGCTTCAGAATATTTTTCTTAAATATTGTTTTATGTATTTTTTTAGCAATGCCCTGTGTTCAAACTCAGTATGGAACTGTGCCCTACGACAACAACTACTTTATCTCTGAGTTCCTGAACCCTGACCTCAGTGCTAAGCCAGCCATGGACATCAGTGCCCAGCGGGACCAGCTCACCGCCTCCTCCCTCCCCAGCATCAACACCCTGGTGGGCAGCGGCTACATGGGCGAGTTTGACGCCTACTCGTGTCAGATCACCACCTCTGCCTCCAATGCCCCCTCCTGCCCCGCGGCCGGCGGCAGCTCTAGCCCTCAGGCTCAGCACTCAGCCTTCAAACTGGACGACCTCCAGGTGTACGGCTGCTACCCAGGCTCGTTTGCCCTCAGCTACCTCGACGAGACGCTGTCCTCCTGCGGCTCCGATTACTATGGCAGCTCTGCGTCGGCCACCGCCTCCCCACCCACCCCGGGCTTCCAGAGCCAGCCTGGCTCGGCCTGGGACTCCCCCTTCAGCCCCTACTCCCCAGGCCCTGGATGCTGGGTGGCTGATAAGTCAGGCTTAGCTCAGCAACCCTCTTTCTTCACCTTCACCCCCCCGGTGGAGCAGCATTCCCCCCTGGGGCAGCATCAGGGCCCCCAGCAAGGTGAGGAGGACCCTTTCTTCCAGCCCTCACAGCAGCATGCCTCCCCTCTCCATTACACCCCCTTATCCCTGGACCAGGTGTCCCTGGACAGCCCCGGGCTCATGGAGGGGCCTATGTTGTCCCCTAAGATCTGCAGCCCTGGGGCCAACGAGGGTCGCTGTGCGGTGTGTGGGGACAACGCCTCTTGTCAGCACTACGGGGTCCGCACCTGTGAGGGCTGCAAGGGCTTCTTTAAGGTATGAAGCTTCACAGTACTTATATTATTATTATTTCGCAGGCTGGCTGCCTCAGAATTTTTTATAATTCAGTTGCACATAATAACCTATTCATACATTAACTTGGCTCCAGTTCCAGTAGAAGTGTGATTATAATAGAGAAAGGGGAACATTGATAAATGTGCAGGAAAATAATCACACTGTTCTTTGTTTTTATTTTCACTTCTTGCAGCGAACTGTACAGAAGAATGCTAAATATGTGTGCCTAGCCAACAAAGACTGTCCAGTAGACAAGCGGCGGAGGAACCGGTGCCAATTCTGCCGTTTCCAGAAGTGCCTCGTGGTGGGAATGGTGAAAGAAGGTAATGCCATGTTACACCCCCTTAAAGCCTTCAGTGACTATTATATTTGATGTGAAACCCAAGCTCGAACTGACAGTCATGTGAAACCCAAGCTAAGAATGACAGCAATGCTAAACTGAAGCTTTTCAGTGCCCACTCATAGAAAAAGAGAAACTGAAATGGATATAGCAATTGTTTAGCGAAACGGAGGCTTGCGGTGACAGTCATATAAGAATCTCAGACACGTACAGTCAGTGAGAGTATTTGTTATTATTTCTCTCTCTCACTTACAGTCGTCCGCACAGACAGCCTGAAAGGTCGCAGGGGTCGTCTGCCCTCTAAACCCAAGACTGTACCAGAGTCAGCGTCCACCACCCCACCCATCAACATCATCACCTCTCTTGTCAGGGCTCACATAGACTCCAACCCCGCCATCGGAAAACTGGACTACTCCAAGGTAAGACCTCCAGACCTTGTCATGTGACTCATGGAACAGCATATTATTGGTTGTCTGTTAAGTGCCTGCAGTAGCTCGTCTTTGCTGTTGAATCTCTCTCAGAATTTAGCCCATTGCTGTTGCTAAAGTTAAGCTTCTTGCTTTAATATCGTTGTATGTAATTCATCTTCTTTTGATTGAAGTGATCTCGATCACATTTCACACTATATGTTATGACGAGATGGACATCAGAGGCAGTGAGTCATCCCTTTCTTTCCTCTTTCCACTCCTCAGTACCATGAGACAGTGGTCAGCCTATCAGAGAAAGAGGATGCCAACGACATCCAGCAGTTCTACGACCTGCTGACTGGCACCATGGATGTGCTGCGGAAATGGGCCGAGACCATCCCAGGATTCACCGCCTTCTGCCCAGAAGACCAGGAGCTGCTCCTGGAATCTGCTTTCGTGGAACTCTTCATCCTCCGGCTAGCATACAGGTATAATTACCACTGTAAACATTGCCTGCATCCCAAATGGCACCCTATTCCTTATGGGCCCTGGTCAAAAATGATGCAGTTAATAGGGAATAGACTGCCATTTGGGACGCACAAATTTACTGTATAATTCCTTAAAAACAAATGTGCACCCACTGTTTCTGCAATATATGTTAAGGCTGTTCTGTCTCTAGGTCGAGTCCTGAGAAGAACAAGCTGATCTTCTGCAATGGTGTGGTACTTCACCGTATGCAGTGTGTGAGGGGCTTTGGCGACTGGATCGACTCCATCATGGACTTCTCCCAGAGCCTCCACCGCATGAACCTGGACGTGTCCTCATTCGCCTGCCTCGCAGCACTCGTCATCATCACAGGTGAAACACATTCACATACAGGCAGACAGGCAGGCAGACAGGCAGGCAGACAGGCAGGCAGGCAGGCAGGCAGACAGACAGGCAGACAGACAGACTTTCTCTATACAGTTAGTTTTAGTGAACCCCTTCTCTGCTCCACTAGGAGTTGAAAGCAATAAGTCTGGTAAGTTCTGGTACTCAACTGAAACACTCATACTATATGCTTGTGGTATATAGCCTGTCACAAGCCCATTTATTAATGTGTCTGATCAAGAGGGTTCTCCTTGTTGTTTCTCCTCAGATCGCCATGGCCTTAAAGAGCCCAAACGGGTAGAGGAGTTCCAGAACCGCCTTATAACCTGTCTGAGGGACCACGTGGCCGGCAGTGGCTCCGACGCGGGGCGGCCCCAGCCCAACTTCCTGTCCCGTCTGCTAGGGAAGCTCCCCGAGCTGCGCACCCTCTGCACCCAAGGCCTGCAGCGCATCTTCTACCTGAAGCTGGAGGACTTGGTCCCCCCACCACCCATCGTAGACAAAATCTTCATGGATACCTTACCTTTCTGAAAAGACAGACAAAAAGATGAGGAGGAATGATTAAGTGATGATGCTGAGGGGACAAACATATGATAAACTGAGGAGGTGAATGGGGGGCGTTGTCTGTGTACACCCCCCCCCCCACTAAAGTGGCATCTCCCCTTTCCAGTGCACTGACTTTGTGAAAAGTGTCTGATTCTGCCTCTGGTCCAGTGTCTAAAAGTGAGGACTTAGACTGTATTTTTCTCACATTTAGTTTAATAACAAAAACCTGTGGGTGACAGAATTGGATGTTTATTTTCCAATCTGTGGAATTATCCTGGACAATGCATTCAACAAGAGAGAGGAAGACATGAGATAACATTTCTAGTTTTTGGTCTCTTTTGTAAGTGTGACTTTGTAGAGTGGCTTTATTGCTATGCAAAATGTGTACGTTTGTGTTTTTGCACGCTACAAAATATTGAGACAGTTGGTGTGTATGTACAGCTCTGAGGGGGAAAAGCAGACATGTTCACACCTGAACACCCACTTAAACCTAAGTTCTCAAAAATCCTATTGAGTTTCCAAATCCCAACACAACTTAATTTAGTAGCTGTTCAAAGTTGACACATAGGGAGGCCAACAGTGTCAAACGCTGGAGTCTCCAGTCCACTAGCCTTTCTCAAAGACAACTGTTGCATCCTACATTTCAAAGTGAGTATTTTCAGTGAAACCATAATAATAATAGCCATTTGTAGTCCTGATACCACACATTTACACCTATAGAAGGTCGGACCAAAGGGTAGCTGTCTATCTGTCTGCCGTGACAGCTGGCTATTGTTGTGACATTTACAGCTCATCAACCATAAAGCCTTAATGTACTTTACAGGCCCAGTGCAGTCAAAAATGTGATTTTCCTGTGTTTATATTTATATTTTCACACTATGAGGATGGAATAATACTGTGAAATTGTTAAAATTATGATAATGCCCTTTTAGTGTAAGAGCTGCCTGAAATTTCAGCTTGTTTTGGTGGGATGGAGTTTTGGCCTGCCTGGTGACATTACCAGGTGGTAAATTAGTTAATAGACCAATAAGAAAGAGAGTTCTAAACCTTTCTGCCAATAACAGCTAGTTTTCAGTTTTCCCCTCCCTACCAAAATTCTTGCTAGAGAAATTGCTTTTTGCTAAGAAGCTATTTTTGTTTATTTTTTTACCATTGTAATTGAAAAAAATCACAGTAGGGTACTTACTTAATTGTAACCCAGAAATGATTTGATATTGAGATAAAAATGGCTGCATTGGACCTTTTAAAAGGTGTCATAAGTTTTACTCATGCCACAAAGCAACAAGTATTGCGGGTTTGTAATGGCAAGAGAATCATATCACTGAAACTATTTTTTTCCCCTTAGAACTTTATAGGAATGAGTCCTTAAAAAGAGAAACATGCCAGCAGAATTACAATGTTTAAAAAGTGCCTTTAAAAAAGTTGAAGACCTGTGTATTCAGGTTTTCATTTCAACCATCTCACTGATAGAAACTCTGTAAATCTATTAATTTGATGTCGGCAACAACCAGATGACAAAACATTAGAACAGACTTGGTGAAGTTTGATTGGCTGAAATGAAAATGTGCATACCAAGAGTTACTTGAAAATGGAGGTTAGGAATCTCATGGTTTGGAATAGCCTAAGAATAGTCTAGTCTAGGGATAAAAATCATAGAATACATTTCATTTTTTGAATGTGGGAGAGTATTAAGTTTCACACTATAGCTGTAACATGGATCCACTCAAACGTATCCCTTAATGCTCTACAGCTTACTATCCTTATCCTTAACTGTGTGATTCTATAAACATCTGCTAATGTAAGGGTTGCCTTACACACACTCCTTCAGGAGGAGTGTGTGCAGTTTTATAAAATGTAGTTATTTTTATTTTGTTCTTGAAATGAACTTCAAGTGATTTCTTAAGTCATTACACAGTGAAATGTGACAAAAGGACGAGCAGCTAAGAGCACTTCAGCGTTCTAACACAGTATACAGATTTATACAAAAATGTTCTATGTTTGTTTGTGATGTGTGTATACTTATAACATAAATACTTTATATTTGTGAGTTTTTGTAATGTGGTACATACATATATATATATTCAGAGGAAGAAAAAGTATTTAATATTAAAAGAACATTTCAAAATACATTTGTTTCCATTTTTCTTAAATGTTATGATACTTTTTCACAGACAATTTTTACAACACATACCTTTATGATGATGTGTGTAGTAAAAAACGATCACCCGATTCTGAGTTCTCTGGTATCTCCAAAGAAATCAATGGTTAAACCACATAAGATGATGTCAAAACTATTTCCTCTAGTCTACAGGTTCTTCTGCAACCGAAGTTATACACCATTGGTTTGATTTTCATGACATCATAACAGGAAGCAGTTCGTTCCTTTCGGTTAAACCACTTGCATAGTTTCTAGATAAGATTGATGGAAGGGGAACTTTCATGCTCTGTGCCACGCAGGGGCATATGACGTAATAACTGTGTGGGAGTCTGTGTCTTTTCCATAGTGTTGTCTAATCATATTATGTGAATGCTCAAAATAGCTTATACCAACCAATCAACTCACAAATAGCAACACTGTACCAACCAATCAACTCACAAATAGCAACACTGTACCAACCAATCAACTCACAAATAGCAACACCTTACAATATGAATTTTGGTTGTTCCCCTTTGAGTTGCTTTGTTATTGGGCTGTATAAACCACATACTCTATTAAATAGAGTATGGCACAGCTATGCTGTAGTATATGCCAGCAAATACAGTAGGGATACCCAAGTCACCTGAGCACATATTCAGCTTGTTAGATTTAGCAACTCATCTTTGATTGCAATAATAGATATTGTTCTAAGCTTTTCACAAGTTCACAAAGTGTTTTAATTGTATGGACACTGGAGATAACTCACTCCATCCACTACTACTATAGGGCGAGATGATCAATGCAATATGTTGCTGTAATCAAGACTTGCTATTACCACTGTGGTGCGTTTTGAGATTGGTCTGCCAAAGGGAGAGGGGGAGAGGTGCACAACTTGCTCTTGATCTAATTCACCATCTTGTACTTGTAAATGTGTTTTGTCGCACAAGGTGTTAACGGTGGCACAGCACTCATGATCAGCAGAGGCTATCCTTTGCCTTTCAGCCCACAGCCCAGGAGAATTACAGCCGTGTTCAGCCAATACCCCTCCGGATACCCAATCTCAGACCACAGTCCAGTCATCTGGATTTTGATGTTGGCAGCAGGAGTGGAAATGAGGTCAACAGGAGAAAAGAGGGTGAGACATTGAGACATGTGTTACCATTTAAAAAGCCAGGCATGCCCACACCCTGATGGGTACAGTTGGTGGACAGACTTGGGTGTAGTCCCACTTCAGGGACCAGTGGGCATGAAACCTGGGGAGTATACAGTATGCTATCAACATTTTAGTAATTTAGCCGACAATCTTATCCAGAGCGACTAGGGTTAAGAGTTAAGAGCCTTGCTCAAGGGTATATCAATATATTTTTTACCTAGTCTGCTCAGGGATTTCAACCAGCAAATGTTCAGTTACTGGCCCAATGCTCTTAATCACGAGGCTACCTGCCTATCTCTGCTTTCATTATGGATACAGCTAATGTTTACATAAAGCAGTATACACTTATATAGAATAGACTTGTCATTTTGGCAGATCTAATCCAGTATGTGTCACGCCCTGATCTGTTTCACCTGTCTTTGTGCTTGTCTCCACCCCCCTTGTCTCCATCCCCCAGTGTCGCCCATATCCCCTGTGTATTTATACCTGTGTTCTCTGTTTGTCTGTTGCCAGTTCGTCTTATTTGTCAAGCTTACCAGCGTTTGTCCCGACAGCTCCTGTTTTTGCTCATCATTTGAATAGGGATCGATGTACTGACTTTGTCCATTGTTTTTGATAGGCTAGCCTAAACAACAGATCAATTCTTGTTTGCGAGCCTTGGGGTAAAGATATGGTTTAGGTATGGCAACCAGAGCTGGCCTGTTTTTGGACTTTAATTACAAGTGGTAACTGGGCCTTGTGGGTAACCTTGTATATGTGCGATGGATATGGGTCACAATAATTTTGCTATAAGGAGAAATTTTTCACTCATATCATACTACTAACATTTCACTCATATCGTACTCCTAATGGGTCAAATGTTTACCCCAATGACATAAACTGGTGGTCAGTTTTCTGTCATTCAGAAGTGAAATGTTAACATGCATATAATCATTATTCTGTCATTTGTGGTGCAGGAAATTCCAGCCCCAAAGTTGACTTAATTGTAGGAAACAATATGGTGTGGTTTAGTTTAGCTGGGGTTTAGAATGAACATATGAAAACCGGAGACTTTGGTGGTTTAGCACGGAGCTGTGCCTTAAGGTAAACAACATAGCAACAGCCCCAGAAACTACTTCTGCACATTTATTGTGGCTGTTTCGGTCAGAGACGTACGTTCTGGCTTGGCCATGACTCTGTGTGTTATGTATAACTGTGGGGCAAGTGTCAGCTCTAGGTAACAAAACACTAACCCCCCCATGGTGATTATGTTTGGGGTTACATTTTGGTCCATGTTTGTCATCACAATGTGTGGACCGCCACCATCTCCTTCCCAAAGTGGAAAGGTACCATCTGGAGCTGCTGTTGACCCTCTGACCTTAGACCTCTAACCTCATGTCCTGTCATGCAACACCCAGGACATGAGGACCCGTCTAGCCTCATTATACCACCACCTTACATGCAAGACGACATGTTCTCCACTGTAACTATATGAGTGTGTGCGGGACAAGGAGCATATAGAATGCAAGGAAGATGTGATAAACATCAAAGAGGGAGGAAAGAATGTGAGAACATGAGAACTGGTCTGCTCGTAATATATGTCATAGTGATGCTTTTGGAAACAAAAATCTAAATCTGTCTTGGTCCATGTCTAGGTCAATGTCTAAAGTATCTTGATCAATATAGACTGACATTCAACATTTTTCAACAGATTATATTTAAGTACCAAATAAAAGACCAAGACAGCTACCAACTGTTAATATACACAAAAAGGTGCTATCTAGAACCTAAAAGTGTTCATTGCCTGTCCCATAGGAGAACCCTTTGAATAATCCTTTTTGGTTCCATGTAGAGCCCTTTTTGGTTCTAGGTAGAAATATTTTGGGTTCCATGTAGCACTCTTTCTACAGAGGGTTCTACATAGAACAAAAAAATGTTATACCTGGACCCAAAAAGGGTTCTACATGTTCGACGAGCAGGTGTTCACATACTTTTGGTCATGTGGAGTATATTTATATTCCGGACTCCGACATTGCTTGTTCTAATATTTCTAAATTTCTTAATTCCATTCTTTTTCTTTTTTGGATTTGTGTGTATTGCTTTCTATTGTTAGGTATTACTGCACTGTTGAAGCTAGGAACATAAGTGTTTCGCTACACCAACTATAACATCTGCAAAATGTGTACGCGTCATGGGAACACTAAAATGTTATTTGATGATGTGACATACGTGTGACATACTGTACATGTGAGTGGGTGGCCTACAGCAGGTGCATGTGCAGTGTGTGTGTGTGTGTGTGTGTGTGTGTGTGTGTGTGTGTGTGTGTGTGTGTGTGTGTGTGTGTGTGTGTGTGTGTGTGTGTGTGGTGTGTGTGTCTGTGTCTATGTGTCTGTGAGAGTTATGGAGGCCATAGAGCACTAGCTTTAGAGGAAAACCAATAGGTCTGTTTGTGAGGATGCTGCACCTGTCATTTGTTGATGGACTGAGCTGTAAATAACTTTGTGAAGTTGTTTAGTGCTCAGTGGGGGCTCCTGTACCTCCCACTTCTCTCTGTCTGTCCCCTCTCTCTCTCTCCCCCATACACACATACTGAAACACCACTATCATTTCTACACATTTACTATAAACAGCCAAAATGAGCTCTTACAAGAGGATGAGTGTGTGTGGGTTTTCCTCTCATTCCCAGTGCCTTCATTCACTGTCGTTCTGCCCCTGAACAAGGCAGTTAACCCACCGTTCCCCGGTAGGCTGTCATTGTAAATAAGAATTTGTTCTTAACTGACTTGCCTAGTTAAATAAAGGTTAAACCTCTCCACCCAGTCCCCAGGGCCAGGTGTGGACATCTGATACACTTCCCCTGGCTTATCTGACAACATTTCTCATCTTTGGTTGCCGAAGAGTCCAGTGTCTGTCCTGTGATTGTACCATGACCACATTCAATCCCTAATATGTGCGTCTCTGCCTGTATCTCTGTTCTGGGCATGTGTGTGTGTGTGTGTGTGTGTGTGTGTGGGGGTGGGGTGGAAAACCCTTTGGTGAGTGTATTTTTAGCCAGCCATTGTTGAGCCCATGGAAACCTCTGTAATCCGATCTCCCCTCTCTGACTGAGGGAGTCTAGTGATAAATTAGTTGGCAGACACCATCGCTCATGCCATACCCACGCATACCGTTCACTTTCTTAAGCTCCTAGTGCCCAGGGGATTAAATCCATAACTGAATGGTAAGCCTCTAGTATCATCGCTCTATCAAACACAGTACAACATGGTAGGAGGAGAGTCCAGTATGTTCAGCAAAATCCCCTATATTATTCTCTTATTAAGCTGTATTGATTTGTGAACCATGGGATCCTGATTCCCGATAGTCATTGTTTCTGGAAAACAACTTATTGATGCATCTCTCTCTCTAGATAACATTCAGACAAAATTAATCATGTTGGTGTGAATAGGGTGGCTGATACATTACAATCTATAATGTGTGTGTGTGTGTGTGTGTGTGTGTGTGTGTGTGTGTGTGTGTGTGTGTGTGTGTGTGTGTGTGTGTGTGTGTGTGTGTGTGTGTGTGTGTGTCAAACTCCAGAGGTCTAACTGAATCTGCCTAATTTCATCCATTCTATCCCTGTAATACAGTGGTTTTCAGACCCTATTTACTTACAATTATTTCTCCAGAAATTCTGTCAACAGACCCCACCCAAAATGTAATGACAAAACCTTAAAATCTATACATTTTGATAACCTACAGTTCATTACTTGTTCATGTCTCTAAGAGTACCAATACATACATTCACTCAATACAATTACATCAAGTGTAGAAGACATTACTGAATCACCTCCCTTCCAAAAACTGACTAGCACCCCTCCCTGCTATACACTGATCTTAACTCCACTCATGCCCTTCCCCCTGACCTTGAACTTGACTTGAAAGTCTGCTGACCTTGCTTCTCTATAACAGTGGTTCCCAACCTTTTTTGGTTACTGTACTACCAACTGCACGCCAGCAGTATATAACCCTGCATCCCACTGCTGGCTTGCTTCTGAAGCTAAGCAGGCTGGGTCCTGGATGGGAGACCAGATGATGCTGGAAGTGGTGTTGGAGGGCCAGCACGAGGCACCCTTTCCTCTGGTCTAAATATCCCAATGCACGAGGGCAATGATTGAGGACATTGCCCTGTGTAGGGTGCTGTCTTTTGGATGGGAAAATTAAAAGTGTCCTGACTCTCTGTGGTCACTGAAGATCACATGGCACTTATTGTAAGAGTAGGGGTGTTAACCCTGGTATCCTGGCTAAATTCCCATTCGGGTCCTCATAACATCATGGCCACTTAATTATCACCAGCTTTCAATTGGTTAATTCATCCTCTTCCTCTCTCCTGTAACTATACCACAGGTTGTTGCTGTAAATGAGAATTTGTTCTCAGTCAACTTACCTGGTAAAGGGTTAAATAAATAAAATAATTTAGCTCTGCCCGGAGTATCCACTTATGTGAATTTTACTAGTAAGCCTACGGTCTCATGAGTCTTCTCAAGTACCCCCAGGGGCCCTAGTACCCCTGCTTGGGAACAACTTCTCTATAGCGTCTAGACGAGCCTATGTCAACCGTACAGGACTGAATGGGACGTTGTTGACATGAACATTACATTTCCTTGCATTTATTTGCATGCCACTAGTGAAGTTTGTCACACCAAGGAACACAATATTTTCTTAATTTCACCTTTATTTCACCAGGTAGGCCAGTTGAGATTCTCATTTACAACTGTGACATGGCCAAGATAAAGCAAAGCAGTGCGACAAAAACAACAACACAGAGTTACACATGGGATAAACAAACATACAGTCAATAACACAATAGAAAAATCTGTATACAGTGTGTGCAAATGATGTAAGGAGGTAAGGCAATAAATAGGCCATAGTGGCGAAGTAATTCAAATTTAGCAATTAACACTGGAGTGGTAGATGTGCAGATGAGGATGTGAAAGTAGAAATACTGGTGTGCAAAAGAGCAGAAAACTAAAACAAATATGGGGATGAGGTAGGTAGTTGGTTTGATGGGCTATTTAGAGATGGGCTGTATACAGCTGCAGCGATCGGTAAGCTACTCTGACAGCTGATGCTTAAAGTTAGTGAGGGAGATAACTTCAGTGATTTTTGCAATTCGTTCCAGTCATTGGCAGCAGAGAACCCATAAGGAAAGGCAGCCAAAGGAGGTGTTGGCTTTGGGGATGACCAGTAATATACCTGCTGGAGCGCGTGCTACGGGTGAGTGTTGCTATGGTGACCAGTGAGCTGAGATAAGGCGGAGCATTACCTAGCATAGACTTATAGATGACCTGGAGCCAGTGGGTTTGGCGATGAATATGTAGCGAGGACCAAACAATGAGAGCATACAGGTCACAAGGGTGGGTAGTATATGGGGGTTTGGTGACAAAATAGATGGCACTGTGATAGACTGCGTCCAGTTTGCTGAGTAGAGTGTTGGAGGCTATTTTGTAAATGACATCGCCGAAGTCAAGGTGCGGAAGTATAGTCAGTTTTACGAGGGTATGTTTGGCAGCATGAGTGAAGGAGGCTTTGTTGTGAAATAGGAAAACGATTCTAGATTTAATTCTGGATTGGAGATGCTTAATATGAGTCTGGAAGGAGAGTTTACAGTCTAGCCAGACACCTAGGTATTTATAGTTGTCCACATATTCTAAGTCAGAACCGCGTTCAGAGTAGTGATGCTAGTCGGGCGGGCGGGTGCGGGCAGCAATCGGTTGAAGAGCATGCATTTAATTTTACGAGCATTTAAGAGCAGTTGGAGGCCACGGAAGGAGTGTTGTATGGCATTGAAGCTTGTTTGGAGGTTTGTTAACACAGTGTCCAAAGAGGGGCCAGATGTATACAGAATGGTGTCATCTGCGTAGAGGTGGATCAAAGAATCACTCTGTCACCCCCATAGAGACTGCCAGAGGTCCTTCGATTTGACACATTGGACAACAGGTCCTTCGATTTGACACATTGAACTCTAGCTGAGTAGTTGATGAACCAGGCGAGGCAGTCATTAGAGAAACCAAGGCTGTTGAGTCTGCCGATAAGAATACGGTGATTGACAGATTTGAAAGCCTTGGCCAGGTCGATGAAGATGGCTGCACAGTACTTTATTTTATCGATGCCGGATATGATATCGTTTAGGACCTTGAGCATGGCTGAGTTGCACCCATGACCAGCTTGGAAACCGGATTGCATAGCAGAGAAGGTACGGTGGGATTCGAAATGGTCGGTGATCTGTTGGCTTTCGAAGACTTTAGAGAGGCAGGGCAGGATGGATATAGATCTGTAACAGTTTGGGTCTCGAGTGCCTCCCCCTTTGAAGAGGGGGATGACTGCGTCCGCTTTCCAATCTTTAAGAATCTCAGACGATACGAAAGAGAGGTTGAACAGACTACTAATAGGGATTGCAACTATGGCAGCGGATCATTTTAGGGAGAGAGGGTCCAGATTGTCTAGCTCAGCTGATTTGTAGGGATCCATATTTTGCAGCTCTATCAGAACATCAGCTGTCTGGATTTGGGTGAAGGAGAAGCAGGGGGGGTGGCTTGGGCCAGTTGCTGCGGGGGGTGCAGAGCTATAGCCAGGTGGAAAGCATGGCCAGACATAGAGAAATGCTTATTGAAGTTCTTGATTATTGTGGATTTATTGGTGGTGACAGTGTTTTCTAGCCTCAGGGCAATGGGCAGCAGGGAGGAGGTGCTCTTATTCTCCATGGGCTTTACAGTGTCTTAAAACTTTTTCGGATTAGTGCTGCAGGATGCAAATTTCTTTTTGAAAAAGCTAGCCTGTGTATATTGGTTCCTGACTTCCCTGAAAAGTTGCATATCATGGGGGCTATTCAATGCTCATGCAGTACGCCATAGGATGTTTTTGTGCTGGCCAAGGGCAGTCAAGTCTGGGGTGAACCAAGGGCTATACATTTACATTTAAGTCATTTGGCAGACGCTCTTATCCAGAGCGACTTACAAATTGGTGAAATGTCTGTTCTTAGTTCACATTTTTTGAAAGGGGCATGTTTATTTAAGATGGTGAAGAAAGCACTTTTAAAGAACAACCAGGCATCTTCTACTGACGGGATGAGATCAATATCCTTCCAGGATACCCGGGCCAGGTCGTTTAGAAAGGCCTGCTTGCTGAAGTGTTTTAGGGAGCGTTTGACAGTGATGAGGGGTGGTCGTTTGACCGCGGACGTAGGCAATGAGGCAGTGATCACTGAGATCCTGATTGAAGACAACAGAGGTGTATTTAGAGGGCAAGTTGGTCAGGATGATTAGGGTGGCAGGTAGCCGAGTGGTTTGAGTGTTGGACTAGTAATTAGAAAGGTTGCAAGATTAAATCCCCAAGCTAACAAGGTATCCCCAAGCTGACAAGGTATCTAAATACAAGGTGTATTTAGAGGGAAGTTGGTCAGGATGATATCTATGAGGGTGCCCATGTTTACGGATTTGGTTTTGTTCCTGTTAGGTTCCTTAATAATTTGTGTGAAATTGAGGGCATTTAGCTTAGATTGAATGGGCAGAGAGAGTCAGTTAGCTACACACAGGGCTTGAGTTCGGGCTGGGGCCGACAGATAAACAAAATGAAGTACCATGTTAATGAACAGTCCAGCAGGCATCAGCTGTGAAGCCAAATGACCATAGGGTCCAATGAGCAGCAATAGATGAATCAGGAAGCCGTTCAGTAGTCATTACTACGCTAGACGAGCGGGAGACACGGCGTTCAGGAAGCTAGTGGGCCGGGGCTAGCAGAAGGGTCTTCACCGACATCCACGACGCAGAGGCCAGTTGAGAGCACATTGGCCGAATTACGTCAGCAGACCAGCAGACCAGTCGTG
This sequence comes from Oncorhynchus masou masou, assembly GCF_036934945.1. Taxonomy (NCBI): domain Eukaryota; kingdom Metazoa; phylum Chordata; class Actinopteri; order Salmoniformes; family Salmonidae; genus Oncorhynchus; species Oncorhynchus masou. The sequence continues at coordinate 27,760,093 of NC_088217.1, read as the reverse complement.
ATGGATTGGTGGGGCTCCGTGTCGACAATTGGCCCAGGCCAATTGGCAACAGAGGTATTGTAGTTGGTGTACCTTGTTTGCTAGCTGATGGGCCTAGCTCGAGGCTAGCTCGAGGCTAGCTGGTGCTTGCTTCTGGACAAGGGCGTTAGCCACAATAGCCACTTGGTAGCAGCTACTTAGCTGCGATGATTTGATGTAATGGTCCAGAGCTTGGCAGAAGCTTGATGTAGTGGGAAAAAAAACAGTCCGATATGCTCAGGGCTGATATCACGCTGTGCAGACTGGCAGGCATTATGCAGGCTATCCAGGCTAATGTGGCTGGTGTCTGAGCTAAAGGTAAAGACCGCTAGCACTGGCTAACAATGACTAAAAAGCTAGTAGCTAATTAGCTGGCTAGCTTCTGATGGCGAGCTTTTAATGGAGGTTCCAGTTATAAGGTCTAAAGAAATAGCAGATCCGTACCACATTGGGTGAGGCGGGTTGCAGGAAGGTATATTTAATTCGTAAATGGAAAGAAGAGATTGAAATATATTGAAATGTCTACCAAAAAAAAATAAAAAACAAGAATATTTACACGGGACAAAGACAAATACATCTTACTGTTACACCATCTTGGATAACAATGAACAGGTGCATAATGAGTGTGTGAGAGAGACAGTATGGTGAGTAGCAAGGAATAGAGCAGGTAGAGTTTTACTCCTGGTTTTAATATTTTAATTATGGTTTGACCATGTTTCTTTCCTTACAAGAGACAAATGCATTTGTTCATGGGTTTATGTACCTTGGATGGCTGTTGTTAGGGAGTCTAGTTGATAGGTAATCGACTAGCCGGACTGTTCCCCGGACTCCAGTTGTACGGTTTTGTACAATGCACTAACAAGGCTATTGAACCTGACGTTGGTGTCTGTCTGTATTCATTTATCCAACATATCATACCGAAACAGCTGTCTTACACCTTGGAAGAAGAACTCTTGCAGCTGAGAAAACGTAGTGTACTGACAGTGTCCCAGTCTGACGGTAAGACACTGCAGATTTATAATCTTCAAAGAGATGAAATTACACCCCACCCCTCTCATCCCTCAACCACAGAGAGCCTACCCACACCCACCACACACACACACACACACACACACACACACACACACAACGGCTTGGGTTTCACCGGCAGATGACAGTCTGGCATTCGGCCTGAAAGTTGTTCACAGCAATACCACCCCACCACATGCCACCCCCCTTCCCCCACAACACACACAAACACATACACACACTTCAGAAAGGCCCAATATAAAAGGCGGGGGTACAAGGTCAGAAGGAACACATGCTGTCAGACACACTAGTCCAGGTGAGAAACAATCAGGCAATGCTTTGATTCCCCTCCAACCTCTAACACAGAACCGCAAACCATTTAGGCATTATGCCTGAACCTGACTGGTAGATTACATATATAGGCTAGTATTGATTGGAGTTATAATTGGGACAGGAAATTCCAAGCCCTAGCTATAGTCTATAACTATGACCCTTTATTCCGATAATTCAAGTTGGTATTTTAACTTGCTAAGCATTCAACACGGTTTTAAATATTTAGCACATTACCATAAAAATTGAATTCACAATTTAGTTTCAGGGGTTGTTTTAGATTCCTTGTCTACATAAATCCACAATTGGCCCTTCCCTAAGCCACGCCACCCCCCTTCAATACTGTGCAACCTCGGACAACATTTTCTGGAAACCCAACTACCCATTTCACTGCTAGTGAAATCCCTTCACAATGATCTCAAACTGTGTTTCTAAAACACAAAGAAATTAAACCCCTTGCTAATCAGGAAACTCTTGGGTATGTTGTGGTAGACTGTCCTTACAATTACTTTACAGGAACCTGGTAAAATTCTGTTTGTAGTGTAACTAACCACTGAATGGCTCTGAATTCACTGTCAGCATGCAGTCAAAGCTATGACCACTTTTGGTGCAAACTAGTGCTCTCAAATTGAATCCTGATGTCGACAGCAGATGGGAGTTGTATTCATAACATTGCTAACTTAGTTAGCTGACATACATTTTAAGAAAACAAGTTGTATTAAGTGGCCAGCTACAGTAGCTAAATCAAAATCAAAATCAAATCAAATGTATTTATATAGCCCTTCGTACATCAGCTGATATCTCCAAGTGCTGTACAGAAACCCAGCCTAAAACCCCAAACAGCAAGCAATGCAGGTGTAGAAGCACGGTGGCTAGGAAAAACTTCCTAGAAAGGCCAAAACCTAGGAAGAAATCTAGAGAGGAACCAGGTTATGTGGGGTGGCCAGTCCGCTTCTGGCTGTGCCGGGTGGAGATTATAACAGAACATGGCCAAGATGTTCAAATGTTCATAAATGACCAGCATGGTCAAATAATAATAAGGCAGAACAGTTGAAACTGGAGCAGCAGCACGGCCAGGTGGACTGCGGACAGCAAGGAGTCATCATGTCAGGTAGTCCTGAGCCATTTCTTTTTAGCCTGGATAATACTCGCCAGTCTAGCTTCCCTGTCACATCCACCACTGCCCCCTGGACACTGTGATCACTTGGCTACATAGCTGATGCCTGCTGGACTGTCCATTAATCACGGTACTCCATTCTGCTTGTTTATGTTTTATCTGTCGGCCCCAGCCGCACTCAGGCTCTGTGTGTAGTTAATCCGACCCTCTCTGCCTAGTCAACGCCATTTTACCTGCTGTTGTTGTGCTAGCTGATTAGCTGTTGTTGTCTCACCTACTGGTTTAGCTAGCTCTCCCAATCAACACCTGTGATTACTGTATGCCTCGCTGTATGTCTCTCTCAAATGTCAATATGCCTTGTATACTGTTGTTCAGGTTAGTTATCATTGTTTTAGTTTACAATGGAGCCCCTAGTTCCACTCTTCATACCCCTGATACCTCCTTTGTCCCACCGCCCAGACATGCGGTGACCTCACCCATTACAACCAGCATGTCCAGAGATACAAACTCTCTTATCATGACCCAGTGTCTGGGCTTACCTCCGCTGTACCCGCACCCCACCATACCCCTGTCTGCGCATTATGCCCTGAATATATTCTACCATAACCAGAAATCTGCTCCTTTTATTCTTTGTCCCCAACGCTCTAGGCGACCAGTTTTGATAGCCTTTAGCTGCACCCTCATACTACTCCTCCTCTGTTCTGCGGGTGATGTGGAGGTAAACCCAGGCCCTGCATATCCCCAGGCACCCTCATTTGTTGACTTCTGTGATCGAAAAAGCCTTGGTTTCATGCATGTCAACATCAGAAGCCTCCTCGCTAAGTTTGTTTTACTCACTGCTTTAGCACACTCTGCTAACCCTGATGTCCTTGCCATGTCTGAATCCTGGCTCAGGAAGGCCACCAAAAATTCTGAGATTTCCATACCCAACTATAACATTTTCCGTCAAGATAGAACTGCCAAAGGGGGAGGAGTTGCAGTCTACTGCAGAGATAGCCTGCAAAGTAATGTCATACTTTCCAGGTCCATACCCAAACAGTTCGAACTACTAATTTTAAAAATTACTCTCTCCAGAAATAAGTCTCTCACTGTTGCCGCCTGCTACCGACCCCCCTCAGCTCCCAGCTGTGCCCTGGACACCATTTTTGAATTGATTGCCCCCCATCTAGCTTCAGACCCTAAATCTGTAAACAAGGGCACCCTCATAGACGTCATCCTGACCAACTGGCCCTCCAAAGACACCTCCGCTGTCTTCAACTAGGATCTCAGCGATCACTGCCTCATTGCCTGCATCCACTACGGATCCGCAGTCAAACGACCACCCCTCATCACTGTCAAACGCTCCCTAAAACACTTCTGTGAGCAGGCCTTTCTAAGCGACCTGGCCCGGGTATCCTGGAAGGACATTGACCTTATCCCGTCAGTTGAGGATGCCTGGTCATTCTTTAAAAGTAACTTCCTCACCATTTTAGATAAGCATTCTCCGTTCAAAAAATGCAGAATGAAGAACAGATATAGCCCTTTGGTCACTCCAGACCTGACTGCCCTCGACCAGCACAAAAACATCCTGTGGCAGACTGCAATAGCATCAAATAGTCCCCGCGATATGCAACTGTTCAGGGAAGTCAGGAACCAACACACTCAGTCAGTCAGGAAAGCTAAGGCCAGCTTCTTCAGGCAGAAATTTGCATCCTGTAGCTCTAACCCCAAAAAGTTCTAGGACACTGTGAAGTCCATGGAGAACAAGAGCACCTCCTCCCAGCAGCCCACGGCACTGAGGCTCGGTAACACGGTCACTTCAACAAGCATTTCTCAACGGCTGGCCATGCCTTCCTCCTGGCTACTCTAACCTCGGCCAACAGCTCCCCCCCCCCCCCGCCGCTACTCGCCCAAGCCTCTCCAGGTTCTCCTTTACCCAAATCCAGATAGAAGATGTTCAGAAAGAGCTGCAAAACCTGGACCCGTACAAATCAGCTGGGCTTGACAATCTGGACCCTCTATTTCTGAAACTATCCACCGCCATTGTCGCAACCCCAATTACCAGCCTGTTCAACCTCTCTTTCATATCGTCTGAGATCCCCAAGGATTGGAAAGCTGCCGCAGTCATCCCCTTCTTTAAAGGGGGAGACACCCTGGACCCAAACTGTTACAGACCTATATCCATCCTGCCCTGCCTATCTAAGGTCTTCGAAAGCCAAGTCAACAAACAGGTCACTAACCATCTCGAATCCCACCGTACCTTCTCCGTTGTGCAATCTGGTTTCCGAGCCGGTCACGGGTGCACCTCAGCCATGCTCAAGGTACTAAACGATATCATAACCGCCATCGATAAAAGACAGTACTATGCAGCCGTCTTCATCGACCTTGCCAAGGCTTTCGACTCTGTCAATCACCATATTCTTATCGGCAGACTCAGTAGCCTCGGTTTTTCTGATGACTGCCTTGCCTGGTTCACCAACTACTTTGCAGACAGAGTTCAGTGTGTCAAATCGAAGGGCATGCTGTCCGGTCCTCTGGCAGTCTCTATGGTGGTGCCACAGGGTTCAATTCTCGGGCCGACTCTTTTCTCTGTATATATCAATGATGTTGCTCTTGCTGCGGGCGATTCCCTGATCCACCTCTACGCAGACGACACCATTCTGTTTACTTCCGGCACATCCTTGGACACTATGCTATCTAATCTCCAAATGGGCTTCAATGCCATACAACACTCCTTACAACACTCCATCTTCCCTGTCCTTGCTGAAGAAAAGCAGGCCCAAACCATGATGCTGCCACCACCATGTTTGACAGTGGGTATGGTGTGTTCAGGGTGATGAGCTGTGTTGCTTTTACGCCAAACATAATGTTTTGCATTGTTGCCAAAAAGTTCAATTTTGGTTTCATCTGACCAGAGCACCTTCTTCCACATGTTTGGTGTGTCTCCCAGGTGGCTTGTGGCAAACTTTAAACGACACTTTTTATGGATATCTTTAAGAAATGGCTTTCTTCTTGCCACTCTTCCATAAAGGCCAGATTTGTGCAATATACGACTGATTGTTGTCCTATGGACAGAGTCACCCACCTCAGTTGTAGATCTCTGCAGTTCATCCAGAGTGATCATGGGCCTCTTGGCTGCATCTCTGATCAGTCTTCTCCTTGTATGAGCTGAAAGTTTAGAGGGACAGCCAGGTCTTGGTATATTTGCAGTGGTCTGATACTCCTTCCATTTCAATATTATCGCTTGCACAGTGCTCCTTGGGATGTTTAAAGCTTGGGAAATCTTTTTGTATCCAAATCCGGCTTTAAACCTCTTCACAACAGTATCTCAGACCTGCCTGGTGTGTTCCTTGTTCTTCATGATGCTCTCTGCGCTTTTAACGGACCTCTGAGACTATCACAGTGCAGGTGCATTTATACGGAGACTTGATTACACACAGGTGGATTGTATTTATCATCATTAGTCATTTAGGTCAACATTGGATCATTCAGAGATCCTCATTGAACTTCTGGAGAGAGTTTGCTGCACTGAAAGTAAAGGGAATGAATAATTTTGCACGCCCAATTTTTCAATTTTTGATTTGTTAAAAAAGTTTGAAATATCCAATAAATGTTGTTCCACTTCATGATTGTGTCCCACTTGTTGTTGATTCTTCACAAAAAAATATAATTTTATATCTTTATGTTTGAAGCCTGAAATGTGGCAAAAGGTCGCAAAGTTCAAGGGGGCCGAATACTTTCGCAAGGCACTGTATGTTCTTCAAAAGAGAGATCAGGGTCCAGAGTAACGCCGATGTCCTTCACAGTTTTATTTGAGACAACTGTACAACCATTAAGTTTAATTGTCAGATTCAACAGAAGATCTCTTTGTTTCTTGGGACCTAGAACAAGCATCTCTGTTTTGTCCGAGTTTAAAAGTAGAAAATTTGCAGCCATCCACTTCCTTATGTCTGAAACACATGCTTCTAGCGAGGGCAATTTTGGGGCTTCACCATGTTTCATTGCTAGCTAGCGTTAGCAATGTTTGGTTGTCAAAGAGAGCTAGCTAGCTTACCAGCTGAGCTAGCAAACAATGTAACAAAAGTATAATTTTGTATAATTTTTTCAATAGGCTCTGCACTTCAGGAATCACAGTAGCAAGTACTCTTGGTGCACTGTACAATTATCAAGCTATTTAAACATACAGTTTTTAAAGAAAACTATCAGTTTTTGCCATAGACCTCACTGGCTTTCATGCGATTTAAACATGAGCTTGTCTGGCAGTTGCTATCCAGCGATGGAGTGCTGCGATTAGTTGGCCAGAATTTGGGGCGGGGCTTATCAAAGGGTCAATTGTTCCCAGACTTATGCCAAGGCATTAGGGTGAAAAAGCTCTCATTCATGTGTGGACACTTACATTACATGTACTAGAACAATAACTAAGCAAGCAAGTACCACACATCTTCCATATGAGCTTCTTGCAACCTGAGAACACTTGCATGGGCCCCAGGTCTTAAACAGGCATTAACATGCTAGCTCTAGCACAATGTGAGGAAAGGGGAGTAGCATAACAAAAACATAGGCCTCTCACCACTGTGAAGTGTCAGGGGGATGAAGGCTGTCCTTCACTGAGTCTGATACATTTCAAACAATGTGTTTAAAATTGCACTCTATTCTCAATGTAGTTCACTACTACCCATAGGGCTCTGGTCAAAAGTAGTGCACTACATAGAATAAAGTCCTTTTTGGAACGCAGTGTTACGTAATACTGCCGGAGGACAAGGAGAGGGAGTTTGCTATGCGCCCTTTTAGGTATGGTTGCTGCTCGCCGTAGAGGACAAAATCTATCGCACTCCATTGGGGGGATGCCACCTCCAATGTACCGTTCGCTGTCTTGGGACAGGAAGTACAGAGCTATTTCTGAACCAATGTCAGCCACAGCCCCATGACTTGTCTTCCCACATCCCAACTTGTCCCCCCCCCCCCCCCCCCCCCACTGTCACCCCCCTCCGATCCAGCCCCCACTACAAAACCCTAGCCTGGGTTCTGATTGGAGAGCACTGCTGTGTCTGCAAAATATAGCCTGGCAGACTGCAGACAATGGCTCCAGCTCAACTCTGCAGTCAACGGTCATGTTTGGGGAATAAAGCATTAGCAAGAGTCTCATAGCATCCTGTCACAGAAGATCCCTGTCTATGACGCGGTGGACAGCGGTGCCAATATATCAATATAGCGCCATGTCAAGTGTTCAGTGCCCAAGTACCTATTGACTGTTTTCTTCTCTGTGTTAGACTTATTAGCATGTCTATATTCAGCACCGTCAGTGCGGTCTGATTTATTCATATTATATGACAGGTCTTTGTACTTCCCATCTACCAGGGCTGGTGTGGAGCTATTGGGAGAACAGGCCCAGAGTAATATATTTTTGTGTCATAAAGAGTAGTATATAGCTGCAGTATGTGGAGAGTAGTACAGTGGTAAATAGCATTAGAATAGTATAGTATGTACAAGCCCCTAACGATGTGACTATCTCCTTCTAGCTGTGCTTGATAAAGTGGAGGGTAACTACAGTGTAGCAGGATAACAAACAGCCTTATTGAGGGATTCAATGATGTACACTATACAGAGGAGCCAATAGTGTGAATCACCAAGCCAGCATGTTCATAACAACGCCAACCCCTGTACACAATCCTACCCTTGACAAAACCTGACGAAAACCCCCAACAAAAGAATTTTCCTTCTTTTCTTTTTTTTGTCACTTTTTTGTTCATACCCCCCCTCCCCTGCAATGGAGACATATTTGAATGTGTGGGCATTGGAAATCCTGCATCACACAGTACTAGAGAGTACTAGATTTCATCTCCACTGAATGGATGTGTTTGACCATTTTTTTGTGGGAACTGTTTCCCACTGAACGAGTAGAGAACAAGGCCCGTTGTTCGACAGAGGAACCATTGCAGCAGATGACGGTTGTGGAGGGAAGACATGAATAAAATGATTTAAAGAGGTCCCTCCCATTCACTTTGTCTTTGACTCTCACTCCCACTCATGTTTTTATGACGTGTTTCAATAATTACCTCAGGCTGAGTTCATCTGGAGGACTGGCTTTGTGAAAGAGAGAAATGGAAAAGACCCACACACATGAAGAAAAGAGATAAGACCTACTTTGTGATGGGAAGAGGACAGAAATTAGTTTGTTGACAACACATAAACATATTTTCCACCCTTTTCATTTGTAGTGGTGGCTCCTGGCTTCCTAAAATGTTTGGTCCATTTATGTTTTTTGTCACACTCTTAGTTTTAATCTCACATCTATAAAATGACAGTCATTCAGGTTTGTCCACACTCAGTAACTGTAACAACTCCTAAGCTGACCCACTGTCTCATAAATGTGCAGAGCATGTGGGTTTTCAATTATAACTTCAAAGCAGTAACCTGTATTGACACTTCAAACTGTGAAAGGGGAAACTTCTTACTGTCTAGTAGTAGAGAATGCCCAGTCAGCGGTCACAGTCTGAATAAGACAGGCACACTTGTACTGTATGATGTATCTACATAGATTTATTGAGTCACACATGCACAGACAGAACACACAGTATATGTCCAAGAATAACTTTATGAAAGCCCAGCAAATAATGCCTTTTTACCCCTTAAAAAGGCTGAAAAGATGTTGTCATGGGCCTTCAGATACTCAAAAAGTTATACAGCTGCACCATTGAGAGCGTCTTGACTGGCTGCATCACCGCTTGGTATGGCAACTGCTTAGCATCCGACTGCAAGGCGCTACAGAAGGTTAGTGCGTACGGCCTAGTACATCATTGGGGCCGAGCTCCCTGCAATCCATGACCTCTATATCAGGCAGTGTCAGAGGAAGGCCCTAAAAAAAAACAGCCACCAAGATCATAGACTTTCTCTCTGCTACCACACGGCAAGCGGTACTGATGCACCAAGACTGGATCCAACAGGACCCTGAACTGCTTCTACCCCAAGCCATAAGACTGCTAAATAGTTAGTAACACAGCTACCCAAATAACTACCCGGACTATCTGCATTGACCTTTTTTGCACACATTTTTCTGACTCATCACATACAGTATGCTACTGCTACTGTTTATTATCTGTCACTTTATTCTTAGTTATACTGTACATATCTACCTCAATTACCTCATACCCTTGCACATCGACTTGGTACTGGTGCACCGTGTATATAGCCATGTTATTGTTACTCATTGTGCATTATTATAACTATTTTTATTACCTGTTATTATTTCTCTATTTTCTTTCTCTCTGCATTGTTGGGATGGACCCAGTCTACACCTGTTGTTAAAGAAGCCAGTGACAAATAAAATGTGATTTTATTTGGTTACTGAATATGCAGGTCAGTGAGGAAGGAGACAGCTTCAGTATGCGCCCCAAATGGCACCCTATTCGCCATGGTCAAAAGTAGTACACTAAAAAGGGAATAGGGTGCTATTTAGAATGCATCTCAGTTAAAGGAGAAAAATCACAAGACATTAAACTGTGATGAATGGGTCTGAACCGTCACCGAAGCACCCAGCTGCTGTGGACAACATGCTTCGTCACTGTCATCAAATGTAAGTATGAAGTGAGACAGCATTAGTCTAACATGGGTTCTCTCATTTTTCCTCCAAAGCCAGGCGCAAACCCTTCAATAAAGGAACTGAAGTTCCTCTTCTAACTGATTCACATTTTAGCTGAGGAACCACACATTTGTTTTTTTTACCAGGTAGGCCAGTTGAGAACAAGTTCTCATTTACAACTGCGACCTGGCCAGGATAAAGCAAAGCAGTGCGGCAAGAACAACAACACAGAGGTACACATAAACAAACATACAGTCAACAACACGATAGAAATATCTATGTACAGTGTGTGCAAATGTAGAAGAGTTGGGACGTAGGATAATAAATAGGCCATAGAGGTGAAATAATTCAAATTTAGCATTTACACTTGAGTGATATATGTGCAGATGTTGATGTGCAAGTAGAGATACTGGGGTTCAAAAGAGCAAGAAGATAAATAACAATATGGGGATGAGGTAGTTGGGTGTGCTATTTACAGATTGGCTGTGTACAGGTCCAGTGATCGGTAAGCTGCTCTGACTGCTGATGCTTATAGTTAGAGAGGGAGATATAAGATTCCAGCTTCAGTGATTTTTGCAATTCGTTCCAGTCATTGGCAGCAGAGAACTGGAAGAAAACGATGCCAAAGGAAGTGTTGGCTTTGGGGATGACAAGTGAAATATACCTACAGGAGCACGTGCTACGGGTGGGTGTTGCTATGGTGACCTGTGAGCTGAGATAACGCGGGGCTTTACCTAGCATAGACTTATAGATGACCTGGAGCCAGTGGGTTTGGCGACGAATATGTAGCGAGGGCCAGCCAACGAGAGCATACAGGTCGCGGTGGTGTGTAGTATATGGGGCTTTGGTGACAAAATGGATGGCACTGTGATAGACTACATCCAGTGCTGAGTTGAGTGTTGGAGGCTATTTTGTAGATGACATCGCTGAAGTCAAGGATCGGGAGGATAGTCAGTTTTACGAGTGTGTTTGGCAGCATGAGTGAAGGAGGCTTTGTTGCGAAATAGGAAGCCGATTCTAGATATAATTTTGGATTGGAGATGCTTAATGCGAGTCTGAAAGGAGAGTTTACAATCTAACCAGACACCTAGGTATTTGTAGTTGTCCACATATTCTAAGTCAGAACCGTCCAGACTAGTGATGCTAGTCGGACGGGTGAGTGCGGGCAGCAATCGGTTGAAGAGCATGCATTTAGTTTTACTAGCATTTAAAAGCAGTTGGAGGCCACGGAAGGAGTGCTGTATGATTTGTCGGGATCCAGATTTTGCAGAACATCAGGGGGCTTGTGCAAGTTGCTGCAGGGGGTGCAAAGCTGTTGGCCGGGGTAGGGGTATCCAGGTGGAAAGCATGGTTAGAGTGTTGGACTAGTAATTGAAAGGTTGCAAGATCAAATCCCCAAGCTGACAAGGTAGAAATCTGTCGTTCTGCTCCTGAACAAGGCAGTTAACCCACTGTTTGTAGGTAAAAATACATGTTTTTTTAAATATCTAAGGGGGTGCCGATGGTTACGGATTTAGGCTTGTACCTGGTAGGTTCCTTGATCATTTGTGTGAGATTGAGGGCATCTAGCTAGGATTGCAGGACTGCCGGGGTGTTAAGCATATCCCAGTTTAGGACACCTAACAGTACGAACTCTGAAGATAGATGGGGGGCAATCAATTCACATATGGTGTCCAAGCGGCAACGGTGAGAGACTTGTTTCTGGAACGGTTGATTTTTAAAAGTAGAAGCTCAAATTGTTTGGGTACAGACCTGGATAGTATGACAGAACTCTGCAGGCTATCTCTGTAGTAGATTGCAACTCCAGTCCCCTTTGGCAGTTCTATCTTGTCGAAAAATGTTATAGTTGGGGATGGAAATTTCTGGATTTTTGTGGCCTTCCTAAGCCATTACATTACATTCAAGTCATTTGGCAGACGCTCTTATCCAGAGCGACTTACAAATTGGTGAATTCACCTTATGTCATCCAGTGGAACAGCCACTTTACAATAGTGCATCTAAATCATTTAAGGGGGGGGGTGAGAAGGATTACTTTATCCTATCCTAGGTATTCCTTAAAGAGGTGGGGTTTCAGGTGTCTCCGGAAGGTGGTGATTGACTCCGCTGTCCTGGCGTCGTGAGGGAGTTTGTTCCACCATTGGGGGCCAGAGCAGCGAACAGTTTTGACTGGGCTGAGCGGGAACTGTACTTCCTCAGTGGTAGGGAGGCGAGCAGGCCAGAGGTGGATGAACGCAGTGCCCTTGTTTGGGTGTAGGGCCTGATCAGAGCCTGGAGGTACTGCGGTGCCGTTCCCCTCACAGCTCCGTAGGCAAGCACCATGGTCTTGTAGCGGATGCGAGCTTCAACTGGAAGCCAGTGGAGAGAGCGGAGGAGCGGGGTGACGTGAGAGAACTTGGGAAGGTTGAACACCAGACGGGCTGCGGCGTTCTGGATGAGTTGTAGGGGTTTAATGGCACAGGTAGGGAGCCCAGCCAACAGCGAGTTGCAGTAATCCAGACGGGAGATGACAAGTGCCTGGATTAGGACCTGCGCCGCTTCCTGTGTGAGGCAGGGTCGTACTCTGCGGATGTTGTAGAGCATGAACCTACAGGAACGGGCCACCGCCTTGATGTTAGTTGAGAACGACAGGGTGTTGTCCAGGATCACGCCAAGGTTCTTAGCGCTCTGGGAGGAGGACACAATGGAGTTGTCAACCGTGATGGCGAGATCATGGAACGGGCAGTCCTTCCCCGGGAGGAAGAGCAGCTCCGTCTTGCCGAGGTTCAGCTTGAGGTGGTGATCCGTCATCCACACTGATATGTCTGCCAGACATGCAGAGATGTGATTCGCCACCTGGTCATCAGAAGGGGGAAAGGAGAAGATTAATTGTGTGTTGTCTGCATAGCAATGATAGGAGAGACCATGTGAGGTTATGACAGAGCCAAGTGACTTGGTGTATAGCGAGAATAGGAGAGGGCCTAGAACAGAGCCCTGGGGGACACCAGTGGTGAGAGCGCGTGGTGAGGAGACAGATTCTCGCCACGCCACCTGGTAGGAGCGACCTGTCAGGTAGGACGCAATCCAAGCGTGGGCCGCGCCGGAGATGCCCAACTCGGAGAGGGTGGAGAGGAGGATCTGATGGTTCACAGTATCGAAGGCAGCCGATAGGTCTAGAAGGATGAGAGCAGAGGAGAGAGAGTTAGCTTTAGCAGTGCGGAGCGCCTCCGTGATACAGAGAAGAGCAGTCTCAGTTGAATGACTAGTCTTGAAACCTGACTGATTAGGATCAAGAAGGTCATTCTGAGAGAGATAGCGGGAGAGCTGGCCAAGGACGGCACGTTCAAGAGTTTTGGAGAGAAAAGAAAGAAGGGATACTGGTCTGTAGTTGTTGACATCGGAGGGATCGAGTGTAGGTTTTTTCAGAAGGGGTGCAACTCTCGCTCTCTTGAAGACGGAAGGGACGTAGCCAGCGGTCAGGGATGAGTTGATGAGCGAGGTGAGGTAAGGGAGAAGGTCTCCGGAAATGGTCTGGAGAAGAGAGGAGGGGATAGGGTCAAGCGGGCAGGTTGTTGGGCGGCCGGCCGTCACAAGAAGCGAGATTTCATCTGGAGAGAGAGAGGAGAAAGAGGTCAGAGCACAGGGTAGGGCAGTGTGAGCAGAACCAGCGGTGTCGTTTGACTTAGCAAACGAGGATCGGATGTCGTCGACCTTCTTTTCAAAATGGTTGACGAAGTCATCTGCAGAGAGGGAGGAGGAGGGGGGGGAGGAGGATTCAGGAGGGAGGAGAAGGTGGCAAAGAGCTTCCTAGGGTTAGAGGCAGATGCTTGGAATTTAGAGTGGTAGAAAGTGGCTTTAGCAGCAGAGACAGAGGAGGAAAATGTAGAGAGGAGGGAGTGAAAGGATGCCAGGTCCGCAGGGAGGCGAGTTTTCCTCCATTTCCGCTCGGCTGCCCGGAGCCCTGTTCTGTGAGCTTGCAATGAGTCGTCGAGCCACGGAGCGGGAGGGGAGGACCGAGCCGGCCTGGAGGATAGGGGACATAGAGAGTCAAAGGATGCAGAAAGGGAAGAGAGGAGGGTTGAGGAGGCAGAATCAGGAGATAGGTTGGAGAAGGTTTGAGCAGAGGGAAGAGATGATAGGATGGAAGAGGAGAGAGTAGCGGGGGAGAGAGAGCGAAGGTTGGGACGGCGCGATACCATCCGAGTAGGGGCAGTGTGGGAAGTGTTGGATGAGAGCGAGAGGGAAAAGGATACAAGGTAGTGGTCGGAGACTTGGAGGGGAGTTGCAATGAGGTTAGTGGAAGAACAGCATCTAGTAAAGATGAGGTCGAGCGTATTGCCTGCCTTGTGAGTAGGGGGGAAGGTGAGAGGGTGAGGTCAAAAGAGGAGAGGAGTGGAAAGAAGGAGGCAGAGAGGAATGAGTCAAAGGTAGACGTGGGGAGGTTAAAATTCGCCCAGGACTGTGAGAGGTGAGCCGTCCTCAGGAAAGGAGCTTATCAAGGCATCAAGCTCATTGATGAACTCTCCGAGGGAACCTGGAGGGCGATAAATGATAAGGATGTTAAGCTTGAAAGAGCTGGTAACTGTGACAGCATGGAATTCAAAGGAGGCGATAGACAGATGGGTAAGGGGAGAAAGAGAGAATGACCACTTGGGAGAGATGAGGATCCCGGTGCCACCACCCCGCTGACCAGAAGCCAGGATTCAAACACGGCTAGGACATCAGGGTTGGCGGAGTGTGCTACAGCAGTGAATAAAACAAACTTAGGGAGGAGGCTTCTAATGTTAACATGCATGAAACCAAGGCTTTTACGGTTACAGAAGTCAACAAATGAGAGTGCCTGGGGAATGGGAGTGGTGCTGGGGGTTGCAGGGCCTGGATTAACCTCTACATCACCAGAGGAACAGAGGAGGAGTAGGATAAGGGTATAGCTAAAGGCTATAAGAACTGGTCATCTAGTGCATTCGGAACACATAAGGGAATACCAATGTTAACTTTTATTTATGTTACCGCAGACTTAACATTCCTATGCAAACTAGGACTAGGCAGCATATCCTTGTGTAACGCTGCCCCAGGAACTTGACCTTGACCACGACCATAAAATTAGGTCAAAATCCAAAATTAAGCAAACAATGCAAAGTGGACCAAACTGATGATGTGAAGATTGCTTGAAAAATCTATATTTGGTGAATGTATTCATTCATGACAATGGAATATTCCTTTAAAATAAATCCTACCTTGGCCTACCAAGAGTTGCTGAATATTTTCTCAACTAACTTCTGACAGTTCAGCTTGAAAATAACAATCAGCAGGTGGCACATGTACCTTGGATACAAACTAGAGCTCGGCTGCATTTCCTTGTGTCCAAAATTGTATTCAGTAATGTAACGGTAATGTAACTCACATTTTATCTTCGCAGACGATGGAGAGGAAGGAGGAGTGGCAAAGGGGTAAAAGGATCGGGGATGGGTGGGTATCATAAGAATGTTTCCAATATTAGCCTTGTCCTGACTTTAAAAATAGAGCTTCATCACATGGAATCAATAATGCCACTTAGAAGTGACAGAGTGTGTGTTGGCGGCAAGGACCCTCCGTGGATTAGCGCTCTCTGTGCTTGGTAATCACTACCACATTTGGATGGCAACACCACTAGCGGTCAGTCGTCAAAAAAGCCTGTGGGGAACTCCAGAGCACAAAGCCTATACAAATAATGTTGTTGAGCCTTTGCAGATGTAAGATCTTAATTTCATCACCCTGTTGCAGGAGAAATTAAGATATGTATCTTCATTCAATGATCATCTTCTATTTGACTGGCATAATTGATGCTTGATGCTAGAACTTTCAAGGTTAGGTCATTTTCAATTTTATTCATTTGCAAATATCTTTGCAAACATACATCCATTTCCAAAAATCACTTGATACTTTATTCATAGCATTTGCATTTACCATTTACACATCAATGACAGTCAAAAAACATAGACTGAAGAAAAAAACATCATGGTGATAAATGATGATCAAAAACCAGGTAATATCCTCAAAATACACACTGCCTCGTTTTCTCTACAATATTAAAATATAGCAGATGTTGCCTGGGAGAGCTTAGTGTGTACATATTGTAACTTTTCCAACCACATCATGAGACCCACTAGGTCCTAGGACTTTCTCGGAACTAGCCACTACAAATCTTCCCCTGCGATGCTCAGTCAGGGACCAATATAGATCCAAGATAGAGATATCGCATGGCCGATAAACTCGAGGGACAGGCTGTCCCCTGGACGCACTGTGGCTCATTCAAGTGACACGGTCTCTGAACCAGGTCCTCCACCAGTGTCTAGTTTAGATCAATTGCATGCTAAAGCCAGCATTGTACCGTTGCATCAGCTATAGGCAAGTATCTCACTTATAGCTAGTGTCTCACCTCACCCTCATCTTATGGTTCAAATTCTCCTGTATATAATTTTATTAAAGCAGTGTCAGGTACCAACTGAATATCCTACATAAGTTACATTAATACTTCACTCTGAACTTGTATTTACAATGACTTATTCTGACCCTAAGGTCTTCACCTATAGAGCGTATCAGTGGGCAACATCTAGGCCAACTCATTTGACAGACTGCCCTACTCAGTGGTTGTCACTAGTTACCAGAGCCACAAAGTCAACATTTGCTGTGTCGTAAATATGTAATTTAAGTTAGGCATAAGGTTAGCAGTGTGTTTACGGTTATGGTTAAGGTTGGGGTTCAAATCAGCTTTTAAAAAGATAAATTGTAGAAATGGTCGGGGTTTAGCCATAATTATTTGTAGCTGTGGTAACTCGTGGCAGCAACTCAGCCTGATGTGATGTACAAGATTTCCATCTGCTGGCTATATAGTGTCCCTACAATTTCATTCAGTTTAATATTTTGACAAATGTGGCCTACATGCTGAAATAACATGATATTACATCATAATAGTAGTAGAAGAAGAAAATGGACTACTTAAAATGTATATGGCCTCAATGGCGCTGCCCTTCCGGTCACAGAAGCCATTATGGGACAGATCACGGTTGCCATACATCTCTATGGGTCGCTTGTACTTTCACGCACGGCGACGGGCGAGTGGCGACGGCGGTTTCAATGTGCTGATTCGATTATGCTGAGCCGCTGGGCACCGGGCATATGTCCATCTCGTCATCGGGCGAAAGCGGGGAATAGTACTCGGTCATTTCGTCAACAAGGCTGCATGACGCATCATCCAGAAATAAACAACATATAGTTTTCCATTCAATACATTTTAGAATTGGGAAGGCAGATAAAGCTTCCCAATCAAATCTAAAAATCTAAAAATGTCAAACAGAAAACCGAAGAAAATGAACAACAATGACAAATGGTTTGATGAAGAATGCAAAAACCTAAGAAAGAAATTGAGAAATCTGTCCAACCAAAAACTTAGAGACCCAGTCTATGCCTTCACCACGGCGAATCACTAAAACGATAAAGAAATACACTACGGAAAAAGAAGGAACAGTATGTCAGAAATCAGCCCAATGTAATTGACAAATCCATAGCTAAACACTTCTGGGAAAATTTGAATACACTAAACGAACAACACAAATAATTATCTATCCAAAATGGAGATGTATGGGTTAACCACTTCTTCAATCTTTTTGGCTCTATAACAAATAACAAACAGCAAAAACATATACACGATCAAATACAAATCTCAGAATCAACTATTAAAGACTACCAAACCCACTGGATTATCCAATTACCTTGAATGAACTACAGGACAAAATAAAAACCCTCCAACCCAAAAAGGCCTGTGGTGTTGATGGTATCCTCAATGAAATGATCAAATATACAGAGAACAAATTCCAATAGTCTATACTTAAACTTTTTAACATCATAATTAGCTCAAATCAAATCACATTTATTTATATAGCCCTTCGTACATCAGCTGATATCTCAAAGTACTGTACAGAAACCCAGCCTAAAACCCCAAACAGCAAGCAATGCAGGTGTAGAAGCACCGGCATCTTCCCCAATATCTGGCATCTTCCCCAATATTTGGAACCAAGGACTGATCACCCCAATCCACAAAAGTAGAGCCAAATTTGACACCAATAACTACCGTGGGATATGCGTCAACAGCAACTTTGGGAAAATCCTCTGCATTATCATTAACAGCAGACTTGTACATTTCCTCAGTGAAAACAATGTACTGAGCAAATGTCAAATTGTTTTTTACCATAATATCACCATACACACCCTAATTGACAAACAAGCCAACCAAAACAAAGTTAAAGTCTTCTCATGCTTTGTTGATTTAAAAAAACAACCTTTGACTCAATTTGGCATGAGGGTCTGCTATACAAATTGATGGAAAGTGGTGTTGGGGGAAAAACATACGACATTATAAAATCCATGTACTGTACACAAACAACAAGTGTGCGGTTAAAATGGGGGGAAAACACACTTCTTCCCACAGGGCGAGACAGGGATGCAGCTTAAGTCCCGCCCTCTTCAACATATATATCAACAAATTGGAGAGGGCACTAGAACAGTCTGCAGCACCCAGCCTCACCCTACTAAAATCTGAAGTCAAATGTCTACTGTTTGCTGATGATCTGGTGCTTCTGTCACCAACCAAGGAGGGCCTACAGCAGCACCTAGATTTTCTGCATAGATTCTGCCAGACCTGGGCCCTGACAGTAAATCTCAGTAAGACCAAAATAACGGTGTTCCAAAAAAAGGTCCAGTCGCCAGGACCACAAATACAAAATCCATCTAGACACCGTTGCCCTAGAGCACACAAAAACTATACATACCTTGGCCTAAATATCAGCGCCACAGGTAACTTCCACAAAGATGTGAACGATCTGAGAGACAGGGCAAGAAGGGCCTTCTATGCCATCAAAAGGAACATAACATTTGACATACCAATTAGGATATGGCTAAAAATACTTGAATCAGTTATAGAAACCCATTGCCCTTTATGGTTGAGGTCTGGGGTCCACTCACCAACCAAGAATTTACAAAATGGTACAAACACCAAACTGAGACTGCATGCAGAATTGAGCAAAAATATCATTTGTGTACAACGTAAAACACCAAATAATGCATGCAGAGCAGAATTAGGCTAATGATACCCGCTAATGATCCAAATCCAGAAAAGAGATGCTAAATTCTACAACCACCTAAAAGAAAGCGAATCCCAAACTTTCCATAACAAAGTCATCACCTACAGAGAGATGAATCTGGAGAAGAGCCCAAGTTGGTCCTGGAGCTCTGTTCACAAACACAAACACAAACAGACCACGCAGAGCCCCAGGACAGCAACACAATTAAACCCAAAAAATCATGAGAAAACAAAAAGATAATTACTTGACATATTGGAAAGAATTAACAAAAAAGTGAGCAAACTAGAATGCTATTTGGCCCTAAACAGAGAGCACACAATGGCAGAATACCTGTCCACTGTGACTGAACCAAACTTAAGGAAATGTAACAGGTGATTCCCCTTGCCACTTTATTGTTAAGCCAATGGGTTTTTGGTTTTAGTTTTATCTTGCCTTCACCTACTCAACATGACATCTTATTGGCTGGTTTGCGTAGCTTGCTTACGAGGGAGGATGTTTCATTAGAATCATCCCAGTGAACAAGCACCAAACCAGCGGTAAGTTGTTGGTTGCAAAGCACTGCACGTCAAAAGTGATTTTTATACTCCCAAGTGATGATTTAAATGTACAATTTATATCAATTTGTTTGTAAATGTTATTCAAACATCACACATAAGATGCAGCGTTTTTTTGGTGCATATTTGGTCTGTATTTTGTTGTAGAGAATTCCAGCTAATACTAGCTAGCAACTTACTGTGTCTAGTGGGGTGGTTCATATATTTTGTACAGTGCGTCACGTGCAGAGTTGGATGGTGAGCTGTGCATTGCATGACGTGCAATTTTGTGCTGTTGCTATCAGAATAAAGCTCCATGACTGGTGCTACAAGTTGGAGCTCCTGTCGATGATTGATTGTACACAACACAAGAAGAGTACTGTTACAGAAAGCTTTGACTATGTACAGACTCAGTGAGCATAGCCTTGCTATTGAGAAAGGCCGCCGTAGGCAGACCAGGCTCTCATTAGAAGACAGGCTATGTGCACACTGCCCACAACATGAGGTGGAAACTGAGCTGCACTTCCTAAACTCCTGCCAAATGTATGGCCATATTAGAGAAGCATACAGTGGGGCAAAAAAGTATTTAGTCAGCCACCAATTGTGCAAGTTCTCCCACTTAAAAAGATGAGAGAGGCCTGTAATTTTCATCATAGGTACACTTCAACTATGACAGACAAAATGAGGGAAAAACATCCAGAAAATCACATTGTAGGATTTTTAATGAATTTATTTGCAAATTATGGTGGAAAATAAGTACTTGGTCACCTACAAACAAGCAAGATTTCTGGCTCTCACAGCTCCTCTGTCATCCACTCGTTACCTGTATTCATGTCACCTGTTTGAACTTGTTATCAGTATAAAAGACACCTGTCCACAAACTCAAACAGTCACACTCCAAACTCCACTATGGCCAAGACCAAAGAGCTGTCAAAGGACACCAGAAACAAAATTGTAGACCTGCACCAGGCTGGGAAGACTGAATCTGCAATAGGTAAGCAGCTTGGTTTGAAGAAATCAACGATGGGAGCAATTATTAGGAAATGAAAGACATATAAGACTACTGATAATCTCCCTCGATCTGGGGCTCCACGCAAGGTCTCACCCCGTGGGGTCAAAATTATCACAAGAACGGTGAGCAAAAATCCCAGAACCACACGGGGGGACCTAGTGAATGACCCGCAGAGAGCTGGGACCAAAGTAACAAAGCCTACCATCAGTAACACACTACGCCGCCAGGGACTCTAATCCTGCAGTGCCAGACGTGTCCCCCTGCTTAAGCCAGTACATGTTCAGGCCCGTCTGAAGTTTGCTAGAGAGTCAAGTCAAATCAAATCAAATGTATTTATATAGCCCTTCGTACATCAGCTGATATCTTAAAGTGCTGTACAGAAACCCAGCCTAAAACCCCAAACAGCAAGCAATGCAGGTGTAGAAGCACGGTGGCTAGGAAAAACTCCCTAGAAAGGCCAAAACCTAGAGAGGAACCAGGCTATGTGGGGTGGCCAGTCCTCTTCTGGCTGTGACGGGTGGAGATTATAACAGAACATGGCCAAGATGTTCAAATGTTCATAAATGACCAGCATGGTCCAATAATAATAAGGCAGAACAGTTGAAACTGCAGCAGCACGGCCAGGTGGACTGCGGACAGCAAGGAGTCATCATGTCAGGTAGTCCTGAGGCATGGTCCTAGGGCTCAGGTCCCCCGAGAGAGAGAAAAAAATAGAGAAAGAGAGAATTAGAGAGAGCACACTTAAATTCACACAGGACACCGAATAGGACAGGAGAAGTACTCCAGATATAACAAACTGACCCTAGCCCCCCGACACATAAACTACTGCAGCATAAATACTGGAGGCTGAGACAGGAGGGGTCAGGAGACACTGTGGCCCCATCCGAGGACACCCCCGCACAGGGCTAAACAGGAAGGATATAACCCAACTCACTTTGCCAAAGCACAGCCCCCACACCACTAGAGGGATATCTTCAACCACCAACTTACCATCCTGAGACAAGGCTGAGTATAGCCCACAAAGATCTCCGCCACGGCACAACCCAAGGGGGCGGGGGGGCGCCAACCCAGACAGGATGATTACATCAGTGACTCAACCCACTCAGGTGACACACCCCTCCTAGGGACGGTATGAGAGGGCCCCAGTAAGCCAGTGACTCAGCCCCTGTAATAGGGTGAGAGGCAGAGAATCCCAGTGGAAAGAGGGGAACCAGCCAGGCAGAGACAGCAAGGGCGGTTCGTTGTTCCAGAGCCTTTCCGTTCACCTTCCCACTCCTGGGCCAGACTACACTCAATCATATGACCCACTGAAGAGATGAGTCTTCAGTAAAGACTTAAAGGTTGAGACCGAGTTTGCGTCTCTGACATGGGTAGGCAGACAGTTCCATAAAAATGGAGCTCTATAGGAGAAAGCCCTGCTTCCAGCTGTTTGTTTAGAAATTCTAGGGACAATTAAGAGGCCTGCGTCTTGTGACCGTAGCGTACGTGTAGGTATGTATGGCAGGACCAAATCAGAGAGATAGGTAGGAGCAAGCCAATGTAATGCTTTGTAGGTTAGCAGTAAAACCTTGAAATCAGCCCTTGCTTTGACAGGAAGCCAGTGTAGGGAGGCAAGCACTGGAGTAATATGATCAAATGTTTTGGTTCTAGTCAGGATTCTAGCAGCCGTATTTAGCACTAACTGAAGTTTATTTAGTGCTTTATCTGGGTAGCCGGGTAGAGCATTGCAGTAGTCTAACCTAGAAGTGACAAAAGCATGGATTAATTTTTCAGCATCATTTTTGGACAGAAAGTTTTCAGATTTTTGCAATGTTACGTAGATGGAAAAAAGCTGTCCTTGAAATTGTCTTGATATGTACTTCAAAAGAGATATCAGGGTCCAGAGTAACGCCGAGGTCCTTCACAGTTTTATTTGAGACGACTGTACAACCATTAAGATTAATTGTCAGATTCAACAGATCTCTTTGTTTCTTTGGACCTAGAACAAGTATCTCTGTTTTGTCTGAGTTTAAAAGTAGAAAGAGAGCATTTGGATGATCCAGAAGAAGATTGGGAGAATATCTTATGGTCAGATGAAACCGAAATATAACTTTTTGGTAAAAACTCAACTCGTTGTGTTTGGAGGACAAAGAACACCATACCTACTGTGAAGCATGGGGATGGAAACATCATGCTTTGGGGCTGTTTTTCTGCAAAGGGACCAGGACGACTGATCCGTGTAAAGGAAAGAATGAATGGGGCCATGTATCGTGAGATTTTGAGTGAAAACCTCCTTCCATCAGCAAGGGCATTGAAGATGAAATGTGGCTGGGTCTTTCAGCATCACAATTATCCCAAACACACCGCCCGGGCAACAAAGGAGTGGCTTCATAAGAAGCATTTCTAGGTCCTGGAGTGGCCTAGCCAGTCTCCAGATCTCAACCCCATAGAAAATCTTTGGAGGGAGTTGAAATTTCATGTTGCCCAGCAACAGCCCCAAAACATCACTGCTCTAGAGGAGATCTGCATGGAGGAATGGGCCAAAATACCAGCAACAGTGTGTGAAAACCTTGTGAAGACTTACACAAAATGTTTGACCTCTGTCATTGCCAACAAAGGGTATATAACAAAGTATTGAGATAAACTTTTGTTATTGACCAAATACTTATTTTCCACCATAATTTGCAAATAAATTCATTAAAAATCCCTGTGATTTTCTGGATTTTTTTTTCTTCTCATTTTGTTGAAGTGTACCTATGATGAAAATTACAGGCCTCTCTCATCTTTTTAAGTGGGAGAACTTGCACAATTGGTGGCTGACTAAATATTTTTTTGCCCCACTGTATTTCCCTCAGATTACACAGATCCACAAAGAATTTGAAAATAAAAAAGATTTTGGTAAACTCCCATATCTACTGGGTGAAGTACCAGTGTGCCATCACAGCAGCAGGATGTATGACCTGTTGCTTCAAGAAAAGGGCAACCAGTGAAGAACAAACAGGGTAGCCTAGGGGTTTGAGCGTTGGACTAGTAATCGCAAGGTTGCAAGTTCAAACCCCCGAGTTGACAAGGTACAAATCTGCCGTTCTTCCCCTGAACAGGCAGTTAACCCACTGTTAGGCCGTCATTGAAAATAAGTATGTGTTCTTAACTGACTTGCCTGGTTAAATAAAGGTCAAAAATAAATACAACCCATGTTTATTTATTTTCCCTTTTGTACTTTAACAATTTGCACATCATTACAACACTGTATTTAAACATAATATGACATTTGAAATGTCTTTATTCGTTTGGATCTTCTGAGTGTGTAATGTTTCCTGTTCATTTTTATTGTTTTTTTTCCCACTTTTGTATATTATCTACTTCACTTGCTTTGGCAATGTTAACATGTTTCCCATGCCGATACAGCGCCTTGAAATGAATTAAAGCCTTCCAAATGAAGACAATCACTTTTGAATGGCGAAACACTGAATCCTACTAATTACAACACGCGCGTAAATACTGTACTTTTGAGTCGACCGGGAGGCGGATGCAAAACACGCCTATTGACGCACTCACGCCTTATTGACGCACTCTGCTGTGTAAAAACCACCATGGCGCTGTGCAAGAGAGGGGTTCAATGCTGTGTTACAACGATAATAAGATGCAGTTATCCATTTCAAGGGATCTCATCAAACGTGTCGACATACACTCCAATATTAGCCTACTCAAGATTAAGGTACTGAATAACGCGAATGTCACTGGAAGATGGAGAGTAGCTAGCCTTCTCGAAATGCTTTGTCGGTAATTGTCGTTGGTTATTCTCTCTGGTCCTTCCAGCTAGAGCTAACGGTGATCATTATAATGTTGCAAGCACGCGAAATAAACAATGTCGCTAACAGCGTTGGCATGCAGCCTTCTCGTCAGTTTCTGGTGGTCGGTACTAACGTTAGCTTCTATAGCCACAAAGGCATAAACTCTGGTCTTTTATATCTAATTAAATTAGATGTTAAACCTAACCTTAACCACACTAACTTTATGGCTACGCCTAACCGTATTGAGACAAAAAAAATACATTATTTTTGATGTGCTCATTTAGTTTTTGTGTATGAAATCTGACTGCCTATAGAAGCTAACGTTAGTGGAAACCATTTTGGTAAGCGGGGGGCGCGGCGCCATGGAGGTTGAGAGAACATTTTCTGCAATTCTATTCATTTTTTCCATGGCAGAGGGAACATTTTGCGGTTTTAAAGCAAATTTCCTGTAATTTTACACATTTTGCCATGGGATGATGAGAAAAAATGTACAGCTAATTTCCTGCTTTCTACACGGTTTTCCATGACTTATGCCATGTTATTATATGTTATTTTAAAGTGACTAACAAAATCGATTGCTTGGTAAGTTAGTCTAACCAGCTATCTATAAAATGTCCGCTGACATCGGCTAATTGAGTGACGAACAAGCAGAACGGACAGTTATGCCGCTTATGCCTGAGAACAGCACTGTTTAAACGGTGACAATGTAACCAAATACATTTGCCTTGCTGATAAATTTTGTGATTTTTTTCCCCCCGGCGGCATGTGCACGTGAAAGAGCAAAGACCACTGTCAGTCAGCAAAGTCATCATATTTCACAACATATAACCACATCCAAAGTGTTAATCCTTTCCCTGATTTTTAGGTGACATTTGTGGGTTAAATCAGTGTCTAGGGATTGAAAGTAAACCTGCAATCCTCCTGCAGGCTAGCACATTATGCTGCATCCAGAGGTTAAGCAGACTATTATCAACAGAAATCTGTTACATTCCCACTGAAACCTTTATAGGCTTAGGTGTCCCAAATTAAACTATTCCCTGTCCTCATACAAAACATCACATGGGATATATACAATAACATAATCTTGAAACCCAGAACCAAATTATTTTATGAACACTGGGATGATGGGGGGAGAGACTAACAAAAACACAATGTTACAAGGTATTTTTAATGTAATTTGTCCCTAAATCTGATATCCCTCTCTCTTGTACAGTGTATTATCCTGCAGGCACTACTCGTTATCTCAGGGCAGACTAGGCATATTTCAGAGAGCCAGTGAGAGGTATGAGAAATTCCTTGAACATCGATTCCCCCGCCTCTACATCCTTTATACCACCTTTGTGAAAGGTAAGTACCCCCTAACCAATATGACACCCTCTAATGCCTAACTGACAACTTCTCATGGGCAGCTCCAGGGAGGGGTTTGATGGTGCTGAAGCCCCTTCAAAAACAGGCTTAGCACCCCCAAGAAATAATGTATTATTACTTGCATGCATAGGTTGCAAGCAACCCTACGCAACAACCAAGCTACTTCTTAGCTACCTCAGTGCAACTTCTCCATAGACGGTCTACAACTGTAACATTTTCCATTTGGAATTGGATAGCCCCTTTCCCGCTAGATTGTGCTGCCCAAAGTGTATGTTTTATTTTGTTGAGGCAATACCATGTAGCATTTTTGCAATGTGTTTATGTGTTCAGGATTTCGGCTCATGGTACACGATGTGAGGGAAACAAAGAGGATAAGGATGAAAATGCTCACTCAAGATGTTTCACTCAAAGAGCTGCCCTACCGTGAGATGGAGACCATCATTCTGGTCAGTGAGTCACACTTTGCAGTTCCACCCTGGCAGCCATACATTTTGTGCAGTAGACACATTGACTGTGTCCCAAATGGCACTGTATCCCCTTCATAGTGCACTACTTTTGACTAGGGCCTCTAGTCAAAAGTAGTTCACTATAGGAAATACAGTGCCATTTGGGATGCACATATCATAGAGGCAGTTTATGACTGTCATAAACTCTACAGCAGAGAACTTGATAAAATATTCAAATGTAATGCTCTCTTTTTGTCTGTACCTCTCTCTCTTTTTCTTGCAGTTTCGCAAAGACATGATAAAAGCCATTCCCCTGGTGATAATATCTATCCCGCCTTTTGCCATCATTTTGGTTTTCACTCTTATGTGAGTTGTTGTGAATCAACCAACCTGATATTGACTATCATTTGCTAACAGTTTTAAGAGTGATTGAAAAGAGTGCAAATTAAGTCAATTTTAGGGGAGTCGTGCATGCTTCCAAAATGCCTTTTTTGGGGGGGTATTAAATGAATGGTGAATGATGGGTTACCTCCAACCTCTAATCTGATATGTGTCCCCTCCTTGGTAGGTGCCTGTTCCCTAGGCAGCTCCTGATTCGTCACCTGTGGACTCCGCAGCAGCAGCAGGACTTCCAGAGGTTGTACCACGAGCAGAGATGCCGACACCGTGAGAACATCCTGAAGGGTGTGGCCTGGTCAATACCTCACATCAAAGAGTGGACCCTCCGCAGCCATCTGCTTACTCTTATCAGCAAGGTTAATTAAACTCTGAGCATGTTTGTTAATTGAACACGGACATTTCAAACAGTTGCCATGCATTTATTTTATTCTAGGCCTATACTGTAGGTAATGATTCATCACAATTTTGAAATGCATAACCAGACTGTCAGTGTATGTAAATATTACAGATCATCTAAGAGTTATCCCAGCTATACAATTCTGTGTTTACTAATTATCATTACATAGACGATCAGTGAGAAGTTGTGTTAATGGCTAAAGGGAAAGGTCCACATCCATATCATGCTAATAATACAGTGTGATAACTTCCCACACCGGCAATTGGTTGAGGCCTTTTGTGTTATGCGAGTACAAGACTGTAAGTGGGTGTTTTTTGTGTGGAGAGTGCAGTTGAACCTGTCCTGCCTGGTCCAGTTGGTGTGTATCTGCAGAATGGGAAGGGTGATTTTAAATGTTTGTTATGCAGGTGGAGAGTGGGGCTCACCCCAGTGTGAAAGACATCAGTGCAGTGAGAGGCGTGTTTTCCGGACAACCACTGGGATTAACAGGCATGGACTCTGGTCACATGGTAAGGATTTTTGGTGTTTATTTCAGAGTGGGCCTCTGCTTGTAAAGAGCATCGCGTTTCATATTGTTATGCAATTGTGTTTTATAAGAAACTTGGAGAGAGCAGATTAGGAGGGTGAGGGTCATCCCTGTATAAAAATAGTTTAGTTTCATCTGTGTTCTGTCTTAGGTTTCACAATATGCTTCAGGTTATTTGAACTCTTTTTGATTTGTTTGGGGATTCAATTCACATGGATGACTCATCTGGCAGGTGTCTTTCTCACTCTTTCTCCCCATTTATTCCTCTCTACAATTCCCTTTCTTTCCTGGTCTTTATTTTTCCCCTTGCTTCCTCTTTCCATTTCTTTCCCCCTTCCTATATTCTTATCCTCTTCTAATTCCATTGTTCCCTCTCTCAGAGGCTGCTGTGCTCCCACCTCTTGCTGAACCCCTGGCTCCCTGGGTTCCTGCTCCGGCGACGGCTGAGGGCCAAAGCCCTGGACCTGCTTTACTTGGATCAGGCTCTAGACACACTGGGACAGGGCCAACTCACTGACGCAGAGATTAGAGAGGTCAGGTTCCCCATAACCCCTCCATATAATCCCATCTCAAGACTGCCATTTATAGATCTAAATAAAGTCAATACGGTACTCCCTCTATACAAATGGGTTGAAATGGAATAGCAAGTGATAATCGGAGAAGTCAGGGGTCTCGACACTCATTTTTAGATAGAAATCAATTAGCAAATGCCTTTACCCAAAGCAGAATTTGTATTCAGTAGGAGTAGGTTTGCTTACTGCATCGGACACAACTCGGGTGTAGCACTATAGTCTAAAAAAGAGAGCAGTTGGAACTGCTAGCTGATGCTTCAGTGTATGGTTTATGGCATAAAAATAAACATACATTATAATCTTTGGTCAGTCAGAATTACAAATTTACAAGGGAAATGTTTTATCTTAAGCGTGATGCACTACTTCTCTTCCTCACTCCACTTCCCCAGGCCTGCTATCTGCGGGGTCTCAATCCCAGTCGCCTCACCACGAGCCAGTGTCGAGAGTGGCTCCTCCAGTGGCTTCAGCTGTCTACCCAGCTCACAGGTCTGACACTTACTTACAGGCAGACTTGGGTTCAAATACTATTTTAAATAATTTCATATATTTTGGGTTTTCAATTGAGCTTGCCTGCCGCGATGGAACCAATAGAATTGTCGCTAAAGTGCAAACCCCTCCCGTGGCACTCAAGGCGGGCTAAAGCAATCACTCAAATATATTTAAAAGACTTCAAAAAGTATTTGAAGCCAGATCTGTTTTACACACTGGGGATTGCTTGCTGTCATATTTATGACAGCTTGGTTCACAATGCCAGTTTGCTCTATACACTCTATTTTTATCATGGCACATCCTGGCTTTCACAGTGCACCTGCTATACAGCATTATGCTATTGACCTGGGCCCGGTTTCCCGATAGCGATGGAACCTAGGCCTACGAGGGTTTTAACGAAGCATCGTTCCTACATCAGCTGAAGATGTAACATGCGTTTCCCAAAACACTGCGCAGAAAGAACGTTGATTGGAGCATGTGTCGATACTGATAGGATCGAAAGACAGTGCTTCTCTCAGACCAGCTTTCTCCATTAAAATCTAACCTTAACATGGCAATTATTCCACAATAAAGGTGGCGGATCAGCTCCTAAAGAGAGACCACTTATATGGTTGCAAATATTGAGGCAGCTTATTTTTATGCTTGCCCTGTAATAATGTACTATATCACAGATTTGGCACATCATTGCGCACATTTTGTTACACACTTAAATAAAAAAAATGGTGTAGCCTACAATTTGCGAAATAGAACTCCAGTGACTGAACATATTGATTTCAATATGACTGAAATATATTGGCCTATGTAGCCTATACTGTATCTTTTAATGCAGTCGTTTTGATTTGAAGCATCTTTTTAATCAAGAATATATCAAGAATATATACATATTTGGATGAGCAATGTCAGAGCAGCATAGACTAAGATACATATGAGATGATTAATGCAAAATATGTAAACATTATTAAAGTGGCCAGTGAATTCAAATCTGAATATAGGGCAGATGACTGTTTAACAGTCTGATGGCCTTGAGATAGAAGCTGTTTTTCAGTCTCTCTGTCCCAGCTTTGATAACCTCGCCTTCTGGATGATAGCAGGGTGAACAGGCAGTGGCTTGGGTGGTTGTTGTCCTTGATTTTTTTTGTTGGCCTTCCTGTGACATCGGGTGCTGTAGGTGTCCTGGAGGGCAGGTAGTTTGCCCCCCGGTGATGTGTTGGGCAGACCGCACCACCCCCTGGAGAGCCCTGCGGTTGCAGGCGGTGCAGTACCAGGCGGCGATACAGCTCGACAGGATGCTCTCAATTGTGCATCTGTAAAAGTTTAAGGGTTTTAACATCTCTAGGGTATGTGAGACGGTAGCGTCCCACCTGGCCAACATCCAGTGAAATTGCAGAGCGCAAAATTCAAAAATACTAAATTAAAATATTTAACATTCTTGAAAATATGTATTATACATCAAAATAAAGCTTAACTTCTTGTTAATCCAGCCGCCGTGTCAGATTTTAAAAGGGCTTTACGGTGAAAGCAAACCATGCGATTATCTGAGGACAGCACCCCGCATACAAACACATGAAAATCATATTTCAACTCGGCAGGTGCGACACAAATGTCAGAAATGGCGACATAAAAAAATGCCTTACCTTTTGATATTCTTCTGTTGGCACTCAAAGGTCCCAGTTACATCACAAATGGTCCTTTTGTTCGATAATGTCCTTCTTTATATCCATAAACTCAGTTTAGCTGGCGCGCTTCAGTCAATAATCCACTGTTTCCCTCCATCAAAATGCATACAAAATGAATCCCAAACATTATTAAAACTTATTAACATTATTAAAGTCAAACAACGTTTATAATCAAATCTTAGGGATCCTAATATGCAAATAAACGATAAAATTTAAGACAGAGAATAGTATGTTCATTATCAGAGATAAATAAGAAAGAACGCGCTTTCCTCCATGCGTTTGGAAATACTACAGCCAAAATGGGAGCCACCTAGAAAAACTACAATTTCTGGGTCACTTCCAAAAACCAGCCTGAAACTCTTTCTAAAGACTGACATCTCGTGGAAGCCCTAGGAACTACAATTTCTGAGGACTTGGGCTTATAATTATAGTACTAACCATTGAAAATATGAAAATAGTGGTTAGCTGAATTTGTTCTTGTTTTTTGGGGGGATGGTTTGTCCTCTGGGTTTCGCCTGCCATATCAGTTCTGTTATACTCACATATACTCCTACAGACATAATTTTAACAGTTTTAGAAAACACTATCTAAATCTACCAATTATATGCATATCCTAGCTTTTGGGCCTGAGTAACAGGCAGTTTACTTTGGGCATGCTTTTCATCTGGATGTCAAAATACTGTCCCCTACCCCAGAGAGGTTAACTTTTTGGGAACGGGGGGCAGTATTGAGTAGCTTGGATGAATAAGGTGCCCAGAGTAAACTACCTGTTACTCGGGCCCAGAAGCTAGAATATGCATATAATTAGTAGATTTGGATAGAAAACACTCGAAAGTTTCCAAAACTGTTAAAATAATGTCTGAGTATAACAGAACTCATATGTCAGGCAAAAACCTGAGAAAAATCCAACTAGGAAGTGGGAAATCTGAGGTTTGTAGTTTTTCAAGTGGTTGCCTATCCAGTGTAAATGGGGTCAGATTGCACTTCCTAAGGCTTCCAATAGAAGTCAACAGCCTTTAGAAAGTTGTTTCAGGCTTCTATTGTGAAAGGGGAGCGAATAAGAGCTGTTTCAACAAGTGGTCAGGCTGAAAGCCTTTAGTTTCGTCTCGCGCGTGGCCGTGAGCACGATGGTCGTTCCTTTTCCTTTCTAATGACAACTGAATTGTCCGGTTGGAATATTATTGGAGATTTATGATAAAAACATCCTAAAGCTTGATTATATACATTGTTTGACATGTTTCTACTATCTTTAATGGAACTTCTTTCACTTTTCTTCTGGACTTAGTGCCCGTGCTTTGTGCATTTGGATTAGTGAACTAAATGCGCAAACAAAAAGGAGGTATTTAGACATAAAGATGGACTTTATCGAACAAAACAAACATTTATTGTGGAACTGGGATTCCAGGGAGTGCATTCCGATGATCATCAAAGGTAAGTGAATATTTTTAACGCTATTTCTGACTTTTGACTCCACGACTTGGTCGGGTATCTGTATGGCTTGTTTTGGTGGCTGAGCGCTGTACTTAGATTATCGCATGGTAAAGCTTTTTTGAAATCTGACACAGCGGTTGTATTAAGGAGAAATTTATCTTTAAGTGCCAAGCCAAATTTCTTTAGCCTCCTGAGGTTGAAGAGACGCTGTTGTGCCTTCACCACACTGTCTGTGTGGGTGGATCAGTACAGTTTGTCAGTGATGTATACGCCGAGGAACCTGAAGCTTTCCACCTTCTCCACTGTGGTCCCGTCGATGTGGATGGGGGGTGCTCCCTCTGCTGTTTCCTGAAGTCCATGATCAGCTCCTTGGTTTTGTTGACATTGAGTGAGAGGTTATTTTCCTTGCTCTACACTCCCAGGACCGTCACCACCTCCCCGTAGGCTGTGTCGTCATTGTTGGTAATCAGGCCTACTGTTGTCATCTGCAAACTTGATGGTTGTTGGAGGCGTGCGTGGCCACGCAGTCATGGGTGAACACTGAGTACAAGAGGGGGCTGAGCACACACCCTTGTACAATCTGTCTCTCTGGAAGGAAATGCTCGCAAATTTATTATCCAGAGACTGAACATTAGCAAGTAATGTACTCGGGAAGCGGTGGGTTGTCTGCGCACCTCCTAGAAGTCCACTCCAAATACCTCTTCTCTGCCGGTGTTGTTTTGGATCAGCCTCTGGAATCAGTTCAATTGCCCTGGGGGGTCGAACAAAGTATCCGAATCGGGAAAGTCGTATTCCTGGTTGTAAATGCTGGTGAGTTATCACCTCTCTGATATCCAAAAGTTATTCCCGGCTGTATGTAATAACACACAAATTGGGGATAATAATGTAAGCAATAACACAGAAAAACAGTACTGCAAAGTTGCCTAGGAACTGGAAGCACGGCCGCACAATCTGTCGGCGCCATTTTCACAATTGTTACTTGTTTGTAATAATTTCAAAGACATTGCAACTATGTATTTGTAGGCAACTTCGCTCCAAAGTTATCGGCGGTCACAGAGAGACAAACAGCTTTATTCTATATTTAGTGGAATCCTTCAGTTTATGAAGTGGTGGGGAATGGCATAAAAAGCATTTAACATCGCACTTAGCTGTTCTACAAGTGGTATAAGGCAGTCTGTAAATAACAAGGGTTTAAGTGTAACTTGAGCAACGATGGTTTTGGGGAAACAGTCGGGATTTGACGATGCTCCTTCAAATTCTAATGATGAACTTAAGTCTAAGATACTTTTAGGAAACTGGGCCCTGGTATTTACAAAAGAAATGACATGGTAAATATGGTTATTATATAGTAATTGCAGATATTACACTCCACAGTTCTTGGGGATTCATGAAAAGACCGTCATTATACCTTTTTATATAATTTCATAGCTACAATGGTGTTGAATGCTTTGAAGTAGCCTATACCAGAAAGTAGCCATTTCATTTTTTATCAAACAAACACCTGAAAGTAATTTTTAAAACAAATGTTTTAATGTAGTAATAACTTCAGCTTCATTAATATTTAGAAGTGTATACTTCCACAGATGGGGCATGAATGTTAATTCTTTATTTTCCAATTGTCACTCATGAATCTCAGATAGTATTCACTATCCTTGTCTTATGGGTCTCCTTCTGTGCTTTCTAGAATCAGAGACATCTCTTCTGCTGCACAACATGGTCCTGCTCTCAGTCAACTATCCCAGCTCCTGACCAGAGGAACAAAAGCATGCAGCGGCAACCAGACTTCATTATATTTATTAATTTGCTCTCAGGCGAGAAAGTCTAATGGGACAGTGACAATTGTTATCTCGTTTTCTTGGGATAGAAAGGGTAAGAATGATCCAAACTGGTCAATTGTTACCATGTGGAGAATCAATGATTCAGTGCATGGATGACATTGATTTTTACTGTGCTGTATGTCTTAATTCATTCCAGTCAATTGATGTCACACATTTGGTTGCAATCTCACGTGTACGTACACACACACACACACACAATATAGACGTCACGCATATGTCTTGTGGAATGAATTGGAAAGAGATGCACTGGATAATGTGACTCAAAAGAAGGAGCTCGCACACACTCAAACTTTCATTTGGCATGCAAACATTTCAGTCTACCAACTGGTGTTCAGCATAGAAGTGGGTTCCCAAATATGCCAATGCAGCCCAGCTGTACCTTGCTCTTCCAAAATGTATAAATGTCCTGTTGTGGGGCTGTATATTGATACTTTCAAGGAGATAGTATGGGACATTTTTATGTGTGGTGTTAATGTAACTGTTCCTTTTAGGTAACTTTTTGACTTGGTAAGTATGGTGCATTGTAAAATGATAGTCTGTCAGGTCAGAACACCAGTCTGTAAGGCGCATACTTATATAGGCCTACCGTAATAAATTTGAGACATAAGGAGACATTTGTTTGAATTTTTTATCTGAATTTATTTATAACAAGCATACCACTGGAAACCATATTACAACCAAAAGATGCAGGTGCATATTTAGTTTCACCTAATATAAGGTAAATCTAATTAAAAAATAAGCACAGTGTTCATGTGTATGACACTACAAGATCTATAAACTTTTTGTCTGTATCTATGCTCGTCAATCTGTCTACTTCAAACCCTTGATTCAAAAACCAGAGAACAACAATGTATCAAGTTCTGCTCCAAAGCTCAGCAGTGTTTATTGGGAAAAGGCTGTTATAGAGAGCAACAGTAATGGGGGGGACAGCTTTGAATATCTTCGACTACCCAAAAGATTGGCATGACTGACAAAATATTGGGGGCGACAGGTTTGAATATCTTCGAATACCCAAAAGAAGGCATGACTGAGAAAATATTTTTATAAATTGTATTTCTTAAGAACAGTTGGAGATTGCAGTGGGCCTCAAAATAATCCAGACAATAGAAGTTTTGAACTTTAGAGTAGGAGTCATCTCAGGGGTGACGACGGGTATTCAAGTTGAATACCTGAAGAGAATTCATGGTGTGGTTGGTTCCCAGCGTCTGACCCGCTGGGTGAATGGAGAAAAAGAAAAGTCAGTCCTGTTGTTTTTTGATAAAGAGCAAATACCTACACATGTGAAGCTTGGTTATGTAAGAGCTTTCGTCCCCAAACCACTGCAGTGTAAGAATTGTAAAGGATTTGACCATGTTTCAAGTATGTGCATACGAACAGAGTACACTGAAGAAAGGTGTGTAGAAAGATGACAGTGTTGCAATTGTGGTGGGTTTCATGATCCTGAGTTCCTGGAGTGCCCTGTAAGGGTGAAGGAAATTGAGGTGGCAAAAGTTAGTGGTCAATCAAATCTGTGAGGCGTTTTAAAATAATTGTGAAAACAAGTGATATAGCCGGTAGTAAATGTTTGCTGCCAAACAAAAGATACCCTGTGTGTTAAAAAGGTGGATTTTGTTGCGTTCATTGCCACAGTTGTAAACTGTACAGTGCAAGTCTCAAAGAAGTTGAAGAAACTAGACCATTATTGTGGCTGCAGCAGAAAGGTTTTTGGACTCCAGGAAGACTTGCAAGTGGTACTGGTACAGGAAGATCTGTGTTTTGTTATTTATTTAGTAAATTATTTTGTTAGTTTTTTGGAGGAATCCTGTTTCCGTCCCTCATAGTAGGTGGCAGGATGCACATTAAATTGTGTGATCGCCAATATACCATAGAAAAATAAGTGCATATCATTGCAAAAGCCAAGCCGTGAGGCCGAAGGAATGGTCCGTAGAGCTCCTAGACAGGATTGGGTCGAGGCACAGATCGGGGAAAGGGTACCACATTTTTTTTGCAGCATTGAAGGTCCAAGAGCACAGTGGCCGCCTGGCCAAACTGAGCAATCGGGGGAAAAGGGCCTTGGTCAGGGAGGTGACCAAGAACCTTCCAGAAGGACAACCATCTCTGCAGCACCCCACCAATCAGACTTTTATGGAAGAGTGGCCAGACGGAAGCCACACCTCGGTAAAATGCACATGACAGCCCACTTGGAGTTTGCCAATAGGCACCTAAAATACTCTGACCATAAGAAACAAGATTCTATGGTCTGATGAAACCAAGATTGAACTCTTTGGTCTGAATGCCAAGCGTCACGTCTGGAGGAAACCTGGCACCATTCTTACGGTGAAGCATGGTGGTAGCAGCATCATGCTGTGGGGATTTTTTTCAGCGGCAGGGACTGCTCCAGAGCGCTCAGGACCTCGGACTGGGGCAAAAGTTCACCTTCCAACAGGACAATGACCCTAAGCACATAGCCAAGACAACGCAGGAGTGGCTTCGAGACAAGTCTCTGAATGTTCTTGAGTAGTCCAGCCAGAGCCTGAACATCTCTGGATAGACCTGAAAATAGCTGTGCAACGAAGCTCCCCATCCAACCTGAAAGAGATTGCGAGGATCTGCAGAGAAGAATGGGAGAAACCCCAAATACAGTTGTACCAAGCTTGTAGAGTACCCAAGAAGACTCCAGGCTGTAATCACTGCCAAAGGTGCTTAGACAAAGTACTGAGTAAAGGGTATGAATACTTACAGTATTTTTAATACACTTGCAAAAAATCCCAAAACTGTTTTTGCATTGTCATTATGGGGTATTGTGTGTAGATTGATGAGGGGACAAAAGATTTGATCAATTTTAGAATAAGGCTGTAATGTAACAATGTGGAAAAGGTCAAGGGGTTTTATTTTACTCTCGGAATGCACTGTAAATACAAAACATTTACATAGACAAAAATATTCTCAACCTCCAGAGGAGTATGAGGGGGGGGTTAATTATAATTCTTACAAGCTTGTTTTGCTGGTAGCTTATTCTTTAGATGTTTGGGGCTGCTGGTAAATCCTGATGTGCAGGAATAAAGAAGTGACATTGGACTAGTCTTTAGGGTGTCTATAGCTAGGTTTCCACCCAATTGGCGACAGATTTTCATACCAATATTCTAAAATCTTCATAAAAACAATATACCATTTGAGTTTCTTTTAGAAAAAATTGGCGTTGAACAACATGACAGGGAAGATTTGAATTTACCCACATTTAAGTGTCCTTAACAGCTATAACAAATTACAAAAACACTTGTGTTTCGATGTGTAGTGAGTGTATGCTAAACTTCATAGCCTTTTTTTTTTTTTTTTGGCAACTTTCCTGAAACAACAATTGTCCACCTCACGGGTCAGCTTTCAGAGATTTGAATATTAAATTGCATCAGAGCATTGCATGCATAGGCCTTTAGGCTTAGGTGTCCACTGTATAATATTAATATTTTAATTATATACATACTACCGTTCAAAAGTTTGGGGTCACTTAGAAATGTCCTTGTTTTTGAAAGAAAAGCATTTCTTTTGGATCAGAAATACAGTGTAGACATTGTTAATGTTGTAAATTACTATTGTAGCTGGAAACAGCAGATTTATTAATAGAATATCTATATAGGTGTACAGAGGCACGTTGTTCTGATTAAAGAAGCAATAAAACTGTCCGCCTTTAGACTGGAGCATCAGTATTTGTGGGTTCGATTACAGGCTCAAAATGGCCAGAAACAAATAACTTTCTTTTGAAACTCATCAGTCTATTGTTCTGAGAAATGAAGGCTATAAAATGAGAGAAATTGACAAACTGAAGATCTCATACAAAGTTGTGTATTACTCGCTTCAAAGAACAGCGCAAACTGGCTCTAAACAGAATAGAAAAGAGAGGGAGGCTCCTGTGCACAACTGAGCAAGAGGACAAGTACATTCGAGATCTAGTTTAAGGAACAGACGCCTCACAAGCCCTCAGCTGGCAGCTTCATTAAATAGTACCCGCAAAACACCAGTCTCAACGTGAACAGGCGACTCCGGAATGCTGGCCTTAGTTACCAGCCTCAGAAATTGCAGACCAAATAAATGCTTTACAGAGTTCAAGTAACAGACACATCTCAACTGGAGGTCGACCGATTAATCGGAGTGGCCGATTAATTAGGGCCGATTTCAAATTTTCATAACAATTGGAAATCGGTATTTTTTTACACCGATTTGGCCGATTTAATCTTTATTTAAATAAGTCAGTTATGAACACATTCTTATTTTCAATGACGGCCTAGGAACGGGGTGTTAACTGCCTCATTCAGGGGCAGAACAACAGATTTTCACCTTGTCAGCTCGGGGATTCAATCTTGCAACCTTACAGTTAACTAGTCCAACGCTCTAACCACCTGCCTCTCATTGCACTCCACGAGGAGACTGCCTGTTACGTCAATGCCGTAAGCCAAGGTAAATTGCTTGCTAGCATAAAACTTATCTTATAAAAAAACAATCAATCATAATCACTAGTTAACTACACATGGTTGATGATAATACTAGTTTATCTAGCGCGTCCTGCGTTGCATATAATCGATGCGTATCGTTACTCCAATGTGTACCTAACCATAAACATCAATGCCTTTCTTAAAATCAATACACAGAAGTATATATTTTTAAACCTGCATATTTAGCTAAAAGAAATCCAGGTTAGCAGGCAATATTAACTAGGTGAAATTGTGTCACTTCTTTTGCATTCATTGCACGCAGAGTCAGTGTATATGCAACAGTTTGGGCCACCTAATTTGCCAGAATTTTACGTAATTATGACATAACATTGAAGGTTGTGCAATGTAACAGGAATATTTAGACTAATGGATGCCACCCCTTAGATAAAATACGGAACGGTTCCATATTTCACAAAGAATAAATGTTTTGTTTTCGAGATAATAGTTTCCGGATTCGACCATGTTAATGACCTAAGGCTTGTATTTATGTGTGTTATTATGTTATGATTAAGTCTATGATTTGATAGAGCAGTGACTGAGCGGTGGTCGTAAGCATTCATTCAAACAGCACTTTCGTGAGTTTTGCCAGCAGCTCTTTGTTGTGCGTCAAGCATTGCGCTGTTTATGACTTCAAGCCTATCAACTCCCGAGATTAGGCTTGTGTAACTGATGTGAAATGGCTAGGTAGTTAGCGGGGTGCGCGCTAATAGCGTTTCAAACGTCACTCGCTCTGAGACTTGGAGTAGTTGTTCCCCTTGCTCTGCATGGGTAACACTGCTTCGAGGGTGGCTATTGTCATTGTGTTCCTGGTTCGAGCCAAGGTAGGAGCGAGGACAGGGACGGAAGCTATACTGTTACACTGGCAATACTAAAGTGCCTATAAGGACATCCAATAGTCAAAGGTTAATGAAATACAAATGGTATAGAGAGAAATAGTCCCATAATTCCTATAATAACTACAACCTAAAACTTCTTACCTGGGAATGTTAAAAGGAACCACCAGCTTTCATATGTTCTCATGTTCTGAGCAAGGAACTTAAATGTTAACTTTCTTACATGGCACATATTGCACTTTTACTTTCTTCTCCAACACTTTGTTTTTGCATTATTTAAACCAAATTGAACATGTTTCATGATTTATTTGAGGCTTAATTGATTGTATTGATGTATTGTATTAAGTTAAAATAAGTGTTCATTCAGTATTGTTTTAATTGTCATTATTACAAATAAAAAAAATAGTCTGATTTAATCGGTATCAGCGTTGAAAAGTCATAATCGGTCGACCTCTAATCTCAACAACTTTTTAGAGGACAATGCATGAATCAGGCCTTCATGGTCAAATTGCTGCAAAGAAACCATTACTAAAGGACATCAATAAGAACAAGAGACTTGCTTGGGCCAAGAAACACAAGAAATTGACATTAGACCAGTGGAAATCTGTCCTTTGGTCTGATGAGTCAAAGTTTGAGATTTTTGGTTCCAATCGCCATGTCTAGGTGAATGGATCATCTCTGCATGTGTCGTTCCCACTATGAAGCACGGAGGAGGAGGTGTGGGGGTGCTTTGCTGGTGACACCATCAGTGATTTTATTTAGAATTCAAGGCACACTTAACCAGCATGGCTACCACAGCATTCTGCAGCTATAAGCCATCCCATCTGGTTTGCGCTTTGTGGGACTATCATTTGTTTTCCAACAGGACAATTACCCAACACACCTCCAGGCTGTGTAAGGGCTATTTGACCAAGAAGGAGAGTGATGGAGTGCTGCATCAGATGACCCGGCCTCCACAATCACCTGACCTCAACCCAATTGAGATGGTTTGAGATGATTTGGACCACAGAGTGAAGGAAAAGCAGCCGACAACTCCTTCGAGACTGTTGGAAAAGCATTCCAGGTGAAGATGGTTGAGAGAATGCAAAGGGTGGCTACTTTGAAGAGTCAAAAATAATGTCTACTCCTGCCAGTTTACTAATCACTGGGTCTGACTACCAACATTACGCACACCTGGCACCACCGTTACACACACCTGTGCCTCATCGTGACACAGCTGGACTCCCATCACTTCTCTGATTACCTCCCCTATATGTCACTCCCTTAGTTCCATTCTCCAGGCAGTATTGGTTGTGTTTCATGTCCAGTCGCTACTCTTGTCTTGGTTTACTACATGATTCCATATGTGTTATTTCATTGTTTTGATGTCTTCACTATTATTCTACAATGCAGAATATAGTAAAAATAAAGAAAACCCTTTGAATGATTAGGTGTGTCTAAACTTTTGACTGGTACTGTAAATCAATCTATATAAAGGAAGAGAAGCTTAGTCCTGACACCCGAGAGATAGATGCATTTCTTTATTTCAGATGGCTGTTGCAGCTACTATACAGATAGACGTACAGGAGGCTAATTCGTTTCGATCAGAATATTTTTTTATAAAGATAAGCATTATATTGTTAGATTATATGAGTAACTCTGGTAGGCCTCAAACTGACTTTCTCACCTTAAATTCAACTGACGCGACGCACTGCCTTCAGGAAGTTTACCCAGGACACTCCTGACATGCAAACCAACATTTTATTTCATAATTGGTTCAAATTAGGTTACGGTAAGAGTCCGTTTTACATGCGTATCCTTATCGAGATTCCCTAAAAACACACCTCTTCGATACAACTACGACCGGAAGTGGCTTTTTTCGTAGCAGGTTTGGGGAATTTACGCAGCAGGTTAGGATAATTCGATTCCTAACCTGCTATAAAAAGTAACTATATCGAAGTTGCGTGTCCTTATCTTATATACTCTGCATTTTTTCCTGCAACAACTCAACTTCTCTGTTGTGCGCCTCTCATTGAAAGTTCAACAATGATCCGGTTAATTGTATTCATAAGAACTGTTTACGAACAACAATTTTTCCTGTTCCTGTTTCGGGGTTGATTTTGTTTCACTGGTAGGCTACAATCAACATTAGGACAAGTCCTCTGCCTCTTCTCAAG
This sequence comes from Oncorhynchus masou masou, assembly GCF_036934945.1. Taxonomy (NCBI): domain Eukaryota; kingdom Metazoa; phylum Chordata; class Actinopteri; order Salmoniformes; family Salmonidae; genus Oncorhynchus; species Oncorhynchus masou. Next base: position 27,719,052 of record NC_088217.1, on the reverse strand, counting down.
ATATGAAAGCGTGTTCAACGTGATTTCCCGTTGTGTCATTGAGAAAGACCACTCGTATGAACGTAAGTTATATTAATCTTCACCTTTGTCAGTTTAAGGGCGTCCACGTCTTAAATGCCTGTACCAAAATGATCCGAGTTGACCTTATCTCATAAGAAATTCAATCAATGAAAACAAAGTATGAAGCTAGGGGAACAACAAGCTTATTTAACGGACAGTCAATAGTATATGCAGGTTTTCAAATACAGCTCTAATAAGTTTGAACAAAAATCATATGCACTTCAACATGTGAATGAAGTAGTGATTTGTAGGCTGGCTGTATCAAACACGAATGAAACTTTTCCATTCCCTTATTAGAAAGCCTGTACAAGATATGTAATGGAATTGCCCGTATGTTCCTGTTATGAATGTTTTATGAAGTGTATGAGTTCCTGTACAGTTTACAATTTTCTTCACAAATAGAATATGCCTCTTGAAAAAGACACGTGATTTTATTATGCCTGAAAATAAAGGCGTTGGATAGGTATCAATTGTATTTAGTACATTTAGAGCCAGGTATTTTTAGTTTTACTGTAAAATGTGTTCAGTGATTTCTGTGTTTGACTTTGGACATAGAGACCCCACAGATGTTTTGTATGATAGGGCCCTATTCTCTCCCCTCGACTTGGTTCCCTTTTTCCTTATCACTTCCTTCTTTAGACTCAAGTTGAGGGAGGGAAACTAGACCTTGCACACAATTGACGATAGCATAACATGCTATATAGTATGTTACATTCACAGGAGCAAAAGTCTCACCTCAACATTTATTTTTTGGACTCGAAGGTGATCATTTTTCATGTACATTGTAATGTACGGGTCTCTTTTTCACTGGCTTTGTAAAGATCCCTATGCTGCTGAGATGGAGGAGGCGTACACAGAGCTGTACAGGGAGTTCCTCCGACTGCGCTCGCTATGTCTGAAGCAGGCTGCTCTACTCCAGCAACTCACAGAGACACTGAGGAGACAGCAAGGTCACTCCCATCTCCTTTTTATATGATAAGAAATGATATGCTTCTCATACATGCCTGTTCTGCAGGTTCTTTGTGTTACGATGAATGCCAAAATCTGGGAATTCAGTGCGTACTGTATATACAATATCAATTCATCTAGTAGGCTACAATACAGTCAAGATGTTTGACAGACTTATAAGATCTGGTTCCTTCCTTAGGAGAAGCCCCTGTTCCTGATGGACAACCCAGCGTAATGGCACCAATCCCAGTCCAGTGCACCCAGGGTGGCCTGGGGTCTCTCCCTGCACGGCCAGAAACCCCAATGGTACCAACACACAACCCTGCTGCACACCATGGCGGTATAGTCCTATCTGGGGCTTTTGGCTCACTCTCTGATCTCCTGGAGGGGGATTTGGGCAGACTACGGCTGGACTTTGCTCATCCAGTTACAGAAAGGAATGCGGTCCTCAAAGCTGCTCCCCTCAGGCCTCTGGATCTACCTGGGGGTAATAATGGAGAGGTGGCACCCTCCAGTGTCTCTGGGGACTCGAAGCAAGCAGGTCGATTTTGGGTTGATGATACGACCCGACAAATGTTCCGGGTAGGTTTCTCCCCTTGAATTCATATTTAAATGTTTTATTAGACTTAATCATTTGACTAGTCACCTCCCCTCCCCCCTTAGATGCCCTCGGCGTGTGGCTCCTTCTTGGACAGTGAGTTCCTGAGCCAGACCGGGGGAATGATGCTGATGTCAGAGGTGGCAATGCAGTCTCAGGTGTGTGACTTCTGCAATGCTGTGTTCCCTGGCTACACCACCACCAGGGGGGACTTCCTGCGCCACCTCCACACACACATCAGCTAAAACTCTGGTTCCATGTTGATTCAACATCATCGCATAGATTTTGGGGGGTTGAAATGACATGGAAACAATGTTGATTCAACAATTTTTTTTTCCCCGGAGGGTTATTTTGTTGCCACAGTGATCAGTAATTTGCACCATGGGCCCTGGTCAAAAGTAGTAAACTATAGGTTAGGGTGCTATTTGGGATGCAACCTTGGTCTTTCACAATCAAAGCAGCGACGCAAAAGCACACAGCAGAACTCCTCAACGAGCCACCAGATTGGCAGCTATATCTCGCTATATTTAGTCTGCTCTCATCATGGTGGTGGGGGGTGCGCACTCACATGGAGTGGAAAGAGGGTGACATCACAGATACAGGTGAGTCATGCAAGTATCGTTTGTACAGGATTAGCACTCAGCACAGAACTGGAAGGAACAAACAACTTGATGGCGGTGGTGATATTGGGGGAAGAGTGGGAATGTCTGTTTGGACTTAGTGCTTTTCTATTAGTTCCCTAATTGCTGGCAGCATTCGAATGACGAAGGCTTATTCAGCCTTATCGTACATTTGACTCTCATGCTCTGTCAAAAGCAGTGAAACAAATGGGGCCACAAGATTAAAACAATAAAATAACTTTTATTGAGATTTAACAAAATAAATAATCTTCTGTTCAACATAACAAACTGAGGTTGTTTAATGCTTGTGAGGCAGGAGGTTACAGTTTAGGTACCTCATGGTAATAATGTGTGCATCCCAAATTGCATTATATTTCCTATATAGAGCACCACCTTTAACCAGAGCCATATGGGCCCTGGTCAAAAGTAGTTCATTATATAGGATATTGAAGGCCTTTTGGGATACAGAAAATGAAATGTCCTTGATTCATCCTGATTTCCTAATCATCCAAACACCTTTTCAACATTCATACCCAGTAACATCTGATGATGTTTTCTTAGTAAAAAAAAACAGTTAAATTATCCCAAACTCCATTGTCAAAGAATTTAGTGTTTAATATGACAAACATACTGTATAAAAAATAAAAACATTGGGAGATGATCATTTGTCATTGTTATCCAAGTAATTGCCTCAAGTAAGAGTTATGCAAATGGTTGTTGCTTGTAAATTGTTGCTTGTTTAAGCCTCAAGTTAAATCAAAGAATGTTGAGTTCACCAATAAATCTAAGGGCTCAATCATATTAACATCCAAACCCACCTCTCCAAAAGAACAGTGGGTGTAAGTGACACTTGCTGCAGTATTGGGAGGAAAAGGCCTCTGAACCTGATTATCGTCTCTGTACACATATTTCTGTTTATCATCTAACTATCAAACGGTCAACACTCGAACGAGTGGCAGTTTGCAAACCAAGCTTTAACGGCAGTGTCATTACAGATACTTATCCTCATCACAAGTCCTTTCTCAGTTACAACCTTGTATCAACAGAACAAAAATAGCACCAAAAGTTAGTCATGATATTAACATTTTGCATCCATTGTCCCGGGGGAGGAGGGGATTATTGGGATTATGTTCATAGGGGACAAACTGAGACATTGTCACACAACTGTGGGAGGTTTGTCACATAATGTAAGTGTTACAGTAGTCCTGTGGAGATGTGGCTAATGCTGTTTGGAGGGTTTGGGCACACTATATACAGAGGTAAAGTTGTAGAGCACCGGTTTCTCAATTTCAGTACTGGAGGGCTGTAGTATTTGCAGGTTTAGGATGTGTTGCCTCTGCCTGAACCACCCAATTCAGCCAATCATGGGTTCTGTCCCAAATGGCATCCTATTCCCTATATCATGCACAGCTTTTGACCAGGATTCTGATCAAAAGTAGGGCATTATGTAGGGTGCCATTTAGGATGTAGATTTGATATAGATTGGAATGATTTCTTCCACGTCCCCTCCCCCATTCCTGTACTACTACTACTGTTAGTGGTTTAAGTACAGATGGAAAGCCTGCTGAGTTTGGTCCTCCAGGATTTAAGGTGATGAGAAGCAGGGTTGTTGATGGGTTCTCAGGATGATGAGTGGTTGGTTTCACTACTTTCCCCCTTGGTCCGAGTCATCTTTGGTGCTGCCAGGGCTGCTGCTCCTGCACACTGCTACTGAGCTCCTCCTCTCCGCCTTAGCCTCAAAGTCTGGAAGAGGAAAGATGAGGGCTGTTAAACTATATGCCCGACTGAGACAATATGACAATACATTATTACTCCCCCTAAACCTTTGAGTGCTTGCTATGGTCAACTGTACACCAATTAATGCATATTAGATTGGTTAGGGTCATAACTTTTACGAGTACTTCACTTACTCAAAGTAATAAAACTGGAAATACAACAACACCAACTATAGTAGCAAACTTTAATATTTGAAATGGAATATTAAATGTCAAGTGTTTTGTCTGACAGAATGAGAGCCCACCTACAGGCTAATAGGATAACACTGTAGAGGGCGTAGGTGCAGTTAAAGTTTGGTCAGAGGAGACAGGTCGTGTTGAGTGAGTGAAACAGAAAAGGAGAAGGAAACCAAGGTGAGTGATAAGAACAAAGGACGACGGTGGGGAAGTGAGAGGGAGACCGACGTCATAGAGAGATGAAATGGTTGTTTTTCCCCCACTGCTTACTTCTTAAGTACAGGGAGAGGGAGAAAAAAAGCCTGTGCCATTTCCCTGCCCACAGGTTTTTATTTTTGTTCTCTGTCGCTCGGTGAGTCAATGCAACGCCCCTCCAATTACAGCCCACTCCTTCGCCCCCTCTCTCCATCCATCCCGCCCTTCAACCCACATGCCTAACACTGACGTCAGCCGAGGGGGGGGTCTGTTTCTACCACCCCACAGCACTTCCTCTGCCCCTCCCGGTATCATTCTCTCTTCCTCCCACTCGATCTCCCTGTATCTTCTCCACCCTGCCTACTGTGACAGCCTAGTGCTACGGCACAGTAGTTTTATTAACATTTGAATGGCTGCACCTTTAACATTTTAATGATGGGTGGTAAGGTGTGACAGGAAAGGGTTAAGTACAATCATTTGATGTGTCATCAGTTATTTACATATGCTACTCGTCCTCATGTCAATTTGACTGTATTGACATCCATGTCAATTTTCAGTATGGTTTGTAGCTGATAGGCTACCTCCTCCCCTCTCTATCCCCCAACTAATTTTCCTTCTTTCGCTCTTCTCCAGTTCCAGCTAGTTAGAACTCAGACCTGGCTAGTGGGAGGAATCACAATAGAGATTCTGACTCACTTGGGTTCAAACCGAAGATCCTTGAAACAGTCTTTAAATGACGGTAGCAAAACTCTCCGGCCTTTTAGCTCTACCTCAGTTTCTACTTGTTATCAATGTAAATGATACTGGCTACAGGGACAGTATGTTAAAGTGATAGTTCACTTCAAAATTTAAGTTTGTTAAAAAGATTCAGGCCTCGAAAGTGGTTGACTCATCCTGATATTAAATGTCCCACGCCATCTGTTGCGTAGCTCTAGTGAGATTTGGCTGTATGTCTCAATCTCAAATTAATGGTTAAAATAGGCACCGTTTAAAAACAATGAAATGAGACGGTGCATATATCCTATTCATTTGAGATTGAGACGTAGCCGAATCTACACAAAAAAATGTTGTGAGACAGTTTCATCTCAACATCACAAAAACCTTTTAGTCTGAATTTTCAGGCCTATCACTTTAAGAGTGTTAATATGATAACTCTTGGATGATAATGTTTGTAAGCCATTATTCAGAAAGTCACCTGTGGTATGTGTCCCCTCTGACCTAAGGCTGACCTTGCCAGCACGGTCATGTGACACCATCCTAGCCAATCGCAGCCCCTCATCCATGAGCGTTTGTTGCATGAGTTGGCGATTCCAGTTGGCAGGTATGGAGGTGTCGGTGGGGGGGCGGGGTGATGGAGATTGGTTGCACTGTGAGCCTACGTCTAAGACAGAAGGTTAGGTGTGAATGCCATTTTGAACCAATCAAATATAGCTGCTTCTTGACAAGGCTGACTTTGCGTCCCAAATGGCACCCAATTCCCCATAGTCCAAAACCGACACGTGTGCAACTATGGGGCAAAAAAGATGGGGTTGGCATAGATTGTTGATAAAATGTAAATACATTTTAGTCTCCAAATGTTTATTAAAAACAAATACATTTGCACAATGAGCACTTGTCTCTCAAATACATAGTTACAGTTGTTGATTCGCTAGCTAGCGAATTTTAGCCATATTAGCATAGACATGAGTCAAAAGGCCTCAAAATAATACATGGTATCAATAACAAGATACAAAGAGCTGAAACGAGCCACTTACAATATCCCATATGGCAGCTTCTTGTCATTGTTGCTAGTTATTTGACTGTTCAGAATCATACCACCACATGGCCTTCTGCCTCATCGATGCTCACACATTTTTTTGTGACAATGTCAGCCAACCTATCTATTGGGCTACGGTCAAAAGTAGTGCACTATATAGGGAATAGGTTGCCATTTGGGACACAGCCTGACACTACAGAAAACATGAACTATTTGGGCTTGATTATAAATGGTGCTTTAAAGTCAGTGGGGCTCTGTGACATTTACAGAAACACATAAAGAATGTCTGGGAATGGAATGTGATTAAGTGACACTGTACAAGATCAGTGCTAAATGTGTTCAACAATTACAGTATATAGTGTCCATGCTAGACTTACTTGACTTAAGCCGATATACAAGCTAGTGTTACTAAGAAAAAATATTTGGATCTGGACACCGTACATACCTTGTGTTAGGCTGTCCAGACTCTCTCCTGATAGGCTGTCCTCGTCAGCCCTCTGAGACACGCCCTCTGACCCCTCAACACCATGGAGGGAGGACACACACTCTGACACTATCACCTGAAACACACACACTTAACCATTAAATACACAAAACATCTCAAACGCACACTTCCACACTATCACCCGAAACACACACCAAAACGTAATATTGTGTGTCTTACAATGCAATTACTACTGAAAAGTACCTATGGTATAAATTGATTTATGAACTAGGTGGTTCGAGCCCTGAATGCTGATTGGCTGACAGCCGTGGTATATCAGACCATATACCATGGGTATGACAAAACATGTTATTTTTACTGCCCTAATTATGTTGGTAACCAGTTTATAATAGCAATAAAGCATCTCGGGGATTTGTGATATATGGCCATTAAACCACGGTTAAGGGCTGTGTCCAGGCACTTTGCTTTGCGTCATGCCTAAGAAAGCCCTTAGCCATGGTATATTGGCCATATACCACACCTCCTCGGGCCTTATTGCTTAAATATTGTAAAGGACTAATTGAATTGTAGCCATGGTATAAATTACAGCATATAAATTATTGCAATGTATTGCCATTGCAGCTCATTCATTGTCTACCAATGCCGTATCCAATACATTACCAATATTATGTTGACAAAACAGCTTGTGTACACCCACAATAACACATTTAAACAAGAGTGAGAGAGTTTGGTATAGTTTTACTCTGTTAGGGGTTCAGAGACTTAAGCCCACTCACCTCATTTTTTATTCTCTTTTGGGATGGTAAGCTGCAGTCATCTGCACCTGATCTGTAATAAGAGAAGGTATAATAAAGTAAGAAGGCAGTAAAAGAAGAGCAAACCTCTTGTGCAAACTCCAGGATTCAGTTGGTCCTGCTTTGTTCATTAGCAAGTAGTAGCTCACTATATCCAATTACAATATAAAAACTGATGTCGAGTAACCAAACCTCGAGGCTATTTGTGACTAAAAGTAAACACATACATTATTCATTGAGTTTGAAAGATATGTTTTTGTTATTGATTATATGAGAAGCTTGAATATTTGAATGTGCTTTCATTTTGTTGGTTACACAGTATAACTTTGTTTTTAAGCTGATGCACTGACTGCAGTGCTGTCTGACTAATAGCATGACCTTGGCTAGGCTTAGCTATGTGTGCTGTGGGAGTTCCCAGCTTTCCCTCTGTTCTATACGCCCACCTCTCTTCGCCCCTATGCTGCCTGCAACCACATAGTAGTTTCTCTACGATCATATCTTGTTGAGAAAAGGAATCATATATGCTCAAGGCAAAGCAGAGCATAACATTTGAATTTCTAATATCGTTACTCTATTTGGGTTTCTTTGTCTGCATCCCAAATGGCACCCTATTCCCTATGTAGTGCACTACTTTTGACCAGGGCCCATAGGGGATAAAACTTAGTTATAGAGGAAGAGACAGAGGGTGGGATGGTCATCAGATTGGGGTAGGGAAGACCTTAAACTGTGCAGGCTCGTGCCCTTACCTGGCATGCTTGAGTGTGGAAGTGTAGGCACATTCTCTCGCCACCTGTCTAGCCAATGAGAAGAGCTCTACCCGTCGAAGAAGCAGAGCGTTGTCACGCATACAGAACTGTGCAGCCGCTTCATTGATGATCAGCTGAACATGAGGAGGACATAAAATAAGTTGAAATGGGAAAGAGAATGTTAGAATGATATGAACAGCATGATAAAAAGAAGACAAGGCTCAAGCCTCACACATACCGGTACACAGAGACCTCTAATAGTAGAAACACTGATGCCCTTACCTCGTGATGTGTGAGCTGCTTGCCCTCCCTCCTCTTGGAGTCGAAGCGGCCGTAGATGAGGCTGTACTTACGGATCTCCTCCTCCTTGGCCACATCCTGGGGTGCCATCTTGAAGATGTGGCCCACAGTCTTGGCCATCTTCTTGTTCATCCTCAGCAGTGTCTTTACCTCTCTGGGGTCTGACCTGGGTAGGGTCCTCAGGAGCCTGTCCACGCTCTCCCCCACTGCCTGCGCCGTCTCCCCATCCAGCTGGCCCCCGGGCCAGGCCGAGAGGGCTGCCGGGGAGAGAGATGAGGAGGAGGCCGGGGGCGTGGAGGGACCTGGGGGACGAGGGGGGAGCAGAGGTGGGCTGGGCTGCTCCTCGTCCACCCCTGAGGCTGAGGCGCTGTTCCCGTCCTGTTCAGGACTGAGCCAGTGGGGGTCCATTGGGGACAGCTTGTCCCTGTAGTGGGTGTCCTGGGGCTGCGGTGAGGCCTGGGAGCAGGGGCTTCTGGGGCTCCCACTGTGCATAGGGGTGAGGCATGCCCTGTCCTCTCTGTCACACGGTGACCCCGGCTGCCCGTTGCTCAGGGACTTCCTGAGTCCTCCGGCAGCGGTCCCGCTAGCACCCGTCCCATCAACCTTGAACAGAGGGATTCCCCCCAGGGGTACGTTGGCCAGGGGCTGGTTGAAGAGGGCTGGGTTGGCCGCCCAGTCGCGGAGGGCCTTCTGCAGACGGCGCACGTGCAGTGGCTTGGTCGCCATGCCGACCAGCGCCATGATTTCCAAGAACTCATCCTCTGCAGCCTCACAGAGCTGCTGCACGTCGTCGCCACCCTGCTGGATGAAGGTGTCGTAGTAGGCCAGCAGGTTGGCCCTCTGCAGCACCCGGTACAGTTGCAGCTCGCCCAGCGTGCGTGGCAGAGACATGGCGCAGGACTGGAGGTGGGAAAGAAGGAACAGACCAGACGAGAGTTACTCAAGATTCTTAAGTTTTAATAAATGGCTTATCAATCAATGGAAGGAGTATTGTGTTGTGTGTACAGAATGCTTTATTCATTTGTTTGCTATATGGTATAATCTATATGTATTGTTATGTTTTCTTTGGAATGTTAGCAATTTTCTACCAATCTTTTTGTGGTGTGGTAACTACTGCTGTGATGCTATATCTGGGAACAGATGTCTCATAAGAACACCTAAAGTCCAAATCCATCAGATGTTTTATATAAGAAGACAATGTCAGTATCTTTACATTTTTTTTAAACCAAAATTACTAAATTAGAGATTTATACTCCAATAGCCTACTTTTCCTGATAGTATATTATTATTGGTGGTAATCTTTGGCAACATTTCACATGTGGGTGCCCAACCCTTTATACCTCAAATATGCAGGATGTGTGCGCATGGTATTATTGGGGAAATGTAGGCCTACAGTTTAGAAATGCACATTTTTTTTCTTCTCTTATTCAAGTTGTGATAATTAAAAATAGTTTGTCTACTCTTATGAGAACCGAATTTGATAGTTCATATAACGCACAAAGCGATGGTTACGAAAACAATAATTGAAAAAACTATGACAATAGTATTACGCGCACATCCGTCCAAGCCCAATACCAGACAATGCATATATCTATGGAATTACACGCGCATGTAAAATGTAATATTTCATCATAAAACATTTAAAAGACTCTAATGTAATCTCTTACCTCGTCCACGTCGTCCGACGGCTGGATTGGCAGAGGGGACCCGCGCTCACTGAGTGACCGAGTGGTGTCTCCAGCAACAGAATCCAGTTTTCGCGCAATATGTGCCGCCTCGTAATAGGCTCGATTATTGAATGCTAAAGGTAAATGAGCAAAAGCCTTGTGGTTATCTCACTTTTAACCTTGTCGAAAGTCCCATCCAATCCCGTTAAATTGTTATCAATGAAAGGGCTGAGACATAAAAACAATAAAGAAACGGTGATCAACAGAGCTATTGTACACAGCCTATTGTAAATACCTTACATTGATTTGTATAATCGCTCTCTTTCCCTGTACAATCGTTTTCTTTCTCACTTCGGAGTGGTTTTGTCATCAACTCAATCCCTGAGCATATCGTAACTCGTCTGGATTCGTTAGCAGATATCCTCCCCTGACGAACCGTATTGGTTGCTGGCTGCCTTTTTGCTGGTTGTGTGGGTGCGAGAAACCTGGGGGCGGACTGCAGCACGCCATCTGACCGAAAAAGAGCTTTCCTCTCCCGGTAGAGAGGCGGCTTTCAAATTGGAGATGTGGGAGGCGGGGGCTTGAAAGGCTGAGGTTTGCTTATTAACCCTTTCATTTTCTAATTTTGTCTGCCCACTTCGCAATAAAATGCACCTGTCTAAGCCTATTCAATACAAACTGAGGACCACATAGGCTACCATTCTGGTCAGTCACATAAATGTGTGAGGTGGGCTGTATGACACCCTATGCTGATAATAGCATAACCTTCGATTTACTTAATCTAACCTTTATTGCACTAGATCAGTTATTTATATTGGGTGCTGTTTCACAGATACATCGTATTGATATACAGCGCAGTCGTGTAAACAAAATGGACATACAGTAATAGCCTTGTGCGGCAGAATCATCAAGTGGGTGGCAAGTGGTGAAGGACTGTTTCCGATCGGTTGGGTAGATTCTCTGCATGACGCATAAGATAGGGGATTCCCCAATGATGCACCAGGCATCACTGTGAATTTGATGTACAGTAGTCCTACAGCGTTGCATGTTTGTTGTGATAAATAGGCTATCTTAAATTAATTGAACAAAATCCGAAGTTGATTTTGCGTAAATTAATGGCATTTAGGCTCCAACATGTCTGGCCATGGTTGTTATGATTGGTTTAACTTGGGACGAATTGGTTAAATGGTTTATGTTGAGTAGGCCTATATGTTCACCACAGCTGTGTGATTTTGCACAAAGCACCATTGTCTATGTGTCCTTCGGGTCACCACGTAGGCGTTGAAGCATGCTGACACACGTTCTATCTGCGCCCTCTCAACCAAATAAGCAATCTTTTTTTTAATTTATCAAATGCTGTGTGTGTGAAAAGAAAGTCTAGATTATTAATGAAAACTAAACTATAGTCTTCACTAGTTATACTAGGCTGAAGAATTTCTATTAGGCCTACAGTCCATTCGGAAAGTATTCAGACCCCTTCCCCTTTTCCACATTTTGTTACCTTACATCCTTATTCTAAAATGGATTACATTTTTCCACCTCTCATCAATCTACACAAAATACTCCATAATGACAAAGCGAAAACAGGTTTTTAAATATTTTTGCTAATTTATAAAAATGTTAAAACAAATACCTTATTTAAATAAGTATTCAGACCCTTTGCTATAAGACTTGAAATTGAGCTCAGGTGCATCCTGTTTCCATTGATCATCCTTGAGATGTTTCTACAACTTGATTTAGAGTCCACCTGGGGTAAATTAAATTGATTGGAGATGATTTGGAGAGGCACACATCTGTCTATATAAGGTCACACAGTTGACAGTGCATGCCATAGAAAAACCAAGCCATGATATTGAAGGAATTATCTGTAGAGCTCTGAGACAGGGTTGTATCGAGGCCCAGATCTCGGGAAGGGAACCAAAAAAAATCTGTAACATTGAAGGTCCCCAAGAACACAGTGGCCATCTCTTCCTAGAGCTGTCCGCTTGGCCAAACTGAGCAATCGGGGGAGAAGGGCCTTGGTCAGGGAGGTGACAAAGAACCCGATGGTCACTCTGACAGAGCTCTAGAGTTCCTCTGTGGAGATGGGAAAACTTTCCAGAAGGACAATCATCTCTGCAGCACTCCACCAATCAGGCCTTTATGGTAGAATGGCCAGACAGAAGCCACTCCTCAGTAAAAGGGACATGACATCCTGCTTGGAATTTGCCAAAAGGCACATAAAGGAGTCAGACCATGAAGGAGTCAGACCATGAGAAACAAGATTCTCTGGTCTGATGAAACCAAGATTGAACTCTAATGCCAAGCGTCACGTATGGAAGAAACCTGGCACCATCCCTACGGTGAAGCATGGATGTGGCAGCATCATGCTGTGGGGATATTTTTCAGCGGCAGAGACTGGGAGACTAGTCAGGATCGAGGGAAAGATGAACTGATCAAAGTACAAAGATATCCTTGATGAAAACTTGCTCCAGAGCGCTCAAGACCTCAGACTGGGTCAAAAGTTCACCTTCCAACAGGACAACGACCCTAACCACACAGCTAAGACAGCTATGATTTTTTATTTTTTATTTATTTATTTAACCGTTATTTAACTAGGCAAGTCAGTGAAGAACATATTCTTATTTACAATGACGGCCTACCACGGCCAAAACCAGATGATGCTGGGCCAATTGTGCGCCACCCTATGGGGCTCTCAATCACGGCCACATGTGATATAGCCTGGATTCGAACCAGGGATTGTAGTGATGCCTCTTGCAATGTCCTTGAGTGGCCCAGCCAGAGCCCGAACTTGAACCAAATCAAACATCTCTGGAGAGACCTGAAAATAGCTGTGCAGCGATGCTCCCCATCCAACCTGGAGGATCTGCAGAGAATAATGGGAGAAACTCCCATTGCTTGTAGCATCATACCCAAGAGGACTCAAGGCTGTAATCGCTGCCAAAGGTGCTTCAACAAAGTACTGAGTAACGGGTCTGAATACATATATAAATGGTTTATTTAAGTTTTTTTATTTGTAATAAATTTTGCTTTTTCATTATGGGGTATTGTGTGTAGATTGATGAGGGAAAAAAAATATGTAATACATTTTAGAATAAGGCTGTAACGTAACAAAATATGGAAAAAGTCAAGGGGTCTGAATAATTTCCGGATGCACTGTTCACTTTTTAAAATTCTTATAATAGTAGGCCTAATTGGAACAGAGAATTCTGATTTTCTTATGAATAAGAAATAATGATTGCCCTCTTAAAATATCAGATTGACTGTAGGTCAAATAAAGGTGATTCTGAGAGGTCTTCTACTTCTTGGTCTTCTGAGGCAGAGGACATCCATACTGTGTTCAGTCCATCCCACTTCCATTATATCCATCCAAGGATGTCATGCACCCCAAAAATCTGAGGGGGCAAAAGTTACATGAGGATGGCGGGGGGAGGTCCGGAGGGTGCTAGATTCCCCATCCGTAAATTGGATAATTTAGAATTTTTCACCCGAATCAGCTTTTTTTCTGCAATCTAGAGCCATAATCATTATGCTTAATTCTATGTAACAGAAAATGTTATATTTCTCTGTATATCTAAGCATAACTCTTGAGCTATCTGTATCCTCCTGACTGGTGGTTCTTTTTTTAAAGAAACTAAATATGCTTCGATGTATCACTGCTCAAATCTGGGTAAAATATGAAAGGAATGTGATTATTGTAAAGTACATCTAGTTATTAATAAAGTCTACCAACCTTGCCAGCAGGAATGCCAGCTAAGATAGTTAGACAAGCTAGATACTCTAACTGATTGATAGCCTAAAATGGCTTCTTGGTAGCTATTTTTTAAAATCTTTCATGTTTGAATTTTTATTTCACCTTTATTTAAACAGGTAGGCTAGTTGAGAACATGTTCTCATTTGCATCTGCGACCTGGCCAAGATAAAGCAACGCAGTGTGACACAGACAACAACACAGAGTTACACATGGAGTAAACAATAAACAAGCCAATAACACAATAAACAAGTCAATGTCACAGTAGAAAAAAAGAAAGTCTATATGCAGTGTGTGCAAAAGGCATGAGGATGTAGGTAATAAATAAGCCATAGGAGTGAATAATTACAATTTAGCGGATTTACACTGGAGTGATAAATGAGCAGATGATGATGTGCAAGTAGAGATACTGGTGTGCAAAAGAGCAGAAAAGTAAATAAAATAAAAACAGTATGGGGATGAGGTAGGTAGATTGGGTGGGCTATTTACAGATGGAATATGTACAGCTGCAGCGATCGGTTAGTTGCTCAGATAGTTGATGTTTAAAGTTGGTGAGGGAAATAAAAGTCTCCAACTTCAGCGATAGTTATGAGGTTGATAGATTGGAAACCCACAGGACAAATCCGAGGGGGCACGTGCCCTCTGTATCCATCTCCAGCCTAACTAACTAGACACTTGGCCCACACAGACTACTTGCACACACAAGCACACACACTCCTTGAGGAACACACAGCATCCGGAATGGGCAGAAATAGGCTAGAGAATGCAATGCATCCGGGGAGTGTGTAGGTGGGTGGAGAAGGCAGACATGAGAGAGTGGATGGTGATTGAGAGTATGAAAAAGTGATTGCATGATATCCATGTTTATATTGTTGAATAAACAATTACTTGTTTTGTTTAAATAGTTTGACTTTTACAATTCTAGTTTTTGAATTATTATTTCGTTATTAGGCCTAGGCTTCTTGAAGATAATACAATTGTAGACCCATGTAATTGCTTTGATATAAAGAGAAACCCGGTGATTAACGTTACATTCATCTTCTTCTCTTTACATTCAGTGGCCAATAAAAGTTAATTCGAACATTTGTGCGCAATTCTTTTCTGGCAAGAATAGGGTTAATACAGCGGAAATGAGGTTGTGGTTTGTTTCCCTCGGAAGTGAAAAATAGTAAGACAAACAACAAGGACAGCGTTAGCCAAGAACACAATAAGAAAAAACGTATATTTGAATTAGGAGAAAGAACACGCTCTATTAATACAGGATAATAATAGTTTGTATTCACAATTCAATAAATAAATGTTCTTTCTACGAGAAGAATTGATCAGTTTCCCACATTTGATCATTTTATAGGAGCGATGCTAACGTTACAGGGCTCAAGCTAGTCTACATTGTATCATCTAATCTTGCCTTCCCTTTTTACGGAAGAGAAAGGTGAGTTGCGTTGGTGGTCATCTTTTCCAATGTTATTCCAGTCAGTGTTAGCAGTCAAATAGCTAAAATAACATTGTCAACAATCCACCGTTAATATTATTAAAATTACATTAGCTAGATAACTATATACGAGCAAACTAATGTTGTAAGCTAGTTAGCGTTTTAGCTACGAGACAGCTAGCTATTCGTTTCGAGACAGTTGGTCATTTTGTTCGCGACGGTGACGACATGACTTATTAGCTCGAACCTAACATTGCCCCAACTATCCTCTGATATCCCGTCCCAGTCATTTCTTGTAGAATAAATTAATTGCATTTCTAGATAGTTAGCTAGTGCAACTGCTGTTAACCAGATGGCTAGCTAAAGAGTTTGGTTTATCTTTTCAAAATGTCGGCGCTGCGGATCAGCTCGTTGAGTGGATATTGTGGCCATCAAATATGACATCATTGCCAATAACATGTTAGAACTTTGACAACAACAACGATTAATGCATTATCTCCACATCCCGTTTGATTTCACTTTTCGGTATACTTTAGATTAGACCCCTAGTTCTGGTGCTTGGGAAAGTGAACGTGTTACAGGTAGGCTAATTTTTAAACTTGCTGTCTCTCCACAGGCAAGAACCAGATACAAGATGAGGCCAGTCGGGTCCAAGGATTGTAACGATTGATCCTTGATTCAATGTCTGCATTGGGTAGGGTACCTAGGACAATGATGCCTGCCATTGCAGTATTATTCATCTGTCCTTGTCTGACTCTTTGGCCTTGCTGAGGTGTGGTGTCGGAGAAGGTGCGGTCAGTGAGAATGGATCAAGGCCCCCACCTGACATGACATTGGATACTTTTTTGGAACTTTAATCAAGAGACTGGGAGGAAGATGGAGAAAGAGGTGGCTGAGGGGGAGGTGGAGATGAAGGGAGAGACATGGAATGTAGAGGCAACTGAGGAGAGTCCTGAAGAGCTGTTCTCAGGTGTTCCTCACCTCCCATCTTCAACCGCCATGCCCGACCAGTGGGAAGTCAGAGGAGATGAGGAGGAAACTCAACAACAAGTTCCCAATAAGGAGATGACTGACTATATCAAAGTTACCCCTCAGGATATTCAATCCCCAGTCAACCAGGAGGACTCGGAAGATGTAGAATCAGAGGATTGTGGGATTTCAGAGGACAATGAGGTCTCTCTAAGACAGGAGGGGGTGGTGCATGTGGAGAGAGAAGGAAACGAGGAGACAGAGGGAGAGGGTGGAGATGAAGAGGAGAGCGGAGGGAAGGAGCCAAGCATAAACGGGGAGACAGGCTGGAGGAACTCGGGGGGCGGAGGGAGGAGAGGCCGGTCCCGGAACAGCGGAGGGGGGGCAGCCTCGGACCAAAACACTCAGGCTACATCGTCATCCTCGTCCTCCTACCTCCCTAAAGGTTCCCTGTCGTCGGGTGGCGGTAGGCACAAGCAGGCCCGGAGGCGCAACCACCACCATCAACAGGGTCGGGGCCGGCGGCGGACGGGCACCCAGCTGGCCTTGGCCTTCTGGGAGCTGCTGTCGGAGTCGCTCAGCCCCTGGTGCATCTCCTGCATCCACATGGTGGTAGAGGTCATTGTCACCATGACCCACCGATGCGGAGTGGCCGTGGAGGTTGGAGGGGTGGCCCTCTACGACCTGGGCTCACAGATGCTCAACAGGGTCACTGACGTGCCGGGGATGAAGGCAGATGCCCAACGCGTGCTGGAGAGGGCGAGGTGCGCCGGGGCGGTCCTGGTGGATAAGAGTGTTCGGTTGGTGAAATGGGTCCGGAAGGCCTCCCTAACTTGCTTCAGCCTCCTCTGTGCCGTGGTACTGCTGGGGTTCCAGTGGGCCCGGTTCACGCTGGTCCGGTTGGGTGGGGAGAGGGCCCAGTTGTGGTGGACGGCCATGCAGGACTCCAGGGTATGGAGGAGGGTGGCTTCGCTGGTGGAGAGGGTCAGCAGCTGGTTCAGGAGGAGAGCCACCCAGGTGCCCCCCTTGAACCCAGATTCTCCTGGTGGAGCAGGCAGATACCAACCTGGGAAGGAGCTGGAGAGACTGCTGGCGCTGGCTCAAGTCCCTGAGGAGGAGCTGGACCCTTTTACAGTGCTGGGGGTGGAGGCCCATGCCACTGAAGCTGAGCTAAAGAGGGCCTACAGACAGCTGGCTGTCCAGGTGAGTTTATGGGTGCAATGAGATGTGCATTACATCTTTTGAATACATGTGTATAAAATGTGTGGAATTCATTAAAGGGAGAGTGTAGCGATTATAGTCAAACACACGCCAAAGCAGTTTTGCACTTGGCTGTGCATGGCTGCATGCATCTTTTTTTTAATATTCACAATAGAGGTTGACCGATTTAATTGGAATGGCTGATTAATTAGGGTCGGTTTCAAGTTTTCATAACAATCGGTAATCGCCATTTCTGGACACCGATCATGGCCCATTACATTGCACTCCACGAGGAGACTGAGTGGCAGGCTGATTATGCTGATTATACCTGTTATGCGAGTGAGGCAAGGAGCCAAGGTAAGGTGCTAGCTTGTGTTAAACTTATCTTGTAAAAAACAATCAATCTTAACATAATCACTAGTTAACTACACATGGTTGATGATATTACTAGTCTATCGAGCTTGTCCTGCGTTGCATATAATCGATGTGGTGCCTGTTGATTTATCATTTAATCATAGCCTACTTCACCAAACGGTTATTCGTGAAAAAAGCACTGTCGTTGCACCAATGTGTGCCTAACCATAAACATCAACGCCTTTCTTAAAATCAATACACAAGTATAGATTTTTCAACCTGCATATTTAATATTCCCTGCTAACATGAACTTCTTTTAACTAGGGAAATTGTGTCACTTCTGTCAGTGCAACAGAGTCAGGCTATATGCAGCAGTTTGGGCCGCCTGGCTCGTTGTGAACTAATTTGCCAGAATTGTACGTAATTATGACATAACATTGCACAACCTTCAATGTAACAAGAATATTTAGTCTTATGGATGCCACCCTTTAGATAAAATACGGAACGGTTCCGTATTTCACTGAAAGAATAAACATTTTGTTTTCGAAATGATAGTTTCCGGATTTGACCATGTTAATGACATAAGGCTCATATTTCTGTGTGTTGTTATGTTATAATTAAATCTATGATTTGATAGAGCAGTCTGCCTGAGCGGTGGTCGTAACCATTCATTCAAACAGCACTTTCATGCGTTTGCCAGCAGCTCTTTCCTGTGCTTCAAGCATTAAGCTGTTTATGACTTCAAGCCTATCAACTCCCGAGATTAGGCTGGTGTAACCGATGTGAAATGGCTAGCTAGTTAGTGGGTTGCGCACTAATAGCGTTTCAATCGGTGATGTAACTCGCTCTGAGACCTTGAAGTAGTTGTTCCCCTTGCTCTGTGAGGGCTGCGGCTTTTGTGGAGCGATGGGTAACGATGCTTCGAGGGTGGCTGTTGTCGATGTGTTCCTGGTTTGAGCCCAGGTAGGGGCGAGGAGAGGGACGGAAGCTATACTGTTACGCTGGCAATACTAAAGGGCCTATAAGAACATCCAATAGTCAAAGGTTAATGAAATACAAATGGTATAGAGAGAAATAGTCTGATAATTCCTATAATAACGACAACCTAAAACTTCTTACCTGGGAATATTGAAGACTCATGTTAAAAGGAACCACCAGCTTTCATATCTTCTCGTGTTCTGAGCAAGGAACTTAAACGTTAGCTTTTTTACATGGCACATATTGCACTTTTACTTTCTTCTCCAGCACTTTGTTTTTGCATTATTTGCATTAAACCAAATTGAACATGTTTCATTATTTATTTGAGGCTAAATTGATTTTGATGTATTATATTAAGTTAAAATAAGTGTTCATTCAGTATTGTTGTAATTGTCATTATTACAAATAAATACATTTTAAAAATTGGCCGATTTAATCAGTATTGGCTTTTTTGGTCCTCCAATAATCGGTATCGGCGTTAAAAAAATCATAATCGGTCGACCTCTAATCCACAATATGAAATGTAATCAGAAAATGACTAGAAGTAGTCTCTTCCTTAGTTTTTCTCTCTCTTCCGTTGTGTTTTCTGCTGTACCCTTCTGTTTGTATTTTTTTTCCCTTTTCAGGTCCACCCAGACAAGAACAAGCACCCACGCGCTGGGGAGGCCTTTAAGGTGCTGAGGGCTGCCTGGGACATCGTCAGTAACCCAGAAACACGGAGGGAATACGAGCTGTGAGTTGAAGACACACAAGCTACTGGACCAGTACTTATATCAAATGCAAGAAACTATGATCACATGACTTCACCTTTAACAAAAACATCTGACGTTAGAACTCAGGCCTCTCACAATAGGATTACAGATTGAGAAGCATTCCTTAACTGTGGTCCTTAGCATGTTATAGTCAATTTAAAGGCCTGTGGGAAGTTTAGTTTAGTTCCTCAGTAACCCAGACACATGGAGAGAATACATGATATGAGTAGAAGGCACACAAACTGGACTATTACTTAATTAAAATGCAATAAACTGTGATCATATGACTGCACTGAAGGCAGGTGGGATGTTTGGTGTAGTTGATATGGCTTTGACTTTTGTTTCCCTGCTCCTCCCTCAGGAAGCGCATGGCGAAGACGGAACTCTCCAAGTCGATGAATGAGTTCCTCACCAAACTGCAGGATGACCTGAAGGAAGCTATGAACACTATGATGTGCACCAAGTGTGAGGGCAAGCACAGGTACATCACTGACAGTATTAATATCTGTAATATTTGAATCTATTAATAATCTATTCATAATATCTGTATCATACTTTTATAACCAGACTATTGTGAAAGTGAGGGATTGGAATAGTAATATAATTTACCTATCCTGACTACTCCCAATCACTAAAATTGTATTTGTACATTTTGCTGCTTACAAAATAATTAGTTACATACAAAAAGCTTAGGCCCTGACTCCTCCCTGTGTGTGCAGGAGGTTTGAGATGGACCGGGAGCCTGCGGAGGCTCGGTTCTGTGCAGAGTGTAACAGACGCCACAGCGCCGAGGAGGGAGACCTGTGGGCTGAGTCCAGCATGCTGGGCCTACGCATCACATACTTTGCCTGCATGGATGGCAAGGTCTACGACATCACAGGTACTGGCTTGACTATGACAGTTTTTGAGAGCATCAAAACTGTAATGCATTGTGGGTACATTTTGACTGATTGATCTAAAAATTATATTGAGAAGTTATTTATGCTGCACAGTGATTTGTAGATCAGTCAGTCTGCAATCGCCACTGTCAAACAAGCCCATTGCTTTGACAAGCTGTGTAATGACACCCACATGGATAGTTAGGCTCTCATCTATGCTAATGCAATACTTCTTTATGTATTGACTTAAAGATGTTTCTGTTTCATCTGTAAACTAAAAGCACTCTTAACAAGCCAACTGACAGGCTCAAGAGCTCCTCAACTAAATTGAATTCTAAGCTGCTAAATAATGTTAAGACACCTAAAGTCAGACTGACTATTTCCCCTTGCTTCAGTATTGTCACATTGATTAATTTGTCACCTTTTCCCACCTTTCAGAGTGGGCTGGCTGCCAGAGGATAGGAATCTCCCCAGACACACACCGCGTTCCCTACCACATCTCCTTCGGATCCAAGAACAACAGCAACTCCACACAGCGCCACAGGTAGGTCCCAGGGCACTGAGGGTTGTGTTCCAATCTAATTTTCCTCTTGAAGTTTGCAATCGTAAACTACTCCACACTAATGTAAAATTATTGTATTGGTGTCTGCATGGGCTAGAGGGAGTTTCCATATACCAGTCATATCCTTTCAAATCCATGAAGGGAAGGGAACAAGTGCATATTTTGTGAGAAAGGAGAGATTATTGGGACACAACCTGGGTGTTATGTGACCAACCGTCTAAAAGACCACAGAGGTCTAAATTAGATTGTTCTCTGAAATACAATTACGCTCTGGTCAGTGCAGGTGCTCCTGCATGTGAAAGAGTTACATATTTATGGACAGAGCTTCAGATTATTAAGCATCTCTGATGCTTGTGAATGATGCCTCTTCTTGGTCAAGGCAAAAGAGGCAACAATCTCAATGTGACTTGCATCAGGGTTAACTATAGGCTAGATGGGGGTGGGGCCACAAAAAATCTGAACTCATTATGAGAGGCCGCAGTTGCTCGCGGGTCTGCGTACCCACATGGGACCCCGACTGAGTTACTTTTTTTGGCGGGTGGGATTGATCCAAGGCCATTCGGCCCATGTGCCCCCGGTTGCCCAACCCTGGTGTGCTAGATGGAAATAGAATGAATGTAACGAATCAAATTTATTGATGTATACTTAGAGAGGAACCAGGCTATGAGGGGTGGCCAGTCCTCTTCTGGCTGTGCCGGGTGGAGATTATAACACAACATGGCCAAGATGTTCATAAATTACCAGCATGGTGAAATAATAATAATCACAGTAGTTGTCGAGGGTGCAGCAAGTCAGCACGTCAGGAGTAAATGTCAGTTGGCTTTTCATAGCCGATCATTAGGAGTATCTCTACCGCTCCTGCTGTCTCTAGAGAGTTGAAAACAGCAGGTCTGGGACAGGTAGCACGTCCGGTGAACAGGTCAGGGTTCCATAGCCGCAGGCAGAACAGTTGAAACTGGAGCAGCAGCACGGCCAGGTGGACTGGGGACAGCAAGGAGTCATCATGCCAGGTAGTCCTGAGGCATGGTCCTAGGGCTCAGGTCCTCCTCCGAGAGAGAGAATTAGAGAGAGCATACATAAATTCACACAGGACACCGGATAAGCCCGGTGAAGTACTCCAGATATAACAAACTGACCCTAGCCCCCTGACACAAACTACTGCAGCATAAATACTGGAGGCTGAGACAGGATGGGTCAGGAGACACTGTGCCCCATTCAATGATACCCCCGGACAGGGCCAAACAGGAAGCATATAACCCCACCCACTTTGCCAAAGCACAGCCCCCACACCACTAGAGGGATATCTTCAACCACCAACTTACCATCCTGAGACAAGGCCGAGTATAGCCCACAAAGATCTCCGCCACGGCACAACCCAAGGGAGGTGCCAACCCAGACAGGAAGATCACCTCAGTGACTCAACCCACTCAAGTGACGCACCCCTCCTAGGGACGGCATGGAAGAGCACCGGCATGGAAGAGATCAGTCTTCAGTAAAGACTTAAAGGTTGAGACCGAGTCTGCATCTCTCACGTGGGTAGGCTGACCATTCCATAAAAATTGAGCTCTATAGGAGAAAGCCCTGCCTCCAGCTGTTTGCTTAGAAATTCTAGGGACAATTAGGAGGCCTGCTTCTTGTGACCGTAGCGTACGTGTAGGTATGTACGGCAGGACCAAATCGGAAAGATGGGTATGAGCAAGCCCATGTAATGCTTAGTATGTTAGCAGTAAAACCTTGACATCAGCCCTAGCCTTAACAGGAAGCCAGTGTAGGGAGGCTAGCACTGGAGTAATATGATCACATTTTTTGTTTCTAGTCAGGATTCTAGCAGCCGTATTTGGTACTAACTGAAGTTTATTTGGTGCTTTATCATTACATTTACATTTAAGTCATTTGGCAGACGCTCTTATCCAGAGCGACTTACAAATTGGTGAATTCACCTTATGACATCCAGTGGAACAGCCACTTTACAATAGTGCATCTAAATCATTTAAGGGGGGGGGGTGAGAAGGATTACTTTATCCTATTCTAGGTATTCCTTAAAGAATACCGGGTATCCGGAAAGTAGAGCATTGCGGTAGTCTAATATAGAAGTAACAAAAGCATGGATTAATTTATTTTTCTGTATCATTTTTGGACAAAGTTTCTGATTTTTGCAATGTTACGTAGATGGAAAAAAGCTGTCCTTGAAACAGTCTTGATATGTTCGTCAAAGGGGAGATCAGGGTCCAGAGTAAGGCCAAGGTCCTTCAGTTTTATTTGAGATGACTGTACAACCATCAAGATTGTCAGATTCAACAGAAGATCTCTGTTTCTTGGGACCTAGAACAAGCATGTCTATTTTACCCGAGTTTAAAAGTAGAACGTTTGCAGCCATCCACTTCCTTATGTCTGAAACACAGGCTTCTAGCGAGGGCAATTTTGGGGCTTCACCATGTTTCATTGAAATGTACAGCTGTGTGTCATCCGCATAGCAGTGAAAGTTAACATTATGTTTTTGAATGACATCCCCAAGAGGTAAAATATATAGTGAAAACAATAGTGGTCCTAAAACGGAACCTTGAGGAACACTGAAATTTACAGTTGATTTGTCAGAGGACAAACCATTCACAGAGACAAACTGATATAGCTTGAAGGTTTAGAGTCCATGATTATTTTCATCATTGTGTCGAGATATAGTACTAAAACACTTGAGTCTCTCCCTTGATCATAGGTCTTGGCAGAGTTGTGCAGACTCAGGACAACTGAGCTTTGGAGGAATACGCAGATTTAAAGAGGAGTCCGTAATTTTCTTTCTAATGATCATGATCTTTTCCTCAAAGAAGTTCATGAATTTATTACTGCTGAAATGAAAGCCATCCTCTCTTGGGGAATGCTGCTTTTTAGTTAGCTTTGCGACAGTATCAAAAATAAATTAATGAAAGGCTATCCAAGGCTCTGATGGTTTTTTGTTTGTCCCGTGAATAAAACTCAGACACCGAGTGCTCCTTTTTGAATGTTATTTGGTTTTTTAAAATTAATGTAACTCTCCTTTCATGATCTCCAGGACACCTCCAGGCCCAGAGCACCCTCCTCCAGGCCCGACCAACCCTGCTGACCTGCAGGACTTTTTCAACCGCATCTTCCAGGGGGGACCTCCCCCTGATATGGCTGCCAACGGGGGTTTCTTTCCCCCAGGACCGCCCCCCCATCACCCCTCTGGTGCTGGACTGGGACCTAGTGGACCTTTCTCCCCTCCTCCACCTCAGACTGGCTTCTTCATGCCTCCTGGGGGGCCCCGGCCAGAGCCCAGCGAGACGTGGGCTGATAGCGGAGGCAAACCTCCACCCCGCAGGAAGAAGAAAGTGCGCAAGCCCTTCCAGAGGTGAGAGCGGCCATTGTTGTGATACGTCATCATAGCAACACAGGGACACTCTACACATGGCCATATCTGTCTTCTTGCTTGTCTGTCAGCGAGCCCGGACCTCCCCTTACTGTACATGAGACGAAGGATCACTCGAGCTCAGGAAGATTCACACTGGTCGGGGCTACCACCCGAATCAATGACTGACAACACATAGGTCCCAAGCCAGAGATGAGACTGGACCATGTATAAGAAGAAGAAACTAACTCCGTTTAAGTATATTTGGGGTAAGGAGGTGGCAGTATTTCTGCTTCTCCCACTCTCATTTGTTTTCTTCTTTGATGAAACAGCTGTAGCCATGCCACTGAAATCACAAGCCTATTGCTTATAATGCAAACACATTTCCTTAGGTCTTACTTTCCTGCACAATTCTGCATACACGATTACATGCCATTGGACTCTTTTAGTCCTTGAGACTTTTGTGATACATTTTTGGGGATATGGTAATGTAATATTGCTTCAGGTCTCTGTGCATTTGTGTTTGAGAGGGACATGGCTAGAAGAAGCCAATCAGAATTGATTCATTTCTGAATTTAACTGCTCAAGCTGAATCCTGGGAGAAGACTGTCCAGAGAGAGGACTCCTCTGCCTGTTACTGCTTGTACACATCCTTCCTTCCGCCTGTTGCCTTCTTTGATAAATGGTTAGGTTATCATTTGAGCAACTGCTTTTCTGTCATTTTTATTGCTTTGAATGAAGTTAGAGCGAAAGTTTGTCACTACCTTGTATTGGGAAGTAGGTTTGTGGGGAATGCTTTTGCACCTGATTTAGAGTGCAAGTATGCTCCCTGCCAAACATAGAGATACACTGCTCGTTGAACATCTTATTCAAAAATTATTGACATTAATAGGGAGTTGGTCCCCCTTTGCTGTTATAACAGCCTCCACTCTTTCACTAGATGTTGGAACATTGCTGTGTGGACTTGCTTCCATTCAGCCACGAGCATTAGTTTGGTCGGGCACTGATGTTGGGCGATTAGGCCTGGCTCGCAGTCGGCGTTCCTATTCATCCCAAGATGTTGTATGGAGTTGAGGTCGGGGCTCTGTGCAGGCCAGTCAAGTTCTTCCACACCGATCTCGACAAACCATTTCTGTATGGGCCTTGCTTTGTGCACGGGGGTATTGTCATGCTGAAAAAAAAAGGGCCTTCCATAAACTGTTGCCACAAAGTTGGAAGCACAGAATCGTCTAGAATGGCCTTGTATGCTGAAGCGTTAGATTTCCCTTTACTGGAACTGAGGGGCCTAGCCTGAAACATGAAAAAGAGCCTTGAACCATTATTCCTTCTCCACCTTTATAGTTGGCACTATGCATTCGGGTAGGTAGCGTTCTCCTGGCAGATGATGAAGCGTGATTGACGTTGCTTCCGGAGGTAGTTTGGAACTTGGTAGTGAGTGTTGCAACCATGATGCTACGCGCTTCAACACTCAGCAGTCCCATTCTGTGAGCTTGTGTGGCCTACCACTTTGCGGCTGAACTGTTGTTGCTGCTAGATGTTTCCACTTCTCAATCACAACATTTACAGTTGACTGGGGCAGCTCTAGCAGGGTAGAAATTTGACAAACTGACTTGTTGGAAAGGTGGCATCCTATGATGGTGCCTTGTTGAAAGTCAATTGGCTCTGTAGTATGGGCCATTCCACTGCCAATGGCTTTGTGCTTGATTTTATACACCCCTCAGCAACGGGTGTGGCTGAAATTGCTGAGTCCATTAATTTGAAAAGGCATCCACACACTCTTGGCCATGTAGTGTATCAACTCCGTCTAGCTACAGTGAATACTGTATGTTTAATCTGTCTCAACACATTGAAGCCCACTTAGAATCACTTTGAGGCATCAGAGGTTAGCAGGTTCGTATTCAAATCCAGACGGTTATATTGTGAGTCAAGGACCTAGGCTATTTACTACTTGCAGTCCCTAAGTATTGGTGTGAAACATCAGTGTTCAGTTGATTTTGTAGTAAAGTTGATTTCAGATGGATGAATGGACAATGTTTGTTTTGTGAGTTATGTGGATTAAATTCCATCTTCAAGTTCCGACTCACAAGACAGGTGAATGCTGGATAATTCCAATGGAGCAGAAACCAGGGGACCTGTCTAGAAGGCATCGTGTTGTTCCTGTGGCTCAAGAGAATGTCAAGATGCAATCCGCTGAATATCAAGACTAACAGTCCTACCACCACTTTTTATTTCAAAGAAAAGCTACCACTGCCCTCTTTTGCCCCTTTCTCATTAGTCAGTATGCTCCAGATTGAAGAGGGATAGTATTCAGATCTCTAACAATCTGCCTGTACTCATTATGGCGAATCATTGTGTTTTTCCTGTGGAGATACAGTATTGGAAATAAATGTGGTGAAAGTTGATCAACTAATTCCTTTTATAAGCCACAGGTCTAGGTTCCAGTGAAGGAGATAAAACATTCAAACGTTAATAGGTCTGATTCCATATCTATCGATAACCCCAGAGTAGGAGCGCTGATCTAGGTTCAGGCCTTTCAATGTAATCTTATTCATTTAGGATCAAGAAGGCTAAATTGATCCTAGATTAGTACTCCTACTCTAAGACGCTTTATGAATATGTGCCCTGCCCAGGTATCGGTTCCATTTTACCTTTTTGATTTGTGTTATTCTATGGATGTTGGGAGATGGGTTGTAGCTTTGATTTTAAAGGGCCTAGGTCCCTTGTTGCGCATGTTTATTTGTTCTCCTTGAAGTGAAAAATGTTTTCAGTGCAATTGTCCACTTGCTTTTTATTTTTTTGTGGAGGTATTAGAGGTTTAATTTAACCTGTTTTAGTCTGAATTGTCAATACTGTCATATTATTAGATACCCTAGTTGACTTGAGAATGTATGGCTTAAGTAGCAGTCTAAAGCGGCAAATCAACTAAGGGCTCCCGATGTGGAAGAAGAGCCAATATCGCAGATTATAATTTGTTTTTGAGATATTTTTAAACCGTATATGCAAAAACAAATATTGCAAAAAAATCAGACAATCATCAGGGTTAAATGTGCGGGGCACTTGCATTTTTTTTCCGTTTTTTTGGGTAGGAAAATGAGTTTGCTGGCAAGAGTTTATTACAATTGTGAAACATCAGTGTTCAGTTGATTTTCCTTTTGTCTGGATTTCAAAGTAAAGTTGATTTCAGATGGATGAATGGATTTTCATTGTTTTGTAGATTGAATTCCGTCTTCAAATTCTGACTCACAAGACAGGAGAATGCTGGATAATTCCAATGGAGTATAAACCAGGGGACCTGCTAATGGCACTTCTGGAGCACACTCATGAAATGGTGTTTTACAATACACAAATTTTAAACATACAGTAGATCAAACCAGTCTTTATACACAAGTGGTCATCATGCTTTTCTGGTGGAAGACCATAGACAGCCATATTTAGTAATGACAACCACTTTGGACCGCATCCCAATAGATGCTTGGGTGTGCCAATGAAGTGGTGCAAGTGATAGTTGTGGAAAATAATAAAAAAGAATCTCCACAGGACAGGTGGACTTATGTTGAACAAACCTAATCATGTAACTATTTTTATTCTATAAATGGAGTACCTGACTAGGTTTAAATACCCCTGAATTCTGCTACATCTCAATAGATCCACTAACCTGGCCGTGTGACAGTTCCCCTCCTTTCCTTAAAGGGGTTTAATCCTTCATTTACAGTAAATGAACACTAGCCCCTGTTTAATTGTTGATTGCTGCACCTCGTGTTTTTCCATCCTCTGCTCTGATTTATCTTAAGTCATACAGCTAGAGCTATGGAAACAGTGTAAAATGCACCTCTTTTCCATAAAAGGCCTTTTCTGGGCCGCTGCAGATTCCCAGAAGTCAGTTTATTTGAGTCCTCTCCACTCTCACACCCCATTAGTGCTTCTGTCAAGGGGGGGGGGGGGACACTTGGGATATTTACTATGTCTCCCTGTCCCACTATACCACAACTTCAACTAGGCCATCAAGTAATATTCAGGTAAGTCCAACAGAGATCCTTATCCAATCAAAAGCAAGGTTATAGCCATGTGCCACATTTTGGTATGACTGAGACAAAAAGCATGTTTCAGCTACACAGTGTGTGCTACTGTTCCCTGAACCATGCTTGTTCCCATTCATACCAGTCTCTCGATCCTGATTATCTTGCTTTGGAATAAGTTTTACTTAAACAGCACCCAGATCTTTCCTGAAGTTAGATTTGTTTGCCACCAACACACTTCCTGTCAATGAGAAAACCAGTAACTGTAGAAGTTCGAGACAGCTTAATCCTTTACGAAACACCTTTAACATACCAGCTACTGTAGATAGTTTAACCATTTTACATTCCTTACTATATATTTGCATATACATCTAGCTTTTACAAAATAACTGACAGCATAGATTTTTTTTAAACACAACTCCTCCAAAAATTGACATATTAAGCAGCATTATAAGCAATGATACTGCTACTTGTGCCCTTCACCATAATCAATGCCTCTTCCTTTAAAACGTGCCTTTCAGTTCCCCAATAACCCTATGAAGCATTTGACAGTCTAGGTAAGCCACCAGGCCACCCTGGTTGGCCCAGCGGTCTGCCCCAGGGCTCTCTGAGTGGGATTGGTGGTAGGTCAGTTCCCCCTGGTCATGGTGCCCCCCCTCACAGTGGCCGAAGCGGAGGCACTCTTTAAGGTCCAGCATCCCCCCACCCAGTGCAAGGAGCAGGGCATGGGGGCCGCAGGAGTCCCACTTGAAGGTGCTGCCCTCGGAGAGGACGTAGATGTCAGCTAGGCCCAGGATCACACACAGGATCTTGTATCCGGCCCCCGAGGCATACATAAGCCTGTCAGGCCCACACAGAGGGGCCAAGGCCTCCTTCACCGCCTGCTTCTCACTGGAGCTCAGCACCACCGATAGTCCTGGACATTCCGCAGGTCTTTCTTTAGGTCGGAGCACCGAGCAGGCTTTGACACTCCCACATGATACACCCCAGAAATGCTTCCCCTTCCAGCTGCAACAAATATGCACATCACATCAACCAAATGTCATTAAAGGAAGCTTAGATGGTGAGGTCTGAGCATTACTAAGTATGTTATTTCTGTGTTAACTCTATTTAAATTCAGTAAGTGGATTGAAAATAGTAATTGCAAATGAAAATACCTTTTCCAATACTTAACTTGAAAGAAATTGGTAATTTAATCAACAACTTAAATAGCATTGACCCTAACCCTGGTGTCAAAATGATTGCTGTTCTGGTTCTAGAGTCAAATCCAATTGTTTTTGTCACATGCTTTGTAAACAACAGGTGTAGACTAACAGTGAAATGCTTAAATACAAGCCCTTCCCAACAATTCAGAGAGAAAGAAAATAGATAAATAATAGAAAAGTAAGAGTCTCACCCTGTTGGGTCTTTGTGGTTGAAGGGCTGGTTTATGACCCCTATAACGGGTTCCCCAGTGGCGCGGAGGTATACCCCGATCAGGACCAGGGCACACTGCAGACCTGAAGGACAGAGACAGCCCTCCACCACCACCTCCTCACGACCCTCAATGTACTGGCTAGTGGCATCTGAACGAAAACCAAACACATAGAAACAACATGCACTATATATACAAAAGTATGTGGACATCCATTCAAATGAGTGGATTCGGTGATAAGTGTACGGGAATGCAAACTAAGAGGAGTGGGGGTTGGATCCCCACTGGCTGTAAACAAACGAGTGATGTGCGTTTTGGAGCAATTCTGGCTGTATCTAAGGCTCTGCCAATCGTCCACATAGCAAACAGAATGCAGCGCAGCACGCAACTGAAGGAAGAAGAGACAATGTGCTAGTTACAGCATCAGCGCGCGCTCTGGAAAGGCAGCTTGCCAGTCAGAGCAGCGTGTCCCCTGAACCGTAAGAAAGAGGTAATGTTAGGTGAGAAGCCTGACCACAGAGACAGGGGTGAGAAGGCGATGAAGCGTACTTCATGAGCTGTAACCCGAAGAACTACTAACAGTTGGAAAGTTTGAAGTACGGGAGAAAGTGGTGGAACAAGCATTAGCATTGTTAAGTATCTTGCTTGCTGGATCGAATTCTCCGTTAGCTAGCCAGAGAAATGTTGAGCAACATTAGCCAATTTATCTGATGAAATAATTTGAGTTTATGGTGTGAAACTGAACTTGCTAATAAAGTCAGACAGCTAACGTTACAACATCAGATGAGCTAACATTAGTAACCTTGGGGCAGCGTGGTTAGAGCGTTGGGCCAGTAACCTAAAGGATGCTAGATTGAATCCCCGAGCTGACAAGGTAGAAATGTGTCGTTCTAACCCTGAACAAGGCAGTTAACCCACTGGTCCTAGGCTCATTGTAAATAACTGACTTGCCTAGTTAAAAAAAATATATATATATATAAAACCAATTCGCTATATTATTAAAACCTCTAGCGACTCCCAAACCCGCATGCGGGAGCGTAATCATCGCCTGAAACTAATTAGCATAACGCAGCGGACATAAATGTCCCTAGAAAATATTCCTATTCATGAAAATGACAAATGAAATATATTGGAGACACAGCTTAGCCTTTTGTTAATCACCCTGTCATCTCAGATTTTCAAAATATGCTTTACAGCCAATGCTAGACAAGCATTTGTGTAAGTTTATAATAGCCTAGCATAGCATTATGCCTTGCTAGCAGCAGGCAACCTTGTCACGGAAATCAGAAAAGCAATCAAATTAAATAATTTACCTTTGATGAACTTCGGATGTTTTCACAGGTAGATAGCCAAAGTTCATTTTTTCCCAAAATATTATTTTTGTTGGTCGAAACAGCTCCTTTTGTTCGGAAATTGCGGTCACCACAACACCAATTTTTTTCTCGAAATTAGCTCCATAATATCGACAGAAACATGGCAAAAGTTGTTTAGAATCCATCCTCAAGGTGTTTTTCTAATATCTATTCGATAATATATCATTCGGGACAATTCCTTTTTCTCTAGGACCGATTGGAGTAATGGCTACCTCTGTACTTTACGCTAGAATCTCTCTCAGAGCCACCATGTGACCACTTACGCAATGTGCCCCCATATGGCTATTCTTCAACAGAAATGCATAAAACTACGTCACAATGCTGTAGACACCTTGGGGAATACGTAGAAAGCGTAAGCTCACATTCACAGCCATATAGGGAGTCATTGGAACGCAGCGCTTTCAAAACCTGGGGCACTTCAGGATTGGATTTTTCTCAGGCTTTCGCTAGCAACATGAGTTCTGTTATACTCACAGACAATATCTTTACAGTTTTGGAAACGTTAGTGTTTATCGAAAGCTGTCAATTATATGCATATTCTAGCATATTTTCTAGCATATTTTCTCCAAAAATGACAATACTGCCCCTAGAGTTCCAAGAGGTTTAATTAACTGGTATACGACTCCTTGCCATTCCTCAAGCTATAACGGGTTAGTTCCTTACTAGATCCTTTGTGAAATGTTAACTAACTAACCACTCACTATCTGTTAACTAATGTTTGCACTCTACAGTATGCAGTTAATTTTCAGAATGAGGTGAAAATGAGGCGTTGCTTGTTAAACAAGTGGATTCAGGGATCAAGTGTAGCTGGAGCTGGGCCTGGCTTAAACTGGATGCCACTATAGAGGTGAAAGTAACACCACACACTTTCCCTCTTTCTCACTTTTGCTGGCACATTGTAGAACAGATGTCTACAGGCAGAAAGTGTACAATGTAATATATTGCAAATATATTGCTTTTGTTGTGTTGAACTTGACAGTAATACCTGTGTGAGTGAGGGAGATTATACTTTTTTTCTCAGTGAATGTTATTTTTGCACACATGTAGCCTCTATAATAGAGAAAACAATAGAATGCCCGTTTGTTTAATTTAATTTCTACCTATAGATGGGTTTTTTTCTCCCAAGTACAATATTAATGTGTGTGGTCACAAGCGTTCTATTATAAAAGCTATCATGGCTAACTGCAATATTAGTGTATTGTTTTTTTCTCAAGATGAGTGTCATTTGCAGTAAAGTCTAGGCAACAAATAACATTGGATTGCTTTCTTTACATTTTTTAGCTGTGAGTTAGGTTCACATTAACCACTTTATTTTACACACAGAGACTGATCATGTAGATCACATTATTTGTTGGTTAATTAGTTAACCTGCAGTTCCCCCTAGCAGGGATTGTTTTGCATGTTTCAGTGCAAAAAAAACAAATTGTCACCTTTTTGGGCCCTCAGCAGTTTGCATCCCATGCACCTAGAATGCCACCTTTCCAACAAGTTCATTAAATTTCTGCCCTGCTAGAGGTTCCCCGGTCAACTGTAAGTGCTGTTATTGTGAAGTGGACACGTCTAGGAGCAACAACGGCTCAGCTGCGAAGTGGTAGACCACACAAGTTCACAGATCGGGACACACGCGTGCTGAAGCGCGTACAAATCATCTGTCCTCGGTTGCAACACTCACTACACAGTTCCAAACTGCCTCTGGAAGCTACATCAGCACAATAACTGTTCGTCGGGAGCTTCATGAAATGGATTTCCATGGCCGTGCAGCCGCACACAAGCCTAAGATCACTATGCGCAATGCCAAGCGTCGGCTGGAGGGGTGTAAAGCTCGCCGCCATTGGACTCTGGAACAATGGAAACGCGTTCTCTGGAGTGATGAATCACACTTCACCATCTGGCCATATGGTTTGTCGAGATCGTTGTGGAAGAACTTGACTGGCATTCACAGAGCCCTGACCTCAACTCCATTGAGATTAGTTGGAACGCCGACTGTCCGTCAGGCTTAATCGCACAACATCAGTGCCTGACCTCAGTAATGCTCTTGTGGATGAATGGAAGCAAGTCACCGAAGCAATGTTCCAACTAGAGGTCGACCGATTAATCGGAATTAGGCTGATTAATTAGGGCCGATTTCAAGTTTTCATTAACAATCAGAAATCGGTATTTTTGGGCACTGATTTGACTATTTAAACATTTTTTTTTAAATATAATAATATCATTTTTTTACACCTTTATTTAATCTTTATTTAACTAGGCAAGTCAGTTAAGGACACATTCTTATTTTCAATGATGGCCTAGGAACAGTGGGTTAACTGCCTTGTTCAGGGGCAGAACGACAGATTTTCACCTTGTCAGCTCGGGGGATCCAATCTTGCAACCTTAACTAGTCCAACACAATAACGACCTGCCTCTTTCTCGTTGCACTCCACAAGGAGGCTGCCTGTTAAGCGAATGCAGTAAGCCAAGGTAAGTTGCTAGCTAGCATTAAACTTATCTTATAAAAAACAATCAATCATAATCACTAGTTATAACTACACATGGTTGGTGATATTACTAGATATTATCTAGCGTGTCCTGCATTGCATATAATCTGCCTGAGCATACAAGTATCTGACTGAGCGGTGGTAGGCAGAAGCAGGCGCGTAAACATTCGTTCCAACAGCACTTTGTGCGTTTTGCCATCAGCTCTTCGTTGTGCGTCAAGCATTGCGCTGTTTATGACTTCAAGCCTATCAACTCCCGAGATGAGGCTCGTGTAACCAAAGTGAAATGGCTAGCTAGTTAGCGCGCGCTAATTGTTGTGTTGCTGGTTCGGGCCCAGGGAGGAGCGAGGAGAGGGACGGAAGCTATACTGTTACACTGGCAATACTAAAGTGCCTATAAGAACATTCAATAGTCAAAGGTTAATGAAATACAAATGGTATAGAGAGAAATAGTCCTATATTTCCTATAATAACTACAACCTAAAACTTCTTACCTGGGAATATTGAAGACTCATGTTAAAAGGAACCACCAGCATTCATATGTTCTCATGTTCTGAGCAAGGAACTGAAACGTTAGCTTTCTTACATGGCACATATTTTACATGGAACATGTTGCACTTTTACTTTCTTCAACACTTTGTTTTTGCATTATTTAAACCAAATTGAACATGTTTCATTATTTACTTGAGGCGAAATTGATTTTATTGATGTATTATATTAAGCTAAAATAATTGTTCATTCAATATTGTTGTAATTGTCATTATTACAAATAAATAAATCAGCCGATTAATCGGTATCTGCTTTTATGGTCCTCCAATAATCGGCATCTTATCGGCGTTGAAAAGTCATAATCGGTCGACCTCTAGTTCCAACATCTAGTGGCAAGCCTTCCCAGAAGAGCGGAGGCTGTTATAGCAGCAAAGAGGGGACCAACTACATATTAATGCCCATGAATTTGGAATGAGATGTTCGACAAGCAGGTGTCCACGAGAGGTCGACCGATTATGATTTTTCAACGCTGATACTGATTATTATTTTTTTTATTTTTTGTTGTTGTAATAATGACAATTACAACAATACTGAATGAACACTTATTTTAACTTTAATATAATACATCAAAATCAATTTAGCCTCAAGTAAACAATGAAACATGTTCAATGTAGTTTAAATAATGCAAAAACAAAGTGTTGGGCACATTTTACGTTACTTTGTGCGGTCCAATGACCGGAATAAAAAGTATGCCTGTTCACTAAACTCTGCTCTCCTGCACCTGACTTCGCCTCCAATACACACTCCTAACACAAGGACAAATCTCTGCCCTGGAATTTGTGTAGTATTTACACCACACAATAAGTGGATCTGCTCAGTGCTCACACATCCCTTCTAACATTATCCATAATATCATTCCAAGTATGTCTATGAAGACAACAAATCGGGTTTTAAAATAGTGACTCCTGGTCAGGTATTACCGATGGGGTCAATCCAGATGCCCAGGTCAGAGGGGCTGAGGGGTATGTGGAGGTCGTCTGTGCCCGTGTCTGTGAGTGTGAGCGTAGCATCCTGGTGGATGGCACACGCCAGGAGAGTCGCCGCCATCTGGTCCCCATCCAGCACCGTGGCCAGCAACGCGGCCGTCTCCTTCTCTGTCCCACACACTGTGACTATCACACTCTCACCTGGGACGCACGCATGAACAAACACACAGAGCCAACAGGTAGTTGACAAGTCCAGTGTTATTCAAAAATTAGATGGTAGAGTGGAATTGTTGCTCTCATCTATCTGTGTAGTAAGTAACACTTATTACCCAAGTAGCTGTATATGTTTCATAGTAATAATAGTAATTGGGGATGCTGTTTCTACTAACCTCGTCCATTTTCAAACTTGTTAGACTCCTCTCCTTGTATATGATCAATGATTTCGGGAAACTAAGGTAAAACAGGATAAGGAGTTAGGGGTTAGGGTTGCCATAAACATTTTATCATACTAGAGAGGGATATGCCACAAATCCTTCAAGAGGGTTGCCTGGATTTCAGCCATGAAACAATCCTCATCATGATAACATGGGAAGTGTTTTGGTTCCTGTACCTGAGCTCCAACATCATGGCGGATCATCTCTTGGATTACCACATCGGCTAGCGTCTTGAAGTCCTGGACAAACTTCTTGTTCTTGTCCACCCCAGTCTTCTCCTGGACCAGCAGCTGGAAGAGAGGGGCCTCCTGCCTGCACACGCGGGCCACGTTGGCCGCCTTCTCTGCCACACGCAGCAGCAGCTTCAGCAGATCAGCCATACCTAACTGACACCTGACCTGAGAGGGTTAACACATTAAATACCTATGTGTAGGCTAGAGGGGCCTTAGATATGGGGTCAGAGTTTCTGGAAGAGGGTGTTTTCCAAAAAACATGTGCCACAGCGTGGCTGAACTGAGGGGTTACAAAAAAAATTTTTTTTTTTTTGCCACAGCATAGTAGTGGGCCATAGCTTCTCTCAATGGGGAAAGGATCTTGAAGATGTCAAAGATTCTCTGTAGGGGTTATAATGAAGCAATTGACTGAATTACCTGAGGTTGTCTACTCGGGGTCCACACCTAATTATAGCCTCTCAAATGATGAAACCAGGACATCTCTACGTGACTGCAAAGGAAAAGAATGAGCCCATTTAATAAGAAATTACCTAACCTTTTTAATGAAGCCACGCACTCTATCCACATGAAAACTGTATCCACATACAAAAACTTCAAAGAAGTCCAGTAGCCTAAAACTGATCTTTCTGGTTCGTCCTCACTGCTTTAAGTCAAAACAATCTTTGGCATTTGGGCACGTTGAGGCAGCTGTGTGGTTGCCCCATTGGGTATTTTTGTACAGCCAGTGTTTCTCTGGTTATGGCCCTGCTAACAAATTGTTTGTTTGGAGACAAACAATTCAAGAGTTAAACTGATTACAATCTTCTAGAGTGTACAGTCAAGAATAGGCTACTAACACAGAGAACACCAGTTTACTAACACAAAGAACTACAAAAGTTTCCAGTGAGTATCAAGCATGGTCCACCACCCAAAGGACATCCAGCCAACTTGACACAACTGAAGGAAGCATTGGAGTCAACATGGGCCAGCATCCCTGTGGAATGCTTTCAACACCTTGTAGTCCATGCCCTGACGAATTGAGGCTATTCTGGGGTTCTTAATGTTTAATACACTCACTGTAAATGCTAATTGTAATTGTGTCGCCAGTCACTCAGTAATGTCTTACCTCCATCCACAGTGCATTCAGAAAGTATTCAGACCCCTTTACTTTTTTCACATTTTGTTACATTACAGCCTTATTCTAAAATGGGCTAAATAGCCCCCCCCCCAATCAATCTACACACAATACCCCATAATGCCAAAGCAAAAACTGTTTTCTATTTATTAAAAATAAGACACTGAAATAATACATTTACATAAATATTCAGACCCTTTACTCAGTACTTTCTTGAAGCAGCTTTGGCAGCGATTACAGCCTTGAGTCTTCTTGGGTATGACGCTACAAGCTTGGCACACCTATATTTGGGGAGTTTCTCCCATTCTTCTCTGCATATCCTCTCAAGCTCTGTCAGGTTGGATGTGGGAGCATCGCTGCACAGCTATTTTCAGGTCTCCCCAGAGATGTTAGATCGGGTTCAAGTCCGGGCTCTGGCTGGGCCACTCAAGGACATTCAGAGACTTGTCCCAAAGCCACTCCTACATTGTCTTGGCTGTGTACTTAGGGTCATTGTCCTGTTGGAAGGTATACGTTTGCCCCAGTCTAAGGTCCCGAGCAGGTTTTCATCAAGGATCTCTCTGTACTTTGCTCCGTTCACTTTCCCTCGATCCTGACTAGTCTCCTAGTCTCTGCCGCTGAAAAACATCCCCACAGCATGATGCTGCCACCTCCATGCTTCACCGTAGGGATGGTGACAGGTTTCCTCCAGACGTGAAGCTTGGCATTCAGGCCAAAGAGTTCAATCTTGGTTTCATCAGACCAGAGAACCTTGTTTCTCATGGTCTGAGTCTAGGTGCCTTTTGGCAAACTCCATGCAGGCTGTCATGTGCCTTTTACAGAGGAGTGGCTTCCGTCTGGTCACTCTAACATAAAGGCCTGATTGGTGGAGTGCTGCAGAGATTGTTGTCCTTCGGGAAGCTTCTCCACAGAGGAACTCTGGAGCTCTGTCAGAGTGACCATTGGATTCTTGGTCACCTCCCTGACCAAGGCCCTTCTCCCACGGTTGCTCAGTTTGGCCAGGCAGCCAGCCAGCTAGCTCTATGAAGTGTCTTAGTGGTTCCAATCTTCTTCCATTTAAGAATAACGAATGCCACTGTGTTCTTGGGGACCTTCAATGATGAATAAATGTTTTGATACTCTTCCCCAGATCTGTGCCTCGACACAATCTTGTCTTGGAGGTCGATGGCCAATTCCTTCGACCTCATGGCTTGGTTTTTTGTTCTGACATGCACTGTCAACTGTGGGACCTTATATAGACAGGCGTGTGCCTTTCCAAATCATGTCCAATCAATTGATTTTACCACAGGTAAACTCCAATCAACCAATTTGTAGAAATGTAATACATTTGCAAACATGTTTTCATTTAGTCATTATATGGTATTGTGTTTAGATCATGAATGTAATCAATTTGAGTATACGGCTGTAACAAAATGTGGAAAAGGTCAAGGGGTCTGAATAGGGGTCCGAATATACTGTTGGCTACTTACTGTACGTGCTCATATTTCACGTAGCTGTCGTTCTTTACCGTAGTAGCAGAAAAAAAACGATCAACCCAGCCACTCCGCACTTGAGTAGATTATCTGATCTAGTAATTAAGACATGTCTTTATATAAAAAATACTATCAACAGTGGATGCTACCCTAAGTGAAATATAAAATAATTGTAGTTTATTCTACTCTTACCGGGAAAGGTTCCGGCTGATTCGTACTTTGGTCTTTTCTCGTCTATCGCCCTTCGAAGCTGGCCTGTTACTATCACTGCAGATGTTTCCTGTGTCAATGCACACAGGGTGGGGATTTCCAGAATGAGCGTAAAGCCGTGTAGGCTAGTCTACAATCGGCTACAAAAACAAATGCACTATGGGCAAAACGCCAATGTAGGGGATCTGAATTTCTTACTTCAGGGAAGGGGTTGCCCTTTCTTGTTTGATGACGTCGGTGCAGATGTTGCGTTTGGGAAGGGCGGACGAGGTGATTTTCCACAGCTCGTGGAAGCTTTTCCTGCTCAGACGAGGGCGGAGTTTAGAACGTAGTGCTTACTGTAGCCTACCAGTGGAGAGTTCTGTGCTGCTACAATGTAACCTAATTTAGCATGCGTAAAAGTAAGCACTGCTACAATGTAACAATTTGAACATCAACACTTCTGGACCCGTCTACGGCGTAGTAGACGTCTACGGCGTCCACTCCTGTTTATTTCCTACAACATATAATTAATTATTCTACATCCCCAATATTTTTATCTACATAGAAAGGTAAAAGGACTGGACAAAAGCTATGCAACACAACATTTAGAAGTCTGGGAGAAGAATAATCATTGCATCAATTCTAAATGCTCAATCCTAGGTTAATGCTTAATCCAAGGTAAAGGTGACCTATGCAGCAACTTGGTCAAACATTTCGGGAAGCCTTAGCTTTTCCTGACAGAGCAGGTGTAACGGAGTCAGGTCAGGGCTTTGTGATGGCCACTCCAATACCTTGACTTTGCCATCCTTAAGCCATTTTGCCACAACTTTGGATGTATGCTTGGGGTCATTGTCCATTTGGAAGACCCATTTGCGACCAAGCTTTAACTTCCTGACTCTCTTGAGATGTTGCATCAATATATCCACGCAATTTTCCATCCTCATGAAGCCATCTATTTTGTGAAGTGCACCAGTCCCACCTGCAGCAAAGCACCCCCACAACATGATGCTGCCACCCCCGTGTTTCACGGTTGGGATAATGTTCTTCGGCTTGCAAGCCTCCCCCTTTTTCCTTCAAACATAACAATGGTCATTATGGTCAAACAGTTCTCTATTTTTGTTTCATTAGACCAGAGGACATTTCTCCAGAGTACAATCTTTGTCCCCATGTGCAGTTGCAAACCGTAGTCTGGCTTTTTTATGGTGGTTTTGGGGCAGTGGCTTCTTCCTTGCTGAGTGGCCTTTCAGGTTATGTTGATATAGGACTCATTTCACTGTGGATATAGATACTTTTTCCAGCATCTTCACAAGGTCTTTTGCTGTTGTTCTGGGATTGATTTGCACTTTTCGCACCAAAATATGTTAATCTCTAGGAGACAGAACGCGTCTTCTTCCTGAGCGGTACGACGGCTGCGTGGTCCCATGGTGTTTATACTTGTGTACTATTGTTTGTACAGATGAACATGGTACCTTCAGGCGTTTGGAAATTGCTCTCAACGATGAACCAGACTTGTGGAGGTCTACAATCTTTTTTGAGGTCTTGGCTGATTTCTTTTGATTTTCCCATGATCAAAAGAGGCACTGAGTTTGAAGGTAGGCCTTGAAATATATCCACAGGTACACCTTAAATGATGTCAATTAGCCTATCGGAAGCTTCTAAAGCCATGACATAATTTTCTGGTATTTTCCATGCTATTTAAAGGCATAGTCAACTTAGTGTATGTAAACTTCTGACCCACTGGAATTGTGATAAACAATTGTTGGCAAAATTACTTGTCATGCACAAAGTAGATGTCCTAACCGACTTGCCAAAACTATAGTTTGTTAACAAGAAATGTGGAGTGGTTGAAAATGAGTTTTAATGACTCCAACCTAAGTGTATGTAAACTTCCGACTTCAACTGTATATGCATTGTCATTTGATATGAACACAACAGTAAAATAATCCTAATAAATAAGCAAATTTAAGAGGAAATGGTTTTTAGTGCGCCCTAAATTGCCCCTCTTACCACCAGAAGCATCCATTATCATGCTGCATACATCAAGCATTACTGTAGTAGGCCTGCATGGAGATTTAAGTCCCAAATGGCACCCTATTCCCTTTATAGTGCACTACTTTTGACCAGGACCCATACGACCAGAGCCCATAAAAAGTAGTGCACTATAAAGAGAATAGGGTGCTGTTTGTGACAGAGCCGCTGACTGCCAGGAGCTTTCATGTGGTTGATCATTACAGTTTAGCTATTCACAGCACTGAGGCAAGAGGCAGCAAAACACACAACCACTGGACAAGGGTCTGTCCCAAATGACACCCTGTTCCCTATGAAGTGCACTACCTTTGATCAGAGCCCTATACAGCGGGTCCTGGTCAAACGAAGTGCTCTATAAAGGGTATAGGGTGCCTTTTGGGACACTGACAAGGAGTGTCTCAGTCTTTGAGCATCAGTTTGCCAAGTCTCACAATACAGCAAAGGAAGGGTGGGTTTCTGTCTTCAAATGAAGGTAATATAATAAAGCAAATAGTTAGCAGTAATGATTGCATTTGCATGGAATTGTTTTAAATAATTGAGGAAAATAATTCTGGTGTATTGTCCCACGCCCAGTGTCATGCTATAGTTGTCCATGTCATTTTGGTGTTGTATTGTCCCACGCCTAGTGTCATTATGTAGTCATTCATGTCCTTTCGTATTTCACTCTATGGTCAGATGATGTGAATGAGCTTTCATTTGTGTCCATTTATAAGACGATAAGGCGGACACACTGTACATTTATTTGAACATTGAGTTTAGCTAAGGAGCAATATGAGACCAACATACAATGAAATCATAGGCAAATGTTTTTATTTTATTTAACCAGGTAAGATGCTATACAATTCTAAATATGCCTAATAAAACTTTTGTATTTAATGACAATTTACTTGAAAAATATTTAAATATAGTTTTGATAGGTGATGTGTGCTTGCTGTATCTGTGTTTTGTGCATAGAGTGTGTACTATATGTAATTATATGGTACTGTGTTCCTGAAAGAGAACTGAGCGGAGCATGTCAGAACTAGAGTTCCATGATCGCCATCATCCATGTGTTCCATAAATACTCTGGCCACAAGTGCAAGCTGAAGAAGGCAGAGCTCAAAGATCTTATCAATAATGAGATGAGTCACTTCATCATCGTGAGTCACTCTCAACTGTATCCCAAATGGCACCCTATTACCTATACAGTGCACTACTTTTGATCCGGGCCCTACGGGCTCATCCAATTCGATAAAGAGGAATCGTTTTTTAGCCTTCTGTATGAATAATAAATAAAAAAATACAATAAAGAATTACATTGAACAGCTGTAATGATTTAGATGACTATTCTATGATTATTAGATTATTACACTTTACTAAAAGCCTGCAGGTCTATGTGTTATTACTTGTTATAAACTTGTACAGGCCTATACAGGACATTTTTAACTAAAATAATCTGACAGATTAAGTTTTACTGTTGACTCTTATTGTCTCATTTATGAAAATACAGGAAAATCAGACTGAATGAGATATTTGCAGACCTGGACCAGAACAGAGACCTGGAGATTGACTTCCAAGAGTTCATCACGTTGATCGCCATGGTGACATCAGCATGCCACGAACTCTTAAGCCCAGATCACAACCATTAGTGGCACAATGTAAAGGCGTGACTGTGTTTCAGCAAAACACACATACAGTGTAACCCTCTCACAAGATGAAATGATGAAGCTACTTTGTTTACATGCCATTGAATTTCTTATGGTATAATAGTTGTATATATAAACATTTTACAAATCAATGACAATACATAGATGCCTACCTAACAATATGTGTTGTGAAATTACAGTACATTAACGATTTTGAGTTTTGGTCTTGCATTGTGGAGAGACATGAAATGACCACTTTGTGTTAGAATGGTACATCATCCAGGTATCTTCTTGGGCGGCAGCGTGGGGTGCCAGGTGCCCTCCCCAGAGAGTGATCGCTAGGAGAAAAAAAATACATAACATGACAACATGGGAAATAACCTGGAAAAATGAATTACATTGTCATCCTCTCATTGATATACGTTAATTAATATAGAAATATATATTTTTTGGCAATTTTTTCAATATATTGTTGAACATAATATACTCTGCGGGCATATCAAAGTTTCAGATTGGGATCTCTGCTACTATTAGAGTTACTGTATGATCCAATTTGTAAACATTACCAACAGAGTGAATGTAAAAATGGGCCATAACTTTAAAACTAGCAAAGAATAATTTGCCAAATCTAAAATGTTATATTTTCAATATTCATGTTTATCTTTTTCTATATTCATAAATAATATATAATATGTCTTATTGATATTAAAATACTACTCATATTACAGAGCAAGCGGTAAAACTTCATGTGACACCAACTTTTGCTTTGTAGCGCCTACAGAAAGGCCAAAAAAAATAAACAAATATTCTGACTTCAACTAATTATTTCTCAATTATCCTCTAAGATACAAATGTTAATTACAGTTGAAGTCAGAAGTTTACATGCACCCTACCTAAATATATTTAAAGACAGTTTTCACAATTCCTGACATTTAATCCTAGTAAAAATTCCCTGTTTTAGGTCAGTTAGGATCACCACTGTATTTTAAGAATGTGAAATGTCAGAATAATAGTAGAGAGAATTCTTTTTTTCAGCTTTATTTTCTTTCATCACATTCCCAGTGGGTCAGAAGTTTACATACACTCAATTAGTAGTTGGTAGCACTGCCTTTAAATTGTTTAACTTGGGTCAAACGTTTTGGGTCACCTTCCAGATGCTTCCCACAATAAGTTGGGTGAATTTTGGCCCATTCCTCCTGACAGA
Source organism: Oncorhynchus masou masou (assembly GCF_036934945.1). NCBI lineage: Eukaryota > Metazoa > Chordata > Actinopteri > Salmoniformes > Salmonidae > Oncorhynchus > Oncorhynchus masou. Next base: position 27,675,677 of record NC_088217.1, on the reverse strand, counting down.
GCAGGTGTAACTGAGTCATGTTTGTGGGCCTCCTTGCTCACACACACTTTTTCAGTTATGCCCACACATTTTCTATAGGATTGAGGTCAGGGCTTTGTGATGGCCACTCCAATACCTTGACTTTGTCATCCTTAAGCCATTTTGCCACAACTTTGGATGTATGCTTGGGGTCATTGTCCATTGGAAGACCCATTTGCGACCAAGCTTTAATTTCCTGACTGTCTTGAGATGTTGCGTCAATATAGCCACGTAATTTTCATTTCCTCATGATGCCATCTATTTTGTGAAGTGCACCAGTCCCTCCTGCAGCAAAGCACCCCCACAACATGATGCTGCCATCCCCATGCTTCACGGTTGGGATGGTGTTCTTCGGCTTGCAAGCATCAACCTTTTTCCTCCAAACATAACGATGATCATTATGGCCAAACACTTCTATTCTACAGCTAAATAGTTCTCTATTTTTGTTTCATTAGACCAGAGGCCATTTCTCCAAAAAGTACGATCTTTGTCCCCATGTGCAGTTGCAAATTGTAGGTTTTGGAGCAGTGGCCTCTTCCTTGCTGAGCTGCCTTTCAGGTTATGTCTATATAGGACTCGTTTTTCTGTGGATACAGATACTTTTATACCTGTTTACTCCAGCATCTTCACAAGGTCCTTTGCTGTTGTTCTGGGATTGAGTTACACTTTTTGCACCAAAGTACGTTCATCTCTAGGAGACAGAACGCGTCTCCTTCCTGAGCAGTATGACGGCTGCTTGGTCCCATGGTGTTTATACTTACGTACTATTGTTTGTACAGACAAACGTGGTACATTCAGGCATTTGGAAATTCCTTGGATTTCCCCATGATGTCAAGCAAAGAGGCACTGGGTTTGAAGGTAGACCTTGAAATATATCCACAGATACACCTCCAATTGACTCAAATGTCAATTAGCCTATCAGAAGTTTCTAAACCCATGACATAATATTCAGGAAATGTTTAAACTGTTGAAAGGCACAGTCAAATTAGTTTATGTAAACTTCTGACCCACTGGAATTGTGATACAGTGAATTGTAAGGGAAATAATCTGTCTGTAAACAATTGTTGGAAAAATTACTTTTGTCATGCACAAAGTAGATGTCCTAATTGACTTGGCAAAACTATAGTTTGTTAACAAGAAATTTGTGGAGTGGTTGAAAAACGAGTTTTAATGACTCCAACTTAAGTGTAATGTAAACTTCCGACTTCAACTGTATATGTCAACATTCCATCTTCAAAATGACCATTTTATGGATTATATTTCAATGAAATTCCCCAAATCATGGTATTTTTTTAAATTCTAGCTTTGTGAGGAATCACCCAATATATACATAGTTTTATCATGTTGTTATACAATCCCTTTTAAAAATCTTTATATTGACTTCGTTGAACAATAGCGTTTGTCTCTGAATAATTTTTCAATGTGACCATAGCTTCACATGCTTTGTTAGTTTTATTTCCTGTTCCAACTTCAGACCCTCTCTCTCCAGGTGCAGGCTCCAAAACAATCCCATGGGCTCACAGCCCACATAGGAACTCCATTCAGACACATCTGTGGTCACTGTGAGAAGAGGGTTAGGGGAGGGAGAGAGAGAGCATAAATAGAGAGATGGGAGAGAGTGAGATAGTCTTAGACTAAATAATAATAGCTGTTCAGACAAAACAATCTGTCATCATATAAATATTATTGCTACTAATATATATTCTACTACTAATATAAAATAGGACAGGAGCTGTCAATTCACTAACAAAACAAACCTAGTAATAATTTCCAACATTAACAGTTTAGTTATTTTATTTATTTATTATTATTTATTTATTTTCCAGGAAACTGTAACACATTTTGATACTCTCTTCACTTTTATCTCTGTCTGTCAACAATCCCTAATGGGAAACCTACAGATTAAGTATTTTTGGTGGCTGGGACAGACGCCCGCAGCGTGAAAATACAGGGGGCTTGTTTGCGAGGACTGCAGGTTCCCGCACAGGCGTGTCATCTGACTGTCTAAGGGGAGTATTTATGGGTGAGGGAGCGGCCGACCTGTGATCCCCTGGCTCTTCGCCCAGTGCCTCAGGCCCCATGTGACTTGCTGGGGTTCCATCGTTTGTCATGCGACCCCATTGACCATCAGGGTTCTGAGTAGGTGCTGGCTCAGCAATACGAAGGTTAACCCTGTTACAACGGTACAGTGATCCATTCACGTCAACCAAGTAGGAGCGTGGTTTCACTTTCTGTACACAGGATCAGAGTCTCCAGAGGCCCGTTCTGTCCACTGAAGGTGGCTTCATTCACACCGTTTCACCCACCCTGAGCTCAGGTAAGTCTTTTGCTGATTTGTCGTAGATGAACTTGGAGACCTGTCTTCTGTGACGTAGCTTCACCAGCACGTCTGTCACTACACATGGCTCCAGAAGAGTGCTGGTTACTGGCCGGGCTGCTATCCATGCCTTCTGTCGGGGTATTGCGCCACTGCAGGATTGCTTTCCAGGCATCTTTGCCCTCTCTCAGAGCTTTTTTGCAGAGGTTCTTTGCGATTTTGACTGCGGACTCCGCCTTCCCATTAGCTTTTGGGTGTCGTGGTGATGAAGTGACGTGCTCAAATTCCATTCTGCAGCACATTTTCGGAACTCAACTCCGGAGAATTGGGGTCCATTGTCTGAAATGACCCTATCTGGCTGGCCATAGCGGGCAAACTGAGCCTTGCAGCGTTTGATCGTTGTCTCTGCTGAGAGGTCGGGGAGGAGGTCAATCTCCCAGAAGTCTGAGAAATTATCGACTACCAGCAGAAAGTCTTTGCCACTGTGCTGGAAGAGATCTAGACTTACTATCTGCCAGGGGCGCATTGGTAGCTCGTGGGACATCATCGTCTCTCTCTGTTGCTCAATGGCATATTCATTGCTGATTGTGCTTTTACCGACATAGTCTTTGATTTCACTCTGCATTACTGGCCAATACAGTGCGTCACGCGCTTAACAGGCCTCACCTCCTATGTGACATGAATGCACGCGCGCCAACACTCCTTCTCTATCTGGGTATAGTTCTGCTCTGTTGGGGTGAGTGCCCTAGAGGCGAATGCCACAGGCTGGCCCTCCTGCATGAGGCAACAGCCAAGTCCATACTGGCTTGAGTCCCTCTGAATCGTGACAGGTTTTGACACATCGTAGTATCGCAGTATTGGTGTCTGGGTGACCAGTTGTTTTATTTCCCTCACCGCTGCGTCATGATTTGGGAGCCAATGCCAGATGGTGTCCTTGTCCATGAGCCTCCTTAGTGGCTCACACACTTCAGAGACCTGCGGTAGGAACTTGGCCAGGTAGGTGACGAATCTGACAAAGCGCTGCACTCCCTTCACGTCAGATGGGTGGGACATTTCCAAGACAGCATTCACTTTTTCCGGATCCACCTTCAATCCGGTGGAGAAAAAGATGTGCCCATGAAAGCGGACCTCTGGCAATTTAAACTGAAGCTTTTTTATGCTTAGCCTTAGTTTGACCTGTCTGCATCTGACCATCAGGGCCAGCAGCTTGGCGTCATGGTCACATTCTGCCTCTTCATCACTGTCCCCACAGCCCACTACGAGGATGTCATCTGCTATGGGTTCCACTCCGCTGAGTCCCATCAACAGCTCATGCTGTTTCCGCTGATACACCTCTGGAGCCACGGAGACACCAAACGGAAGCTTCAACCACCTCTTCCTGCCCCAGGGTGTCCAAAGGGTTGTCATGTAGCTGCTGGGCTCGTTGAGCACTGTAGGAAGGCATCTCTGGCGTCCACGAGCGCGAAGACTCTGGCCTTTGGGAGCTTGTAAAGAACATCCTCCAACGTGGGCATAATGTAATGTGAACGTCGGAGAGCCCGGTTGAGGTGTTTAGGGTCAATGCATATCCGTAGCTTGTCTTGTTTCTTGACAATAACCATATTACTTATCCAGTCTGTAGGCTCGGTGACGGATATGTGGCCATCTGCTTCGTGTTTGTCAAGCTGAGCCTTTGTAGCTGCTTTCATGGCCACTGGTACATTGCGGGGTGCACACTGGACAGGCTGGATTGCTGCGTCCAACTCAAAGTGGACTTCGTTGGGAACTGACTCGACCGGTGCATTGAAGACATCATGGTAATTGCTTAGGAGTGTCTCCTTGCTCAGGGGGCCAGCCTGGACTTTGTCTATAATGTTAATATCAGCTGGAATGGTGAAGTTAATAAGCCCAAGGCGCTTGCATGTAGAACCTGACAGTAATGGCTGTTGACTAGCCTCAACTATTTCTAACTAAAGGGTGTGTTTCTGGCCACGTAAAACACACTGTCACAAACAGGCCTAAAGAGGTCATGAACTGGCCTGAATATAGTTTCAGCTTGGTGCTACTCTGTGTGAGTTTGTCTCTGGGCGCGAGCCTCCTTATATCTTTGAGGCTCATAACGTTACATGTGGCCCCTGAATCTAGCTGGCATTGCTGTGGTTTATTATTAAGTAGCAGAGTGACAAACCACTTTTGTCCTTTTGCCCTCGCTAGCATATACATCCTCTGTGCTGTCGTTCCCTTCATCTGTGTTTGTTTCCATGGAGTGCACTTTACCCTCCTTTCTCTTGCTTTTCATGCAGACCCTTGCAAAGTGATTAGCTGTACCACAGGATTTGCATATTTTTCCATAGGCTGGGCAGTGTTCTTTTCCTCGTCCATGAGAAATGCCACAATATCGGCATGTATTGGGGTTGTCTACAGCAGAGTTGGCTGTAGTATTAGCATTAGCTGTGGCAAAGGGGAATTTCTTTACTGGCTGCCTGAATATAGCATTGACATTGTCCATATGTTGCCTTTCTAGCTCCATGGACCTTATCAGTATATCAGTAAGATCTGCTGCACGGCATGTCTCCACTGCCAAGGCCAGCGTCAGGTCATGTTCTCTCAGCAAACGTTTGCGGGTGCCCTCATCAGTTATGCCAAGCACAATCTTATCTCTGATAAGTTCATCTCTTTAAAGCATCATAGTCACATGTAGCTGCCTTTTCCCTTAGCCTAGTGACAAAGCTGTCAATGGACTCCCGTCCTCCTGTTTGCAACGACCGAAAACATAACGCTCGTAGATGACGTTATTTGCAGGCTTAAAGTAATGTCCAAGAGCATCAAGAATAGCTGCAGCGTTACCTTGCTGTGCTGCTGCTAGGTTCAGGTTGTGTTTGTATACGTGTCGGCATTCAGTTCCCATTATAGTGCTCAAAGTGCAGCCACTACCTCATCGTCCTTTTCCAGACGTCCCGTTGCTAGCGCATAGTCCTCCCATTCACCTATAAATGTATCCCAGTTCGTGCTTCAATCACCGCTGAGCTTCATAACTGCGGGAGGGGGAATGTTCGCTGCCACGTCTAACCGGTGCTAACAACACTGAAGCTAACTACCAAACTCACTCTAGCTAAGGCCAATTCCGGCGAAGTTTTACTCAAATAAGCATTTTCTGTTTTTGTTTTTGTAAACCAGAACAGGTGGTGTTGGATCCTCTATTTTACATTATAGCCATTAGATATATATGATTAAATATCATCTGATGTTGGTTGTGCGAGGTGTCTGCATTTGTGCACTGGAGCATCATTATGAGATTAAACAACTGCTTGCTACTTGCCTGTTCGTGTGTGACAAGAACTGAGTAACATGGTGTGACCTGCATGTTGCAAAACTGTAGATAACAGCCCAGCAGATGCTTTGTCCTTGTGTTTGTATGTAACAATATTGAGCACATGGTGTGACTTGCTGTATCTTACTAAGTTGTGATAGGGAGGGGTGGTCATCCCGAGGTTTAACTGAGATGGAAAAATACAGAAGATGCAATGAGTTGGGGGGGGGCACATTCAGAGCAGGGTGTTGCGAGAACAAGCAGTCTTTTGTTAGATAACAGGAGCCAGGTGCGAGATAATGGTATGGAGCATGAGAACCTGGATGTTCTTCACAAGAAACAGTTACATCTATCAACAGAAGCGCCAAGAGGCGGGGACCCGCCTGAGCGCCTGCAATAGGCTGAGCAAGTTTAAACCATGCCCAGTCTCTACTGTGATAGGCCATCAGACAGGTTGGAACTGTCTATCACAGTATAAAGAATATTGTTTTACATACGTCTTGTCAGTTCTCTGTTCTGCCCTGCGTGGTATTACAGTGAGCCCGTATATACGAAAGTTGCATTTGCCATTTATTACTGAGCTAATAAAAAATACATTGTATAAAATCGGTGACTCAATGTTATATTTATCCTGATACCAGATTCGAATTTACGCAACTCTAACATGGTGACCACCGACGTGATCTGGTAGAAAGACAACACTGGAAATTGTCCGGCTTGGCCAGTACTGTCTTCAGACGGTGTGTCTCACAAATCCTGACCAGTCAACTAAAAGAGGTAAGCAGACACTTGTTGTGAAAAACTAATGTTCTGCACATTGGAGTTATCCAAATGTAGTTTTGTGAGACACCTGTTTGATGTAAGTTACTAAATTTAAACTATTATGATGTGTGAGATTGGAAAATAGTTGAGAAAGTAATATCTCCATTGGCAACTGCAATTTTATTATTGATCAACAATACTTAATGGTGCATTCTGTATGGGATGTACTAGTATGCCTGGCTGGTAGGTGGTAACAGAGAACACTTACAACATGTATGAATGGTGGGTAACGGGTGACCACCAAAGCTTGAATGGATAGTCTTTGACTACATGTATGATTCATTCTAGCTGATTATAAAAGTGTGACTGGATAGTCTGGGACTACATGTATGAGTGGTGGGTAACGAGTGACCACCAAAGTGCGAATGGAAAGCCATATGATGTGAATGTGATGTACTAGGCAGGGCCAAGTGTGAATGACGGATAATTAAATTGACTAATTGGACTTGAGACCGAGTTAGCCCTATGGAGAGGGTCTCTCTAAGGTCCTAACAAAGCATAGGTGTGTGTGAAGTACATCGGGGAGTAAAGTCGGCGCACTGACTACAAAGTTTGAGTGAGGCATTAAGTTGTACTAGAAACGTGATCCGGTTGACACGTTAGTCATATGAAGTGATTGTATTTTTTATTTTGTACATTTGGTATTGAAGTAAAGGTGATAATCCGGGGGACACTAGACTACTTAATACCCTAGGGGATCCACAGTGCATAATTGAGTTCTTACTTTAGACCTAATTGGGGGCCGATTTTAGCCGTATGGAAAGGGTACCACTTGGGTTTTAGTAAAGGCATAGGTTGTTGACAGTATTGTAGTGTACATAAAATGTCATTGGAAATAGAAAAGGTGTTGAAAACCCTGAAGTCCACTCTAGAATTGAAGGCAGAGAGGGTAAGGAGTGGAAGAGACGGGGGGAAAAGCTGTACAGAGAATGGACAGAAGGCAGGGCCATTGCGTCTCCCACTGGTCTGCTTGCTGGGGTGAATGAAGATTTGTGTGTGTATGGTGTAAATTGAAGCTTACTGGCGTGAATGAAGATTTGTGTGTGTATGGTGTAAATTGAAGCTTACTGGCGTGAATGAAGATTTGTGTGTGTATGGTGTAAATTGAAGCTTACTGGCGTGAATGAAGATTTGTGTGTGTATGGTGTAAATTGAAGCTTACTGGCGTGAATGAAGATTTGTGTGTGTGTGGTGTAAGTTGAAGCTTACTGGCGTGAATGAAGATTTGTGTGTGTGTGGTGTAAGTTGAAGCTTACTGGCGTGAATGAAGATTTGTGTGTGTATGGTGTAAGTTGAAGCTTACTGGCGTAAATTAAGATTTGTGAGACTCAAATCGTGTGCATGAAATACGCTTGATATTCAGTCAGGGACTAATATCGGTGTGAATGAGGTCGGGGACCAAGCGAGTGTGGTACATTAGGTATTTCAGTTGGAGCTGGTATCGGTGAGAATGTTGAAAAAGTCGCAGGCTTGCTGACGAGATGTTTGCACAGAGTTATATCATAGAATATTGAGGGGGTGTGCATGACTGTTGGAAAAAGTGTTAAACAGAACGTAAAATTCTGTGTGTAGATTTATATTATGAGGTTTGAACTATACTAATATGGTAGAATTACATAATCAACATCTGAACATACTTACGTTAAACATTAATTGAGCCACTGAGTAATAGATAAGATATACACTAGATACGGGGCGACGGGTGTGGTCGATGTAAGACGGGAGTGGTGTTCTAACCAAGTGCTGAGAAATAAGGTAGATTTATTTTGTTCTTTTAATTAATTTACACAAGTACTTCCCGGTTATTGATTTGGGTTTGATTGTTCAGATAACACCATTGAAATTAAACAGGAGGTTAAGGTATACTAACATTAGAATCTGTTTTCATTATGGGGAACAATGAAAGGCCCGCAGAGACAGTATACGTTTATCACAGTTGTGTGTGTGTCTAATGGCTGGGTATTTAAGAAGTATTTTGGGGAGACAATTTGGAGAAACACGGATAAAACATGAAACATCGAGACAAATTATTTGAGTTTGAGGGGATTATCATAATTATTAGGTTTTGTTTTTGTAGTAAACGTTTGGGTTAAGGGGATTTCCATGTTCCCAGAGACAAGATATCTTAAAGGGGTACACTCATATATGGATTATTTAGGAGTTTTAATTAAACAAGTGAATAACATACTGGGAATAGAGTCGTAATTAAAATACTAAGTCAAAGACGAGACAGTTACTAGATCAAAATTAATTCTAAAAAATAACGAAGAGACAATTACGATTTATGCCCATCGAAATGTTCTATGAGCTTTTCCCCTGATACGTAGACATCTGTAACAAGGGCAATTTTTTTTCTTTTTTTTTCTTGAGGAACTAGCAGATGTAAACGTGATGGTCAATTTTGGGGTCTGATTTAATTTAGGTAAACATTGTATTCTGGCGTGTTTAAGTAGGATTCTTCATTCCGGGATGGATGGAAGTTATCTAAAATAAGTAAATTAAAGGAGCCATGGGAGAATGCGACTGCATTTTTATTAAATATCTGGGATTAAATTACCGATTTCTTACACTGAGAAATGTACGACATTTGTGGCAGAGGGAAAAAGTAATACATTGGATAATAATGTTATTGGGTTAATTGTATCTAATGGTAGAATGTTCATTTAAGGAAACATACGTAGATGATGTTTAAAACTTATGATTAATGATTTGAGTCAAAGGGGAATTATCATTAGGTTTAGTTATGGTTCACTTTTGAGTTTCTGAATCGAAGTAGCATAGTGAATGTTAGGTAGGCGTGTTGTGTCTCACTTTCAGAAGTTTCCTGGGATTATAATCTTGGGGAGAATGGGGGAAGAGAGCGGCCATAAACGACCAAATTGAAAAAGGTCTGGAAGTTTTGATTATCCATTAAGGTTTGCAAATATATACACATAAAACAATTGTTAGAACTATTTGTTTTAGTGCAAAGGTATTTTAAAGAGGCACGCTCACATATGGAACTTTATGAGTTTTTTATTTTATGAGTTTTAATTATTACACAAGTGATTTTTATTTTATTTTAAGGATAAAGGGTTCTTTAATATGTCTAATGTGGTATGGAACACGAATGTAAGGGGATGGTGTAACCTTTGACCTGCTTTCATGACTCTCCCGGGTGGTCTGATCAGCCACAAGGGGGTGCCATTTGAATAATTAATTTGTGGTCATGGGTAATACTGTTTTAAAAAAATTTTTTTTTTTTAAGGTAAATTAATATATAATTAGTTTTTTTTTAAGGTAAATTAATTATAGTGGAGTTTAACTAACCCATATAAGGACTTTAGAAAGTGCCACCATAGACATGTTTTTTGAAAAAAATCCATGAGTTTAGATAAAGCCAAACAGTGAGACATTTAGATCAAATTTGGAAACATGAGAAAAAGAGCTACAGACAGATAGGGGGAAAAGGCAGACAGAAGAGCCCTCCCCCGCACTGCAGAGACCTTGAAGGTTGGAGAGCAGAGAGGAGAAGATTTAGAAGGGGCGCTCCTACAGGATAATGTCAGACCAGAAGGATAATATACTAATCTTACCTAAGTCATTATTTAGAGTAGGTAAGGTTGTTACCTGGGCAGAGCCAGGTATCAAAAGGGGGATGGGTAAATTGTGATCTAGGATAGGATGGGGCCTATTGGATAAGAAACTAAAGATATAATCAGATAAAACATATGATAAACTGTTTGTTAACCAAGCCTGTATGTCCAGGATTTTATGCATTACAGGTGAACTACAGGTGAAGTCACTCAATCCAGTCCCAGAGACTTGTTGGGGGGCCCATACCAAGGACTCCTGGTGACAGCTCGCTGAAAGAGCTACCCGGATTCATATCGCACAGCGGGAGGGTAAGACACACTGACACTGTCGAACAATAAACAGTGTTCGAGAGGAGAACTGGAATTAACAGAATTCCGGGGGCCATCTCTCGAATGAAGTAACCCTCCCTGTCCTGTCACCCCTGTTTTGTTCATAGAAGTGAAGATGTGTCTGGCTCTTGCTAAGTGATGTGTTCTCGGGGAAAGGGTGGGGCTTCACATGGAAGCTGTTCGTCTGAGCTGTCTTATCGTGGGTGACATATTCCTGATACAGCACGTCCTACTTGAGTATGCGGAGAGTGGTAATTTGACCCATGGTTTAGACGATGAGGATTTTGTTCCAAAATAAGCATAAGAGATCCCTAGATCTGGGTAGACAGGAAGTTAGAGTAGAGGTTAGGAAGGATCTCTCAATGGAGTTTTATGTAGACCAAAATGGAGTCTCTAACTACATGGCAGTCTAGGACACTGAGCCATTATGGGATATATCGGTGCAGGTTCCCATATTGATCGTGGACACAGGTCATAGCTCATTTGGAGAGAGAGGGCTATATGAATCCACTCACCCAGTATGGAAGGACAAAGTATACATTGATAACATTGGGGTTCCACGGACGTGGACTGGATTAATTATATTTATTATAATCAACAGCGCTTTAACAATTATACCAGAGATGCTATTAAAGGTTTTGCAGAACAGACTGAAGCAACCAGCCTGATGGCTTGGCAGAATAGAACTGCATTGGCTGAAAAGGGAGAAGTATGCGTGATTATCGGGACCATGTTTGTGCTTACATCCCAAATAACACAGCTCCGGACGAATCAGTGCCCGAAGCCTCAGCTGGTTTGACCACCCTGGCTCACGGTTTGGCAGAAAACTCTGGGGTGGATACTTCTCTGACTAATTGGGTTTGATGGTATGTTCAGAAAATGGGAAAAAATATTATGATCACTGTATTATGGGCTACATTCACCTGTGTGACTGTTTAGTTTTATGGGGCTGTTGTCTAATTCCCTGTGTATGAGGCTTTATTTCCAGGACTCTGGAGAAATCGATGGTGAGGTACCAGCGGATTCCAGGTTCTGACCCATGGAGTGCTGAATGCATGTCTACAGAACAAGTGGATGAAAATTATAAATTAAATTATATTAAATTGGGAGGGTGTCCGTATGGGGATTACATGATAATCAACTTGGGACAGTTCTGGGATTGGAGAAGAGGGTATCCTTATAGCATAGGGGATCCCACAAAGGTGGATAGGTTTTCCATGATATGGGGAAAATCTGGGAGCACTGTTGAACTTTGTAAAGGTGATGAAATCCTACTAACCATCAAAACTATTAAGCTCTCTGATGCAGGCACTTACACCCTCGGACTACAAAGGACCGGGACAGACACGATGGGTGTGTTTTCTATTAAGGTGCTGCCAAAACCAGAGGTCCCAGACGAACCAGCGCCAGACACACTCCTCTACCACCCCTGGACCGAACCTGCCACCACTGTGTTAAATCCCATTCAGGTAATTAATGTTAGAGACTATTCAGCTATTGATCAATTAGGCACTGAGACTGGTTTTGATGGTAGTGACAATTTGTGGCTGTCTTAAATGAGGTATACAGCTAAGACCCTGAAAAGAAAGGACTGCATGAGTTACATGAAACATTGGTTGTGCTAGACCTGTTCTGGCTACACACCCATTTGCTATAGGAGAAGGAGAGGGGTGGTTGTGTATTCTGAGAGGTTTTTACCAGATTCAGCCCAATTCAACTCTCTGTTCCTCTTTGAGCCTTGTGTTTCCTATAGTACCTCCTCATCGGGCCCCTTGGGGTGTTAAGGCATATGGGGGCAATTACAGTTGCATCACGGGTACAGGTAATGGCATTGATTATGGGAGATTGTCTGAAGCTGATTGCAGTAATAACATAACCATTAATGCCACTTGGCCAGTTACAGGCCTAAACCAAACTAGTGGTCTGGCTGATGTGTGGTGGATCTGTGGACCCAAAAGAGCGCTGAGACCCATTCTTAGAGGATACTGGCAAGGTACGTGTGCTCTGACCAGTTTGATAATTCCACTGACCATTGTTGATGTTACTGCTGAGTAGCTGTTGGGTTCTGTATCCAGGGGACCTGAAAACATTCCATCCCATGGGAGACAGACGTAGTGCTCCATGGACAGAGGATGTAGTTGACATACACACTAACCTGTTGGGAGTGCCAGTGGGGGTTCCTCATGAGTTTCAGGCCTTGGGTAGGAATGATGGACTCTGGCACTTGCTACCTATTATAGGTCCAGCCATAGTGGATGCAAGACAGACTGCATGGATTAATTATATCTACTATAATCAACAGCATTTTGTGAATTACTCCCGTGATGCACTCACTGGTCTGTCTGAACAGCTTGAGGCCACATCTAGGGTTGCCAGACTGAGTAGACTTGCTTTGGATATGCTTCTTGCCAGTCAGGGGGGTGTCTGCAAGATGTTCGGTGAACAATGTTGCACGTATATTCCTAATAACACCAGTCCAGATGGTAGTGTATCTAAGGCCCTTAGTGGGCTTGATGCACTATCTGCTGAGATGAGGACCATGGCGGGGGTGGAGGAGTCTGGACTGTTCTCTTGGTTGGGAGCCTGGTTTGATAAGTACACTGGTATGGTGGTTACTGGATTTCTGACCCTAATTCTTGTATTTTTGTTATTGATGTGTTGTGCTGCTTGCATCATACCGTGTTTTAAGAAGTCTGTTACAGATGTGGTGAAGGCTTCAGGCATGATGCCTTTGCTTGATGCTCCAGTTGGAGATGCTGATACTGAAGCATGCTTTCAGGGGAGGATGAGACTGACTGAGGATGACCCATGGTATGCTGTGGGTGAGGTAGTAGAATAAATATTACACCACCACAGTTCCTTGTTTTACATTTTTGTTTTATGATAAGTTTTCTTTCCAGTATGTTTGTTCTCCCTGTTGTGAAGGTTTGGAGTCCCTGGGTGGCATGGTGCCCACCTGGTGCAGGATAGGAGTAGCTGAGAGGACCAGATGGTTTATAATAATGCTTTGCTCTGCTTTACTCTGTTTTCCATGACCACAGTTTTATCCTACATCTCACATGTCAATAAACAGCAAAGTCTTATCCTGGTTTTGTCAAAAGGGGGAGACAAAAGCATATATCACTTTATTTTTATTTTTTCTTGGTTGATTTTTCTTTTCTGTAAAAAAATAAAAAAATGGAGCATGAGAACCTGGATGTTCTTCACAAGCAACAGTTACATCTATCAACAGAAGCGCCAAGAGGCGGGGACCCGCCTGAGCGCCTGCAATAGGCTGAGCAAGTTTAAACCACACCCAGTCTCTGTGATAGAAATTTCCAACCCGTCTGTTGGCCTATCACAGTATGAAGAATACTGTTTTACATACATCTTGTCAGTTCTCTGTTCTGCCCTGCGTGGTATTACAGTGAGCCCGTATATAAGAAAGTGTGCATTTGCAATTTACGACTTAGCTAATAAAAAATACATTGTATAAAATCAGTGACTCAATGTTATATTTATCCTGATACCAGATTCGAATTTACGCAACTCTAACAGTGGCTCTAACTTGCGGAAAGTATGGTTAGTTATCAGACTCTGACACCATGTTTGAATGTTAAATGATGAAACAGAGGCATAGTAACCAGTCTTGTTCAGTACATTGCAATCAATCTGGGTATCTCACAAGCACACCGGTAAAACACTGGAATTGCAGTAATTAACATTTACCAACAGATGTGCCATCTTACACCCATAAGAGTACCCTGTTTGAAAAGCGAAAATTGATAAGTTAAATATAGTCGATGTATTTTTCTTAATTGCGAACAGTGGTGGGCCATCAGGGTCAGCAAGGCCTTCTCTGCTGGCCTAAACATCATCAGAATATAATTTTTTTTTTAAATATATTTTCCCACAAATATGTATTAAATTATTCCCCAGAGTAAGAGTTACACTCTTTATTTCATAGCGTTCCTCTTGGTTGCACTGCTTCCAGCCCCAGGTTGAGATTTGGAGGGCTGGTCTTTATGTTAGATATTTTATCCAATCATATTCAGCTATCATGTGTTGCCAGGGGTCTAAAATCTGCCCTCAGGACTTCAGAATCAACAGTGCGGGCGCTTGTAGCTTAAAGTGAATGTTAAGTAAAATTTAGTGTCAACCAATCAGCTTTAGAGTTGGCTATTGTACGCCTGCTGGCTGGCTCCAGTGTAACACAGGAGCCAGCAAGCAGGCGTAGTGCCTGCACGTCTTTTGATTGGATTACCAATATTGAGAGGCAGGTCCTATATGGGCAGGTCTCAGAACTAGGAAACTGAAATTGATAAACAAATTAATTTGCGTACTACTAAGCTGTTTTTTCAACCCACAATGGCGGAAGGAGAGGATATAAATATAACGCCATTCTCAAGACAAACTTTTCAAGAAAAGTTAGACATTGTCAGGAGAGGTAGACGCCGACGCTACAAAGCCGACGCTACAAAGACAGGCTCCGAGAAGCACTGCAAACTGTACTGCTGGGAATGCCTATTATTTGCAAGTGATTGATTTGGTGTTTGGAGCCACACTGGCTTTGCAAACCTGAGTTGTCTAACCAAGGCAGCAACGAGACACCAAAGTACAGCTGGGCACTTACAAACAATGGTGTTTTTGAAAACTTTTGGGGACACCCGAGTGGATCTACAGCTCAACGAACAAGCACGCAGGGCAACGAAGCTGCACAATGAAAAGGTATTGTACTCTTCCCCTGCAATTCTCTGAATAAAAATGTCAATTTCAAGGTGACGCAACGCCTGGTTATACTGCGTTTCTGTCTAAATGTATAGTGTATAGAGCCATGGCATCATAATGATGGTAATAAGAGGTGGATTAATTCGGGTGGGACTGTGTAGGACTTCACTGAAGGCCCAGGCCCCAGAACCACGGCACGCTACTGATTGCGAAGCTACACCACCCACCCTGAAAAATAAACCCCCTATTTTAATATCCAAATGGATCTTGTCACCTTACCGTAGCAGCCTAGTATTAAAATAATGTGAGGTCACAGTCTATTCCTGACAAGATTCCCCCCCCAGAATGTGTTAGTTTTCTTCCAGGCCTAAAAAATGGTCTCCTGATGTGATTTAAGCATTGACAATGACCCAGAACATCCAATGTCATTGTTTATCTATGAACAAATGTAATATTGACAGTGAAAAACAAACTAAATCTAAAACCAGGATTTATTTTACTGAGAAAACATAGTTTGGGATAATATCAAACAGAAGAATTTGGGAGAAAAAACAAACACTTTATAGGCCCCCCTTTAGAGTTTATTAACCATTATTTTACCAGGTATATTGACATAGTGCTCTAGTTTCTTGTACACTAAGGATCCAGAGAAGGGTTACAGGGAAGAGAAGAACGTGCCTATTTGAAAGGTAGAAAAAAATGAGTAGCGAGTGAGCTACTTTCATTTTCATGTAGAAAAGGTTGTAGACCCCTGGAATAGCCTGTAATGCATATGTGCAGTGATGAATAGGATTAGTAACAGCTGTAATTCTTACCACCTAATCTTGTAATGGGATTATGCTGAGACTGATTGTCACTTTAAAATGTATGTACAAAAAACATTGATTTCAAAGTTTAACAAACCATACAACTCTATGCACAGTGACTACTTTGAACAATTTACACAGTAAATAAACAAAAACATTTACTGGAAAAACTGCAGATGCAAAGTTTGATAAACATTTTATCTGCACAGTTCCTCCTGGAAATGTGTTTTTGTACAATTTTCAGTGGAAATTGTTAAAAGTGGTCCTTATGCACAGAGTTGTATGGTTTGTTAAACTTTGACATCAATGGTTTTTGTATGGTATACATTTTAAAATTAAACATCTGAATCTCGGCGTAAAGTCTTTACCATGGGATTGCCCACTTGCCTGAGAGAGAAGTGAGCAAAGCATTAAGGGACTGGTAATTATTTAAGAACATTTATATGGCATTGTATTTTATACCTACCTCCTATTTTTGCACGGCTGTTGGCAAAGTCTTGACTGCTTGCAAATTTTTCTTGGTTGTCCACCTGGCCAGGCAAACTTGCAGGGCCCATTCAATGAAGAATGGGCCCTGCAAAAAAAAAAAGTTTCAGAAGAATGAACTACAATACTGCAACTTGTAAAGGCCTTAAAACAAAATCGTAACACCAGACGTATTAATTTCGGCACCCAAAATCAGTGAAATAACATTTTTATTATAGATGTTCATTCATTTTCAAAAAACCGGATATTCCTTCCCATTCCAGATACATTATTTTATTTTGAATTGAACGTGTAAGAGGTTAATCACTTCCGGGTCAAATTTAGTGGCGTTGTTTTCACATTTCTGTTATTCGTCATCAGCTCCACGTTATCTGGTAGATTTATCGTGGCATTTCATGTGTTGTACTTTTGGATATCTCACTACCAAACACTCCGATTCGATATTGATTATCAGCAAAAGTAGGCTACAGTTTGTAAACTCAATAACAATCACTGCTGCTAACAAGTTAATAGCTAGCTAAAGTTACCAGCTAGGTAGCTATGTCACCAAGCAGTTGTTGACATAGCTCGCTAGCTACCAAGCTAATCCAATTAGCCAAACAGCTAATGTCGGCCAGCTATCAAACATTTAAGGTAGCTAGATTTTTTTCAAAAGAGGACATGTAAAACACGAGTTTGGTTGTAACGTTAGCTAATTGGCTAAATTAAATTAGCTATGTCACATAGCTAGACAACTACTGTAACAAGTAGGCCTAGCAAAGTTGTTAGATATCTAGCCAGCTAACTATCTTGAATAATGCGTGTAACAGAACAGCTTATAGCTAACGTTAGGTTATAATGTACTAACTCAACTATAATGGACATTGAAATGTCTACAATTTCATTTCAGGTTTTGATTCACTGACACTCCCTACTTTTCAGCTGTTCGGCGGTCCCTGTGTTCCCTCCTAAAGCTTTGGAATGGGCAGTCATTTCCGCAGTTACATCTGGGACCCGGTCCTCATTTTGTCTCAGATTGTGTTGATGCAATGCATCTACTACAGCTTCCTGGGTTTGTGGCTGGCTGTTGTGGACAGTCTTGTACAAACCAACAGATCACTGGACCAGATCTTCAGTTATGAGGTGAGTCTTTGAAATGTTTTCTACATTTTCCTAATTTTTGTCTGTTGAGTTGACAGTAGACTGATTCACAACATGGCTCTATGCATGCAGGTTCTTGGATTTGCAACAATGCAGGGCAGACTCTCAATGATGGCGTTCATCTTGAACTCACTTACCTGGTAAGTTAATGGGCTGACTTCGAGTGCTGCATGTTCCCTCAACATTTTGGTATGAAGAAGTCTAGTCATATACCATTGATGAAAGGCTGGTTTGTTATGAGGTCAATAATCTTTGATGCTTTATAGTAGATGACAATCTTAACATTTTGTAAACTTAGCCTAACTACGAGCTGTGAATCAAAAACTATCATAACATTTACACACCAACCTGTTTTGTGGCATGTTGTCTTTCATCGTACATCTGTCTCGCTGTTTCGTCAGTGCCCTGGGCCTGTTGTTCTTTATCCGCCGAGGGAAGCAGTGTCTGGACTTCACTATCACCGTGCACTTCTTCCACATGATAGGCTGTTGGCTCTACAATGCCCACCTCCCGGCGGCCCTGTCCTGGTGGCTGGTCAACGTGGCCTGCATGGCTCTGATGGCCGTGATTGGAGAGTACCTATGCATGCGGACTGAGCTCAGGGCCATCCCAGTCAACAGTGGACCTAAGTCTAACCTTTGACTGCTGACCACCTGACCTGACCCCACTCTGTGACTCTGGCTCATTCCCTGTGAATTGTTCACTGACAGTATTCTGCCCAGTATGATGTAGGGTATGACATTTGTGCCCAAAGACTTGGTTGGACTGGGATGTCAGCTGCTATAACGCAGTAGTTGGATCTAGAGACAGAGATGCTCCAAGTTGGAACATTGCACACCTCTCAATAGATTCAAGGACTTGGAAATTAACTGAAATGGTGCTGGTTGCTGTATTTATTTGTAAACATGTACTACCTGTCTCACAGTGAATGCTAACTTTTTCCTCGACCCACTAAGATATCACTTGCTTTGAGACAGTTCGAAGCAGAGTTTAGTTTGTCCTACAAAGAGCTTAATGGTTTCATGATTTGATTAAATAATGATGACATCACATGATTGTGGCAAAATTATTGTCATGTGCATGTTTTCGGTTATGTCCTTTCCAGTTGAGAAAAATAAAAATGATAAAAAACTAGTCATACATGTAAACAACAGATCACCACGTATGGAATTATATTTTATTTCTCATTGTAGTTTGTGAGCTTGAGGGGTGAAAGGAATCAGCAATGCTCATCCATACGTCAACATTATGAAGTTAACATGACGACGCTATAGGAGCAGCAAGTATCTGATAATCATCCCTTAGCATGATCATAGTGTTGTGTGTGTACAAGATGCGATGCTGTGGAGAGCAGATGGCTCTTCTGGGGATGGTCTGTCAGCCACCAGCTGTGTTCTGACAAGATGCTGTCACTGTGTGTGTGCCTGACTGTGTGCTCGATGGTGCAGTGACTGCCATCTATTGTCAAATTATACGTAAACCTATTTTAGTAAGCATGCTTAGTACTCCTGGTTCTCTGCTGATTTTTAATGCACTTTCTCTTTCCTTCTCATATCGTATTATTTGTCAAAATGATTTTCAGACTATGTCTGAAATTTACACATTTTTATATCATTCTGAACTTTGTGTGACATTAGAGGTTTTACTTGAATTGCAGTAGAAATCTGGACTATGCAGTGAGATCTTTTACACCTCACCTGTTAATGTTTTTTCCGCTGGCATTACTGCTGTGGTTTTTATATAACTAAGGTATTGAACTCTTGATAATAAGTGGAACCATTTGGTGTCTTAAGACCAAATCTTTTTATTTTGGTTTATAGTCACCACAAAGAGTGCTTTTCTTCACATCACATATTTGACTCATACAATGGGGCAAAAAAAGTATTTAGTCAGCCACCAATTGCACCAGGCTGGGAAGACTGAATCTGCAATAGGTAAGCAACTTGGTTTGAAGAAATCAACTGTGGGAGTAATTATTAGGAAATGGAAGACATACAAGACCACTGATACTCTCCCTCGATCTGGGGCTCCACGCAAGATCTCACCGCGTGGGGTCAAAATGATCACAAGAACGGTGAGCAAAAATCCCAGAACCACACGGGGGGACCTAGTGAATGACCTGCAGAGAGCTGGGACCAAAGTAACAAAGCCTACCATCAGTAACACACTACACCGCCAGGGACTCAAATCCTGCAGTGCCAGACGTGTCCCCCTGCTTAAACCAGTACATGTCCAGGCCCGTCTGAAGTTTGCTCAAGAGCATTTGGATGATCCAGAAGAAGATTGGGAGAATGTCATAAGGTCAGATGAAACCAAAATATAACTTTTCGGTAAAAACTCAACTTGTCGTGTTTGGAGGACAAAGAATGCTGAGTTGCATCCAAAGAACACCATACCTACTGTGAAGCATGGGGGTGGAAACATCATATGCTTTGGGGCTGTTTTTCTGCAAAGGGACCAGGACGATTAATTTGTGTAAAGGAAATAATGAATGGGGCCATGTATCGTGAGATTTTGAGTGAAAACCTCCTTCCATCAGCAAGGGCATTGAAGATGAAACATGGCTGGGTCTTTCAGCATGACAATTATCCCAAACACACCGCCCGGGCAACAAAGGAGTGGCTTCGTAAGAAGCATTTCAAGGTCCTGGAGTGGCCTAGCCAGTCTCCAGATCTCAACCCCATAGAAAATCTTTGGAGGGAGTTGAAAGTCCGTGTTGCCCAGCAACAGCCCCAAAACATCACTGCTCTAGAGGAGATCTGCATGGATTAATGGGCCAAAATACCAGCAACGGTGTGTGAAGACTTACACAAAACATTTGACCTCTGTCATTGCCAACAAAGGGTATATAACAAAGTATTGAGATAAACTTTTGTTATTGACCAAATACTTATTTTCCACCATAATTTGCAAATGAATTCATTAAAAATCCTACAATGTGATTTTCTGGATGATTTTCTCATTTTGTCTGTCATAGTTGAAGTGTACCTATGATGAAAATTAAAGGCCTCATCTTTTTAAGTGGGAGAACTTGCACAATTGGTGTCTGACTAAATACTTTTTTGCCCCACTGTATGTGACCTTAACATATACTCTGAAATTATCTGGGATGGTTTTTCTCTGATTTTAAACCACAAGTCCTGTTTTTTCAGGACTTGCGGTTGAATTAAATCATAATTGCCTGCAGTATAGAAGATTCATTTGTTGAAAATTAGCTCTCGGTGTGGGAATAATCTATTCGACTAGACTAGATGATAAGCACTCAGGAAAGTCATGGATCAGCTAATTTTCTTGGACTTTGTAAGGTTTCTCTGTAAGGAAGTGCAATGCTGTTGTTTCCACTTATTGCATCACTGGATCCATGTTAAGATTATTTGTCTTCCATCAATAAGATAGATCTGAATATTCAGTCATTCATTACTTGTCATCAGATTTCTATCCACCAGAGCATTACTAGACAGTGCAGGAAGAAGTTACTTACTGCAACATGCAATACAGACCTACTTTCTTATTAAGTGCATTACCATTGGCACAGACAAAGTGATCGTGTGCATTGTAATGTGGGATATTGTGGGTGATAAACTGGACTGTAGAAATGTCAGCGACGGAGGAGGCAACATAATGAGAGGCTTACACCACCACCACACATAGATGTTAGCCTTCCATGGGGAGTCCTGGGGGCCCTGAGCCCTGCTGCACCCTCTGCCACTCCCCCCACTCCCTCTCTGCATTCTCTGTGGCCAGGTTGGGGAGAACAGATGGTAGCCCACTAACAAGCGGCTGACTGCCAGCTGGGCTGTTCCATACTGGATCCAGTCCTGATTATTAGCACCTTGCCACGAGGACGACTAAAAAAGAAACCATGGTGCAGGGGGGGATGTCATATCAACAATAAGTGTCTCGTGCCTAGAATCTATCCTCTTTAACTGTGATAGAGCATATACTGAGTAGGAGCAAGTATCATCTTGATCTAGCAGATCACTCTGTGGTCATGCAGGTATAAACAGAATAATATGTCATATTTTCAAACTTGATACTTTATTATTTCAAACACATTACTTTGCAACACAATACTTAATAAAATACTTAATGTACTCTGTAGTTTGTATCACTGAAAAACCACATACATTTTGAATTCTTAGTGTTTCCTGATGTAGGCCTATTTTTCCATGCAGTAATTATTTCAATAATCAGTCATACATAATATGCTTAGTGTTTATGATATCTCCCTTTAAAAATGTGATATTGTTCATGCTTTCGTGAACTGCCAATCTCACAGAAAAGGAAAGTAGTTGGTACCTCAAGTGTTTCCCATACATATTGCTCATGCTTTGTGAATAGCACAATTCTGTTAAAAAAATAAACAAATGTGGACTCTTGCCACCAGGCACACAGATTGGGTGACAGAATGCTACCACAATCAGAAGCACAGACTAGGTGTGGAGGACAACCAGTACAAACATGCTGATAGAGGATATAGGATGTCTCTTGGGAATGTATTTTCAACTGAATATATAACCTAATATCTAGACACAACCATGCAGAGAGAGATCCATTCATACTATAGGTACTGTTGGGAGGGTACAAAAGAAAACAAGAAGACTGTCCTATGTTGGCTGAAGCAGTGTGAATATTTGACATGCTCTCTCTGGGTCAAATCCTAATTTGAGATACATGGATGTGGATGTAGCTTTAGTTTAGGTGTAAATCATGCATTCTTATCAATGAGAGATTTGCACAAAAATCTTAGTACTAAGGCCCCGATTCCAACCCAAGTTAAGCGTGTGTAAATGGAAGGTAATTACCTTTTTATGCGCTTTTCTCTCTATACATATTATGACCTTGAATTTAAGCTTGAGAATAGCATGATATTCACCTGCTATTCGTTTGAGGTGGAATAAATGAAGGTGTGGTGGAGTTGTGTCTACGGACACATCGTATTTTGACCTTGATTTAATTCCCCTCATAATTCCGCCATTTTAACTTGCAGGGAAACCATGAATAAGGTCAAGCTAGCCTGACAGTTCCAAGTGGAAAAAGCATGTGCTTTTTTTTTTCTAATTTAAATAACAGCATTCTCCATGCACTGTAATTTATATATTGATAAGAGCTATTAATAAGAGCTAGGTAAATGAGTATTCCGTTTGGAGAATTGTAAATAAACATGGCAGTTGTTTTAGATAATATTTTCTTATGATCCCTGGAGACAAATGTGACACCAGGCATATAGAAGCAAACTGAAAATCATATCAACATGACATGTATTTTTTTGCCCCTTTAACACAGTGAAATAGAAAACAAAAATTGCTGTGTCATTATTCAGAATTGTAATTGTGTGCCCTCATAATTTGCATTGATGAAATTTGTAGGCTTCTGTAGGGCTGAACCTGCCAAGTTGATGTATGCTCTTTAGAATGTTTTGATTATATGCACAGGCTTTTCTCTGTCTTATTTTACAATTAAACATTGAATATTAGCTACTATCTCGAGCCACCGTCAGTAATACCCACATACATTCATTTTTGCATCATTTCATTCTATTCCGTTTACCTTTCTTTCCTCTGTCATGTCCTTGTAAATTGTTCCTGAGGGTTGCTAGCATTAGTGGATCATATTCGGCTAACGTTGTGCAATAAGTTGGGACATGTAGCCTATTTGAATCATTATGGAACTAAGAACACACGACTGGACTGTTGTCATACAGTTCCATGATTAGTGGGAATTAGAGTAGATTTATAGGATTATTGTTCAACCTCTTGTACTCTTTTTTTTTTCCACCTTCCAATATTTTATGGATTGAACTTGAATATGACAGCTTTCAGTTTGACTCGAACCATTGTATTTTTTATTCATCAGTATATTTTGTGCGTAAAGCTTCTCCAAACCGTAATTCGTTTTAATTCATATATACTTTCCTACCCCAGAAATGTGCCTAAATAATCTACAAGATCAGAGTATTTTTAAATCTAACATTTGTTGCTGAAACAAAGACGAATATGCATAGATGGCTTTCTTTCATTAATCCCTATATTCTGACCCCGTTCTCTCTATGTATTCTATTAAGTCTGTCGACTATCTTCTAACTATATTTGTCTTTGGACACTGTGTTAAAAACCTCCAAACGAGCTTCAATGCCTTACAACACTCCTTCCGTGGCCTCCAACTGCTCTTAAATACTAGTAAAACGAAATGCATGCTCTTCAACCGATCGCTGCCCGTACCGGCCTGCCCGACTAGCATCACTACTCTGTACGGTTCTGACTTAGAATATGTGGACAACTATACATACCTAGGTGTCTGGCAAGACTGCCTCCTTCACTCAAGCTGCCAAACATACCCTTGTAAAACTGACTATCCTACCAATCCTTGACTTCGGCGATGTCATTTACAAAATAGCCTCCAACACTCTACTCAGCAAATTGGATGCAGTCTATCACAGTGCCATCCTTTTTGTCACCAAAGCCCCATATACTACCCACCACAGCGGCCTGTATGCTCTCGTTGGCTGGTCCTCGCTACATATTTGTCGCCAAACCCACTGGCTCTAGGTCATCTACAAGTCTTTGCTAGGTAAAGCTCTGCCTTATCTCAGCTCACTGGTCACCATAGCAACACCCACCTGTAGCACACGCTCCAGCACGTATATTCCACTGGTCATCCCCAAAGCCAACACCTCAAATGGCTGCCTTTCCTTACAGTTCTCTGCTGCCAATGACTGGAACGAATTGAAAAAAATCACTGAAATTGGAGACTTATATCACCCTCACTAACTTTAAGCTTCAGTTGTCAGAGCAGCTTACCAATTGCTGCAGCTGTACATAGCCCATCTTAAATAGCCCATCCAACCAACTACCTACCTCATCCCCATATTTGTTTTTGTTTTTCTGCTCTTTTGCACACCAGTATTTCTACTTGCACATCCTCATCTGCACATATCACTCCAGTGTAAAATGCTAAATTGTTAGTACTTCGCCACTATTGGCCTATTTATTTCCTTGCCTCCTTACTTAATTTGCACACACTGTATACTGATATTTCTATTGTGTTATTGAATGTACGTTTGTTTATTCCATGTGTTGTTTTTGTCACACTGCTTTGCTTTATCTTGGCCAGGTTGCAGTTGTAAATGAGAACTTGTTCTCAACTGGCCTATGGTTAAAATAAAGGTGACATTTAAAAAATTAAGTTACACTGTATTTAATGGGATGGCTTAAGATAAATGAACTGAAAATACCATCGAATGAAAACTCTAGAAAATATGGTGGCCAGCAAGTGGGAGGGTTTTACATTTATTCAGAGTGCGCAAGGTAGCCACACCTGCAGAGCGCATTACGCGACTCAATAAGGTAAGTCTGGATATACTGAGAAGTGTGTAGGATAGGAATAAATTCCTAAATCAGGATTCACCCCTCATTGCCTATTCAGTCAGAGTAGCAACGGAGAAGCTATACAATAACACCACATGTTGCTATAAAACTACAAATTACTTAGATTTTATATTTATATTTACTCAGTTTTCAGTTTGATATAATATTACAACTGTTGACAAAATCAAATATTGTAATGCATTGAGACATTAGCCCTAACAATGCAGGGTGGTGCCATAGGATAATTCTATGACTTAAGTCCTATATATTTTAGCTTCCATAATAAAGTTCATATTTGTGGCATTACCTCATCTTTATTTCTACTCAGTATGCTGTGCGTTTTCTGTAAGGGTGAATGTGCTTGGAAGAGAAACTGTGTACAATTGTATATAGTTGTGGAGTCAATGATATAAATTGAATTAACAGCCAAAAACTTGGACTTCCATACAAGACACAGGTTCATAAAACAACGCTGAACATTCTCACATAACCAGGGATAATTTTCAGGTACAATAACTAGTTGGCAAGAGAGAAACTAACTAGACTGTTGTCCTTCATCCACAATTACTAACAATAATTTTTTACAATATTTTCAGTTAAGAGCATTACCTGAATTTAACAGCACCTACTGTCTAACAGGATGACCAAAGAAACGGTTTAACAGAGCAAAAATATAGAAAATACCCTTTTGGTGTCATTATAGCAGCCATGCAACTCCAACCATTTGGGGCTGGTGTGTAGGGGTCAAAAGGTCATTGTTTATAAAGAATTCACCTGATTGTCAACAAAACCGACCAATTGCTTTAAAATGGCTTTTTTTCATAGGCGTATACTGTAGTAGGTAATTTCATTACAATTGCTTGGGTCTTGGGTATGTATGTTTATCCAGACTCCTAGATATTGATGACATTAACATCTTAGGCCCTGATAACATAACCCTATAATTACTTAGTGCCAAAGATATCTATGGTGACATCTATGGTAACCCAGAGCCATAAGTATCCATTAATCTCTCCATAGACATAAATGGCTCTGTGACATCATAGCCTTCTGATTACCCAGTACTATAGATATCAATGGTGTCTCCATAGAGACATGGCTCTGTGTGCTAACCTAATCTTCAATCCATATCCCCTCTCTACTCACTGATCGTCTCGCTACTCACCCCACCTCGGGGAATGTGAGAGCGCATGGTGGTGGAAGCGAGGAGGAGGAGAGAGGCATCCCTCACCTATGTGGGGGGCCAGATGGGCCCTCCCAGGATCAGCAAGCCCAGGAACAGCAGGGGTAGAGGCGAGCGCAGGCTTGGGGCCGAGCTCGGGCTGCACAGGTCGAAGAGGCTGCCCTGGAAGCGGATCTTCCTGGACTCTTCTCTTAGCGTCTCCCAGATGGAGCCCACCTCCTCCTGACATCCGGACAGTGCCGTCAGGGCACACGTGTGGAACGCCTCCCAGTGGCTAGGGATGAAAGATCAATCAATGAATCAGTCAAATATATTTTATAAAGCCCTTTTTACATCAGCAGTTGTTTCAGTGCTTTACAAGAGGGTCTTCCACAAATCCACTACCTGTTTCATATTTGACATGAAAACATGCCATTGGTTTTCAATCTATTGGATTGAAGAATGTCATTGATTTGATTTATCTGGCACTTTAATCGCCTCACATGCCAGGCTTCAAAGCTCACCTGTAACACATATGGCCAAAGGTGTGTTTTACAGGAGTATTTTTGGTTTATTATTGTTTTTTATACTACTGTCCAGTGAAACTGTAACAGTTTTTATTCTAGTGTTTTGCAAGATCAACCCACCTTTATTTTGTAGTCACAGAAATTAGATTGAAAAAAGAGCTGATGCTGCACAGGGAACTTCTTTCACCCGGGGAAGGCAAGGCCTGCGTAAGCTTTAGACAATATTATTTTTTACTATGTATAGGAATGCACTCAGTAACAATAAAAAAATATATAGAAGATGGCCTCTGAGTTTCATTACTGCTGCAGCAGAGTTGTACATTATTCAGTACAGTGGCTCAGTGTTTCAGCACCATTCACTTATGCTATCTTCCTCAGAGGTTGCAGCATCTCTCTCTTCACACCTTACCTTACAGCATCTCTCTCTACACACCTTACTGGATTTCGATATTAGGTCTTATTTGCACAAGCAGAAGGAGACTGCTTAAAAAAACACAGACACTGTTTTATACGTTCTGACTACAGTTGTAAGAGTAATCAGGTCCCATGAGATCCCGGTGCACTGCAAACACAGATGCAGCTACGTAGAGGATGCTGTACGTTGCACACACACACACACACACACACACACACACACACACACACACACACACACACACACACACACACACACACACACACACACACACACACACACACACACACACACACACACACACACACACACACACACACACACACACACACACACACACACGGACACAGACACCCCTCTCACCTACACACAGCTTCCACTCCCATCTCGTTGGTCACATTCTCCTGGTAGTTATCCATGCTCTCCCCCAGCTCCAGAACACAGTCAGAGAAGTCCCTGTAAATATTCTTACACTTCACATCTGCCGCTGAGACTCTTGTCACAGCCAAGGACACTGCAAAACACACACAGAGAGAAAAATACATCCAAATGCATTAAGGAAGGAAAGGCCATTATATTGCCTGTTGTGAAAAAAAAAATCTGTATCCATATGGTACATATCCTGCTTATTCATTTTTACCATATGTTTTATTGTACAATTCAGGCATTGCTCCTACAGGGTCCAAATATAATTGTTTTATGTCATGATAGAATAGCAATAGGCTCTCATCTTTATCTAGATCAGTGGACGCTGGTGAGAGGAGCTGTAGGATGACGAGCTCATTGTAATGGCAGGAATGCAGTGAATGGAATGGAGTCAAACGTGGTTTCCATATGTTTGATGTGTTTGATACCGTTCCATTAATTCCATTCCAGCCATTACATTGAGCCCGTTCTCTTATAGCTCCTCCCACCAGCCTCCACTGATCCAGACCTTTATCCACCTCCCTGTTTGAAGGGAAGAGTGTCTTCTGAAACAAATGGGAGGATGCCAGAAGTAGGTCACCCTCCTTCTTTGTTGTTCTTGGAGTTAAAATGGAGGAAACAGAGACATAACAGCTTTCAGCATCCCTCCCAGGAAGTCTGGCTAATGTTTTTCTTCCAGTCTTTCAAAATGGCCTTTCAATGTAGTTTTAATGACGAGATTGCATTAGAGATATTTGTCCTCCTGTGATTTAGAGATGCTTCAAAGGGTGGATGATGCCATCAGCAGATATGTCCGTTGCCAATAGATATAATCAGCATAGGCTACCTGTGAGAATGGTTCATGTCACAATTCTCTCCCATCTACCTCCTCCCTCCCTTCCCCTTATTGATCATTTAGGCTCAGGGGTCAGGTATCAGGGATAAGTTGTCCAAGGCCACTGTAATAGCCACTGTCTGTTATATAAGCTTGAATGATTGATTTTAAAGCATAGAAAACATTGAAGTATATCAGGGCATGGGTTATATTGTGATTCTGAGAATAGAGCAACTGCCCCCAGATTTGGTTGCTTACCTGGATTATTTGCAGTGTCCCACTGCACATTCAATCCAATGCCCCCTCCCCAAATACAGTGGCTTGCAAAAGTATTCACCCTCCTTGGCATTTTTCCTATTTTATTGCTTTACAAACTGGAAATAAAATAGATTTTTGGGGGGTTTGTAATCATGTGATTTACACAACATGCAAAATATTTTTTTTATTGTGAATCAAACAAGAAATAAGACAAATAACTGAACTTGAGCATGCATAATTATTCACCCCCCCCCCCCCCAAAAAAGTCAATACTTTGTAGAGCCACCTTTTGCAGCAATTACAGCTGCAAGTCTCTTGGGGTATGTCTTTATACGCATGGCACGTCTAGCCACTGAGATTTTTGCCCATTCTTCAAGGCAAAACTGCTCCAGCTCCAAGTTGGATGGGTTCCGCTGGTGTACATCAATCTTTAAGTCATACCACAGATTCTCAATTGGATTGAGGTCTGGGCTTTGACTAGGCCATTCCAAGACATTTAAACGTTTACCCTTAAACCACTCAAGTGTTGCTTTATCTTTGGTCTCTTTGTTGTCCTCTCTGCCTCTCTCTATTAATGCCCTCATTGCTTGGTCCGTGAGTTTTGGTGGGCTGTCCTTTCTTGGCAGGTTTTTTGTGGTGCCATTTTCTTTCCATTTTTTTAATAATGGATTTAACAGTGCTCTGTGGGATGTTCAAAGTTTCAGATGTTTTTTATAATCCAACCTTGATCTGTACTTCTCCACAACTTTGGAGAGCTCCTTGGTCTTCATGGTGATGCTTGCTTGGTGGTGCAACTTGCTTAGTGGTGTTGCAGACTCTGGAGCCTATCAGAACAGGTGTATATATAATGAGATCATGTGACAGATCATGTAACATTTAGATTGCATACAGGTGAACTTTATTTAACTAATTATGTGACTTCTGAATGTAATTGGTTGCACCAGACCTTATTTAGGGGCTTCATAGCAAAGGGGGTGAATACATATGCACCACCACTTTTTCGTTTTTCTATTTTTTATTTTAAGAAGTAATTTTTACATTTCACTTGTAATTTTATGTATGTCCATTAAATGAAATCAATATAAAAATCTATTTAAATTACAGGTTGTAATCCAACAAAATAGGAATAATGCCAAGGGGGATGAATACTTTTGCAAGGCACTATATAATAATAATGATATTTAAAAATATATATTAGCTGTAATACTACTGGCCACCTAGCAATTTTATGACGTTGGCTTTAGCTAGCCTAGATAGGGTCCCAATCTCCCAATCTCATAAACAGCATACCACCACCCTGCAACCCACTGCTGGCTTGACACTGAAGCTAAGCAGGGTTGGTCTTGGATGGGAGACCAGATGCTGCTGGAAGTGGTGTTAGAGGGCCAGTAGAGGGCACTATTTCCTCTGATATATATAAAAGATCCCAATGCCCCAGGGCAGTGATTGGGGACATTGCCCCAGGGCAGTGATTGGGGACATTGCCCTGTGTAGGGTGCTGTCTTCTGGATGGGACATTAAACAGGTGTCCTGACTCTCTGTGGTAACTAAAATATCCGGCCCTCATACCATCATGGCCAACTAATCATCCCCAGCTTCCAATTGGATCATTCTGCTTCCCTGTAACTATTCTGAGGGTTGTTCCTGTAGATGATAAAACTTACCTGGTAAAATAAGGACAAAATTAAATAGCTGCCATACCTGCTGGCAAGGTTGGTAGACTTCAGAAAAGCAAGCAATTACTGAATACAACTCACATTCCTTTCAATCATTTACCCAGTTTTTACCAGATAAGCATATTTAGTTTCTTTAAAAAAATAACCACCAGTCAGGAGGATACAGCTCAAGAGGTAAACTTAAATATGCAGAGACATTTACATATATATTCTTTGTACATAGAATTAAGCATAATGATTAAAACATGTTTCAGGTATTTGAAAAATGCATAATTCTCCAACTTCAGGATGGGGCCTAGTCCCCCTCCAGCCATACTCAGTACTTTGTGACCCCAAACCAGCACAACATTGCAAGTCTATTTCTTGTCAAATATCATTCAAGCACTCCAAAATCTAACTGCACACACCTGAGTGACAATGTATTATTGATAAGCACTTTAAATATGAAAAAGGCTTGGCACTATCAAATAGTAGGCTACAACTCTATTCTCACTCTGCATGCAACATCTACATTTAGTCTACACCCTTAATTAATAAATATTACGTTTCATCCAATATATTATAAAAACAGAGCCAATACAGTGGTGTCGAAAAATAAATAAATTGAATATGACAAATTATTATTCTACAAATAAATATGTATCTAGAACGATTATTGAACCCGTCTTACCTAATGTAATACATGCACAAAATATTAGAATCTTCGCTGACGTAAATCCCATTCCCATATCAAACCCAGCGGAGGGTGCCTCTCGCCATCTGTGGGATCCAACAAAGTCGCTCATAAATTGAGAAAAAAATCAAAGCGAAGTAAGATGAATCGATCAAGATAAATTACTTATGACGTCATATCTGGTTACCAGGAGGCGATTGACATTTGCAGTATCAGTTGCAGTTTATTCTCGATCCAAAACATGATAACAACGGTGACGTTACTTAACCTGCCCCTCGCGTGCGTGCTTCGTCTCAGAGCGCTTCTCTCACCTCATCAACGCTCTTCGCCAGAGATACGTTTGGTGCCATCCCATGTCTCTCATTTGCTGACAAACAAATAGCCCATTGGTACATATGGACAGTTTGCTCTCAGTCGGATCCCTTGTCAATCTGACATCAGTCATCTTTGATTTCTTCTGAGAATAATATTGAGCAAAATCAAAAGACCAAATAAAGTGCTTATTTCAGAGCGTCATAAATTGAGGCATGGAATCAAAACAAATGTCTGTCACATGCTCCAAATACAACAGGTGTAGACTTTACCATGAAATGCTTACTTAAGAGCCCTTTCCCAACAATGCAGATTGAAAATGACAATTATACAAAATAAAAAGGAAATAGAAACACAATAAAATAACAAGGATATATACAGTACAAGGAGCACCGGTACTGAGTCAATGTGCTAGGCAATCAGGATAGATAATAAACAGAGTAGCTGCAGTGTGTGAAAGAGTGTGTGGCATGAATATGTGTGTGTGTGTGCATATGTAGTTTGTGTGTGTTGGAGTGTCAGCGCAGTATGTGTGAAAAAATATATAATTCATAATTCAACCAGTTACATTTATTGTAGTATGGTTTGGGACAAAATTAAACCGGACTCTGAAAGCAAGTACCTTTTCAAATGCATTTGTATCATTCACATTTAACAATGTAACCTGGTAGCTGATGGCCTTTTCTTTTGAAATTCTCTTCGCTGAGCCTTACAAAGCATCTTTATGATATTCCAAAGTATGACACTGAAAAACCTGGTCCACATTAAGGAAAACCTTCCCTTGGAGGAACTTGGGAGACCCTTTTGGTCACTATCTCAATTCCTGACCGTGCAGACAGGGAGTCAGCCACTAAGGCATAGAATAAAATTGAACTAAAAGCCCAATATCATAATACTTCAGGAATTTAAGTATTTAAATACATTTGTAAAAGTAAAAAAAAGGGAAAAAGATTGATTGAAATACTTGGTGTAGCATTATAGCTTTCTTTGGCAGGTCTAAAATGCCAAGTCTTCCCCATGTCTTTCATGGAGCTGGCATGGTGATTCAATTACTCAGTCTTTAGTCTCATATCAGTCCGTTAGTGTTTCAACCACACAGTGATAAAAAACAAGTTCCTTTATTAAACTAAATGTGGGCCAAATATGCACAATTATGACCATGTCCAACTAGAGTGGTGTCTAAATGGGACACACTCGTGACACCAGTGTCTTCAGTCCAAGAACCCTTGACATTGAGACATTTGGTGTATGCCTATGTATCAGCGGCGAAAAGCTCTTGGATAACTAACTAGGTCCACCCAGAGGTTTAGCAGAGGTTGATGGTGTTGACGGTTGTGATGTCATGGGCCTTGAACATGGGCCTGGTGGATATTGATATGAAGACGGCCACATCATGGAATGGTTTACTGATCTACTCCCACCGCTCTCTTGGTACGTTTTCTTGGGGAGGCTTTAGGGGATGCCGATGCCTTGCCTGTAAGAGAGAGCGAGTGTAAGAGAGAAAGAGGGATGATCAATACAGCCATTTGAGTTGATATTCATCTTTGTACAGACAAGATAAAAACAGAGGAGGCCTTTTCAAGTACACTTCCAAAAAAGTGGTTGTTATAAGCAGAGTTTGAATTTTGTCTTCCTGCACTCAGGAAGAAACGCTATGACAGAGTATTAAAGATCATGACAAAGCTCAACTTACTCATGATGTTGAGGGTCTCTTGGGGAATCCAGCTTATGTCCACACCGTTCATCCCACCAGTGCCCGTCTCCACCTTCACAGGGAACCTCTTCCTCTGCACAACAGAGATGAAAGGTCATCACTTCATTCACCCTGGTGCTCATTTTTAATATAACATTCAACACCTTATGTAAAGATGTGGAGATATTTTAAAATATGACAATTTAGATTCGTGAAACTCATACCGTCCTAGACTCCAGCACCTGGTACATGCCAAAGACCGCCAAGACAACCAATCCAGTCAGGAAGATATACATGAATATTCTGGAGGAGAAACAAAGGAAAACATGTCATACTATAAAAATGAGTTAAAATATTTAAACAAATGTACCTAAAACATATATTAAAATAACCAAATACTGGCATAAAAATAGAATTGATGTATGCAAAAAATGCTTACGTCTCTCCATCCAATCCCTCCTCCAGCTCAACGATAGTGACGGTCTGGTTGTAAATGGCCGTCTGGAAACCGTTGCCCTGCAGGACAGTCAAAACACAAGATCAGCGCCTCAGGACATACATTCCAATGAACTTCTGAACCTGGCCGGGGTGATGTCTGAACACCTGGTCAACCACCCATATGAGCTGGGCATACTGAAGATGCAAAACATTACAATAATAAAAACAATCAATAAATCTAGTCTCACCTCACTGTCCTGGTAGTTGAGTAGGATAACCAGGCCGAAGGGACGACCAGCCATAGGCTGAGCAGGGATGAAGGAGTACTCAAAGGAGGCCTGCTTCTGGGGCTGGACCACAGCGCTCAGGGGCAAGGCTGTGAACTAGATACCAAAAAAATCTTGGGAACTTTCTGCCATTGTTGATCAGAAAAGTAGACAATACTACATTTTACAGGGCATTCCATGTATATTTGGTAAATACAACACACTGTTTTTGAACTAACTGTCATCTATCATAGGTAATACATATGTTATCAGGTTTGTAAAGGCTTTATAATAAGTTAATATTATAGTAATTGTTAGTTAATAAATTGGAAGTAAACAGATTACAAACCCCATTATAATGTATGAAGTGTTACAGAATCATGTGTGTTTTCATGGGGACTTTCTATTCCTCAGATGAGGCATGCAGGCGTCATGCATCTGAGACACCAGACTCACGTTCTGGATGTAGAACTGGAAGTCCTGAGGGTAACGGAAGGAGGCCTCCAGGGAATGGACAGTGAAATCCTGGCTTCCCTTGTTGGTGAAGCCCACCAGGAACTTCACAATCTCATTGGCTGGGAACTCTGGATAGAGGGCACAAAGATATACAAATTAAACCATTGATGTGAATGAATAATTAAATTCAACGCTGTCTTGCATATTAGCCTTTAAATTTACAATGAATGACTGAGTGTAAAATGATATGAAAGTCTTCATCAAGGAAGAGAAGGCCAACCTTCCCCAGTCACAAAGACAATGGTGGTGTCAGCATCAGGGTGAGAGGTTACATCTCCAACTGCAGCATCTTCATCTATGTCATCTTCTGTTTCCTGAGAGATTTAAAAATATCAAATCAAATAGCAATATGTCAAATGACTGTCTGGTTCATTTGGCAGGGACAATAGAAGCCGCTTTCATCCCAGTTCGACCAACGACACATACTGAGCCTGGGACCTGATCTTCTTCCACCAGCACCTCATCCTCTTCCTCCTCCTCCTCCTCATCGACTGTTGAATCCGGGAAAATATCCTCCGCAGACTCAGAGTCTGCAGATACTCGGCCTGTCCAAACAGAGAAGAAGCCATTAGCAATGTGTGCATTTTAACACATACACATTGCAGAAATTGCTATAATAACTGACAAATGTGATTTCAACTCGCCACCTGTTAAAAAGGCCAGGTCTTTTAACCTAACGTTACCCCTAGTTTGTCCATCTTCACAAAAAATACACATAGGATACAGTGGATCAAATAAATGTAAACTAGTGACACTACTAAATAGATACAAGTGATAATGAAAAGAGATTAATTAGTTAATTGTGCTCGTTCACAAACTAGGTCCTGTTATGCTTCATGATTGGTAGGCCTAATTAATCGAAAATGCTGTATAAACTTTGTATAACAAATTGCAAAGTCAATCATTTAGTAGTAGGCCTGCCCTATTGTATCA
The DNA here is from genome assembly GCF_036934945.1 of Oncorhynchus masou masou. Lineage (NCBI taxonomy): Eukaryota > Metazoa > Chordata > Actinopteri > Salmoniformes > Salmonidae > Oncorhynchus > Oncorhynchus masou. The sequence continues at coordinate 27,640,711 of NC_088217.1, read as the reverse complement.
ATTTCAACACTATGTAACAGGCAAGATACAACGTAAAAGTAAGCGCCTCACACGGGTGTTACAATGCATCAACACAGTACTAACGCAACGATGATCCTGGGACACGTCACCATAGAGAAAAGGGGAACTCAGTGTAGAGATTACCGTTCTCCAAGCAGCAGTATATTATGCTGGCAGCATGACCGCATATCTTTTACTTGTATTTTTCAAAATAAGAGCCCCCCTGCAAAGATATGCTAAACTTTGTGAATATCATTTTTTTTAGCGCTCTAGTGCAGAATACTAGTTGTGTATAGAAACAAATATTGCCTACCAGACACATTTTGTCTTGAAAAAGGTGTCCTTTTTGTTTCTCCATTTAAGGTTCTTATTGTCTTTCACCACAAAACTACATCTATGGAAATGTTGCATTTGCATAAGCATGCGATGTCTCAACAAGCCTATATTGAGAAAGCTTCCCAAAGTGTTATGTTCCTGCTATAATTTTATGTTAAATGCATTTGTTTAATTAATCAAATATGGATATTGAGCACGAAGCTTTAAGACAATGCAGTCTTCAAACGTTAAATATCACTGAATGAAAAACTGCGTTATGCCACGTCAATGTTAACTTTGTTAACGTTTCATTATTGCAATGAACTCTGGACCGTTGGAGTGACGAATACAAATTCAAAAGGATAAAATGACTTACCGAAGGATATCAGGCCACATGGGAAAGCCATGAGAAAAAGTACAAGTATTTTTGATCCGAAATTGAACATTTTGCTGCGGTCAAGTTCGTAGCTTGCTACATACACACCAGCACTCAGGAAAAGGAAGAAAAGTTAGAGAAGACGTGGGATAAGAGTTTTAAGACACGCCCATACTATGCACGCATAGGTATTGTCAAACTGTTTAGGAGAAATTGATTGACTCAACAACAACAAAAACACATGTCATTCTTCCATCCATCATCGATAATTAAATTAATTTATGTTGGAGGGGGGGGGGGGTCTCAGTATAGTTAACCATTGTAGATCATTTTAGGTCTACGCTGTCTACATTTTTATAATGTTTTTTTTGTATCTTTGCAGACACTATAATTTTCTCTTTTTTTAGCACAGTAGCAAACACATTAGTACATTTCCCAAAACGTACAAACCAAAAATGAGTCCTAATCTTTCAGTCAAAAATAAAGCGGTGCTGCATCCCTTGGTATAAAACTCACACAAAATATTCTCTCTCTTTTGCGCATTACCAAAATGTGGCTCAGCATGAGTTGTTTTCATAGGAAGGATTGTGGTTTTCTGCAGATTGCCCTGCTGATGCACAAAAGAAATGACAAGCTAACATCCTGCAGCAAACTCCCAGAAAGAACCCTAGATGAATCTGCATCACTAAAACCAACACCTTAAAATACAAATTTAATAGTTTAGTACAGAATTACGCTTCAATATAATTACATCTAGGATCAATCTTTTAGAGAGTCACAGGGAGGGATTAAAATATTTATTTTTTAATTTTTCTCAAGCGAGTCTGAATTTATCAGGTTTATAAACTCGCAATCATGGCAGATAGCTGTAACAGCAGCACTCAAACAACAGGTAAGTCTGATCTATTTTAACTCACAATATTATTTAGATTTTTTAAACTTTTATTTAACTAGGCAAGACAGTTAAGAACAAATTCTTATTTTCAATGACGGTCTAGAAACAGTGGATATTGTGGTGTCCTTTTTAAAAGCTTGTTTGAAGTTAGACAATATTTTATTCTCATCAAGAGGTCAAAAAGGTCAAATTTACATGCCATAAAAAAAATGCAGCTCAAAACTCTTCAGGTTCAAAGATTGGTGTCAGTGTAATAAAAAAAAACAAGTATTACACAGTGTAATCCAAATGAACCCACACACTGTTGTAGGCTCCCAAAAGACATGTGGGAGGATATACAACAGTGTGTTGGTTAATTTAGTTTACTTTGAACTATTTATTCAATTCAGTGTCTTCTGGAGCTATAGACATATTACACATAACAAGCCATCAAATCTTGAAAGAAAAATGAATACCCACACACTATTCTATGCACCTGCCGTTTTACTGTGCAAAATCTAGACATGCCATAAAGTCTTGTCAGTCGAATGCAAAGAAAACAACGTATACTAACGGTTCTGTTTCTTGTTGTTGTTCTCCCCATAGTTTCTGGTATTTTCTGCGGGTCTTTTGAGCTGTGGATCCTACTGTCAGTTGTCAGCACAATGTTGGTCTTTTCAGTGTGCTGGAATATTCTTTGCTGTATCGAAACACATTGTACAGGTAAGACTGAAGTCAGTGGTTAACACAACCTCTGATTGAAAAGACAATACTGACAGAGAACACTCTTTTGTTGTTACAGATAAAGATAAAGGAATTCTGCCCCGCTTCAGAAGGAGGTGTGTATCTAATTGCAGTTTTTCTCAATTGCCTACAAGCAATTTTTTGATCTGTGCTCAAATCCATTTACAGATCTTCTGATCATATTCTTGGTTTTGTACCTGACTTGCATATCTTAGACCACATTTTGCAAAACTTTAAATACATATGTCATCAGTGAATACGAAATTCACTGTAATGTGCTTTGTTCACCGAATATTAACACAATGTTTTTGTCAGAAGAGAAATGTGTGCAATTGTGTTCTGTTTCCGGCAATCAGTAAACTATTAATCACCCCATCAGTGTCATAGCCATGTACAATAAAGGGAAAGATCTAGGCAATAGGGACAATATCATTTTTCTACTTTTTACAAAATTGCAGACATGCAGAGATGTAGAGGGTTACTTTCAGTAACTTTTGGTTAATCTTAAATCATAATCTTCAACAATTTTACATTCCAATGTAGATAATTACTTTGGTATAAATTGAGGGCTATACATTCATATAAATTGTGTTCCTCCATTGTATTCACCTTTCCTTATTTCTACTGTGTATTTTGTTTCTGTGCGCCAAAGGAAAGTCTCCAAAACTATGAACAAATCAGCCTATGTATTGACTACATGGAATTAGATTTTGATGATACCGATGAATGAATCTGGCTAAAGTGTTGGCTGGCTGGCTCACTTACTCACTCACTAGCTCACTCTCATAGCAGGCAGAGGCAAAACATCCAGCCTTTCTGGGGGGGTATAAATCTGGTCTGGAAAGATGGGGAGGCCAAATAATCCACGTGTGGGCGCTTGTTCTCTGGTACAATGTTGGCTATCAGCATGCCTCTTTCCACTGTTTTATGCATCACTACAGCTGATGTGCATCTAACAGTCGAAACTCTGCTACAAAAAAAGAAAAAAAGGGAAAGTAACTGAACGACTACCGCCCAGTAGCACTCACCTCCTCCCTCCCCAACACACTTGACCCTCTCCAATTCGCCTACCTCCCTGACAGCTTCATGGAAGATGCAATCGTCAATGCACTGCACACTGCCCTCACCTACCTGGACAAAATAAATGCGTAAGATGCTGTTCATCGACTACATCTCAGCCTTCAATACCATAGTGCCCTATAAGCTCATTAGAAAGCTCACAGCAATCAGTTTGAACTCCTCCCTATTGAACTGGTCCTTGACTTCCTGACCGGGCGCCCCCAGTGAAGGTGAAGGTAAGCAACATTACCTCCTCAACAGTGATTCTCAACACGGGTGCCCCACAAGGGTGCGTTCTCAGTTCCCTCCTGTATTCCCCTGTATACCCACGAGTGTGTGGCATCACACAGTTCCAACTCTATCATCAAGTTCCATGACGACAACAGTAGTAGGCCTGATTACCAACAACACCGAGACAGCCTACAGGGAGGAGGTAGGCACTCTGACGATGTGGTGCCAGGTAAGCAACCTCTCCCTCAGCGTTAGCGAAAAAAATAAACTAGTTGTGGACTTCAGGAGGAACCAGGCTGGGGCACACTCCATCCTCATCAACAGGGCCGCCATGGAGATGATCAATAACTTCTATTTCCTCGGCGTACACATCTCAGAGAAGCTTAAATGGTCTAACCACATGGACACATGGTGAAGAAGGCATGACAGCGACTCTTCACCCTCAGGATGCTGAAGAAATTTTGCCTGTCCTCGAGAACCCTCACAGTGTTCTACAGGAGAAACATTGAGAGCATAATGTCGGGCTACATCATAGCCTGGTACAGTAACTCCACCTCTGCGGACCGCAAGACTCTTCAGATGGTGATACGTGCAGCCGAACGCACCATTGGGTACACACTGCCTGCCCTACAGGACACCTACAACGCTAGGTGTTGCAGGATGGCCGATTCTCAGGGACGCCAGCCACCCAAGCCATGGCCTGTTCTCCCCGCTTCTATCACTCAGACGTGGAGAGTACAGGAGCATCATGGTAAAAACTGGAAGACTGGCCAATTGTTTCTACCTTCAGACCATCAGGCTGCTGAATAGCCACCACTAGTCAGCTACCTGCTCACCCCTCTCCCCTGCTACTCCCACTATGGACACCCCGCAAGGGACTTTTACCTTGCCCCCACACCGACGACATTCATCACTTTTGCAGTTATTAATATATACAGTGGGGCAAAAAAGTATTTAGTCAGCCACCAATCCTACTTAGGTACACTTCAACTATGACAGACAAAATGAGAAAAAAAATCCAGAAAATCACATTGTAGGATTTTTAATGAATTTATTTGCAAATTATGGTGCAAAATAAGTATTCGGTCACCTACAAACAAGCAAGATTTCTGGCTCTCACAGACCTGTAACTTCTTATTTAAGAGGCTCCTCTGTCCTCCACTCGTTACCTGTATTAACTGGTTATCAATATAAAAGACACCTGTCCTCAACCTCAAACAGTCACACTCCAAACCCCACTATGGCCAAGACCAAAGAGCTGTCAAAGGACACCAGAAACAAAATTGTAGACCTGCACCAGGCTGGGAAGACTGAATCTGCAATAGGTAAGCAGCTTGGTTTGAAGAAATCAACTGTGGGAGCAAATATTAGGAAATGGAAGACATACAAGACCACTGATAATCTCCCTCGATCTGGGGCTCCACGCAAGATCTCATCCCGTTGGGTCAAAATGATCACAAGAACGGTGAGCAAAAATCCCAGAACCACACAGGGGGGACCTAGTGAATGACCTGCAGAGAGCTGGGACCAAAGTAACAAAGCCTACCATCAGTAACACACTACGCCGCCAGGGACTCAAATCCTGCAGTGCAAGACGTGTCCCCCTGCTTAAGCCAGTACATGTCCAGGCCCGTCTGAAGTTTGCTAGAGAACATTTGGATGATCCAGAAGAAGATTGGGAGAATGTCATATGGTCAGATGAAACCAAAATATACATTTTTGGTAAAAACTCAACTCATCGTGTTTGGAGGACAAAGAATGCTGAGTTGCATCCAAAGAACACCATACCTACTGTGAAGCATGGGGGTGGAAACATAATGCGTTGGGGCTGTTTTTCTGCAAAGGGAACAGGATGACTGATCCGTGTAAAGGAAAGAATGAATGGGGCCATGTATCGTGAGATTTTGAGTGAAAACCTCCTTCCATCAGCAAGGGCATTGAAGATGAAACGTGGCTGGGTCTTTCAGCATGACAATGATCCCAAACACACCGCCCGTGCAACGAAGGAGTGGCTTTGTAAGAAGCATTTCAAGGTCCTGGAGTGGCCTAGCCAGTCTCCAGATCTCAACCCCATAGAAAATCTTTGGAGGGAGTTGAAAGTGCGTGTTGCCCAGCAACAGCCCCAAAACATCACTGCTCTAGAGGAGATCTGCATGGAGGAATGGGCCAAAATACCAGCAACAGTGTGTGAAAACCTTGTGAAGACTTACAGAAAACGTTTGACCTATGTCATTGCCAACAAAGGGTATTTAACAAAGTATTGAGATAAACTTTTGTTATTGACCAAATACTTATTTTTCCACCATAATTTGCAAATAAATTAATAAAAAATCCTACAATGTGATTTTCTGGATTATTTTATTTTTTATTTTGTCTGTCATAGTTGAAGTGTACATATGATGAAAATTACAGGCCTCTCTCATCTTCTTAAGTGGGAGAACTTGCACAATTGGTGGCTGACTAAATACTTTTTTCCCCCATACTTTCCCCCCCCCCACTCTATATTATCTATCATTTTGATTTCCCCTGTACCCTGCAATAACACCTGCAACCCTATACATCTGACTATTAAACACTCTGAATCTGAATCCTGCAAACAATGCATTTTTTACATTATTTTTATTTGAATAATTTGGTGTATGAAATTGTGTATGAAATTGTTTGCTGAAATATGCAAAAACGGAGAGTAATTGCCCATAGTTCTGCACCTTTGGATAGTTGCTCTTCCAAATTTGATCTTCATGATTTAGTGACTGCAAAAACAATGTATTTACCTACTGGGATATTTCAAAGACAGACTAACTTTGTTTTGTCTGCATGGACTCAAGGTAAATATGGTTGTGTTATTCTTTTTGCCGGCATTCGTGTTCTTTTAATTCATGAATTTGCAATTATGACTGTATAAAATAGTTTTGATGAATGTATTTATGTTTTGAGAAGGCAACTACATCTGGAAAATGTATTTACTGTTTTGTTCCAAGAAAATGCTTGTAGGCAATTGAGAAAAACTGTAATGATTAGACAAGAGGGGCAAAGGGACAAAAAGGTTTATTGACAGATTAATTGTCTGTCTGATGGGGCTGCAATGAATGATGCAGAGCCATATATACAGTATATAGACAGATATAGATACAGTATCTACATGGCTCTGGATCACAGATGTTTGTCTTTATTCACCTTTAGATTTGTTTATCTGGTTTGATCATGATGGCTTTGGACTATTATTACATGCTAACATCCGTTTTGCTAACGACCTCACTGTTTGCTCTCTCCTCATCCTTGATGTGAATCAACCAGTCTTAGTCTGAGACTGAGGGACATGGAGGACAACCCTATCTATGGGAACATCAGCTACACCCAGACAAGTGAGAAGAAGTTCCCAGAAGATTTCATTTTGAATGTCAATGTTTCACTGTTGTCAGAGTAGTGCACATATCGTCCGATGCAGTAAGATGGAAATGTATTTTCTTGGTGTTATTACATGTAAGTACATAGTAACTATACTACAAAACAAATTTGAAACACTAAATTACCTGTTTCATTACATTACGATTCACAATGCAAGCACCCGAAAGCAAAGCATTGTGAATCATAATGTAATGAAACAGGTCATTTAGTTTTTAAATTTGTTTTGTAGTATAGTTACTATGTACTTACATGTAATAACACCAAGAAAATACAATTCCATCTTACTGCATCGGACGATATGTGCACTGCGATGTGATGAGTGACACAGGGTTGAATTATTCTATTTTTCACAACTGGTTTCTCTTTGTTGACAGGAGTAGAACTTCCACTCAGTTCCTCATCCATCAGAGATCGTCCGATCAAAAGTGGTTCTCAGGTGCTACTTTTTCTACACCTTCTCATTGTGAAGCACAGATGTCTCCTGTTATTGTTCATTATTTGTGTTACCTTTCTCTTTGTGTCATGTATAGGCCCATACCAAAAGGTCCTACAGTATATTAAACCTAACCTTGTCCCCAGGCTCAATTGCTAGAGAGTGCTGGCTGGTCGACAAGATTATATATAAACGGTCCAGTGCAGTCAAAAATGTGATTTCCCTTTGTGGTTGGAATTATACTGCGAAATTGAGAAAATTCTGATAATACCCTTTTTGTGTAAGAACTGTTTGAAAAGACTACCTGAAATTTCAGCCTGTATTGGAAGGATGAAGTTTTGGCCTGCCTGGTGAAATCACCAAGTGGTAAATTAGTTAGCAGACCAATAGAAAAAAGAGTTCCAAACCTCTCTGCCAATAACAGCTTATTTTCCGTTTTCTCCTACCCATTCAGACCACGCCCAGACAGTCCTAGCTAAATTCTTTCTTGAGAAATTACTCTTTGCTAAGAAGCTATTTTTGTTTCTTTTTGACTATTTTAATTTAAACAATCACAGTAAGGTACTTAGCTGTTACTCAGAAATAATTTGATATTCAGATAAAAAGGGCTGCATTGGACCTTTATTAAACATACATTTATCATGTTTCTTCCTTGTGTCAGGTGCCCTCTAAAAGGCAGGACTGTTATGCCAACCTGACTCTGAAGGCCCCAAAGATGGTGTCTGGCCGCAGCTCCCCACAGCCCCAGATTGAGTACTCTGACGTGGTGACACTACAGGGGCCACAGGAAGTGGAGAAGGTGACTGTGACCAACAACAACGCTGACACGGTCTCTGTGCTTTCTGACCTCTATGCCTCAGTGCAAACGGACCGCACCAAAACTCTGGACACAGAGGATGGCAATGATGGCTATGCCAACCATGTCTGAGAGACAAAACGTTGGTGATATGCTTTCCAATCTGTTATTGAATTTTTGTTTTTATTTGGCAAGAATTGGAGACGATGTTGGTTGTCTAGCCGCAGTTTCACTTCATAACCACTGAGTGTCGCTATTTGTGAGTTATTGAAAAATATATCCCCTTGCTCTTCTTAATATCAAAGTCTGCAGAGCGGTGTGTGTGTGACAACTGTGTGGTTTAACTTCAGTAATCAGTACATGCAGCCAGACTTTATTACAACTTGTTGAGGCCCGTTCTTACTTATCTAATTCCCCTGAACCTTTGTCTGAACTTTTGGCTCAAACAAGAAGCCAGTAGGAGGTACATTTACATTTACATTTAAGTCATTTGGCAGACGCTCTTATCCAGAGCAGGTAAGAGGCTACATGCAAAGCACAGGAGGATGGTGGCACCTTAATTGGAGAAAACGGGCCCGTGGGAATGACTGGAACGGCATTTGTGGAATGGTATCAAATACATCAAACACATAGTTTCCAGGTATTTGATGCCATTCCATTTGTTCCATTCCGGACATTTTTATGAGCCGTTCTCCCCTCAGCAACCTTATGTGATGCAAAATATTTGGGGGTTGATTATTTCCTAAAATGTTTTCAATGACACATTTTCAGATGCCTGTTAGGGTAGAGTGTCTACCTTCCAGGGAATGTTATTTACCCTTTTATAATCTCCAGATCCTGCCTAACAGTAAGGTTGAACTGAACATGAAATGTATGAAGAGAAAATTGTGAAAAGCAATCCATTTCTATATTGTTGAGATGTTCACCCATATGGTTTATGTCTAAATTGCTAATATCTCCTTTCGAAATAAACAAAAAAATGATAATTTATTTAAGTTCGGTGTATATTTATTTTGTCAGTTCATTTGACAGTCAGATTCTACTGTAAGGGTAATAATGCATCATAGACCTTTTGATATGTTAATGTTTAAACCCATAGAATGCTCCATTAGTGATTGTGAGTGACTAGGCCCCTTTAAAACTTAATTTTACCTTTATTTAACTAGGCAAATCAGTTAAGAACAAATTCTTATTTTTAATGACAGCCTAGGAACAGTGGGTTAACTGCCTTGTTCAGGGGCAAAATGACAGATTTTTACCTTGTCAGCTCAAGGATTTGATCTTGCAACCTTTCAGTTAGTAGTCCAACACTCTAACTACTAGGCTAGCTGCCACATTGAGATACAAGCATGAGGCTTTGCAAGTTATAATCACTATATTAAAACTTGAGCAGTTTGTCTGAAATTCATTTGAAATCTAGCATTCATTACTGTACTACATATACCACTCTCAAGTTTTTAATTTCTTTGCCTTAATGGTGAGATCCTTGTGTAAGTGTGTGTGTGTGCAATAGTTCAATTTTCTGTCGAGTTCCTTCTAAACAACACAATTTAAAAAAAACTTTGGCAAAGGGTAAAGTCTGCAAAACCTAGTCCACTCTGTACGTAATAGATTCTAGTTTTGGGGACAGAACTGTATTGAGATCAAATGTTTCATCGATGAGAACATTTTCAGAATGTTGGCCAAATTCCATCTTGTTCCATCTTCTTCCACTGTGCTTCCTCACACTACCATATTTGGTAGTGAGTGGAAACACTAGCCGATGCTTCACAACTATATATCAGGTGAAATATCTGTCTCATTGTTCTATCTGCGTTATTATGTGGATTATGGACATTTTTGTAGGGGTTGATACATTTTTCGTAAGTGAATATCAAGTCTGAAATTTAAAAGTGGAAATTACAAACTTCAAAAGCCTGTTTACACCTCAAATACAGTACAAGTTTTACATTTATCCTGTAACAGGGTGATCAAATTAAGATCCTACATCTGTATTGTTGACCGGCTCAAAGTGTTCTATTGGAATAGGCAACAAGTACCATGAAACCATGTGTTTGATACGGTTCCATTCCAACCATTACAATAAGCCCATCCTTCTCTTGGTGCCACCCGACACGCTAGCGTCCCACCTTGCCAACAATAAATGCAAATGCGCTACGCCAAATGCTAATAGCACTCGTTAAAACTCAAACGTTCATTAAAACACACATGCATGGTACTCAATTGAAGCTACACTCGTTGTGAATCGAGCAAACAAGTCAGATTTTTAAAATGCTTTTCGGCGAAAGCATGAGAAGCTATTATCTGATAGCATGCAACACCCCGAAATACCTGAAGGGGACGTAAACAGTTCCTGCTTGTTCTTGGGTCGTTTTGCCTTCAGTTTTGTCTTCAGCAAGTGAAACGCATGCTCAAATGGATTCAGGTCAGGTGATTCACTTGGCCATTGCAGAACATTCCACTTCTTTGCCTTGAAAATTATTGGATTGCTTTCGCAGTATGCTTCTGGTCATTGTCCATCTGCACCGTGAAGCACCATCCAATGAGTTTTGAAGCATTTGGCTGAATATGAACAGATAATATAGCCCTAAACACTTCAGATTTCATCCTGCTGCTTTTCTCAGCAGTCACATCAACAATAAATACAAGGGAACAAGTTCCATTGGCAGCCATACATACAGTACCCATAACACTACCTCCACCATGCTTCACAGATGAGGTGATATGCTTCAGATCACGAGCAGTTCCTTCCCTTCTCCATACTCTTCTCTTCCTGTCATTCTGGTACAAGTTGATCTTTGTCTCATCGGTTCATAGGATGTTGTTCCAAAACTGTACAGGCTTTTTTTAGATGTTTTTTGGCTAACTCTAATCTGGTCTTACTATTTTTGAGGCTTACCAATGGTTTACATCTTGTGGTAAACCCTGCTTTTTTCTCTGGTGAAGTCTTCTCTTGATTGTTGACTTTGACACAGATATGCCTGCCTCCTGGAGGGTGTTCTTGATCTGGCCAACTGTTGTGAAGGGGTCTTTCTTCACCAGGGAAATTATTCTCATTCCGTGATCTTCCAAGCCTTTTGGTGTTCCTGATCTCACCAGCGAGTTCGTTCTTTTTAAGAATGTACCAAATAGTTGATTTGGCCACACCTAATGTTGTTGCTATCTCTCTGATGAGTTTGTTTAGATTGATCAGCTTAATCATGGCTTGCTTCACTGGCAGTGACCGCTCTTTGGGCTTCATATTGCTGGTTAACAGCAACAGATTCAAAATGCAAATGCCACACTTGAAATCAACTCTAGACCTTTTATCTGCTGTGATAGAAATGTTATACATGTGCTTTTCTTATAACTAATTTCTGTGTTCTATTCATATGCTGTTCTATAAATCAATTTTTGAGTTCATGCAAGTGGCTGACTGAACGAATCATCACTATCAGTAGCTGCAATTTGGCAGTACGCCCAGACCTTGTTTTGAGAACGAAAGATATCTCAGTTTCAAGGTCTCATCTTAGAGAGAAGAAGCCTTGTGAGGTATTGGGCTATCACATGTTATGAACCAGTATTGGTCAGCCACATGAATGAAACAAAACGGTAATGATGAATTAATTATGCTAAATCATGCAAATATAACTTGTCTGTGTATAACCATAACTGCTGGGACTGCCCAAGCAGAGCTCCTGATTGACACGTGTATTATGGTGCATTGAGTTGGTTGGAATCTCTCCAGCGCGCTGACAATAAACAATGATTCATATTAAGATTGACTTCGAGTATCCCTGTGTAAGAATTTTGACAACACTGCTTACTTGTAAATTAACTAATGGGGGAATAACACACACCAGGCCATGGAACAGTAGAGCAGCCAATTGTCCAATTACATTTGGTCCCTTAAAAAGAGGGGGACCACATGTAAAAAGTGCTGTAATTCCTTCACCGTTCACCCGATTTGGATGTAAATACTCTCAAATTAAAGCACTTTCAACTCATATTCATTATTTAATTTAAACTGCAATATGCTGTGGTAGACAGCTAAAATAACTTGGTTAATGTCCAAATATTTATGGATCTGACAATATATGTTTCTTTTGAGCTTCACTTTTAATAATTCGGCATGACCTGAACTTGATAGATAGGTCTTCTGTAACTAAGCCACTCAGGAACAGTTAATGTCATCTATGTTAGCAATTCCAGAAAATATTTGGCCTTGTGTTTTAGTTTATTGTTCTGCTGAAAAGTGAATTTGTCTCCCAGTGTCTGTTGGAATGCAGACTGAACAAGGTTTTCCTCTAGTATTTTGCCTGTGCTTAGCTCTATTCCATTTATTTTTATCCTAATAAACCGCCTAGTGCCTTATTACAAACAGGATGCATATTTTGTATGACCTTCCTTCTTTTCACTCATTTAGGTTAGTATTGTGGAGTAACTACAATGTTGTTGATCCATCCTCAGTTGTGTCTTATCACAGCCATTAAACTCTGTAACCAGAGGTGAAAATTAACTAAGTAAAAATACTTCGAAGTACTACTTAAGTCATTTTGGGGGGGGGATATCTGTTCTTTAATTTGCTATTTACTTTTCATCCACTACATTCCTAAAGAAGATAATGTATATTTTACTCCATACATTTTCCCTGACACCCAAAATAATGAATTTCGATTGCTTAGCAGGACAAGAAAGGTGTCTAATTCACCCACTTATTGTCACATCTTCTACCGGAAGGTAACTCCTCTCCCTGTTCGGGCAGCACTCGGGGGTCTACTAGCCACCACCAATCCCTTTTTCCTTTTCTGTTTGTTTTGTCTTTGGTTCCTATTTCACACCTGGTTTCATTTGCGTTAATTTCTGTGTGTATTAGGGTAACCTGTTGCCTGCCTAAGTTTGTGCGGGATTAGTCTTTTTATGTGATATGCTCGGTTGTATTTACCCTTGTTTGTTCCTCTGTGCATTTGCACTGGTTCTCTGTTACGAGGGCGTAGTTCTTTTCGACTGTGCCATTCCTGTGTTGGTGGACTGTCTTATTAAAACACGCTTCTCAGACATCCCTGCTCTCCTGCGCCTGACTCCTACACCTCCCACCTAACCGCACCTTATCACAGAATCCCACACCAGCATCAATGGAGTCAGCAGGAGCGGACACGCTTCCCATGTCTATGGAGGAGCGCGTTCAACACCACATGGCAGTGTTACACCGGCTGGGGACCACAATGGATCAGGTGATGGCGAAGATGGAAAGATGGGAGAGAGGGGGCCTTCCCACACCTCCATCAGCCACACCCCAACCAGTACCTCCACCCTCTCCTTCATTGCCTGGGTACAGTGGGATTCAACTCGCACTCCAGAGGGAGTACAATGGGACGGCGGCTGGGTGCCAGGGGAAGCCAGCCGCACCAATGTGTTGGAGGAAACTGTGCACCTGGCAACCTTGGTTAGCGTGCACTGTGCCCGACCCGCCACAGGAGTCGCTGGTGCGCGATGAGACAAGGACATCCCTACCAGCCAAGCCCTCCCTAACCCCGGCCGGTTACGACAGAGCCTGGGCGCTAACTCAGAGTCTCTGGTGTTGGCTTGGTGTTTTGTTTTTTTTACTTCCCAACTATTTGTTACTGTAAGCCTCAAATTAGAATTTCTATTGTGAGAGGGATGCATTTTTTAGTTTCTATTTTTTTATTTAACCTTTATTTTACTAGGCAAGTCAGTTAAGAACAAATTCTTATTTACAATGACGGCCTACCAAACCAGACGACGCTGGGCCAATTGTGTGCCGCCCTATGGGACTCCCAATCACAGCCGGTTGTGATACAGTCTAAATTCTGTAAAAAGCACTGAGCTAGTGCCTTCAATGTATTATAGTATTCAACACTTTTACTAAACAAAAAAATGCCCAAACAATTTACTTGGATTTTATGTATTCATTGCAATCACTAGTAATTCTACTTCATTAGAATACAGCACAATATATTCCACAACATATTTCTGCAGTCCCACCCACCAACGAATTTCTGACTACACCTCTGCATTGGAGTAAATACCTTTGCTTTAGCCTCTATCAGTGAACAGGTGTTGGGTTGGTAAGTGATTTTGTAAACGTTGACGCACTGCAGGCAAGCTCTGTTTCAAATTGTGTTTCATTGTGGGAATATGTTGACATCTAGTGGGAATACATCGACATTACAGGAACTCTCTACAACAGTGGTCCTCCAACATCGACCCCACCTGATAGTAATTATTTTTTGTATTCTCACAATTTGTAAGCTATGATTTATTTTCAGGGATGACATGCACTATATTTCTGTGCCATTTTCCCACTCAGTTTATGAGTAGGCCTACTCATTCTCATATATGACATCTCTGAGTGGGGTTTTAGAAAACCCCAAAACTGTTTTCTTGAATTGTGCATGTCATACAATAAGATTTGTAGATTCTGCATATTTTTGCATGTGTAATGCTTTCTATAGGATATTTAAAATGTAGCCATTATCTAGCCTATCTCAATTTATCACCAACCGCTTTCTAGACTAGCCTACCCTAGCCTACGTTTTAGTTTCACATATATCAGGCATATAGGTATATGTGTCCCTCACTCCCTCAATCTATCTATGCTGGCTGGGAGGAGAGGGGGAGAATCACACTGGTAGACTAGACTAGACTAGACGTAATATAGTGAATGTAAATCTGTAATACTCAAATTAGTATGATATGTTACGTTTGGAATGGTTACTAAAGACAGATTGTTCCATAAAGCAAAAAACAAATTATGGTGTCTGGTCGGTGTGGATGGGTGAGCATTCAATGTGAACGTCTAGCAACACAAAGGTTGTGAGTTTGAATCCCATCATGGACAATTTTAGCTAATTATCAACTTTTCAACTACTTACTACTTTTTAGCTACTTTGGAACTACTTATCATGTTAGCTAACCCTTCCCCTAACCTTAACTCTTTTAGCTAACCATTCCCCTAACCTTAACCCTTTTAGCTAACCCTTCCCCTAACCTTAACCCTTTTAGCTAACCCTTCCCCTAATTAACCCTTTTAGCTAACCCTTCCCCTAACCTTAACCCTTTTAGCTAACCCTTCCCCTAACCTTAACCCTTTTAGCTAACCCTTCCCCTAACCTTAACCCTTTTAGCTAACCCTTCCCCTAACTAACCCTTTTAGCTAACCCTTACCCTAACCTTAACCATTTTAGCTAACCCTTCCCCTAACTTTAACCCTTTTAGCTAACCCTTCCCCTAACTTTAACCCTTTTAGCTAACCCTTCCCCTAACCTTAACCCTTTTAGCTAACCCTTCCCCCAACTTAAACCCTTTTAACTAACCCTTCCCCTAACCTTAACCCTTTTAGCTAACCCTTCCCCTAACCTTAACCCTTTTAGCTAACCCTTCCCCTAACCTTTACCCTTTTAGCTAACCCTTCCCCTAACCTTAACCCTTTTAGCTAACCCTTCCCCTAACCTTAACCCTTTTAGCTAAACCTTCCCCTAACTTTAACCCTTTTAGCTAACCCTTCCCCAACCTTAACCCTTTCAGCTAACCCTTCCCCCAACCTTAACCCTTTCAGCTAACCCTTCCTCTAACCTTAACCCTTTTAGCTAACCTTAACCCTTTTAGCTAAACCTTCCCATAACTTTAACCCTTTTAGCTAACCCTTCCCCTAACCTTAACCCTTTTAGCTAATCCTTCCCCTAACTTTAACCCTTTTAGCTAACCCTTCCCCTAACTTTAACCTTTGTAGCTAATCCTTCCCCTTAACCTAACCTTAAGCCTTTAACCTAACTCCTAAACTTAACCTTAACTTTAATCCTAACCCCTAACCCAGTGGTTTAAAGTACCTAAGTAAAAATATTTTCAAGCACTACTTTAATAGTTTTTGGGGTATCTGTACTTTACTATTCATATTTTTGACTACATTTACTTCATTACATTCCTTAAGTAAATATTGTACTTTTTACTCCATACATTTTCCTTGACACCCAAAAGTACATGTTACATTTTGAATGCTTAGTAGGACAGGAAAATAGTCAAATTCACGCACTTATCAACCGAATATCCCTGGTCATCCCAACTGCCTCTGATCTGGCAGACTCACTATACACACATGCTTTGTATGTAAATGATGTCTGAGTGTTGGAGTGTGCCCCTGGCTTTCCGTAAATTAATAAAACAAGAAAATGGTGCCATCTGGTTTGGTTAATGTTAGGAATTTGAAATGATTTATACTTTTACTTTTGATACTTAAGTATATTTTAAACCAAATACTTTTAGACTTTTCCTCAAGTAGAATTTTACTGGGTGACTTTAACTTTTACTTGAGTCATGGTAGGCCGTCATTGTAAATTTTGGCCTACGGCCTACCTTTTCTTTTTTTCCCTTGTTTTGGAAGAGAAGAGAACGAGCGCCATTCTCCTTGCGGAGATGGTGCAAAATACATCAACACGGTCGGTCCCTGGGATTGGGCTGGCCAACACGATTCGGTTTGCTTGGAAGGAAAAGGAGTTGGAGCCTTTAGGACGGGAAACTTTTGGAAGGATAATATTGATGGGGATTCTAAAGCTGGCGGTGAAGGACGTGTTTTGTTTCCAAGGCAACTCGTTGGAGGGAGCATACGACGTGGCACTAAATACAGAGGAGAAACACGATGATATCCTGAGAAGGGCAAGAGCAGTGGGAGGTGAGAGGCCGATGAGCCACATTGAAATAACAAGCCTGGCGAAGAACAACTTTAGGGTTGTAACTGTCAACATTTACAACCCATACGTTAAGGACGAAGAGGTGAGGGCCTTTCTGGGGAGATACATGGATAACGTCTCCTTAGCAAGGCACCTCAAAGACTCCCTTGGGTTTTGGAATGGGAGGAGAGGCTTCCAGGCCCTCCTCAGGGAGGACCCAAAGGGACATGGTGGCTACCTCCATCCTCCTGCTATGTTCTCCCTAGGGGCTGACAGGGGGACGTTGTTTTATGCACGTCAGCCCCCATTTTGCAGGCGCTGTATGGCCTACAGCCACATTTTTGCCTCGTGCAGCACAAGAAAATGCCGATTTTTGTGGATCTGAGGAACACGAGGCGAAGGATTGTGACAAGCCTAAGGCGTGCCACGGGTGTGGCTCGTCAGCACACCTGTGGCGGGGGTGCCCGGCTCGTCAGAGGTCATATGCGTCTGCGGCTGGGGGGGAGCAGGAGCGGGGGATGGGGGAAGAAGAGGAGGGGAAGGAAGCACGCCTCATGACCAGAGTACAGGTCCAGAGGGGAAGGCCGCAAGGAAGGAGGAGGAGCAAGAAGCGGCGGATGGAAGAGAAAAGGAAACGGAAGGCACGGGAGTAGGAGAAACAGGCAAAGTGGCGGAAGAAGGCAACCGAGTGGAGGAGCATGAGAGAGAAGAAAGCGAGGGAGGAGTGTTGGAGAAGGAGACGGTGGAAGAGCAAGTGGACAGGGGGGAAAGTGCCCTGGTGGAAGAGATGAGGGGTATGGTGGAGGAGCTGGCGGCAGGGGGGGGGGTATCTCTCCACTGCCGCCATCACCAAAGAAGAGAATGAAGAGGAGGGTGCGATTGGCCGACAGTGAGAGGGAGGGGATGGCCAAGAGAGTGATGGGGGTGGGAGAAACTTCTGGGTTGCTGCTGGTTTCCCCAGGCCCTCAACTTCTGTTGGGTGGGGACACACCTAACGAGACTCAGGACTGGGTACAGGAGGAGGTGGGGAGTTTTTTGTTTGGGGACTCAGCCTCCCCGATTTTTTTCCAATCCAGCTGCAGCACTGGGGAGGGGGAGGATTGTGGGGGTAGAGTTACAGTTAATCAGGGACTCCATCGCTTGGGTTGAAGATAGAGGACTGCCTTTAATGGTAGCAGCGCTAGATCAGGCGAAAGCCTTTGATTGCGTGAATAGATCCTTTTTATTCAGAGTGTTAGGTCGATTAGGATTTGGGGAGAAGTTCATAGGATGGATTCGTACATTATATGTCGGAGCGGGGTGCCGAGTTAGTGTAAATAGTCACTTGGGTGACGTTTTTGACCTCTCGTCTGGGGTCAGGCAGGGGTGCCCACTCTCGGCTCTCCTCTTCGTTCTGTACATGGAGCCTCTGGGGGCTGCCATTAGGGCAGACACAGGGGTGGAAGGCTTGTTGATCCCTGGAAGTGGTGGGCTGCGTGTTAAGATGACGCAGTACGCCGATGACACTTCCTTGCTGCTGTGCAAGGACTCGTGCCTGACAAGGTCCCTTGCCATCTTTGGGGATTTCACCCGAGCGTCGGGAGCAGTTCTGAACCATGCAAAGTCTTCCGTCAAGTTTTTCGGAAGATGGCGCGGTAGAACGGATGTGCCTGGGGGGTTGTCTCTCTGTGAGGGGGCCCTGAGGATTCTCGGGGTCCATTTTGAGACCTCCGGCTCAGCAACGCTAAACTGGAACATGCGTATCGCAGTGGTACAGAGGAAGCTAGCAATGTGGAAGGCTAGGTATTTGTCTTTTGTGGGCAAAGTTCTGGTCCTAAAGGTGGATGTGTTGCCGTCTCTTTTGTATTTGGCGTACATCTACCCATTGCCGGCTTGTCTGAGGAGGCCTCTAGTGAGGCTTGTGTTTCAGTTCATGTGGAGTGGCAGGTGCGAGTGGGTCGCCAGGGCACGCATGATCTGTCCCATCGGGGAGGGAGGTAGGGGGGTACCACATTTCCCCCTAAAGCTGGACACAATTTTTGTTTCTTTCTTGTTAACGGAGCTTGCTCATCCAGTGATACACCCGTCCGGTTACCTCCTGCGGGTGTTCTTCTCGTATCAGGCGAGAAGCGTAATGGTGTGGTCTAACACGGGTCCTCGGGCGGAACAGCTGCTGTGGCACTTTGGTCATGCGCCAAGTGGCTGCATGTGCACCCTGAGGTTGAAGTTGCCAGAGTAGGTTTAGATCACAGGCACCTGTACGAGGAGGTCAGAAAGGCAGGGAGTCCGGCGCCTGTAGTAGGCATCTCGGAAGTGGTCTGGGAGGGAGTGCATGCGCGGGGTCTGGACAACAGGCTCAAGGACCTGAATTGGTTGAGCCTCCATAAGTGCTTGCCGGTACGTTCCATCATGTACCGGTATAGTTTGGTGCAATCCCCCACCTGTCCAAGATCCTCTTGTGGCAGGGAGGAGACTGTGCGCCATGTCTTTTGGGACTGTGCCTTTGCCGGAGTAATATGGGCTAGGGCACAGGTGTTGTTAGGTTTGGTAAAGGGGGATTTTGTATAGACGTAGGCTAGGTTAGAGAGAGGTGTAGGGAGAGCGAGAGGGACGGATAGGGACAGGTTTCTGCTCTGGCTTCTCATGAGTCTCTTTAAACGGGGGCTGTGGGAAGCCAGGCAGAACATGGTGAAGACAGGGAAAGATTGGGGGGTGGAAGGGATAGTGAGGAGGGTGGAAGGAGATTTGAGGGGGAGGATGAAGAGGGAGGACAGGAAGTGGGGGCAGCATGCTGCTCGGGAGAGGTGGAAGGGGGTTTAGGGCTGGGTGTCATTTAGATTTGTAAGGGGATAGATTAGGGACGGGGAGATAGGGAAAGGTATTTTGTAGGGTGACTGGGAGGGAAGATGCTCCCCTGAGGTTTTGTTTGGGGTTTATGTTTAGTTAAATTAGTTTAATTAAAATACCATTATTTGAGTATGTATGAAAATTATGAGTTGTAAAGAATGAATGGTATTGAAGATGATAAATAATTTTTTATACAAAAAAAAATATATGGCTGTTTCGGTTAGTCACGTTATGTTTTGTATTGTTCGTTATTATCTTTATTAAAGATGTATCGAGATAACCACGCTGCATTTTGGTCCTCCTCCCCTTCGACGGAAGAAAACCTTAACACTGGGATTAAATATAGACTTCTGTAATGAAATTAATATTAATAGATACTGGAGTGGCCTAGCCAGTCTCCAGACCTGAATCCCATAGAAAATCTGTGGAGGGAGCTGAAGGTTTGAGTTGCCAAACGTCAGCCTCGAAACCTTAATGACTGGAGTGGGACAAAATCCCTCCTGAGATGTGTGCAAACCTGATGGCCAACTACAAGAAACGTCTGACCTCTGATTGCCAACAAGGGTTTTGCCACCAAGTACTAAGTCATGTTTTGCAGAGGGGTCAAATACTTATTTCCCTCATTAAAATGCAAATCAATTTATAACATTTTTAAACATGCGTTTTTCTGGATTTTTGTTGTTGTTATTCTGTCTCTCACTGTTCAAATAAACCTACCATTAAAATTATAGACAGATAATTTCTTTGTCAGTGGACAAATATACAAAATCTGCAGGGGATCAAATACTTTTTTCCCTCGCTGTATGTATATCAACTTTTAGTTTTGTTGCACCTTATTTGTGGAACAATCTTCAATGTTCTTTAATTTGGTGTTTTGGTGCCTCTAGGGCAATTCAAAAAGATGATTGAGGACCTTATTTCTGATGAATGTGTTTGCTTTTTATTACCTTTTTCTTCTTTCTGCTTGCATTTTGTATTTTATTTTGGTGTGTGTATTTTCTGTAATTTATGTCATTCAGGGCTCATCTGAAAACAGACCTTTGTCTCAGTATGACTCCCTGATAAAACAAAGTTTAATTTTTTTTTTTAATGGTTAGGCTATGGGTGTAGGGAAATACTTCCAAAGGATGCTTGATAGCACTGATCATCAACAAATTGTGATGTTTGAGGACCACGGTTCCGGTTCAGGAAAAAGATGAAGTGGATGCTGAGTTCGAATCAAGCAGCGCATCGAGCAAAGTTGGTGAAAACAAATGTTCTGAATGGACAACAGTAGTAGTGAAAACTGGAACAAAATGTCTAAATTTGGATACATGTATAAATGATAACGAATCGCTTCTTGTTGGGATGTGTTTGTTGAGTCAGGATGCATATTTTGGAAACCCGTTTGAGGTGTTGAAAATGGGGAAGTATGTGCTGGGAAAAGTGGAGCCTGTCAGAGTGACCAGGAGTGGTCTTATTTTGATTAATTGTATTTCTGAAGAGCAGCAGGAGATTGCAGTGGGCCTCAAAATAATCAGAACAACATAAGTTTGTGATTTGAACTTCGGAGTAGAGCACCCGTCAAAGGAGTCATCTCATGGGTGATGATGGATGTTCATGTTGAATACCTGAAGACAATTCCTGGTGTGGTTGGTGCCCTGTGTCTGACCCACTAGGTGAATGGAGAAAAAGAAGAAAGTCTGTCGGTCCTGTTGTTTTTTTGATAAAGAGCAAATACCTACACATGTGAAGCGGCAGGGTAGCCTAGTGGTTAGAGCGTTGGACTAGTAACCGGAAGGTTGCGAGTTCAAACCCCCGAGCTGACAAGGTACAAATCTGTCCTTCTGCCCCTGAACTTAACCCACTGTTCCCAGGCCGTCATTGAAAATAAGAATTTGTTCTTAACTGACTTGCCTGGTTAAATAAAGGTAAAATAAAAAAATAAGATACACTGTAAGAGCTTTTGTCCCCAAACCACTGCATTGTAAGAATTGTAAAGGATTTGACCATGTTTCAAGTGTGTCCACATGGACAGAGTATAATGAAGAAACATGTGTAGGTAGGACAACGGTGTTGCAATTGTGGTGGGGATCATGACCCCGAGTACCTGGAGTGCCCTGCAAGGGTGAAGGAGATTGAGGTGGCAAAAGTCAGAGCGGTCAATTGAATCTCCTATGTGAAGATGATTAAAAAAGAATTGAGGAAACAAGTGATGCTTGTGAAGATATGGTAGTGGACGCACCGCACCTGTTGTAAATGTTTGCTGCCAATCAAAATATACCCTGTGTGTTAAAAAGGTGGATTTTGTTGCATTCATTGCCACAGTTATAAACTGTACAGCATAAGTCTCAAAGAAATCTAAAAAACTGGACATTATTGTGGCTGTGACAGAAAAGGTTTGGGGATTTTATATCTGGGGTACTGGCGCCTGAAGACCCGACCTCACAGGTTCCTCTTGAACCTGTGTAGGGATCAGATCTATTTTTTTTTTTTTAAAGAAAAGTTTTATTTACTTTTTGATAGTTTGGTAGTTATTTTTTGGTGTATTTTGTTCCATTTTGGGGAATCCTATTTCCATCCCACACGTTAGGTGGCGGGATGCTCATTAAAATCTGCGATCGCCAATATACGGTTGAAGAAGAAGAAGAAGAAGAAGAAGAAGAAGAAGAAGAATTACGCTTTCCCATAATGCATTTCAATGCCAACGTAGGCACATCTGCCATTGCCAAGCTAGTTTTCAACATGGCCACCGGTGTTTGACATCAGCTAGCATTCGTAGCTCTTCTCAATGGATTTAATTTGAGCTGACACATATTTTCCATACATTTTAACTCCACATATTTAGCAAAAAGTCATATCGAACTAAGCAAGCCAGACGCTTTCTACATTATCCGGCCTGGTAAGAGACAAGCAGTAGCTAACATCAGGCAGTTGGCTACCGGCGTTGTCTAGACGGCTAGCTAGCTCCAGATACACAATATCATACATAGACTATTGGATGCCATTCAGCTTGGTAGTTGCTGTCAGTTCATATTTTCATTGTTTTCGAATAGTGTTGATTATTTAGCTAGATAGCTCGTTATGTCTGTCCAAGGCTGCCTAAATTAGCCGCTAGCTAGTGGTGCATTGATGGCTCGTTGATAAGAGGTAAATGGGACGTGATTTCGTCGTAAGATTGTTAATGATTACTCTCTTTCAGTGTCAGTCAAAATGGCAAGCCCAAGGACTAGAAGAGTTTTGAAGGAAGTGAGAACTCAGGAGGAAAACAACGTGAGTAACTACTGTTGGATAGCTAACGACATTCGCTTGCTGTTTGAGCAGTATAGCCAAAGATGGTGCCTTAAAGTATTCAGACCCCTTGACTTTTTCCACATTTTGATATGTTAAAAGCCTTATGCTAATATTGATTGAATAAATTAAAAATCCTCAGCAATCTACACAATACCACATGGTGACAAAGCAGAGGTTTTTAGAATGTTCTGCTAATTTGTAATAAAAAAAATGTATTTACATTAGTATCCAGACCCTTTGCTATGAGACTGGAAATTGAGCTCAGGTGCATCCTGTTTCCATTGATCATCCTTGATGTTACTACAACTTGATTGGAGTCCACCTGTGGTAAATTCAATTGATTAGAAATGCACACGCCTGTCTATATAAGTCCTCACAGTTGACAGTGCCTGTCAGAGCAAAACCAAGACATGAGGTCGAAGGAATTGACCGTGGAGTGTTGAGACAGGATTGTTGTCGAGGCGCAGATCTGGGGAATAGTACCAGCAGCATTGAAAATCCCCAAGAACACAGTGGTCTCCATCATTCCTAAATGGAAGAAGTTTGAAATCACCAAGAGTCTTCCTAGAGCTGGCTTCCCGGCCAAACTGAGCAATTGGGGGAGAAGGGCCTTGGTCAGGGAGGTGACCAAGACCCAATGGTCACTTTGAAGAAGCTCCAGAGTTCATCTTTAGCGATGGGAGAACCTTCCAGAAGGACAACCATTTCTGCAGCACGCCACCAATCAGGTCTTTATTGTAGTGGCCAGACAGAAGCCTCACCTCAATAAAAACCAAATGACAGCCTGCTTGGAATTTGCCTAAAGGCATCTAAAGGACTCTAACCATGGGAAACAAGATTGAACTATTTGGTCTGAATGCCAAGCATCACATCCGGAGGAAACCTGCCACCATCCCTACGGTGAAGCATGTTTGTGGCAGTATTGTGCTGTGGGGATGTTTTTCAGCGGCAGGGACTGGGAGACTATAGCTTAAAATAGCTCTGCAGCGATACTCCCCATCCAGCTTGAGAGGATCTGCAGAGAGGAATGGGAGAAACTCTCCAAATACAGGTGTGCCAAGCTTGTAGCGTCATACCCAAGAAGAATCAAGGCTGTAATCGCTGGAAGGTGCTTAAAAAAAGTACTGATTAAAAGGGTCTGAATAATTATGTAAATGTGATACTTTTTAAAATAAAATTGCAAAGATTTATAAAAAAAAAGTTTTTGCTTTGTTATTATGGGGTGTTGTGTGTAGATTGGAGAAAAAAAAACAAAAATGTAATCCATCTTAGAATAAGGCTATAACGTAACAAAATGTGGAAAAAGTCAAGGGGTCTAAATACTTAGCAGATGCGCTGTGGATGAAGGTAGGACATTACTGATTGACTGACATAATTTGAAATGAAATTATTTTGCATTTACCGTGAGTATATTAAACATTAAGAACCCCCAGTCAACTGTTTTGACTGGGAAGCATGCTTCACGACTCACACTTTAGCCACCACTTGATTGCTCAGGGCCTAGGGTAAACTACCTAAGGTTTTATATGGACACTGGAGTTAAAACAGTAGCGAGGGCTGAACAACCTCTGCTGATATATTCAATGTGATAACTGTCCAGTGTCCATATTCACGTTTTCAATGTCAACAGTGACATCAAATGGTTAGACAACATTTCCCCCTCCTTTTCTCAGCTTTGCTTTGAGTGTGGGGGCTTCAACCCTCAGTGGGTTAGTGTTACCTATGGGATCTGGATTTGTCTGGAGTGTTCTGGCAAACACAGAGGCTTGGGAGTGCACCTTAGGTGAGTAACTTTAAAGTTCCAAAATGACATTTGATGATTGTGTTGGGATTTATGCTTGCCAGCAGAGGCATGTGCATGAATGTCAAAATCCTCTCTTATCCTAGATAAATTGTTTATTGCTTTTAGCCATGCTCTTCTAAGAAAATGATTAGGAGTTATGTGCTTTGTTAACCCACCACAGCCAGAAGCCATCCACATTTCTTCTTTCCTGACTGTTAGTCAGTGTGTTTGGAAGTATTGAACCCCTGATGTGATCTCTATACTGTAGCTTTGTGCGCTCTGTTACCATGGACAAGTGGAAGGACATTGAGCTGGAGAAGATGAAGGCGGGAGGGAACGGAAAGTTCCGTATGTTTCTGGAACTCCAAGATGATTATGATGCCACTTGGACCATGCAGGACAAATATAACAGCAGAGCTGCTGCACTTTTCAGAGACAAGGTGAGGAAGTCTCACTCTCATGAGTCATAATTTAATGATCATGCTCAGCACAGTTGCTGGGGACACTCAAAATGTCAATTTATGGATTTCCAATGCTAATATCAGACAGGACATATTGAATGGTCTCACTCACTGAATTCCATTCCTCTGTATTCCATTGACAGGTTGCAACCATTGCAGAAGGGAAGGAGTGGTCTATTGAAACTTCCTCTGCTAAGGACTGGACTCCACCTCAGCCCAAGTCAGGACATTCGTCGTCTCATCGGTAAGTAGGGCTGGGCGATATTTTTTATTTATTCAAATTCAAGTTTTTGTGCGATATTCCAGATGCCTGTATTGGAAGAATCAAGGTTTTTTTGTAATTCATTTTTACGTCTGCTTGTTTTCATGTTGTCTTTTTGGTTTTGTCTACTTCGCTCCTTCTGTGCTGTGTGCACTTTCTCATTTACGCCAGAGATCTGAATATAATAACAAGCTGTTCATGTCTCCGCCCTAACAATGGGAGTCGTTGTCCCAAAGGCGGGAAGGTAGGCAACAAGCCTAAGTCCAAAATAAGCCCATAGACAGGTGTTGGACATATTTTTGTTGAGTGAAACCTCCAGGATATGGTCATGACAATCCTAGTAAAGTCATAGGGGCGGCAGGGTAGCAGGGTAGCCTAGTGGAGCATTGGACTAGTAACCGAAAGGGTGCAAGTTCAAATCCCCGAGCTGACAAGGTACAAAATCTGTCGTTCTGCCCTTGAACAGGCCGTTAACCCACTGTTCCTAGGCCGTCATTGAAAATAAGAATTTGTTCTTAACTGACTTGCCTAGTAAAATAAAGATAAATAGAATTTTAAAATGTTGTTTTCCAGGCCTGGAAAAGTTCAGAAAAATGATCACATTTGTAATGTTTTGGAAAAGTCCTGGAAATTTAATTTTTGTTAATGTAAATTATTTAAGCACTATTTTGAAATATTTGATCAATCAAATAAAAATCAACACAACTTCCAGGATCAGAATGTTTGTGTGTATAACCTGCATGTGTGCAAGACGAGTGGGCTGTTGCTTAAAGGCGTCCGCATGCTTCCCAGCCAAAACAATTTGGAAGGGTTTGTGCATATACAATGAACATAAACACTACAATTTCATAGATTCTACTGAGTTACAGTTCATATAAGGAAATCGGACAATTGAAATACATTTATTAGGCCCTATTCTATGAATTTCACATGACTGGGAATACAGATATGCATCTGTTGGTCACAGATACCTAAAAAAAAAAAAAATTGTGGCATGGATCAGAAGTCAGTATCTAGTGTAGAGGTCAACCGATTATGATTTTTCAACGCAGATACCGATTATTGGAGGACCAAAAAAGACGCTACCGATTAATCGGCCGATTGAAAACAAAAACAAAATATTTTATTTGTAATGACAATTACAACAATACTGAATGAACACTTATTTTAACTTAATATAATACATCAATAAGATCAATTTAGCCTCAAATGAATAATGGAACATGTTCAATTTGGTTTAAATAATGCAAGAACAGTGTTGAAGAAAGTAAAAGTGCAATATGTTCCATGTAAAATATGTGCCATGTAAGAAAGCTAACGTTTCAGTTCCTTGCTCAGAACATGAGAACATATGAAAGCTGGTGGTTCCTTTTAACATGAGTCTTCAATATTCCCAGGTAAGAAGTTTTAGGTTGTAGTTATTATAGGAATTATAGGACTATTTCTCTCTATACCATTTGTATTTCATTAACCTTTGACTATTGAATGTTCTTATAGGCACTTTAGTATTGCCAGTGTAACAGTATAGCTTCCGTCCCTCTCATCGCTCCTCCCTGGGCTCAAACCAGCAACACGACAACAGCCACCCTCGAAGCAGCAGAGCAAGGGGAACAACCACAGGCTCAGCGAGTGACGTTTGAAACGCTATTAGCGCGCGCTAACTCGCTAGTCATTTCTCTTCGGTTACACCAGCCTAATCTCGGGAGTTGATAGACTTGAAGTCATAAACAGCGCAATGCTTGAGGCACAACGAAGAGCTGCTGACAAAACGCATGAAAGTGCTGTTTGAATGAATGTTTACCCGCCTGCTTCTGCCTACCACTACTCAGTCAGATACTTAGATACTTGTATGCTCATTCAGGTTATATGCAACGTAGGACACGCTAGATGTCGGCAGGGTAGCCTAGTGGTTAGAGTGTTGGACTAGTAACCGAAAGGTTGCAAGTTCAAATCCCCGAGCTGACAAGGTACTAATCTGTCGTTCTGCCCCTGAACAGGCAGTTAACCCACTGTTCCTAGGCCGTCATTGAAAATAAGAATTTGTTCTTAACTGACTTGCCTAGTAAAATTATATTAAATTAAAGATAATATCTAGTAATATCATCAACCATGTTAACACTAGTTAACTAGTGATTATGATTGTATTTGATAAGATAAGTTTAATGCTAGCTAGCAACTTACCTTGGCTTACTGCATTCGCGTAACAGGCAGTCTCCTTGTGGAGTGCAACGAGAGAGAGGCAGGTCGTTATAGCGTTGGACTAGTTAACTGTAAGGCTGCAAGATTGGATCTTCCGAGCTGACACGGTGAAAATCTGTCGTTCTGCCCCTGAAATAGGCAGTTAACCCACCGTTCCTAGGCCGTCATTGAAAATAAGGATGTGTTCTTCACTGACTTGCCTAGTTAACTTAAGATTAAATAAAGGTGTACATTTTTTTTCTCCAAAAATCGGTGTCTAAAAATACCGATTTCCAATTGTTATCAACTTGAAATGGGCCCTAATTAATCGGCCATTCCGATTAATCGGTCAACTTCTAATCTAGTGTGACCCCCACTTGCCTTGTGCAGCACGACACCTTCACATAGTTGATCATGCTGTTGATCGTGGAATGTTGTCTCACTCCTGTTCAATAGCTGTGTGAAGTTGCTGGATTTTGGCAGGAACTGAAACACGCAGTCGTACACGTCGATCCAGAGGATCCCAAACATACTCAATGGGTGACATGTCTGACGAGTATGCAGGCCATGGCAGAACTGGGACATTTTCAACTTTCAGGAATTGTGTATAGATCCTTGCAACATGGGGCTGTGCATTATCATGCTGAAACATATCTGTTGGACCCCAGGAAGATTAGCTGAGGTTATGGCGTTAGCTAATGTGGATCCTAATAAAAATTAACAAACATGCGGTGGATGAAGGGCACGGCAATGGCCCTCAGGATCTCGTCACGTTATCTCTGCATTCAAATTGTCATCAATAAAATGCATTTGTGTTCATTGTCTGTAGCTTATACCTGCCCATACCATAACCCCACCGCAAACATGGGGCACTGTGTTCACAACAATGACCTCAGCAAACCGCTCTCCCACATGACGCCATACACACTATCTACCCGGTACAATTGAAACTGTGATTCAACCGTGAAGAGCGCACTTCTCCAGTGTGCCAGTGGCCATGGAAGGTGAGCATTTGCCCACTGATGTCTGGTATGACGCCGATCTGGGTCAAGACCCTAGTGAGGACGACGAGCACATAGATGAGCTTCCCTTAGACCGTTTCTTACAGTTTGTGCAAAAATTCTTTGGTTGTGCAAACCCAGTTTCATCAGGTTTCCGGGTGGCTCGTCTTAGACCATCCCGCAGGGGAAGAAGCCGGACGTGGAGTTCATGGGGTGGCGTGTTTGTACGTGGTCTGCAGTTGTGAGGCTGGTTGGAATTACTCCCAAATTCTCTAAAATGACAGAGGCGGCTTATGGTAAAGAAATTAACATTACATTATCTGGCAACAGCTCTGGTGGACTTTCCTGCAGTCAGCATGCCAATTGTGTACTCCCTCAACTTGAGACATCTGTGGCATTGTGTTGTGACAACTGCACCTTTTTTTGTTGGCTATTGTCCCCAGCACAAGGGTCACCTGTGTAATGATCATGCTGTTCAATCAGCTTCTTGATATGCCACACATGCCAAGTGGATTGATTATCTTGGCAAAGGAGAAATGCTCACTAACAGGCATGTAAACAAATTTGTGCACAATTTGAGAGAAATACACTTTGTGCATATGGAATATTTCTAGGATCTTATTTCAGCTCATGAAACATGGGACCAACACATGTTGCATGTATATTTTTCTCAGTATTTTATGACGTTTTGGACTTCGGTAAGAGTTTTTTCGGTTGTTCAGACAATGTTTTGAGGCAAGTCTGTCGGTCGCCGACGTCTACGACCCTTCGTAGATTGGTCAACCGTAATGATTATTTGTCATTCATTGAGAACTCGTTTTCATGAAAAAATGTCATTGTGAAATACTGCACCAAACATGTTAGTTAGTTGTAACGTTGAGCGGCTAAGATCTCCTTGGTAAAAACATCAATGTAATTACATTTCTTGCGTTTTGGATTAATTGTGACTTTTGAAGTGTATACTGGCTACAGTGTCTCAAATGGACAAACGGTAGTCTTTTTTTAAGGGAGTATGTGAGTGCACTCATTCGGTTCGCCTAGCAGAGTTCGGCTAAGGGCCAAGGAGAGAGACATTCCAGTGCAGCAGTAGGTAGGCCTATAAAATATGATGAACAGACTAACTCCTGCTATTAAGGAGGAGAACGCTACCTGCCCCAATGTATAGTGCCAACTATGAAGTTGAGCACGTGAAATATATTCAGATGTGCACCGCACACAGCCTAGTTGCAGCAGAATATCATCTGCAGGCAGCAAGAGCGCACAGCTCTCAACTGGTTTTGGCATGGAGCAGTTCACAGAAGAATGACTTCGGTAGTCGGTAGGATAGAAAAGACATTTCAATTTGATCTACCAGTAAATGCTAAGGCAATGGGTATGCAAACCAGGTACTGAAAGTTTAGACCGAAGTGTTGATTTAGTAGGTTATTTGTGATGTGCAGTGTTTGCATCAGGGTCGTGGACATGGATGGGTCTGGGTAGATGGAAGCCCACCCATTAAGGAGCCAGGCCCTGACAGTCATGTTGTGTAAGTATTATTGTGGAGTTGTCCGTCAAATTTGACTGGTACATTGTTTGCTGCCTCTATTCAGGATGCACTGTTTCAATGACTATTCTGGACAAATGTAACTAAGGCTGGGAATGTCAATACAATCAAACTAGCAAGGGAAATGATCACAAGTCAGACATAACGTGACTACTAGGCTAGCATATCTATTTATGAAGTAAGCTCAAAACACAGAGCCTAATGTTAGCTCGCTGCTAGGAGGATGTCATGCCATTGGGGTGGGTGAGTGACTGAATTATTTTTTTCCCTCATTGTTATTCGGTGGTCATACACAGCTAGAGATGCAGGTATCATTTGGTTAGCTAGCAAGAACTTGAACTACTTATCCAGTTAGTATATAGCTTGCGTTTGCAAATTCACTCTGGCGATCTACTCCAATTTCAAAACTCTTCTGACTGTGCCAGATCACAGAACTTATGAATTTCTAAACAAGCAACACCTGCTGAATTTGACCGGTGTCAGTAAACATATTCCAAAAAAGTAGTTAGTCAAGAATGCTCTAGATCGGTGTTTCCTAACCCTGGTCCTCCAGTACACCCAACAGTGCACATTTTCATTGTAGCCCTGGACATACACACCTCGCTCAACTCATTAAGGGCTTGATGATTAGTTGACAAGTTGAATCAAGTGTGCTTGCCCGGAGTTACAATAAAAATGTGAACTGTTGGGGGTACTCGAGGACCAAGGTTTGGAAACATTGCTCTAGATAAAATGTAAACAGCCTAACCAACTCTGCTAAGGTGAATAAAATGGTCAGTCAGTGGTGTAAAAATACTTTAAAGTACTACTTAAGTAGCTTTTGGGGATGTCTTTACTATTTATATTTTTGGCTACTCTTACGTCACTACATTCATAAAGAAAATAATGTTCTTTCTACTGCATACATTTTCCCTGACACCCAAAAGTACTCATTACATTTTGACAGGAAAATGGTCCAATTCACACTTGTCAAGAGAACATCCCTAGTCATCCTACTGCCTCTGCTCTGGCGGACTCACTAAACACACATGCTTCATTTGTAAATGTCTGAGTGTGCCCCTGGCGATCCGTAAAAAAATAATTGTGCCATCTGTTTTTTTCTTATATGGAGGTTTAAATGATTTATACTTTTGATACTTAAATTATTTTGTTTTAAAATATACTTTTCTCAAGTATTTTACTTGAGTCATTTTCTATTAAAGTATCTTTTACTTTTACTCAAGTATGACAGTTGTACTTTTTTCACCACTGGTCAGAGTGAGGTGTTCTCATTTGTCTGGATGTAGCTAGCCAGCCAACTTAGCTTTGGGTGCTTGGTTTCAACAAGCATGCATTTGTATTTATTGGGGATCCCCAAGGCAGCAGCTACTCTTCCTGAGGTTCAAACACATTAAGGGACTTACATGCGTTTCAAAGAGTCAGAATATGAATGTCATCTGTTAAAGTTAATGACTTCATGAACCTTGTGTATATGGGCTATTTTTAGGCCTTTCCTGGGTTGCATGATTGTTTTTAATGCTTTACTGGGAAGTAGCTTATCAGAAGTAGACTTGCTCATGTTATTTATATTGGAGCTGATGGTAAGCTGCACACAGTGGACTTCCTACTAGGGCACACTGCCTCAGTGCTGACAGTGTAACTCTGGTTCATAGGCACATGATTACTGCATACAAAAACTGTAGGATCAATAGCGGTGTTCGGGGGATATAAAGGTAATTACATTATCTTCCAACGACCCTGGGATACTGTACATTTGATGCAACATTATGACAACTCATTGTCACGATGGTAGGGATAAACTGAGCTAGTCTTGGGTCTTTTTATGTCATTTTCTCAACGCAGCCTTAAAATGCGTGGACAGAGTCTGGAAGCCAAGATTTTTTTTGGGGGGGGGGGGGGGGTCGAGAACAGGAACATCCCCGAAGTCATCTCGGAGCATCCCACTAGCTCATGTCTCCAAGGAAGGGGGAGACCGGGAAGGTATCCCTACAGAGTGCCGGCCAGTCGGCTGTGGACAGCCGACACGGTGGCGACACTTCCACCAGAAAGGCATCTGGCCACTGGGGTAAAAAAAAGTAGGCGGGTGTTGATTTTCCCCAGTAGCTAGTGTAGGTTTGCTAAGAGTAGCCACTTCACCCCTTTTGGCCTCTGCAAGCTACATTGAAAGTCCAGGTGGTCCACATTGTCCCGGAATAAAGCAAAGTAAACACAGCTCCTGCAGCGTTAAACATTCAATAGGGGCTTCTGTTTGAGACTGCCGAGCTAGCTGGGTTTCCGTGTCTCTACACATGGAATCTGGCAAGATCCCGGGATGGTAGCTTTCACAGCAACTAGCTGGGTTTCCGTGTCTCTACACATGGAATCTGGCAACATCCCGGGATGGTAGCTTTCACAGCAACTGAGTCCAAGAGTTAGAGATTCTGCTAATGCTTTCCTTTGTTCATGCTTCCCACTTTGTCAGAGCTCTGCGTGTCATGTCTTGTCTGTGGCATTGCCAGGCTAGCTACAGAAGGACAAGGTGACAATTCCCCATTTATCAGTCAAATTGACAGGCAACTAGCTGAAAATGTTTGAGGGTGTATCTAGTTTTCTGTCGTTTAGATTTTAGCTCATCTTGCTCTGGCTAGCATTAGTTGTTGATCTTGTTGATGTACATAACTGATGGCTAGAGAGCCTACCATTTTTCATAGTGGTTTGATCAACAGGACTGTAAAGTTTCCAAATGTAAGAGGACTCCCATGGTGTTTACTTATTTGCAGAAATCCATTCTGGTGGCTTTTGGCGACGGTGTTGTAATGATCTAAAGTCAGTGTTGCAACTGCCTGTAAACACACGGTCCAGTTCAAAGTGAATGATGGCAGGACCCTGTGGCAAATGGCTTGTTTGTATATAGGTTCTACTGTAGCTCTGATTGGCTATAGCACACCTGTCTGTGTAGACTCTGGTCCTGGACAAGACAATGTTTTTATTCGGTTTTATTTACTCCAGTGTCTTAATTGTCCAAACGCACAGCTGCTTCCTCACTATATTACTTAAATTTCACAAGTGCCTTAATATACGTAATTCCCGAATTTATGAATATGTGAAAATTACGAATATGAATATGTGAAAATTAAATCTAAGTGGTTTTTGTCAATGTTTAAATAAGTGATTCTTCCTGGTAATGTATATGAACAGATTTGAATAAGATTTCATGTTGCTAAAAGGTTTGGTCCAACAGAATGGGTCATATGGACACCAATACACATTGAGACATTATTTTGATGTAATAGAGCAGTTATCTTTTCTAACAATACCCTTTTTTTTTTAAAGGTCTCAACTACTCAAATTGCATGCAAATAAGATTCTACTTAAACAGGATTATTAATGAACATTCATTCTGAAAAATGTATGCGCAGTTTGTCAAGCGCGGTATAAATGTGGAATAAGCATACGTTTTATATAAGGAATCGGAAACTCTAAAGTAGGCCACTTGATTTCAACATCTGAACAAAGTGGACAGGCTAGCATGTTGTTCAAACCATTGGAGGTGAACAGAAGTGTGTTCATAACTGTTCTGCGTTAGCAAGCAAATAGATCCAAGTTGACTACACTTGAAACGTAAAGAATAGCTGCTACTCACGAGCATGCCAGTTTGCCCTTGAGAGATTGTTTGAGACCTGCGTTAATTTTCTCTAGTTAGTGCTACAAGAAGGGTCATTATTAGTGAATGTGCATTATGTATGGGTCTGGTTACATTAGTGCATTTTTTTTCTGACATTTTCTTAGACTTGAAAGCCAGATCCTTGATTATTGCAAGAGAAGCAGGTTAAACTATTTTTTTTATAAAATTGTACAATTATTAGTGGGGCTTAATTAGCCTAATTTCATGTGACCTGAATTCATGAGATTATTGCTGGTTGTTTGAAATGCAGTGTATTTGACCTTTTTTAATTGTACAACAAAGCTTATTTAGATAAAAAAAAAAAATGTGATCACTATATATTGTGAATTGCCCATAAGTTAAGGCTGGGCAATATGACCTAAAAATCTGTGAAAATAGTGTAATTTAGCGCAAGTATTCGACTACTTGAATATTTCCAAAGTTCTGATGTCCAATGTTATCTCCTCTCATAATATTCTGTCATCTGTTTTCCAATGTAGCTCAGGGGGCCTGGGGCAGAACTCGGGCAAAACTTCAGACAAGGCCTTTGAGGACTGGTTGAGTGACGATGTGAACTCTTATCAGAGGTGAGACCATTGTATCAATGACACTCCTCTCTGAGGCAGCTGCACAGCTTTTCACTTATAGTACACATAAAGCACATTGTCAAAATTCGAAAGATGCCACAGAACAGTTTTGTTTAAAGATCACTTTAATCTGCTTTTCTCTTATGTAATGTATTCTTAACCCTAATTATAAAACTTTAAGGACTTAATCTGTGAATGCTCACCCAAAATGTAGCACAGGGTCTTAAAACAAAAGATGCCAAAGAATAAAACATTTTTAACATTTTGCTAAAAGCTCAATTTCATCCATATTGTTTTCTTTCCTGCTGGGGCCACCCATATATGTATGCATGATTGTAAGTTGCTTTCCATAAAACCATTGGCTAAATGGCATATTATGTTTTTGGTCACCCTATGAGGACTTGTCATTTATGCAAATTTACAATTTCCTCTGTAGTGGTGGCAGTTATAGTGGGAATCAGGAAAACCGCTATGTTGGCTTTGGGAATACGCCGACTCCAGAGAAGGAGGATGATGTCCTGAACAACGCGCTCTCTTCCATTTATTCGGTACGGCAGTAATACGGCACAGCATTTAGGAATCTGCATAGCTCTGCAGTAGACGGGTATCTCTGTGTGTACAGTTGAAGTCAAAGTTTACATACATTTAGTTTGGAGTCATTAACTTGTTTTTCAAAAAATTTCTTGTTAACTAACTAGTTTTGGCACGTCGGTTAGGACGTCCACTTTGTGCATAACACAAGTCATTTTTCCAACAATTGTTTACAGACAGATACTTCACTCATAAATCATTGTATCACAATTCCAGTGGGTCAGAAGTTTGCATACACCAAGTTGACTGTGCCTTTAAACAGCTTGGAAAATTCCTGAAAATGATGTCATGGCCTCTGGCTTCTGATATGTAAATTAGCCTAATTTGAGTCAATTGGAGGTGTACCTGTTGATGTATTTCAAGGCCTACCTTCAAACTCAGTGCCTCCTTGCTTGACATCATGGGAAAATCAAAAGAAATTAGCCAAGACCTCAGAAATAATGCAGACCTCCACAAGTCTGGTTCATCCTTGGGAGCAATTTCCAAATGCCTGAAGGCACCACGTTAATCTGTACAAACAATAGTACGCAAGTATAAACACCACAGGACCACGCAGCCGTCATACCGCTCAGGAAGGAGACGCTTTCTGTCTCCTAGAGATGAGCATACTTTGGTGCGAAAAGTGCAAATCAATCCCAGAGCAACAGCAAAGGACCTTGTGAAGATGCTGTAGAAAACGGGTATAAAAGTATCTATATCCACAGTAAAACGAGTCCTACATCAACATAACCTGAATGTTCGCTCAGCAAGGAAGAAGCCACGGCTCCATAATTGCCATAAAAAAGCCTATTTGCAGCTGCACATGGGGTCAAAGATGGTACTTTTTGGAGAAATGTCCTCTGGTCTGATGAAACAAAAACAGAACTGTTTGGCTATAATGACCATCTTTATGTTTGGAGGAAAAAGGGGGATGCTTGCATGATGAACACCATCTTAACCATGAAGCACGGGTAATGCATCATGTTGTGGGGGTGCTTTACTGCAGGAGTGACTGGTGCACTTCACTAAATAGATGACATCATGAGGTAGGAAAATATTGTGGATATATTAAATCAACTTCTCAAGACATCTGTCAGGAAGTTAAAGCTTGGTTGCAAATGGGTCTTCCAAATGGACAATGACCCCAAGCATACTTCCAAAGTTGTGTCAAAATGGCTTAAGGATGACAGTCAAGGTATTGGAGTGGCCATCACAAAGCCCTGACCTCAATCCTATAGAACATTTGTGGGCAGAACTGAAAAAGCGTGTGTGCGCATAAGAGGCCTACAAACCTAACTCAGTTACACCAGCTCTGTCAGGAGACATGGGCCCAAATTCACCCATCTTATTGTGGGAAGCTCGTGGAAGGCTACCCGACACGTTTGACCCAAGTTAAATAATTTAAAGGCAATTTAAATACCAATGTAAACTTCTGACCCACTGAGAATGTGATGAAAGAAATAAAAGCTGAAATAAATAAATCTCTATTCTGACATTTTGGATTCTTAAAATAAAGTGGTGATCCTAACTGACCTAAGACCGGGAATTTTTACTAGGATTAAATGTCAGGAATTGTGAAACTGAGTTTAAATGTATTTGGCTAAGGTGTATGTAAACTTCCGACTTCAACTGTATGTGTATGTGTGTGGCGCTTTTAAGACAACTGGGAACTCTGGCCCCCCAAATGTCAAATCATGGTGTGTCTGATCTTCAGTTCAGAAAGTCAGAGCTTTAGGTAAGATGCCCTGAGTTTCCGAGTTGGATGAGTGTTCCAAAAGTTTTTTTTATCCAGTTGGAGCTCCCCCCAGTTGTCTTGAACGCACTGAAGTCTTAGATTTCAGAGTTCCCAGGTTTGAAGCTGTAATAGTACCATTTGGGAGGTATGATGACTCGTATGACATGTTTTGTTGTATAGGGCTGGAGCAATTTCACCATCGGAGCTAGCAAAATTGCTGCAGTTGCCAAGGATAATGTAAGTATCTTTAAGGAAAGTTATCCTGTCACAGAACTTCATTTTATTGTTTATTAATTGCGTTATCTTTTGACTGAAACAGACCGCAAAACTTGCAACTTCAGCAACCCTAAAGGTATGAATTTCTTTTGTTAAACTGTTATTAGTAACTAATGAGTTTTGTCTTTAGTTACTACCAGGGTTTTTTCTGCATAGTGTTTGTTTTTGGGCCCCGTATTTGATTTTTTTTCCTCAATTTTTATTTAGCCTCATTGGAAAATTGCAGGAAATAATCTTTAAACCAGCAAAACGTTCTCCCTGGCCACAAAGACCTAAAGTTTTCAGTTGGCAACTCTGCCCATTTCCCCTGCCACGCCTACCACCTAAGCCATTTTTATCCCGAAAAAAAAAACCTGACTGCGAAGATAACGTTATGAATAATGTTTTTACTGGCATAATTTTGTACATGAGCTCTAAAAACTTGTGTATTTAGATGAGACTATTTACATGGAAGTGTAGATACAAACTTTTTTTCACCCCAATTTTTTGGTATCCAATTATCCTGTTGCCGAGAGCCGTGCATCCTCCGAAACAACCCAGCCAAGCTTTATTGCTTCTTGACACAATGCCCACTTAAACCGGAAGCCAGCCGCACCAATGTGTCGGAGGAAACACCGCGTTCACTGCGCCCGGCCTGCCACAGGAGTCGCTAGTGTGCGATTGGACAAGAAGATCGTTGCCAGCCAAACCCTCTAACCCGGATGTCACTGGGCCAATTGTGCACCGCCCCTTGGATCTCCCGGTTGTGGTCGGCTGCCACAGAGCCTGGACTAAAACCAGGATCTCTAGTGGCACAGCTAGCACTGCGATGCATTCCATGAGACCACTACTCCACTCGGGAGCTCAAACTATTTTAACCTTACAAGTCTAAGATGCCATTTAACAATGTTGATAAAGACGTGATTGTATGAATCCCCTTTTGTTGGATAAGGAAACCATTCATATGCTCCTTCTCTCTCATGGCTCAAGTAATAACTAACATGATGCTCTGCTAAAGAGACAGTTCTAGCCCCCCTCTAAGGAAATACCAAGCTATGATAATTGATTTTAGTGATAAGACATTTTCATTTATCATAATTCAACCAAAGCGATATATTGGTTGAGGCTGTCTCCTAATTCCATGTGATGTACCCACTGAAAAATATATTCTAGAACTTAATTGTTTCTATGGATGCCCTTAATGCATGTTATTCCCTCTGCAGCAGAAACTGCATTGTAAATGTTTAGCCTTCAGAGCTCATGGAACACCGATTTTTTTTACCCCCCCACACGTTTCTCTTGTATTTTTGCTCATAAATTAACTGGACAGAAATAACTGACCTTAATCTGTGAATTTACCATGTTGGAACTGTTGACGCTTTTTTTAACCTCGCTTTCTCGGAACATAGTTAAGGGGCTATAAGCCGCCCCCAGAGCCGGTAAAACCAATAACAAATGCATGCTCTTTGTCCGTATGATACCTGCATATCTCATTTACTTACTGTTTTTATGAATGTATTCATTCCCAACCACCCAGAGCTTGTTGGCTGGTCATCAGTGTCCTGTCTGGTATTCTATGTAAACATTTCTAAACCCACTCCTGTGAAATGGTGGATGCATACAGGTAGCCCAACCTGTACTGTTACTGTAAGCTTTTGCTTGGCTGCAGACTAACATTGTCTGGTCCCCTTTTAAAATGTTTATTTTTAATTTTTAAAGATGATGGATAATCTTACTGTCAAAGGTTGTAGTGTTAAATGTATTTATATGAAGTTCTTGGTCACTAACTTTGGTGGATCATAAAACCAAATGGTTTAGAACCTGTTTTAGGAGTGTCAACATTCCTGTCATTTACAAAGAAAGACATGATATCGTTATAAACAAAAAGCATTTTATTTGTCACGTGCCGAATACAAGGGGTGTAGACTACCGTAAAATGCTTCCATAAGCAGAATAAAGTACACAAGAACTAAGCTATACACAAGGAGTACCAGATTAATGTGCAGGGGTACGAGGTGCAGTGGGGCAAAAAAGTATTTAGTCAGCCACCAATTGTGCAAGTTCTCCCACTTAAAAAGACGAGGCCTGTAATTTTCATCATAGGTACACTTCAACTATGACAGACAAAATGAGAAGAAAACAACAAATCCAGGAAATCACATTATGATTTTTAATGAATTTATTTGCAGATTATGGTGGAAAAATAACTTTTGTTATTGACCAAATACTTATCTCAATACTTTGTTATATACCCATTGTTGGCAATGACAGAGGTCAAACTTTTTCTGTAAGTATTCACAAGGTTTTCACACTGCTGCTGGTATTTTGGCCCATTCCTCCATGCAGATCTCCTCTAGAGCAGTGATGTTTTGGGGCTGTTGCTGGGCAACACGGACTTTCAACTCCCTCCAAAGATTTTCTATGGGGGTTGATCTGGAGACTGGCTAGGCCACTCCAGGACATTGAAATGCTTCTTACGAAGCCACTCCTTCGTTGCCCGGACGGTGTGTTTGGGATCATTGTCATGCTGAAAGACCCAGCCACGTTTCATCTTCAATGCCCTTGCTGATGGAAGGAGGTTTTCACTCAATCTCACGATACATGGCCCCATTCTTTCCTTTACACGGCTCAGTCGTCCTGGTCCCTTTGCAGAAAAACAGCCCCAAAGCATGATGTTTCCACCCCATGCTTCACAGTAGGTATGGGGTTCTTTGGATGCACCTCAGCATTTTGTCCTCAACACAACAAGCTGAGTTTTTACCAAAAAGTTATATTTTGGTTTCATCTGACCATATGACATTCTCCCAATCTTCTTCTGGATCATCCAAATGCTCTCTAGCAAACTTCAGACGGGCCTGGACATGTACTGGCTTAAGCAGGGGGACACGTCTGGCACTGCAGGATTTGAGTCCCTGGCGGCGTAGTGTGTTACTGATGGTAGGCTTTGTTACTTTGGTCCCAGCTCTCTGCAGGTCATTCACTAGGTCCCCCCCGTGTGGTTCTGGGATTTTGCGTGGAGCCCCAGATCGAGGGAGATTATCAGTGGTCTTGTATGTCTTCCATTCCCTAATAATTGCTCCCACAGTTGATTTCTTCAAACCAAGCTGCTTACCTATTGCAGATTCAGCCTTCCCAGCCTGGTGCAGGTCTACAATTTTGTTTCTGGTGTCCTTTGACAGCTCTTTG
Organism: Oncorhynchus masou masou; assembly: GCF_036934945.1. Classification (NCBI taxonomy): domain Eukaryota; kingdom Metazoa; phylum Chordata; class Actinopteri; order Salmoniformes; family Salmonidae; genus Oncorhynchus; species Oncorhynchus masou. The sequence continues at coordinate 27,600,506 of NC_088217.1, read as the reverse complement.
GTCATAGTGGAGTTTGGAGTGTGACTGTTTGATGTTGTGTACAGGTGTCTTTTATACTGATAACAAGTTCAAACAGGTGCCATTAATACAGGTAACGAGTGGAAGACAGAGGAGCCTCTTAAAGAAGTAACAGGTCTGTGAGAGCCAGAAATCTTGCTTGTTTGTAGGTGACCAAATACTTATTTTCCACCGTAATTTGCCATTAAATTCATTACAAATCCTGCAATGTGATTTTCTGGATTTTTTTCCCCCCTCATTTTGTCTGTCATAGTTGAAGTGTACCTATGATGAAAATTACAGGCCTCATCTTTTTAAGTGGAAGAACTTGCACAATTGGTGGCTGACGAAATACGTTTTTGCCCCACTGTAGATATGTACATGAAGGCAGGGTAAAGTGACCATTACTTTCGTACTCACCAACCATAGGGTTATCCATCCATGCATGACAGTTCCATTGCTCAGTACCCTTTGATGGTCAGCTGTCCGTCTGCTGTGCTGACTGCTCGTTTAACATCCTAGTCAATGGCATGACAGTTCCCCCGCCTGCCTCAGCTGCCTACTACTCAAACTCAGTGTCTTGTGTTGGCGTGAATGTCGATTGTTTGATTCACACATTTTCTCCCTCACTCCCAACTAGGCCACAGAGTTAGGACAGACATTAAATGAAAATGTTATCAAACCTACCCACGAAAAGGTAACATTGTGTTTGAAGTTAATGTTGATGTGGTGGTGGGTCCCAATAGGCTAATATGCTTAATTGAACCAGCTTTAAATTTGAATGTGCTTTGTGTCCTTCGGAATGTCTGCTGTGGTGACTGACTAGATAGGGTGCATGTGTAATAGCTAATTGCTTGATGTGGAAACATTCCACATAGCTGCTTAAAATGGGTGTTGACTGAGACTGAAATCACCTGCTCTCTGCTTATAAGTAGGCTAATCACCACATTTATTAATGTTCTCTCAGTAAAATATTGAAGCCTAACCACTGCTCACAGTATAATATGTACTGCTCTCAATAATAAGTATTGCCTGAGCTAGCTTAAGTGGGTGACGTCTTTATTTACACGCCCACCTCTTGATGCTGTGAGTTGTCTCCATTTCAATTAACGGTGATTTGGCTTGTCCAGGTAAAAGATGGCAAGTTGCTAGATGAAATGTCCGTCAGCATTGCTGGGCTGGCATCCAAGGTAGGAGAAGGCAGACCTCTACCACACTGCAAACCGCCAACCAGTCTCCTGAGCAAGGGTCATGGGAAGCTAGGGAAAATTTCTAATGAATGCCAAGTTTAGAATGACTAAATATTCAGGTGCTGTCACCCCCATTACGTATCCTGAAAAGGAGACTGGTTTGGGTGTGTTGATGTATATTTTGAAGATAATTCAATTTGATCTCCCATTTCTCTTGCTGCCATTGTTATTCTGGTGGTGAGTATGTAGATTTGAACTGTACCCGTATTATATATTAAGTAAAGGACAATGTGGTGAATACAGAGGTCAATGATTTGATTTCATTAGTTAACTTTTTATTAAAGTAATTTCATATCTAGTGATGTTTTTGGGAGTTTGACATGTGCCCTCTTCTCAGGTCCAGGGCGCTGGTGCAAAAGGCTGGAAAGACATGAGCGACTTCTTTGCTGGAAAGCCAGAGGACGGGTAACGTCAAATATTAAAATGGACTTTGGCTTGGAGATGTGACATACCATATGTTCTTAGTTAGGTGGGTGGCTTTTTGATTAACCCTCTCCCACAGGTCAGAAGGAGAGAGCTACCAGAACATGGATGCCACTGAGGGTTACCAGGGCAACTCCTCAGGCCCAGAACCAGGCCAGGCCCCTGCGCAGGACTTCTGGGAGACCTTTGGGAGCACCAGCTCCTCCAAGCCCAAGAAGTCTCCAAGCAGCGACAGTTGGACCAATGTCGACAACTCTGCCACAGAGAAGAAGAGCTCTGACAGCTGGGACAACTGGGGCTCGGAGGTAGCAACCAACAACAAACACAGCACTGGAGACAGCTGGGAGGCCTGGGACAACAACTGGGACAACAGTGGCAGAGAGACCAAAGGCAAGAAGAGCCCCGCTGCTGCCCCTGACAAACCTGCTGAGGAAACCTGGGACAATGCAGACTGGTAGAGGCTTCTCACTCCCTCTCCTCACCTGCACTATTTCTCCCTTTTTCTCTATCCCTCCTTGCCTTTTTCCCTTCACCGCCGCCTTTCCTTCCTTTTTCTGGCACTTTTACAGTTGCACAGTCCTGTCTCTAACCTGGGCTGCGCTCAATGCCAGTTTTGTGGTGTTATTCCTCAATAAGAATCAATTGAAAGTAAATTGAGCTCCATGCTTATGGAGTATACCTGAATATTCACAAACTTTAAAGCAGTCTAGTGTTTTATTTTTGGATGTGTGTAAATAAAGTGACCTTTAATTGCAGGAGTTCAAAAATCAAAGTGAGAGCAGGGGAATAATCATATGTAATATTTAAAGTTGTTTCCATATTAGAAGGCAAGGTGCAATCTTGGTTTTATGACTCTATAGCAGGGCTATTCAACTATATTCTTACAAGGGCCAGATGTAAAGAAATAAAGGTTAATTGCAGGGGGGCTGGATATTTTCCACGCGATTATTCTAAGGAGACACCAATAAAGACACTTGTCCAATTTAAATGTGGCCAAAAGTAATTAGAAAAGAAGTGGAGGGTGCCCAACCAAAGTGAGTCGAGGTGCAACCACTTTTTCTTTATATAATTGATAAAGAAAAGTACAATGCTTGCTCACTTTATTTAAACCACTTAAAAACATCTTAAAAGTAATTAGGCCATTAGAAAATCATCAAACTAAGCATTTCAATAAAAACCATTAAAAAATTAAGTTAATGCCAAGTATTCTTTGAATTAATTTCCCTCAGTCATTAGGTGCATGTTTTTGTCAATCTTTTCTAACGAGTCCCTGTGAGCGTCAGCGAGGGGAAACAGAAGTCATGTACGAGTTCGTAGCTTTTAGGAATGGGGTCATAATATTTTGTAGCTTAAACCGTTCAAACACTAGAGACATTCATATGAACAAAAAATTATCAACATGCCACCTAGGTGCTAAAAATGCCCAGAGCTACACTTTAGACAACCACAATGCTGCTTGTCATTTTGGCAGGGATTTTTTTGCAGATATTTTATAAATGTTCAGAATTGATCAAAGGGCCAGTAATTTAATAAATGGGCCGGATCTGGCCACCGGGCCACCAGTTTGAATAGCCCTGCTCTATATTCAGGCGTTCAAGTCATTCTAACTAAAGATGGCAGTCACCTACTGAACCAGTGTGTCTAGAGTGAGAGGAGCTCACTGGTTGGCCCATGAGAAATAGGGATTTCCGCTTTGTCACATGATGCATAATGAAGTTGACAAGGAACTTGACTCTAGTGTGTTTGTCATGTAAAGCCAGCATCCCTGGATTGCACCCCAACAGTGCTGTCGGTGTTGACTAAAACTTAAGACAAAACGTTGTCAATTTATGACGGCAACTAACCTGGGTAGGATGTAGTTGCTGGTAAATGTAGTTGCTGGATTCATATGATGCAAGTGCATTATTTGAACAATTTTTATCTTATACATTCTCAGCCCTCTTTTCATTGAAACCCTAAGAGAAGACTGAGTCAGTACTACTTGGTTATTTTGATGATGAACAGGTGATGAAGTACATTTTGGTATATAGGCCATTGTAAATAAAAATGTGTTTAACTGACTTGCCTAGTTAAGTAAAGGTTAAATAAAGAAAAATATATACAACCCTGTCTAAAGAGGTTGATAGTTTAAAAGTACTATTCCACCACCCAATCAGTGGTTGTTGACTAATACAATCTCATCTGCTAACTGTAATATGAATGATCATGTGTTCATTTAATTAACAGTATGTTAATCTGTAACATGATTGTGTGGTGAACTGGGCACATTTGTTTTTGGGGTGACTTATGCTTAATTGCATGTATGTAATACTGCCAAACCTGTGGGACCACCACAGCAACCTTCTGTGACCTCTGAACTTCATTGACCCGTAGTGGGATCTAGTCTGTTGTGTCTGTCCTCTTAACACAGTCAACACTTTCTTAGTGTGCTGAGCTTTTCAGTCTCAGTGGTAAGTGTTGCATCTGAATTTGTTGATCTCTAAGTATGCACGTTTATGAACTCAAATGTTGAATCAAACGACGGTCAAAGAACACATCTCAAGCCATTCATGTAATAATCTTTAAAGGAAAGTTTGATTATAAAATTCAGATTTGTGCAGTGAATTTCTGACACACATTCACTTCTCAAGGAGTGATGTTGAATACTGCTGATTTGAAAGCAAGCTATTTGCTGGACTTCTAAAATGAGCCACATGTTTTACATGGAAGTGCAGAATAAGGTGGTTCCAGAGATTCACTCCAAAATCAGCCATGTAGGCTTGGCTAGGCCTAATCATGGCCTTGTTCGAGTTATGCATGTTTTGAGTGACTTTAAGGTCACTTAACAGATTAATTAAAATTTGCAGTCTCCCATTGTCAGGAGGTGGAACCCTCAATTTCACCCCTGTATGTGTGTGAGAGTAAGGCGTTGCTTAAATAATTATTCTACTCCTGAGAAAGATGACGAGGCTACTATTTCTTAGTTGCACCAGATTGTTGGCATTTCCTTCCCCTGGCAGTTTTTTTTTGTGGAACCACAGTTTATGGGCTGATGCGGCATGGCATGCATTGTCTTGTGTGAAAGAGAAGTGCTTCTGCTAAAAGAGCAACAAAGACCATCTGTTAAGAGTTGCATGTTTTCTGAACAAAAAAATCATAATGACTGGAGATGTAAACTAGGATAACTGTGCAATGTTTGTGTAGTAGTGCATCTTCTGTAATAGTGCTCCATCTCCCCTGCCCTCTATTTTAATGTTACCAGCCTTAAAGAGCTGACCTCAGTTTATTGATAAACCATTGTCAGTTTGGTTTGAAGAGTGTTTTCTCCCTTATTAGCTGGACAGCATGTATGATACAATATTAAAGTAAAACGAGGTGCTGCTGTTTAGTTTGCCTCCATATTTCTTATGCTTTTTTTTTCTTCCTTGTACTGTAAGTTTTATGACGACTTAACATTTTCAGTTAAAACTAATCAGTCTCGTGGAACCAGCCTGAAGGTGAACGTAGTGATCATCTTCTTATACAGTCCCAAAATGTTTTTGTTTTTTTATCAATGAATTCCAGTGCTTTAAATGATGTTTAATGTTATATCCTATTTATAGATCTACAAAATCTCACATATCATGTGGTATATGTGAAATATAGGCCTAAAAGAACTAATCACAAAAGTACTATGTGCTCTTTGTCTTCATGTTTTGATTGTCACATTGGAGATTGCAACCCACAATATTTTGTAGATATCATTGTTCAGTCAAATTGCTATTTTTCGATATTGTAAATTAAATGGTTATTGCATCCTAATGTAACTACGGTTTGAAGAAACAAATAGTTGAGGATTATTTTTTAAAACACAATTGGTATTTCTAAGTGCATTGGGCGTTGGCGAGTTTGCTTTGAGTTCCACTAATTTATCTGTCTATACACGCGTTCTATAATGGTGATTTGATTGAAGATCATTTCCTCCAGTGCCCTTAACCCTAATGTTAACCATAAGATTACGGTAGGCTTGACCCTTATAGTACTGTGCTCTATAAATACTCTATAAATATATAACAGTGCCGGTTGTGGGTGTATTTCTGTGCACCACCTGTTGTCTGTATGCTAAATAAAACGTATTACATGTATGTATTTTTACTTTTTTTTTTCTCATGGTGGATATCTTTTTAGAAGATGGTGTCATGATGTCATTTGAATCACATTACGAGTTATATTAAATGTTTACATGTATTTCGCTGCACATGCACTGATTTAAAAATGTAAGTGTATAAAAGACGGGAGTCTTGTGCAGCGCCGTGGACACAAACCTTGTGTCCCGCCTATGAGGCGTGGTGATGTATCATCTTACCACAGATGCTCCATTGGTGGAAGTATTAAACGGCGGCGATCAGGTCCAAGCCATGGGGTAAGTAAATACCGTTACAACGAACGATTTACTATGAGTAAATTAACAATTAGGATAAATTATCATTTGGTGGTTAAATTGTAACTTTCGCGCGCCTGCAAACCAATAAGCCCATCGGCAATAGCCTGCTGAAAGATGTTTGCGAAGGAACAAATCTCTCGCTGAAGGAATATCGCGTGAAGGCTTTTTTTCAGTGTAATGATTCCCTCTTGAGACGAATACGTTCTGTAAATGTAATACACATGTTCCAAGTAATTCAATTGCTGGGGATTCCAGTTTGTAAATATGAATGTCCTTAAATTCAACGTTTTCAATTGACTACTTGTAACAATTTAATTTAGGCTCGGTGTTTCGCCCCAAAATTGGTAACAAATTACATGGTTTGCGCGATGCGGCTCATTTGCAGCCCACTGCCTTCGTGGCTAGCTAATTACGAATGGTCACTATGTGATATCATGCTTTATAAAATGTGTACTAATATATATTTTACAATTGTCCATGCTTGTCATGGTTTCTAAAAATATAGCGTTGACAGCAGGAATGCCTTTTTAAAGCCAGCTCAATCCAATTAATCAAGTTACAGCCAGTCACTATGCATTCTGGTTGCAGCTCAGTCTGTCTTGAGTAACGGTGGTGGAGAGCAGTCAATAAAATTGTTCAAATGTATCCAGCTGCCTTGTGACATCTATGAGAGACGGAGACTCTGTCCCCGTCATTCTACAGAAGGTTCAGTATCTGTCCTTGCGAGCTGGAGACATTTTGTGACACAGTAGCCTATTAGATCAGGTACCTACCTACCTGTCATAATATAATGTCAAGGTGCCAGGATCATGCATGTGATTGCGTCCTGAAAACAAAGGATGAAAGACTACTGTACTATTGTCACTTGGGCATTGCACTGGTAGGTAGGTGGGCTATGGGGTCTTTAAGATCAGTTATTTGGAGTCTCACATATCTTTCCTAGATTAGGTAGGTTAGTGGTTGCTAGAGTAGCTGAGCTTCGAAGCAGTAGTACTGTCCCTTATTTTCAGCCAGTATGCTGTTGGAAATTCTTATTTTAGCTTGCAGTTTTTCCATTCCAACATCAATATGAAATGCAAGACAATCCCTCCCTGGCTATAAAATAATACATTAAAAAACTCAAACAATATCAGTTGAAAGCGTTCTCTGAGATTGAAAACAATCTATGTAACTGAAGCAGCTTTAGATTAAACCTCTGTATGAAAGCAGGTTGTCAGTATTTGATTTGTTATTAACATCAAGAAAAGACTGAAGGGAACTTCTCAAAGAAGAAATTTACAGGAGTGCTCAACATAAACCTCAGAGGGTGAATATTTGACTGTACTACAGTTCCTCTGTTATTTGCCCATCTGACTTTGCAGGGGAGCTGATGCCATGTTCTGAACTGTGAGACTGCGAGAGCGAGTGAGGTGCCCACTCAACGCTCCAACAGGTGAGGTCCGGTCGCCATATCTCGTTAAGACCCAGGATCAGGGAACAGAAACAATGTACCAATTTAATGGTTTTAAGTGATTAGCAACACAGAGTTGAGATTTGCCTTTTTGCATTAAAAAAAGAGCCATGGCTGAGACTGCTCTTCAAATGTGTGGGGGAAAGTTGTTCTAGGCAGGAACAGCAGTATTTTGTTGTTGTTGTGAATTCATGTTGAACAAGATGGCTGCTGAGCCTGCGACTGCATAGTCTTTGTTATAGGGAGAGGGGAAATCCTGCTCAATTAAGAATGGCTCGCTCAGGCTTACTGGGCATCTGTTTTCAATTCTCTCTGTAATTGCCCGGGCATATAGGTCCTGACTTGTACTGACTGTCTGATTTCTCTCCCCCCCAACCTAGACACACACTGTCTCTTTCAACATCTTAGCCCTTTCCTTCATGGACTCTGGTTTCTTAGTGGCGCTTAGTGGGTTTTCACACAATTGTGGTCGGTAGCACTTGGCCCTCTGTCAACTAATGGAATTCACAGTTGATATTCTGTCAGTGTCCTTAATATGCTGGACTTGTGTTTCATGCCATTATTGTTCACCAGTAGAATATTGACTCGGCTTCTAATTCTTTCCCTCATTTCAAATTCAATTATGATCTAGTGGTCTGACTTTTGCTACACTTGATTCAAGAATTTGAAAGACCCTCATTTAACGATTTTTGTAGCGCTATTCCGTGACCTGACAAAATGAACACCGTTCTTGCAAGTTTGGTATCAAAAATCAGTTCACAAAGTGGAGCTGACAGCAACTGTAGCACTTGTACTGCTCTTCAAACTGTTATTGTGGAGGCTGCAGTCAGTGGCTTTGGGACTGGGAATTGACAACTGTGTCCCAAATGACACCTTATTCCCTATATAGTGGACTACTATTTTTATTTTACCTTTATTTAACTAGGCAAGTCAGTTAAGAACAAATTCTTATTTTCAATGACTGCCTAGGAACAGTGGGTTAACTGCCTGTTCAGGGTCAGAACAACAGTACCATTTCAGCTCGGAGATTTGAACTTGCAACCTTCCGGTTACTAGTCCAACGCTCTAACCACTAGGCTACCCTGCCGCCCCTATTGACCTGAGCCCTATAGGCCCTGGTTAAAAGTAGTGCACTACATAGGGAATAGGGTGTGATTTCAGACTGTGAATGAACTTCTCTCATTTATACCCCCAGACAATGGCAGCATTGTGGCCCAGTTGATATATCATGGCAGGAGTTCCTGTGTAGCAAGGTTAAAGGTAGACTGCGATATTACATAGATGCAGAAAGTAAATAGCATAGTGGGTTGATTTCCGCAGAAACTAAAACCGTTCTAGTGCGAGGCTCAACTTTTCCTCTGTTTTGGTGCAAATGCACATATGCAGGTACTATATGTGACTGTTACAGACAAATCTTGCATCTCGCTCATCTCTATCTGCGCTGCTGCTTGTGGCAACGTCATTTCGCTGAGTCTACCTTTAATTTATCCATTACATGTAGAGCCGGGACGATACCAGTATCACCATACTCGTTAGTATCGTGTCAAGGAAACAAAACACAAGGCGGATTTAACTTCTCTAGGAAAACAACCCTAGTGTTGGAAACTAACATCATGTTGTCATCCAGAGTCACATGTATTATCCAAGCTATAGCACACAATATTTGACATAGGCCTGCAGCTGATTTTTAAAGAACCAAAGAGTTTGGTCTACATGGTGTTTTCATTTTTGCCATTGAAAAAATATTGTGATACTGGTATCATCCTGGCCCTAATTACGTGTGCCATGTGACTATTTTCATGTTGATGTTTGCCTCAAATGCAGTGACGGCATGGAAAGAAAAAGATGTTAGTTGAAATAAAAAAATATTAAATTTGAGGAATTAAACCCTCAAACAATCCCCAACACTGTTGATGTGTTCATATAAAACTGTTTGTGTAATTCTATGCAGCAGTGGAGCATAGACTACTAGCATATGCTTTTTGTGTAGTAGAGTCAGTCTCTGAATGTACACTGTTGATGAGCTATCCTGCCCCGGCCAGTCTTGGACTCAAAGCTGCAGAGAAATACTAAGAATTTTCACAGCCTGTTTAGGAGTGGCTTTGTTGCACAATGCCCCATTATTCACTCAAAGGCATGTCTCATTCCTGATTGTGGTTTGACTTGTTCTCATTTTGCAAAATTCTCCTATCCCCTTGAGTTGCTTAACTTGGAGAGACTCATGTATGGATATTATTGCCAGATATGAGAGCAGAAGTAATACTTTATTCAAAGGCAATATAGAATTGGACCCAGCTTGTTATTAGAGGTGTTACGAATGGGATTCCATTTTCCTCAAAGTTAACAAGTGTTGCACAGACCACTTCAGTTGATCATTAGGCATCTACTGCAGAATAATAATCACAGATTATGATTTCGGAATTGAACTGCATTTGCAGTTCAGGATTTTTTCAGAAGGATCAATCGATAATAAAACTGGTGCTTGAATTTATTAGTTCACAGAACCTGTAATTACCTTGAGATTGTATCTGCTTTGAAAATGTCCCTCTTGAAAACTGTCTAGAAAACAGCAAGAGAACCAAGCCAAACAAACAGGGACACTTTTAACCACGGCCATGACAACCCACCAACAGGCTTCCCAGCCAGTGGGGCCCCCGGAGACAGAGGGAATTCTGGGAGAAGGATTGTTCACTGATGTCTTTGGATGCCTTCCAGTCATTGTGCATTTGGCAAAAGACAGTGTACAGACATTTCCCCAAACAAACCAGTTTTTAGAACCTCCTTCTCTCCTCCCACCGCCCAACACTCAACAAAAAGTGTTGGTTCGGAGAGTGCAGACATCTGTACCGTGCAGTGAAAAGCCCTGCTTGATTATGCGTTGTGTGGTTCCCCAGTAAAATGGAACTGATTTCTACTCCTTTGATGCGCACTCATCTGTCATCGCACTGCCTGACGACAGCCAAGCGCAGAGCAAAGATTCCCTGTGGATTTAGAATAGGGAGGCTAGCAGGGATAAACCTGAGCTCTGTGGTGCTTTTGTATCTGCAGTATATTTTGGGGATGTATCTGCAGTAGATCAGGGTGCTGTTGTATCTGCAGTAGATTGGAGAGCTGTGGTGCTGTTGCATCTGCAGTATATTTCGGGGCTGTTGTATCTGCAGTAGATCAGGGTGCTGTTGCATCTGCAGTAGATTGGAGAGCTGTGGTGCTGTTGCATCTGCAGTATATTTCGGGGCTGTTGTATCTGCAGTAGATCAGGGTGCTGTTGCATCTGCAGTAGATCGGGGAGCTGTGGTAAACCAACCCAGCCCACTTACAGGTGCTAGGACTCCTGAGTGGGAGGACTGAGCCTGCCAGATATGTGGATATGTGAAACCTGCTGTTTATAACTACCCCAGATACCGTGCGTGTATGTTTTTGCCTGCGTGCAAATCTTCTGTACAGAAATGTGCAGAAAGAATCTTGAAAGGTTCTGTAGTCGTCTGAATACAATGTTGATGAATGAAAACATTTGTGTCAGCAACAGAGAATTTGACCGTATAGTGGAGTAAACACAGACCGACAAAACATTGTGTATTTAAACAGCAAGACATTGTTTTTCTTTGTCAAATGGTCATCTCGTTTTAGTGCTAGACTATTTTTGTCAGGGACACAGCTGAAGTTAAGTTCAGGTTACATATGCATAATATCAGCCTGTTTTCCACTTGGTGGTCCAGGGCTTTGATGTTAAACCCCTGGCCACTGATATTTAGAGGATGTCCACATAAAAGCCCTTGTCTCCTCGTTGATGGCCCAGACCACCATACATCAGGCTGTTAAAATGGCTCTTAGTTAAAGGCAAACAAAGTGTGTAGCTACTTCAGGTATTACATCTGGGATTTGATTATACTGATAGATGCTACGACAAGCCACTACAGCCATAAAAGCGGTCCTGGTCCCATCTTTCTACCCTAGCTCACTCTCATTAAAGTTTTGTATTGTCATGTGGGGAAGGACAAACTGGACTGTAATGAAACCAAATTGAATGGATGCTGTTTGGCAATGAAGAGAAGGGTATTCGTCTGACCTTGTGCCACTAGTAAGGAACCATTTTGATACCATGAACTGGTGTTTTAAGCCACATTTGCGCCAACAGAATGAGTGATTTAACTATGAAGTTTAAAAATGGCTGTGAAACGTTAATGCCAATATGTGGTCATGTTGAAATATCTAATAATGTAACATGGTGGCGGAAGTGGGACCACAACTAATAATGTAACATGGTGGCGGAAGTGGGACCACATCTAATAATGTAACATGGTGGCGGAAGTGAGACCACATCTAATGATGTAAACATGAGACCACATCTAATGATGTAACATGGTGGCGGAAGTGGGACCACATCTAATGATGTAACATGGTGGCGGAAGTGAGACCACATCTAATGATGTAACATGGTGGCGGAAGTGGGACCACATCTAATAATGTAACATGGTGGCGGAAGTGGGACCACATCTAATAATGTAACATGGTGGAGGAAGTGGGATCACATCTAATGATGTAACATGGTGGCGGAAGTGGGATCACATCTCATGATGTAACATGGTGGCGGAAGTGGGATCACATCTCATGATGTAACAGTAATAACGTACTGTTTCTTCTTCTCTGTGATGTCTGTCCTCTAGTGGTGTGTGAGAAGACAGCAGCCATGCCACCCCCCTCTGACATCGTCAAGGTGGCCATCGAGTGGCCCGGTGCCAACGCCCAGCTCATGGAGATTGACCAGGTCAGTGTCCAGTCTAAAAACACCACTCAACGACAAGACATACCAACATGAACATCAGCCGTGCACAATAGATCGCCTGCTGGGTATTGACGAACGTTGGCGATTCAACATGTAGAATCCTAGAGAAATTAACAGAAAATGACAGTCTCTGTGGTCAGAGGCCATAGGGTAGCCAGGCACTGTGTAGTGCTGATGTTTCTGTTGGTCTGTTTTGTCTTTAACAGCATCAGTCCTCCACTCTGTCTTCTCAACCAACATTTTTATAGAAGTCTGTTTTCCCTGTGCCAGATACTTTAAATACAAGAGACTCCACATTAAATAATTGAAGGGAAAAGAAAGCTACAGTATGTTTTTTTTCTTCTGCTCAAACAAGCATAAACTACATCACTGAGATTTTGTTGGTGAGTCTAGCTCAAGCACATATCTTATTTCTCTGTATTTTGCTGGCAACACAATACAGTGGAGTTGATTTTGTCCAACACAATTTCAACAGTGCCTACCCACCAACAAATCCATCAACGTTTATTTTCCTCTGATGAAAGCCAAGCAAAGCAAGGAGTGAGAACCATTGTTAAACTTATAAAAGGGTATTTTCTGACCAATCAGCAACTTTCCTGTGATTCCAGTGGCAGTGCAGAGGTTGACAGTTTTTCTTTTTGTCTGTCGTCTGTTTTGCAGAAGAAGCCCCTGTCGTCTATCATACGGGAGGTGTGTGATGGGTAAGCACCAGCTCCACACCCAGCTGTTTCTGCTCTCGCTGGAGCTAATGGCGTAACAATGTTTACTGTGTGTGTGTGTGTGTATGAACACACACCCTGCGCTCACTTGCGTAAGACTAGTGGTAGCTAGATGTACTCAGCGGGAGCCGCATGTATAGCAGGTCCATAATAAGAACACGCAGAGAAATGTTAGTATGAGCCATTACACATGGACTGGATCACACATGTTCTTCATTACAATGCCAGATTTCTTATTATATCATTAAAGTGGAACTGACAGCATTTTAGCAAAATTACATCTTATTTAAAATCTGTTCATATCATTCATATCCCCAGGAAGAATATGACACTTTTGTCACACTTAGATAGCGAGCACTTAGATATGGTCATTTTCATGTCGTAAATTCATAAAATGTTTGGGAATGACATAGTAAGGCATTTGTGAAAATGTTATAGCTACATAGAGTGGGAAAGTGGCGGTGTGTTTGGACAATTAATACACTGTAGTCATAAAACCTAATAAAAACATCTGTCCTGTCCAGAGGACCAGAGTCTACACAGACCGTGTGACATAGTCAATCAGAGCTACAGTAGGCCTATATGCAAATAAACCATTTTCCAGATGGTCTGCCATCATTCACATTGAACTGGATTGTGTGTTTACAGGCAGTAGCAACAGCGCGACTTTAGATCATTAGAAAGCATTCGCCAAAAGCCACAAAATACACCTGAATGGATTTCTGCAAATATGTAAATACCACGGGAGTCCTCTTACATTTGGGAACTTGACAAACCTGTTGATCAAACAACCAAGAAAAGGTAGGCTATCTCTCCCTCAGTTGCCTATGCACATCAGCAACTAATGCTAAACTAAAATCTAACGAGGGAACATTAGATAAACCCTCTCAAACGTTTTCAGCTAGTTGGCCGATAAACGATGGGGAATAGTATCCTGCTCATCTTTCTGCAGTTTGCCTGCCAATGCATGCTTGTTCCAACCCATGTTTTGACAACTGAATGGGAACTTGCCTGTCCGCCCATTTGATCGACAACTAAGAGATACAGTATGCTATCCACAGCTAGCTAGAAAAGCAATTCACATGTCTTGCTAGCTAACCAAATGACATCTGCAGCATTTCTAGCCATAGGCAACGAAAAACAATTCCTTCAGAAAGTATTCATGCCCCTTGAATTATTCCACATGTAGTTGTTACAGCCTGAATCCATCTGCACACAATACCCTATAATGACAAAGTGAAAACATGTTTAAAGAAAATGTTTTCAAAGTTATTGAAAAAGAAATACAGAAATGTCTAAGTATTCACACCCCTGAGTCAATACATGTTAGAATCACCTTTGGCAGTGATTACAGCTTTGAGTCTTTGTGGATAAGTCTCTATAAGCTTTGCATATCTGGATTGTACAATATTTGCACACTTAAAATAATTATTCAAGCTCTGTGAAGTTGGTTGTTGATCATCGCTAGACAGCCATTTTCAAGTCTTGCCATAGAATTTAAAGCTAATTTAAGTCAAAACTGTAACTAGGCTACTCATGAACATGTAATGTTGTCTTGGTAAACAACTCCAGTGTATATTTGGCCATTTGTTTTAGGTTATTGTCTTGCTTGAAGGTGAATTTGTCTCCCAGAGTCTGTTGAAAAGCAGACTGAACCAGGTTTCCCTCTAGGATTTTGCCTGTGCATAGCTTAGCTCTGTTGCATTTCTTTTTATCATATAAACTCCCTAGTCCATGCCGATGACAAGCATACCCATAACATGATGCAGCCACCACCATGCTTGAAAATATGAAGAGTGGTACTCAGTGATGTGTTGTGTTGGATTTGCCCTGAACATAATGCATTGTATTCAGGACATAAATTTCATGTCTTTGCCTATTATTATTATTATTTTCTGGCAGTTTTATTTTAGTGCCTTATTGCAAACATGATGCAAATTTTGGAATATTTTTTATTCTGTACAGGCTTCCTCCTTTTCACTCTGTCATTTAGGTTGGTATTGTGGAATAACTACAATGTTGTTGATCCATCCTCAGTTTTCTCCTATCACAGCCATTCAACTCTGTAATGTTTTAAAGTCACCATTGGCCTCATGGTGAATTCCCTGAGCGGTCTCCTTCCTCTCTGGCAACTGAGTTAGGAAGGATGTTTGTAGTGACTATATATTGATACACCATCCAAAGTGTAATTAATAACTTCACCATGCTCAAAGGGATAGTCAATGTCTGCTGTTTAAAAAACCTATCTACCAATAGGTGCCCTTCTTTGCGAGGCATTGGAAAACCTCCCTGGTCTTTGGTTGAATCGGTTTGAAATTCACTGCTCGACTGAGGGACCTTACAATTATCTGTATGTGTGGGGTACAGAGATGAGGCAGTCATTCAGAAATCTTGTTAAACACTATTGCACACAGTGAGTCCGTGGCACTTATTGTGACTTTTTAAACAAATGTATACTCCTGGACTTATTTAGGCTTGCCACAACAAAGGGGCTGAATACTTTTCATTTTTAATTAATTTGTAAAATTGTCTAAAAACATAATTCCACTTTGGCTTTATGGGGTATTGTGTGTAAGCCATTAACACATAATCTCTATTTTAAATTCAGGCTGTAGCACAACAAAATGTCAACGGGTGTGAATACTTTCACATGGCACTGGATATACAGTACTAGTCAAAAGTTTGGACACCTACTCATTCCAGGATTTTCCTTTTATTTGTAATATTTCTACATTGTAGATTAATAGTGAAGACAGCCTATGGAATCATGTCGTAACAAAGTGTTAAACAAATAAAACCATTTTTTTATGTTTTAAATTCTTCAAAGTAGCCACTCTTTGCCTTGATAACAGCTTTGCACACTCTTGGCATTCTCTTAACCAGCTTCACCTGGAATGCTTTTCCAACAGTCTTGAAGGAGTTCCCACATATGCTGAGCACTTGTTGGCTGCTTTTCCTTCACTCTGCGGTCCAACTCATCCCAATCCATCTCAATTGAGTTAAGGTTGGATGATTGTGGAGGCCAGGTCATCTGATGCAGCACTCCATCACTCTCCTCCTTGGTCAAAAAGCCCTTACACAGCCTGTATGTGTGTTGGGTCATTGTCTTGTTGAAAATCAAATGATAGTCCCACTAAGCACAAACCAGACGGGATGGCGTATCGCTTCAGAATGCTGTGGTAGCCATGCTGGTTAAGTGTGCCTTGAATTCTAAATTAATCACTGACATTGTTCCACACAGGTCTCTTCTTCTTATGGTTGTCCTCCAGTAGTGGTTTCATTGCAGCGATTCAATCATGAAGGCCAGATTCACTCAGTCTCCTCTGAACAGTTGATGTTGAGGTGTCTGTTACTTGAACTCTGTGAAGCATTTATCTGGGCTGCAATTTCTGAGACTAGTAACTCTAATGAACTTATCTCCTGCAGCAGAGTTAACTCTGGGTCTTCCTTTCCTGTGGCGGTCCTCATGAGAGCCAGTTTCATCATGGCGCTTGATGATTTTTGCGACTGCTCTTGAAGAAACTTTCAAAGTTCTTGACATGTTCTGCATTGACTGACCTTCATGTCTTAAGGTAATGATGGACTGTCGTTTCTCTCTGCTTATTTGCACTGTTCTTGCCATAATATGGACTTGGTCTTTTACCAAATAGGGCTATCTTCTGTAAACCACCCCTACCTTGTCACAACACAACTGATTGGCTGAAATGCATTAAGAAGGAAAGAAATTCCACAAATGAACTTTTAAGAAGGCACACCTGTTAATTGAAATGCATTCCAGGTGACTACCTCATGAAGCTGGTTGAGAGAATGCTAAGAGTGTGAAAAGCTGTCATCAAGGCAGCGTGTGGCTACTTTGAAGAATATTTTTGGAACCCTTTTTTAGTTACTACATGATTCCATATGTGTTATTACATAGTTTAGATGTCTTCACTATTATTCTACAAAGTAGAAAATAGTCTAAAGTAAAACCCTTGAATTAGTAGGTGTGTCAACTTTGACTGGTACTGTATATTATCTTGTGTAGAAATGTAACAGTTTGTAGTAACTATCTACCTATTGGCATACTGCTGAAGGTTCTGCACACAATAACAAATCCCATTTTGAATGCCTTCAACAGTCTTGCTTCATCATACCAATTGATTCTAGTGATGCTATACTGATTCACTATGCTACGTTATCGTACAAGTTCAGAATGATTTTGCATTAGATGCAGATAATTATTCAATAAATACCAGACAGTTCAGCGAAATCCCCAGATACACACACATGCTCTGGTACTCCACCCTTTCAGAGCTTACTCATATACCACTGCCAATAAACAGACACAAACTTTAGCCAATACTCAGGCTTCACTCACTAAGTCCAAGGTATGCCACAAAAGAATGTCCCAAATGGCACCCTATTCCCTAAATATCTATGGAATTGGGTGCCATTTGGGATGCATCCAAGGTGACCTTAATCTGCTTCTAGGCCAGACCCAGTCTAAGTAAGTGGAACCGTGTGCTTAGGGGTTACATTTGTTTCGCTATGTTGATATCTGGCTAATGGAGTTAGGGTTATATTCATCCATTTCATAAACATTTTGATTTCTTTCCCTCTTTCTCCCTATTTGTCTGCATATTCATTTATCGCTTTCTCTTTCTGACTCGTTCTCCCCGAGTGCCTCCCCGTCAGCCCACAAGCCCATTTTTTTAATGTGCCTCCAGGGCAGATTTAGATTGAGACCCCTGGTCTAAAGGTACTTCTACTAGAAATATACCTAGTCAGTTGTACAACTGAATGCATTCAACTGAAATGTGTCTTCCGCATTTAACCCAACCCCTGAGAATCAGAGAGGTGTGGTGTTTCTTTCCCTCTTTCTCCCTATTTGTCTGAATATTCATTTATCGCTTTCTCTTTCTGACTCGTTCTCCCCCGAGTGCCTCCTCTCATTGTCTTTCCATTTCCTTTGTCTCCTAATCTACCTTGTCTGTCCATCATGAATACTGAGACTTTTGCTAACTCCCTACTTCTCCTTTCTCGCTCTCTCTTCTCTGCTTCCTCCCTCTCACATCTGAATGCATTAGATTTTTTTCTAACACTTAACGCCCACTGAATATCTCCTTGTACAATGTTCTCCATCTGATCTTCTGGCAAATAGAAATGCTGGAGGCTCCGATAATCACTTTTGTTAACCTTATGCACATGGTATGTATTTTCTGTAGGGTGGAAAAACAAACGCACGTCATTATAGTAATAGGTCTTATTGAGAAATGTATGGGTTTAGCTTCTGTCTGCCTCATGTTTAGTTTAGAGATCAGTGCGTTCTGGTATTAAGTGGAAAATTGGTGAATTCGGTCACCTACTTTTCAAAAGATGTTGTGCGTGTGTGTGTCCACAGCTGGTCTCTGTCTGGCTCGGAACAGTTTGCCCTGCGTTATGCTGACGGTCCTCAGCTCTACATTACTGAGCAGGTGAGCCTCAGCTCCATGGCAGAATAAAGTGCTGTTTACAATTCTTCACAATACACTACATGGTTCCTTAGTATGTCACTATTTCTATGTGATATTACCAATGACTCTAGAGAAGTGCTGTGGTAGTAGCAATGTTCACCATTTTCTTTCTTTCCAGAGCCGTAGTGAAATCAAGAATGGAACCATCCTTCGATTAGCCATATCTCCTGTGAGACACTCTTCTTGTACATGCAGTTGTTTAATCCTCCCCCCCAAATAAATTATATTTGATTAATTCTAGATAATGACGGCTTTACAGTTCACAATGGTTGCTGCATTAGATAAACCCTATTGCTACGTTATAGATTTCTCAGCAACGGTTGCTGCCTGCATATATCAAGCTAATGTAGTCAGAGGTAAACCGGGTAAAAACATTAAATATAACGGCATACCTGACCCCCCCAATAGGCCCGTGCAGCGCGGCAGCTCCTGGACAGGATCCAGTCCCACGGCATAGACGCCCGCCTGGAGGCCCTGAAGGAGCTGGCCAAGCTGTCAGCTGACCCCACCTTTGCCACTGAGTTCATCAGCATGGAGGGCATTGGAACCCTGGCGCGCCTGGTGGAGAGTGGCACCCAGTGAGTCTCATACAGACAGACAATCCATGGGTCTGTTGTCTAAAGCGGGGGTTTCAAACTGGCGTCGCTCAGGCCAGAGTCAGCCCACAAGCCCATTTTTTTTAATGTGCCTCCAGGGCAGATTTAGATTGAGACCCCTGGTCTAAAGGTACTTCTACTGGCTACTAGAAATATACCTAGTCAGTTGTACAACTGAATGCATTCAACTGAAATGTGTCTTCCGCATTTAACCCAACCCCTGAGAATCAGAGAGGTGTGGTGTGCTGCCATAATCGACATCCACGTCTTCGGAGCCTCTCTGGAGATGGTTACTGTGGGTTAACACTTATTGTCCAAAACTGATAGCATGCTGTTTGTGGCTGTAGTTGGTGGTGGCGCATAGGAAGAGTTGTCGTAGGACTTTGAATATGGCCCTATTTTTAAAAATGTAAAAAACTATTTTTTACTCAGTGTGTATATAGAGTGTTGTCCTCTGACTCTAGTCTGCTCTCTCCTCAGCTTTGGGGAGATGCTGGCCTTCACTCTCACAGCCTTCCTGGAGCTGATGGACCATGGCATTGTGTCCTGGGACCTTATCTCTCTGTCCTTCATCAAACAGGTTAGAACTCGCCTCCTTACTTCCACAAAACACAACACTCTTCGTAAAACTTGGCATATAAGGAAGCCCAGTTGTTAGATTCCTACACTGTCTGCAATGTATTTCTTGATTAGTTTGATGAAACTTATGTGGAACTTGCTTCTGTAGATTAGTTTTGGTAGTTTCAGCAGTTTGAGGCCTATTTCAAAGTCCTCCCCTTATTTTTTTTTCTCTCTTTTCTTTAATTACTTGACATTCAACCCCTCATTGGCTGCCAGAACTGAGTTGGTTGCTGTTACCTAGCAACCCCCCCATGTTATTTGGAGCTCTTTCAGCTGTATCTTCTGTGAATGGTTTTCTCCCTGATGAAGTCCTATGATGTGTTGCACAACAACAAGCACTGTACAAGGGTTAGGGTTAGTATGTATGGATCGTTTTTTTGCCAACTGTATGTCATTTGACAGACATGTTTCAAATCAAAATGTATTAGTCACATGTGCCGAATACAACAGGTGTAGACCTTACAGTGAAATGCTTACTTACGCGCCCCTAACCGACAGTGCAGTTTCAAAAAATATGGATAAGAATAAGAGATGAAAGTAACAAGTAATTAAAGGGGAGCAGTAAAAATATATATATACACACAGTGGGGCAAAAAAGTATTTAGTCAGCCACCAATTGTGCAAATTCTCCCACTTAAAAAGATGAGGCCTATAATTTTCATCATAGGTATACTTCAACTACGACAGACAAAATGGGGGAAAAAATGATTTTTAATTAATTTATTTGCAAATTATGGTGGAAAATAAGTATTTGGTCACCTACAAACAAGCAAGATTTCTGGCTCTCACAGACCTGTGACTTCTTCTTTAAGAGGCTCCTCTGTCCACTCGTTACCTGTATTAATGGCACCTATTTGAACTTGTTATCAGTATAAAAGACACCTGTCCACAACATCAAACAGTCACACTCCAAACTCCACTATGACCAAAGAGCTGTCAAAGGACACCAGAAACAAAATTGTAGACCTGCACCAGGCTGGGAAGGCTGAATCTGCAATAGGTAAGCAGCTTGGTTTGAAGAAATCAACTGTGGGAGCAATTATTAGGAAATGGAAGACATACAAGACCACTGATAATCTCCCTCGATCTGGGGCTCCACGCAAGATCTCACCTCGTGGGGTCAAAATGATCAAAAGAACGGTGAGCAAAAATCCCAGATTCACACGGGGGGGACCTAGTGAATGACCTGCAGAGAGCTGGGACCAAAGTAACAAAGCCTACCATCAGTAACACGCTACGCCGCCAGGGACTCTAATACTGCAGTGCCAGACGTGTCCCCCTGCTTAAGCCAGTACATGTCCAGGCCCGTCTGAAGTTTGCTAGAGAGCATTTGGATGATCCAGAAGAAGATTGGGAGAATGTCATATGGTCAGATGAAGCCAAAATATAACTTTTTGGTATAAACTCAACTCGTCGTGTTTGGAGGACAAAGAATGCTGAGTTGCATCCAAAGAACACCATACTTACTGTGAAGCATGGGGGTGGAAACATCATGCTTTGGGGCTGTTTTTCTGCAAAGGGACCAGAATGACTGATCCGTGTAAAGGAAAGAATGAATGGGGCCATGTATCGTGAGATTTTGAGTGAAAACCTCCTTCCATCAGCAAGGGCATTGAAGATGAAACATGGCTGGGTCTTTCAGCATGACAATGATCCCAAACACACCGCCCAGGCAACGAAGGAGTGGCTTCGTAAGAAGCATTTCAAGGTCCTGGAGTGGCCTAGCCAGTCTCCAGTTCTCAATCCCATAGAAAATCTTTGGACGGAGTTGAAACAGCCCCAAAACATCACTGCTCTAGAGGAGATCTGCATGGAGGAATGGGCCAAAATACCAGCAACAGTGTGTGAAAACCTTGTGAAGACTTACAGAAAACGTTTGACCTCTGTCATTGCCAACAAAGGGTATATAACAAAGTATTGAGAAACTTTTGTTATTGACCAAATACTTATTTTCCACCATATTTTGCAAATAAATTCATTAAAAATCCTACAATGTGATTTTCTGGATTTTTTTCCCCCTTATTTTGTCTGTCATAGTTGAAGTGTACCTATGATGACAATTACAGGCCTCATCTTTTTAAGTGGGAGAACTTGCACAATTGGTGGCTGACTAAATACTTTTTAGCCCCACTGTATATTCAGGGGGGTGCCGGTACAGAGTCAATGTGCAGGGGCACCGGTTAGTTGATGTAGTATGTACATGTAGGTAGAGTTAATTAGTTACTATGCATAGATTACAACAGAAAGTGGCAGGCAGGCAGGCAATGTGAATAGTCTGGGTAGCCATTTGACTAGATGTTCAGGAGTCCTATGGCTTGGGGGTAGAATCTGTTTAGTAGCCTCTTGGACCAAGACTTGGTGCTCCGGTACCGCTTGCCGCGTGGTAGCAGCGAGAACAGTCTATGACTAGGGTGGCTGGAGTCTATGACATTTTGTAGGGCCTTCCTTTGACACCGCCTGGTATAGAGGTCTTAGATGGCAGGAAGCTTGGCCCCAGTGATGTACTGGGCCATACGCACAACCCTCTGTAGTGCCTTGCGGTCGGAGGCCGAGCAGTTGCCATACCAGGCAGGGATGCAACTAGTCAGGATGCTCTCGATGGTGCAGCTTTAGAACCTTTTGAGGATCTAAGGACCCATGCCAAACCTTTTCAGGCTCCTGAGGGGGAATAGGTTTTGACGTGCCCGCTTCACGACTGTCATGGTGTGCTTGGACCATGTTAGTTTGTTGGTGATGTGGACACCAAGGAACTTGAAGCTCTCAACCTGCTCCACTGCAGCCCCGTCAATGAGAATGGGGGAGTGCTCGGTCCTCTTTTTCCTGTAGTCCACAATGAACTCCTTTATCTTGATCACGTTGAGGGAGAGGTTGCTGTCCTGGCGCCACCCGGCCAGGTCTCTGACCTCCTTCCTATAGGCTTTCTCGTCATTGTCGGTAATCAGGCCTACCATTGTTGTATTATCGGCAATTTTAATGATGGTGTTGGAGTCGTGCCTGGCAGTGCAGTCATGAGCGAACAGGGAGTACAGGAAGGGGCTGAACACGCACCCCTGAGGAGCACTGTGTTGTGGATCAGCGTGGCGGATGTGTTGTTACCTACGCTTACAACCAGGGGGCGGCCAGTCAGGAATTCCAGGATCCAGTTGCAGAGGTAGGTGTTTAGTCCCAGGGTCCTTCGCTTATTGATGAGCTTTGAGGACACTATGGGGTTAAACGCTGAGCTGGAGTCAATGAACAGCATTCTCACATAGGTGTTCCTTTTGTCCAGGTGGGAAAGGTCAGTGTGGAGTGCAATAGATACTGCGTCATCTGTGGATCTGTTGGCGGAGGTATGCTTATTGGAGTGGGTCTAGGGTTTCTGGGATGATGGTGTTGATGTGAGCCATGACCATCCTTTCAAAGCACTTCATGGCTACAGACGTGAGTGCTACGGGTCAGTAGTCATTTAGGCAGGTTACCTTAGTGTCCTTGAGATCAATCTTAAAACATGTTGGTATTACAGACTCAGACAGGGAGAGGTTGAAAGTGTCAGTGAAGAAATCAAATCAAATTTATTTATATAGCCCTTCGTACATCAGCTGATATCTCAAAGTGCTGTACAGAAACCCAGCCTAAAACCCCAAACAGCAAGCAATGCAGGTGTAGAAGCATGGTGGCTAGGAAAAACTCCCTAGAAAGGCCAAAACCTCGGAAGAAACCTAGAGAGGAACCAGGCTATGTGGGGTGGCCAGTCCTCTTCTGGCTGTGCCGGGTGGAGATTAAAACAGAACATGGCCAAGATGTTCAAATGTTCATAAATGACCAGCATGAAGACACTTGCTAGTTGGTCAGCGCATGCTCGCAGTACACGTCCTGGTAATCCGTCTGGCCCTGCAGCCTTGTGAATGTTGATCTGTCTAAAGGTCTTACTCACATCAGCTGCGGAGAGATTGATCAGACTTTAGGTACATCTGGTGCTCTCATGCATGTTTCAGTGTTATTTGCTTCGAAGCGAGCATAGAAGTAGTTGAGTTTGTCCGGTAGGCTCGTGTCACTGGGCAGCTCTCGCCTGTGCTTCCCTTTGTAGTCTGTAATGGTTTGCAGGCCCTGCCACATCCGACGAGCATCAGAGCCGGTGTAGTACGACTCGATCTTAGTCCTGTATTGACGCTTTGCCTGTTTGATGGTTCGTCGGAGGGCATAGCGGGATTTCTTATAAGCTTCCGGGTTAGTCCCATTCCTTGAACGCGTCAGCTCTAGCCTTTAGCTCAGTGCGGATGCTGTCTGTAATCCATGGTTTCTGGTTGGGGTATGTAGTCTTAATCTCAAACCTTAGTAAATCAGCTTTCAAAACTACCTCATAAACCTAGCTGTAATCAACAAGCCTCTAGATTTAGGTGTCCATTTTAATGGAGTATTTCCCCCTCCTGTCTGGTCAGATTGCGAGCTACGTGAACCAGCCGATGGTAGACGTATCCATCCTGCAGCGCTCACTGGCCATCCTGGAAAGCATGGTCCTCAACAGCCACAGCCTCTACCACCGGGTGGCGCAGGAGATCACTGTTGGACAGCTCATCGGGCACCTGCAAGTGTGAGCCCACACACACGCACTGGGGCCTCCCACATACAGCTGTGTGGGGGATGTAGCCTGAGTTAGTGTGTAGAAATGTAGTGGCGTAACTAACTAACGTCAGTGCAATAGAGCGTAGATGACAAGCCTTGCCTTGCTCTGCCTCCTTGTAATTATGACTAAGCTTAGAAGTGTAGAACCCCAGACTAAAACTATCTGAGTGCTGTACTTATACACTTAACCAGTGGCAACTTAATGTTTTTGTGCCCATGTGAGAATTCCTAGAACCAGATGCTTCTAACTGGTGTTGCTGTGTCTGATGTGACTTTTAGGTCCAATCAGGAGATCCAGACATACGCCATCGCACTCATCAACGCCCTTTTCCTCAAGGCACCGGAGGACAGGCGGCAGGTCAGTACAGTGCCTGCTCACCAGCACACCGGAAGGGTCCTCTTGCAAAATATTTATACTTAACTACGATCACTCATACATGAATACCACCTATAAAGGATAGACAATGTCGTAACCTAGTTTTCATATATTTTAGTCACTAGTACATAACCCCCACTGAACTGGTCCTCTGCAACATATTTACACTCAACCATCGTCACTCGTACATGCATAGCACCTATAAGGGTTAGAAAGTCATAACATAGGTCTCATATATGGTACAGCCATTAGCACACACATCAGGGTAATGTAATACATATCTCACTGTTACATCACACTTCATGGTCACTCACACATATCATGGTCAGTAATAAATAACCCATGTCTTATAGGCCAACCCCCTTGTCACCGTGCTCTACTCTCTTATGCTTAGTTAGTTCACCTATTTTCACCTTAGTCAGTCCATCTATTTTCCTTATTGAAGAAAGTCTTTACCTTGAAATGTGCACACATAATACGAAAGGTGGTGATCTGCCACCTCTGGTCTCTTGGCCCTCCCACTTCTATGGGAGGGCAGCTCCCACTCAGCCCAGTCCAAGCTCTTCTCTGTCGTGGCACCCCAATGGTGGAACCAGCTTCCCCCTGAAGCTAGGACAACCAAGTCCCTGCCATCTTCCAAAAACATCTGAAACCCCTACCTCTTTGAAGAGTATCTTAAATAATCCTACAGCACCCCCCACCTAGCTATTTTAAGATCTTAACTGTAAGTCGCTCTAGATAAGAGTGTCTGCTAAATCACTCAAATGTAAAATGTTATACAAAATGTTATACATCATAAAGTAAACTGTCAAGCAACCACTCTACTCTGAGAAACAGAGTAAAACTGCCTTGGCAGACCGACAGGCAGTTTGTGTGAGACAGATGTGGATACAAGAGTTTGTGTACTATGACATCATGTAGGAAGTCACCCACGCAATACTTTCTTCTCCTACATCCTGTCTGGTAGATGCATGGGAAAAAGATAAAACATTTTGATTTCCAAATTTGACATCATGCAATTTAAGAGGCAAGCTATTTTAAATTTGATGTCAAATTTGGAAATCACAGTGTAAAAAAAATAATTATTGTCAGACTCAACTTTATCGAAATACACTGAACAAAAATATAAATACAATATGTAAAATGTTGGTCCCTGTTAGTGAGCATTTCTCCTTTGCCAAAATAATCGATCCACCTGACAGTTATGACATATCAAGAAGATGATTAAACAGCATAATCATTACACAGATGCACCTTGTGCTGGGGACAATAAAAGGCTACTCTAAAATGTGCAGTTTAGTCACACAACACAATGTCACAGATGTCTCAAGTTTTGAGGAGCGTACAATTGGCATGCTGACTGCAGGAATGTTCACCAGAGCAGTTGCCAGAGAATGTAATTTTAATTTCTCTATCATAAGCTGCTTCCAACATCTTTTTGGAGTATTTGGCAGAACGTCCAACCAGCCTCACAACCGTAGACCATGTGTAACTACGCCAGCCTAGGACCTCCACATCTGGCTTCCTCACCTGCAGAATGGTCTGAGACTAGCCACTTGGACAGCTGATGAAACTGTGGGTTTGCACGACCAAAGAATTTCTTCATAAACAGTCAGACACCGTCTCAGGAAAGCTCATCTGCTTACTCGTCGTCCTCACCAGGGTCTTGACCTGACTGCAGTTCGGCGTCTTCACCGACTTAGGTGGGCAAATGCTAACCTTCGATGGCCACTGGCACGCTAGAGAAGTGTGCCCTTCACATGTGAATCCCGGTTTCAACTGTACCGGGCAGATGGCAGACAACATATATGGTGTGGGCGAGTGGTTTGCTGATGTCAATGCCCCATGGTGGCTTTGGGTTATGGCATAGGCAGGCATAAACTATGGACAACGAACACTTACTTTTTATTAATGGCAATTTGAATGCACAGAGATACCGTGTCGAGATCCTGAGACCCATTCTCATGCCATTCATCCACCGCCATCACCTCATGTTTCAGCATGATTATGCTGAACATCTAGGAGCAACAATGGTTCAGCCACGAAGTGGTAGGCCAGACAAGCTCACAGAACGGGATCAACGAGTGCTGAAGCGTGAGTTCCAAACTGCCTCTGGAAGCAACATCAGCACAAGAACTGTTCGTCGGAAACTTCATGAAATGGGTTTTCATGGCCAAGCAGCCACACACAAACCTAAGATCACCATGCGTAAAGCCAAGCTTCGCCAGTGGTGGTGTAAATCTCACCGCTATTGGACTCTGGAGCAGTGGAGGTGCATTTTGTGGAGTATTGAATCGGGCTTCACCATCTGACACATCTGGGTTTGGCGGATGCCAGGAAAACGCTACCTGCCCCAATGCATAGTGCCAACTGTAAAGTTTGGTCGAGGATTAATGGTCTGGGGCTTTTTTTCATGATTCGGGCTAGGCCCCTTAGTTCCAGTCAAGGAAAATCTTAACGCTACAGCGTTCAATCACATTCCACACGATTCTGTTCTTCCAACATTGTGGCAACAGATTGGGGAAGGCACTTTCCTGTTTCAGCATGACTATGCCCTCATGCACAAAGCGAGGTCCATACAGAAATGGTTTGTTGAGATCTGTGTGGAATAATTTGACTGGCCTGCACAGAGCCCTGACCTCAACCCTATCAAAGACCTTTGGGATGAATTGGAACACCGACTGCGAGCCAGAACTAATCGGCCAACATCACAGCCCGACCTCACTAATGCTCTTGTGGCTGAATGGAAGCAAGTCCCCACAGCAATGTTCCAACATCTAGTTGAAAGCCTTCCCAGAAGAGTGTAGGCTGTTATAACAGCAAGGAAGGAACTCACTCCATATCAATAGCCATTATTTTGGGAAGAGATGTTTGACGATCAGATGTCCACATACTTTTGGCCATGTAGTGTATTTGTGACCAACCGATGCATATCTGTATTCCCAGTCATGAAATCCATAGATTAGGGCCTAATACATTTATTTCAACTGACTGATTTCCTTACATGAACTGTAAGTCAGTACAATCTTTGAAATTGTTACGTTTTTATTTTTGTTCAGTGTAATATATTTATTTTACAAAAGAAATGAAGTGCAGATATCATATTTTGAAGTGCAAAGATTAAATTTGACATCCCACCTACATGCATACTATTCATACAACCAGAGGAGCAGGTCAGTCTGAGCTGTCTTTCGGCTCTCGACTCCATGCTATGCTGTACTGTGCTCTGCTGTGCATGCATTGCCACACAACACTGCATTGTTGTACATCTCATTCAGTGCTGTGCCATACTACGCTGTTGTGTCTAGAGGTCGACCGACTATGATTTTCCAACGCCGATACCGATTATTGGAGGACCAAAAAAGGCAGATTTTGTATTTTTTTTTAAAATGTTTTTTTTTTTTTATTTTTTTTAATCTATTTGTAATAATGACAATTATAACAATACTGAATGAACACTTTTATTTGAACTTAATATAATACATCAATAAAATAAATTTAGCCTCAAATAAATAATGAAACCTGTTCAATTTGGTTTAAATAATGCAAAAACAAAGTAAAAGTGCCATATGTGCCATGTAAAAAAAGCTATTGTTTAAGTTCCTTGCTCAGAACATGAGAACATATGAAAGCTGGTGGTTCCAGCTTGGTTAACATGGTCAACATGAGTCTTCAATATTCCCAGGTAAGAGGTTTTAGGTTGTAGTTATTATATAGAAATTATAGGTCTATTTCTCTCTATACCATTTGTATTTCATATACCTTTGACTATTGGATGTTCTTATAGGCACTTTAGTATTGCCAGTGTAGCAGTATATCTTCCGTCCCTCTCCTCCCCCTACCTGGGCTTGAACCAGGACACATCGACAACAGCCACCCTCGAAGCATCCATTACCCATCGCTCCACAAAAGCCGCAGGGCAAGGGGAACAACTTCTTCAAGGTCTCAGAGCGAGTTACGTCACCGATTGAAATGCTATTAGCGCGCACCCCTCTAACTAGCTAGCCATTTCACATCGGTTACACCAGTCTAATCTCGGGAGTTGATAGGCTTGAAGTCATAAACAGCTCAATGCTTGAAGCACAGGGAAGAGCTGCTGGCAAACGCACGAAAGTGCTGTTTGAATGAACGTCCCACCAGGCCAACATCCAGTGAAACTGCAGAGAGCTAACATTTTAAATACTCCATTCGTTGTATTAAACATTCTTGTAATTACATGTATTCTTACATCATTTAAAAGATGAACGTCTTATTAATCCAGCCGCTGTTTCAGATTTCAAAAAGGTTTACTGCAAAAGCAAATGCGATTTTCTGAGGACGGCGCCCTACACACACACACACAAGTATTACTAGCATTTTCCAACCAAGCATTAGCGTCACGAAAGTCAGAAATAACAATAAAATAAATCACTTACCATTGGAGATCTTCTTCTGGTGGAAATGCCAAGTGTCCTAACGACACAGTGAATGTTCGTTTTGTTTGATAAAATCCATTTTTATAGCCTAACACAAAACATTTGTAAACCGGTTGCGTCGTGATTTCAGTCTCATTCAACGTTGGATGAAGCATTCGTGGTAATTACACACAATAAACAAACGTTTATTCAGTCATGGTTGGTTTCATTGCAATCCTCTGGTTGTTACTAACACAACCATACATGATGGTTCTTTTCCCGGGACGTATTGACCGAAACAAACCGATTTGAAGACACCAATCAATGACCTTATTGCGTACCAATGGTAGGACCGGGCTATCGTTGATTGACTGTATTTTAGTCCAATGACCACTGATCATCTTGAAATCTAGCTTGGAAGATAGCCAATGAGCTGAGGTAAATGGCAATATGTAATGGTTATACGTTCGAAGACCAGCCTTTGTCGTAAACTCTGGCGTAAACGAGGTTCATTCGCCATTGCAAATCCTACTTGACGGAGCCACGAGTGTTACGCATAGCAGTACATATTCAACAGCATTTTCAACAAGTTTATATATTTAAATTATGGCGAATAAATCAGTAAAAGCTCATTCAAAGTCTAGGTATACAAGTCGGGACAGCCCCCTATCTCACAGCTAGCCTCCAGGGAGCTGCTCATCCCAGGAGCTTGCAAGCTACAGCAAGTCCACTGCAGCACCTTCTGCTCCAAACAGTGGTGTTCACCTGCCCAGATTCATCTCTGCAAGCATTGATGTGCCACAGGGCAAAAAGGGCACAGTAGGGAGACGTCGTTGTGCCCTTTGTCACAGGAAATGCCCCATCACCTGCACCACCTGTTCAGTAAGCCTCTGCTTTACAGCCGAAAGAGACTGGTATGGGCCATGGCACCAGCAGCACAATATTGTGTAGAGGACTGAGGGTCTTTCCCAATATTGTAAATAGAAAATGTGTAAATAGTTATCCTTGTTATTTGTTTGTTTATTTCTTTTTTTTCATATATATGAATTTTTGGGGTGTGTTAGAATAGCATTTATGTATTTTGTATATAGTTATTTCCTTCAAAATGTATCACTGTACCAATTCGGCCACTTGGGTACATTTGGGTACATTTGTGTGGGACACCTGGGTGACTTCATGCTCAATGCCATGTAGCTCGCTCATTTTTGAAGTTATCAGTCTAAAACTTTGCTCAGCTATTGTTTCCATCTTATGTTCTTCATTCAAACCATCCCCAGCATCCTATCTGTATGTTTGGCTGTTCTTGGCCATTTGAAAGATGATGCAGCAAAAATAAAAATAAAAAACATATATTTATTTCCTTGTAGTTTATTCTACCAGATCTATTGTGTTATATTCTCCTACATTCAATTCACATTTCCACAAAATTGAGTGTTTCCTTTCAAATGATATCAAGAATATGCATATCTTGCCTCTGGGCCTGAGCTACAGGCAGTTAGATTAGGGTATGTCTTTGGGCGGAAATTGAGAAGAAAGGGGGGGGGGGTACCCCAAAGAAGTTAACTAAATATGCAGGTTTAAAAAAATATATACTTCTGTGTATTGATTTTAAGAAAGGCATTGATGTTTATGGTTAGGTACATCTGTTTTGTGCTTTTTTCGCAAATGTGCTTTTGTTAAATCATCATCATTTCAGCGAAGTTGGCTGTCTTTGTTAGGAACAAATAGTCTTCATACAGTTCAACGAGCCAGGCGGCCCAAACTGCTGCATATAGCCTGACTCTGTTTCCCAGAATTCAAGAGAAGTGACACAATTTCCCTTAATTAATGTTAGCAGGCAATATTAACTAAATATGCATGTTTAAAAATATATACTTGTGTATTGATTTTAAGAAAGGCATTGATGTTTATGGTTAGGTACACATTTGTGCAACGACAGTGCTTTTTTTCGCAAATGTGCTTGTTAAATTACCCGTTTGGCGAAGTAGGCTATGATTCAATGATAAATTAACAGGCACCGCATCGATTATATACAACGCAGGACAAGCTAGATAAACTAGTAATATCATCAACCATGTTTAGTTAACTAGTTATTTATGTTTGTTTTTTATAAGATATGTTTAATGCTAACTAGCACCTTACTTTGGCTCCTTGCTGCACTCACATAACAGGTAGTCAGCCTGCCACGCAGTCTCCTCGTGGAGTGCAATGTAATCGGCCATGATCGGTGATCAAAAATGCCGATTACTGATTGTTATAAAAACTTGAAATCGGCCCTAATTAATTGGCCATTCCGTTTTAATCGGTTGACCTCTAGTTGTCACATACTATTGTGCATTGCCATGCCATATTGTGCTGTGATGTGCTGTTCCTCACTACCAAGGTGTACTGTACCATGCTGTGTCTTGTGATGTGTGCCTATAAGTGTGCACTCTTTGTTTCCATTGCTGTCACGAATGCACCCCTCCTCCCAACCCACCCCCCTAAGGAGGAGCATACTAACCCCCTGGACCAGCGGCTCACAGTGAGTACACATCATTCCACAATCCTTCACTCCATCCCCTCAACCCCCCCTCTTTCTTATCCAAAGGGTCCCCCTAGTTGTAGCAGCTGCATTCTGCACTTAGACATGTCTCACTGCTGTAAGTGTTTTTGATGATGTGACCCCACCCCAAAAAACAGAATTGTAACAGTTATGGACCCCTTTCAAGGTTGTGTGAAATGGCTGTAAGCCTTTTCTCAAATTATCTTTTTGATATTGCTGTCTGGTAGTAAGCTTATTGGACAACTATTTCCATACCAGGCCTCGCTTTTGAGTCTCACTGTATTTGTTCATCTATCTTCCTCTTAGGAGATGGCGAGCACCCTGGCACAGAAACACCTACGATCCATCATCCTCAATGTGAGTTTCAGGGAAAGCCTGAGTGTACTTGTCTTGGATGGCACAAACCAGAGCCACAACCAAACAGCCCTTCATAATAACATGATGCTTTCTAAACAGCCCTTCATAGTAACGTGATGCCTCCTAAACAGCCCTTCATAGTAACGTGATGCCTCCTAAACAGCCCTTCATAGTAACGTGATGCTTTCTAGACAGCCCTTCATAATAACGTGATGCTTTCTAAACAGCCCTTCATAATAACGTGATGTTTTCTAAACAGCCCTTCATAATAACGTGATGCTTTCTAAACAGCCCTTCATAGTAACGTGATGCCTCCTAAACAGCCCTTCATAGTAACGTGATGCCTCCTAAACAGCCCTTCATAGTAACGTGATGCCTCCTAAACAGCCCTTCATAGTAACGTGATGCCTCCTAAACAGCCCTTCATAGTAACGTGATGCTTTCTAAACAGCCCTTCATAGTAACGTGATGCTTTCTAAACAGCCCTTCATAATAACGTGTTGCTTTCTAAACAGCCCTTCATAGTAACGTGTTGCTTTCTAAACAGCCCTTCATAATAACGTGTTGCTTTCTAAACAGCCCTTCATAGTAACGGGTTGCTTTCTAAACAGCCCTTCATAATAACGGGTTGCTTTCTAAACAGCCCTTCATAATAACGGGTTGCTTTCTAAACAGCCCTTCATAATAACGGGTTGCTTTCTAAACAGCCCTTCATAATAACGTGTTGCTTTCTAAACAGCCCTTCATAGTAACGTGTTGCTTTCTAAACAGCCCTTCATAGTAACGTGATGCTTTCTAAACAGTACAGATCCAGAACTCCTAATATATGTCATCTTTCACAGCATGTTATCCGAGGCAACCGACCTATCAAAGCTGAGATGGCACACCAGCTGTACGTGCTGCAGGTGCTTACCTTTAACCTTTTGGAAGAACGGATGATGACCAAGATGGATCCCAGTGACCAGGTAAAATGACCAGAAACTAACAGAAGCTGTATTTTCTTTCTTTGGATTCCCTGAATCTTTAAGCTGAACCCTTTTAGCCTTATTCATACCAATTTGATATTTTTTATGTTCTGCCCTCATCCATCTCCAGGCCCAGAGGGACATCATTTTTGAGCTGCGCAGGATTGCGTTTGATGGGGAAAATGACCCCAGTGGCACGGAGAAGAGAAAGGCCATGTACACCAAGGACTACAAGATGCTGGGCTTCACTGTGAGTCCAGCTAGTGGGCTGTTTTCTTCTGTATAGCTCTCTAGAGGTGTTGAGTTGGAGTGTGTGTGGGTGTATTAAAGTGGTTGTTTGGGGGTCATATAGGGATTGTTTGCTTCTGTAGAGGTGTTGTTTGGGTTGGTACAGCTGCTGCTCTCTAGAGGAGTTGTTAGAGATTACGGTCTGTCTTTCATTGACTCATGTCGGTTGTCGCTCCAGAACCATGTGAACCCTGCCATGGACTTCACTCAGACCCCTCCAGGCATGCTGGCCCTGGACAACATGCTCTACCTGGCCAAGCTGCACCAGGACACCTACATCAGGGTGAGTCTGTGTGCTTCACAATTGGCACCCTATTCCCAATATAGGGCACTACTTTTTACCTATAGTGCACTACTTTTGACCAGGACCATGTAGGGAATAGCTTGCCATTTGAGACGCAGCCTGTACCACAAGGTTTTCTGGAGAGAAAAAACTGAAAAAGTCATTAAAGATATCAAATGGTCGAAATTCAGTTTTCCCAAGTATGACCATAGTGTGTGTTTCTCACATCAGATTGTTCTAGAGAACAGCAGCCGTGAGGACAAACACGAGTGTCCCTTCGGACGCTGTGCCATCGAGCTCACCCGAATGCTGTGTGAGATACTTCAAGTGGGAGAATTGCGTGAGTACAATGCTCCCACTTCTCATACATGGACTCAACACATCACAGATGGCTTTACGGCTGACATGGCATTCAAGCAAGCCTCAATCTGTTTGGAGCTTTCCAAGCTAATCAGAATGGCCAACCTCATTAGTTCTATTGTACATGTATCGTCAGAGGGATAACTGATTCATTCTGTTCATGATAACCACGTGTTATAATAAGCGTTCATTGTGTGTGTGTTCCCTCTCTCCAGCCAATGAGGGCTGCAACGACTACCACCCCATGTTCTTTACTCACGACCGGGCGTGGGAGGAGTTCTTCTGCGTCTGCATCCAACTGCTCAACAAGACCTGGAAGGAGATGAGGGCCACGGCTGAGGACTTCAACAAGGTCAGAGTTCAACCACCTAGAGGCCTTTGACCATCACAGAATCTCTGAACCTCATATGCTGAGTCACAATTCTCCACCCTTGTCCGGAAGTGTGCACTTGCACACTTTCTCGTATGGATTTTACAATGTGGAAACTCCCTCCAGCCAATGCTTTGCTTTTAAAGTGCACACTACTAAAAATTTGTGGAAATGTGGATGGAGCCATTGGCTCTGATGCGTGGTTGACTGGTTGGTAATCCATTGTGTTGCTAACCCTTGGTTGGCCAGGTGATGCAGGTGGTTCGGGAGCAGATCACCCGGACTCTGGCTATGAAGCCCTCGTCCCTGGACCAGCTAAAAGGGAAACTACGAGGCCTCAGCTACTCTGAGATCCTGCGTCTGCGCCAGTCAGAGAGGATGAGCCAGGACGACTTTCAGTCACCACCCATCATGTCAGTCCCACATCCACGTTAACTCTTTGACTTTGGCAATCAGATTAGTCTGCCTCTGTGTTTGGCTTCTTAACCCCTCATGTTATTTTTTTAGCCATGCCTCAGTCTTGGTTTCTGTTCAATACTGTGAGACCTACTGTGTGTGTGTGTGTTGCAGTGAACTGCGTGAGAGGATCCAGCCAGAGATACTGGAGCTGATTAAGCAACAGCGACTGAACCGCCTGTGTGAGGGAAGCTGCTTCCGCAAGCTTGGCAACCGCCGCAGACAAGGTGAGAACCTTACACACATGCACAATAACAAATGTCAGCATTTGCCTGGAGTTTTAATACAAATATTTTCTTACTGTTGATTTACTTCATAGGACTGATCACTGCCTTTGTCTTTATTGCTAACGTTGTCCTTTGTTTTGTCCTCAGAGAAGTTCTGGTTCTGCCGCCTGTCTCTGAACCACAAGGTGCTGCACTATGGAGATCTGGACGAGTCTCCCCAGGGGGAAGTGCCTTTTGAGCTGCTCACCGACAAGAGTGAGTCTTCTGGCTACAACCCTCTGTCTCCCACTGACTCTCTACAGTGAGATTTGAGTGAAGTTGTATATCTTAAAGCTCATCAGGTGAAGTCTCAATCACATGGAAAGGCATCAGCTCTGAGGTCTGTTGTAGGCTTTAGTTTTTTTAGGCAAAAGCCACACCTCATGTTGTTCTCAGTCTATCTCTGAGCTGATGTTGCACAGATATGGATGGCAAATAACCAAGTCTTAAAACGGACTGATCCACATCACGCCTAGATCCGAGGAACTGTGGAACTGACCTAAATACATGCCTGTTTCATCTCTTTTTAATTTCCTGCTCTTTCTAATCTTCCCCTGCAGTCCCTGTGTCTGATATCAAGTCAGTGGTGACGGGGAAGGACTGTCCCCACATGAAAGAAAAGAGTGCACTGAAACAAAATAAGGTACTGTAGCCTACCAGCAGCACCTGTTAGTATGACTGATACAGTGGGGCGAAAAAGTATTTAGTTAGCCACCAATTGTGCAAGTTCTCCCACTTAAAAAGATGAGAGGCCTGTAGATGAAAATTACAGGCCTCTCATTTTCATCATAGGTACACTTCAACTATGACAGACAAAATGAGAGAGAAAAAATCCAGAAAATCACATTGTAGGATTTCTAATGAATGTATTTGCGAATTATGGTGGAAAATAAGTATTTGGTCAATAACAAAAGTTTCTCAATACTTTGTTATATACCCTTTGTTGGCGATGACAGAGGTCAAATGTTTTCTGTAAGTCTTCACAAGGTTTTCACACACTGTTGCTGGTATTTTGGCCCATTCCTCCATGCAGATCTCCTCTAGAGCAGTGATGTTTTGGGGCTGTTGCTGGGTAACACGGACTTTCAACTCCCTCCAAAGATTTTGGGGTTGAGATCTGGAGACTGGCTAGGCCACTCCAGGACCTTGAAATGCTTCTTATGAAGCCACTCCTTCGTTGCCTGGGCGGTGTGTTTGGGATCATTGTCATGCTGAAAGACCCAGCCACGTTTCATCTTCAATGCCCTTGCTGATGGAGTTTTTCACTCAAAATCTCACGATACATGGCCCCATTCATTCTTTCCTTTACACGGATCAGTCATCCTGGTCCCTTTGCAGAAAAACAGCCCCAAAGCATGATGTTTCCACCCCCATGCTTCACAGTAGGTATGGTGTTCTTTTGGATGCAACTCAGCATTCTTCGTCCTCCAAACACGACGAGTTGAGTTTTTACCAAAAAGTTATATTTTGGTTTCATTTGACCATATGACATTCTCCCAATCTTCTTCTGGATCATCCAAATGCTCTCTAGCAAACTTCAGTCGGGCCTGGACATGTACTGGCTTAAGCAGGGGTACACGTCTGGCACTGCAGGATTAGAGTCCCTGGCGGCGTAGTGTGTTACTGATGGTAGGCTTTGTTACTTTGGTTCCAGCTCTCTGCAGGTCATTCATTAGGTCCCCCCGTGTGGTTCTGGGATTTTTGCTCACTGTTCTTGTGATCATTTTGACCCCACGAGGTGAGATCTTGCGTGGAGCCCCAGATCGAGGGAGATTATCAGTGGTCTTGTATGTCTTCCATTTCCTAATAATTGCTCCCACAGTTGATTTCTTCAAACCAAGTTGCTTACCTATTGCAGATTCAGTCTTCCCAGCCTGGTGCAGGTCTACAATTTTGTTTCTGGTGTCCTTTGACAGCTCTTTGGTCATAGTGGAGTTTGGAGTGTGACTGTTTGAGGTTGTGGACACGTGTCTTTTATACTGATAACAATTTCAAACAGGTGCCATTAATACAGGTAACGAGTGGAGGACAGAGGAGCCTCTTAAAGAAGAAGTTACAGGTCTGTGAGCCAGAAATCTTGCTTGTTTGTAGGTGACCAAATACCTATTTTCCACCATAATTTGTAAATAAATTCATAAGTCCTACAATGTGATTTCCTGGACTTTCTTCCCCCCTCATTTTGTCTGTCATAGTTGAAGTGTACCTATGATGAAAATTATAGGCTTTATCTTTTTAAGTGGGAGAACTTGCACAATTGGTGGCTAACTAAATACTTTTTTGCCCCACTGTATTTAACTACTAGCCCTTTCTGTTATTCATGTCAATGGTTATGGGTTGCGTCCCAAATGGCAACCTGTTCCCTTTACAGTGCACTATTTTTGATCAGGGTCCATCCATGGAATATCTAGTCATTCTTGTGCATGCGGTTCATATTCGAGTTGTGGACATGAAATGTGCTCTCTGTTCTGTGTGTAGGAGGTGTTGGAGCAGGCTTTCTCCATCCTGTACGATCCTGATGAAAATCTCAACTTTGTGGCTCCCAACAAATACGAGGTAAGCAACCCGTTTTATCCCCAGAATAAATACAACTCTGAAGACATGTACAGTTGAAGTCGGAAGTTTGCATACACCTTAGCCAAATACATTTAAACTCAGTTTTTCAATTCCTGACATTTAATCCTAGTAAAAATTCCCTGTTTTAGGTCAGTTAGGATCACCACTTTTATTTTCAGAATGTGAAATGTCAGAATAATAGTAGAGGATTATTTATTTCAGCTTTTATTTCTTTCATCATATTCCCAGTGGGTCAGAAGTTTAGATACACTCAATTGGTATTTGGTAGCATTGCCTTTAAACTTCTTATGGCTGAGATCGATTTGACAACAGCCAGTGAAAGTGCAGTGCACCAAATTCAAACAACAGAAATCTCATAATTAAAATTCCTCAAACATACAAGTATTATACACCATTTTAAAAATAAAGAACTTGTTGTTAATCCCACCACAGTGTCCGATTTCAAAAAGGCTTTACGACGAAAGCAAACCATGCAATTATGTTAGGTCAGCGCCTAGTCACAAAAACACAGCCATTTTCCAGCCGAAGAGAGGAGTCACAAGAAGCAGAAATAGAGAGAAAATTAATCACTAACCTTTGACGATCTTCATCAGATGGCACTCTTAGGACTTCATGTTACACAATACATGTATGTTTTGTTCGATAAAGTTCATATTTATATCCAAAAATCTCAGTTTACATTGGCACGTTATGTTCAGTAATGTTTTGCCTCCAAAACATCCGGTGATTTTGCAGAGAGCCACACAAATGTACAGAAATACTCATCATAAACGTTGATAAAAGATACAAGTGTTATGCATAGAATTAAAGATATACTTCTCCTTAATGCAACCGCTGTGTCAGATTTCAAAAAAGCTTTGCGAAAAAAAGCACACCATGCGATAATCTGAGTACAGCGCTCAGCTACCAAACAGATACCCGCCATGTTGTGGAGTCAGAAATAGCATTATAAATAGTCACTTGCCTTTGATCTTCATCGGAATGCACTCCCAGGAATCCCAGTTCCACAATAAATGTGTGTTTTGTCCAAACATAACGATGGCCATTATGGTCAAACAGATCTATTTTTGTTTCATCAGACCAGAGGACATTTCTCCAAAAAGTCTTTGTCCCCATGTGCGTTGTCTGGCTTTTTCAATGCCAGTTTTGGAGCAGTGGCTCTTCTTCCTTGCCGAGCGGCTTTTCAGGTTATGTCAATATAGGACTCGTTGTACTGTGGATATAGATAGTTTTGTACCTGTTTCCTCCAGCATCTTCACAAGATCCTTTGCTGCTGTTCTGGGATTGATTTGCACTTTTTGCACCAAAGTACGTTCATCTCTAGGAGACAGAACGTGTCTCCTTCCTGAGCGGTATTACGGCTACGTTGTCCCATGGTGTTTATACTTGCGTATAATTGTTTGTACAGATGAACGTTGTACCTTCAGGTGTTTGGAAATTGCTCCCAAGGAAGAACCAGACTTGTGGAGGTCTACAATGTTTTTTCTGAGGTCTTGGCTGATTTTATTTAGATTTTCCCATGATGTCAAGCAAAGAGGCACTGTGTTTGAAGATAGGCCTTGAAATACATCCACAGGTACACCTCCAATTGACTCAAATGATGTCAAATAGCCTATCAGAAGCTTCTGAAGCCATTTACATTTTCTGGAATTTTCCAAGCTGTTGAAAGGCACAGTCAACTTACGCAGAACCCAAACCGGCTGCGCGTGTGAGCCATCGTGCATAAATGTATTTGGTTCCCCCACACCAAATGCAATCAGGACACGCAGGTTAAAGTATCAAAACAAACTCTGAACCAATTATATTTGGGGGCAGGTCGAAAAGCATTAAACATTTATGGCAATTTAGCTAGTTAGCTTGCACTTGCTAGCTAATTTGTCCTGGGATATAAACATTGAATTGTTATTTTACCTGAAATGCACAAGGTCCTCTACTCCGCCAATTAATCCACACATAAAACGGTCTACCGAATCGTATCTAGTCATCTCTCTTCCTTCCAGGTTTTTCTTCTCTTGACTTTATGTTACGATTGGCAACTTTCATAAATTAGGTGTATTACCTCAACTGACCTCATTCGTCTTTCAGTCACCCACGTGGGTATAACCAATGAGGAGATGGCACGTGGGTACCTGCTTCTATAAACCAATGAGCAGATGGGGAGGCAGAACTTGCAGAGTGATCTGCGTCAGAAATATAACTATTTTAGCCCTTGGCAACGCAGATGCGCAATGGCGCTTTCGAGCAGTGTGGGTACAATAATTTAATAACATAAAGGTCGACAGATTAATCGGAATGGCAGATTAATTAGGGCCGATTTCAGGTTTTCATAACAATCGGAAATCGGTATTTTTGGACACCGACTTGCGCGAATGTAAATTTTTTTTTTTTTTTACACCTTTATTTAATATTTATGTAACTAGGCAAGTCAGTTAACACATTCTTATTTTCAATGACGGCCTAGGAATGGTGGGTTAACTGCCTCGTTCAGGGGCAGAACGACAGATTTTCACCTTGTCAGCTCGGGGGATTCAATCTTGCAACCTCACAGTTAACTAGTCCAACGTTCTAACCACCTGCCTCTCATTGCACTCCAAGAGGAGACTGCCTGTTACGCGAATGCAGTAAGCCAAGGTAAGTTGCTAGCTAGCATGAAACTTATCTTATAAAAAACAATCAATCAATCATAATCACTAGTTAATTACACATGGTTGATGATATTACTAGTTTATCTAGTGTGTCCCGCGTTGCATATAATCGATGCTGTGCGTATCGTTGCTCCAAAGTGTACCTAAGCATAAACATCAATGCCTTTCTTAAAATCAATACACAGAAGTATATATTTTTAAACCTGCATATTTAGCTAAAAGAAATCCAGGTAAGCAGGCAATATTAACCAGGTGAAATTGTCACTTCTATTGCGTTCATTGCACACAGTCAGTGTATATGCAACAGTTTGGACTGCCTAATTTGCCAGATTTTTACGTAATTAAGACATAACATTGAAGGTTGTGCAATGTAACAGGAATATTTAGACTAATGGATGCCACCACTTAGATCAAATACGGAACTGATCCGTATTTCACTGAAAGAATAAACGTTTTGTTTTCGAGATGATAGTTTCCGGATTCGACCATATTAATGACCGAAGGCTTGTATTTCTGTGTGTTTATTATGTTATAATTAAGTCTATGATTTGATAGAGCAGTCTGACTGAGCGGTGGTAGGCAGCAGCAGGCTCATAAGCATTAATTCAAACAGCACTTGTGTGTTTTGCCAGCAGCTCTTCGTTGTGTGTCAAGCATTGCTCTGTTTATGACTTCAAGCCTATCAACTCCCGAGATTAGGCTCGTGTAACCCATGTGAAATGGCTAGGTAGTTAGCATGGTGCGCGCTAATAGCGTTTCAAACGTCACTCACTCTGAGACTTGGAGTGGTTGTTCCCCTTGCTCTTCATGGGTAACACTGCTTCGAGGGTGGCTGTTGTCGTTGTGTTCCTGGTTCGAGCCCAGGGAGGAGCGAGGAGAGGGACGGAAGCTATACTGTTACACTGGCAATACTAAAGTGCCTATAAGGACATCCAATAGTCAAAGGTTAATGAAATACAAATGGTATAGAGAGAAATAGTCCTATAATTCCTATAATAACTACAATCTAAAACTTCTTACCTGGGAATATTGAAGACTCATGTTAAAAGGAACCACCAGCTTTCATATGTTATCATGTTCTGAGCAAGGAACTTAACTTATGGCTGCAATCCCCCTATTGGGATAAGTGTCATCAACAACCGCTGAATAGCATATTGCTACATACTATAAATATTTATATTCATGAAATCACAAGTGCAGTATAGGAAAACACAGCTTAGCCTTTTGTTAATCCACCTGTCGTGTCAGATTTAGAAATTATGCTTTACAGAGAAAGCAATCCAAGCGTTTAAGTTTATCCATCGCACGATAAAACAGTAAGTACACTTAGCATCAGGTAGCTCGGTCACAAATCAGAAAAGCAATCAAATTAATCGTTTACCTTTGATCTTAGGATGTTTTCACTCACGAGACTCCCAGTTACACAAATGTCCCGCTTGTTCCATAAAGATGATTTTTTTATATCCAAAATACCTCCGTTTGTTTGTCGCGTTATGTTCAGAAATCCACAAGAAAGAGCGGTCACGACAACGCAGAAGAAAGTTCCAAATAGATAAATCCTCAGGTTGTTTTTAAAATGTATAATTGATAATATATCAACCGCTAATGTCTTTTACTGTAGGAGAGGGTAAAACAATGACTGTCCAAATTCGGTTGCGCAAGCATAACTCATGTGACCACTTAACGCGATGTTATCTTTCTGGCTCATTTTTCAAAGTAAAAGCCTGAAACTCTGTCTGAAGACTGACACCTTGAGGAAGCGATAGGAAAAGGAATCTGGTTCATATCCCTTTAAATCCAGCAAAGGGAGGCTATGGAACATGGAGTTTTCAAAATAGAAGCCACTTCATGTTTTGATTTTCCTCAGGGCTTCACCTGCAATATCAGTTCTGTTATACTCACAGACAATATTTTGACAGTTTAGGAACTTTTTATAGGGTTTCTATCCAATACTAATAACAACATGCATATATTAGCGACTGAGGAGCTGGCCGTTTAACAATGGGCACATTTTCATCCAAGCTACTCAATACTGCCCCTGCAGCCATATGAAGTTAATTTACGACTTCAACTGTATGTGAGTGTGTTGCAAATGTACTGTATGTTATCTGACCTGTGCTCGCTGTCTGCTTTGCCTGTGTTCCTGCCTGCCTGCTTGTGCATGGAGCAGTATTGTATCTGGACTGATGGGCTGTGTGCGTTGTTGGGGCGAGAGATGGGCAGTGACCTCACACGCAGCGACCTGGACACACTCATCTCCATGGAGATGAAGCTCCGCCTCCTGGACCTGGAGAACATCACCATACCTGAAGCCCCTCCTCCCGTGCCAAAGGAGCCCAGCACTTACAACTTCACCTACAACTATGGCTGA
The DNA here is from genome assembly GCF_036934945.1 of Oncorhynchus masou masou. Classification (NCBI taxonomy): domain Eukaryota; kingdom Metazoa; phylum Chordata; class Actinopteri; order Salmoniformes; family Salmonidae; genus Oncorhynchus; species Oncorhynchus masou. The sequence goes on along the minus strand of NC_088217.1, from coordinate 27,557,921 downwards.
GAAGTGTGTGTGGAAGGCCTGTTTGTGTTTACATATGTATGAGTGAGAGAAAGACTATAGTGTGTGTGGGCATAATTGCAAGTGTGCGTCTTTATGTATAGTAAGACAAGGAAACCACACACATCCCCTAACCACTACATCTTGAGCTCAACGTCGCTTGTCTAATGATCTGAAATCCAACCTCCCACAACTAATCCAGGCAGGGTACTACCAATAAATCTACCATCGTATTTAAATCGAGATTATTGATATGAGCTTGATACAAACCTTAACATTTTGTTTTGTAACACATAATTTCATGGCCTTATCAACTGTATGTGTGAAAAGAAGCCCTGTGTGTTTTGAACAGTTACAGCTGAGCCCTACTATTGCTTCATGCATAACAGAACCAGATCTGTTTGAACGAGACCTGGGTTCAAATACTATTCCAAATATCTCAATTACTTTCACATACATTTCGAAGTAAATAGTCAGATTTTTTATTTGATAAGACAAGTAATTGAATATTCAAATCTATTTGGAAATACACTTGGAACGAATTGGCATGTATTTGACGAATCTCAAATGCACTGACTTAAATACACTCCCATGCATTTAACCCAGGTATTTGAAAATAGTATTTGAAATAAGTACTTGAAAATACTCTCAAATAGTAGACTTCCAATAGAAGTAGTTGATTCAGGCCACATTATTTGAAAATACTCAAACACAAGTATATAAATATCAAATACACATGCATTTGAACCCAGCTGTGGTTTGAACTGATACTTCATGGGCCAAGGTGTTGTTTTCAAGTCACTCCATGTCCTTTCATCTTCTAATTCGGTACTAATCTATATTATTGATGTTTGTTATGCAGAATATAATTATATTTTTGTAAATGATTTTGAATTCAGTCTCAGCAGTGAAGAGAAGGAACACTAACTTCCTAGCAACCTACTAATTTGACTTCAGAGACGTGGTTATTGAGAAAGACTAATAAGCTAGGTATCAAACTGTCTGTTCTCTGCAACAGAGTTCTCAGATCAAGCAGTAAGCCATTTGTAGGCTTGTCACATGTTTTTCTTCTATAATCATTCTACTTTGTATAGTCCCAGTTGCCAAATAGCGATCTGTATGTGGAGATGTTTTACACTAAACAAATGGAGCTTTCACCATGCAAGCACTCTGAAGTCATCTGTCATATTCTCTGGCATTAGTAGGTCAGGAGATGTCTCTAACATAAATCCTCAATGATCAAGATGTTCAATATCGGATATGTTTTTGTTGCATCTTACACAGCTAATGAAAGTAACAAGAAATGTGCTCAGTATATGCTATTGGAGTTTGGTTGCGCTGTACGTAAATTAATAGGATTTAGTGGTCTTGTATTGGAAGTTATTTCAACAAAAGTGTTTCTGTTCTGAGTCTTTCCTTTAGAAAAGGGTTATGGGTCTTGATATTTGATGTCCCATTGTTCATAGTACACAATTGGAAAGGGATGTTATGTAAGAGACATCACTTTCAAAAGCTTGTAGCTGCTTAGAGAATTCTACAAAATTCCACATTGAACCAAGTGGGGTTTCTAATGGACACCAACAATAAGGAGACTTTTGAAGAGGCTTTAGCATCTGGTACTCTTTTACATGATTTGCTGAACCATGACTGTGTTCAGGCTAGTGCTGGTACTGAATGATGTGTTTGTCAGGAAATAACTTTAAATTGAAATATGGTATTCATATATAAATCATTGTCTGTATATATTGTGTTGCCTTATTAAAAAAAATTGTGTCAATAAATACAAAGCTAAACTGGTATTTTGTCCTGGAAAAGAGGGTTTTTAAATTGTCTTTAGCTTTTCACACCTGTTTACCACTGTATATCTGCATGTATCCAAATTTATTGACTCCTCTACATTGTATTGGAGAGTCAGTCATCTACTACAGGATCGACTCAACAAAACTGTAGTCAATGTTGTACAATATAATACTTAATTTCATCAGTTATCTTTATAAAGAATTCAAGAATGTATCAATTATCTTTGTGAAGAATTCAAAATTCACCAATACATTTCTAACTAATTTAACTGGTTCTCTTATCAAAAAAGATGCAATACATCCAAGGCAAACTGGAAATGCCCACAATGTTTTCAAAAGCAGTTTGACACAACTTGGTGTTATTAACAGTACACCACATCAAGCTCCATTTAGAGTGCAACTCTCCTGGTGTTGAAGGTCCCATATGTAGTCCTTTGCATAATGTGTGATTTGGATCATAGGTTTCAGCAGCAGCACATCTACATCCTCATTTACATCTCCTTCCTTATTGTAGTCCTTTAGGGGAAGGATGCAGTTCATTGGGATGCCCAGCTGATTACTGCATTCTTCCATCCAGAGAAAGGTGATGAAATCAAGTAGAAATGTGTTGCTTCTCTATGTAACAGATTTAGCTTCGTAACCTCATTCCCCAGTTTGAAATTTGACATCTACAGATTATATTTGTTGGCCAATAAATGCTGGCATAACTGGCACATGATGGTACTTTTAAAGGAACTTCAACAGTGTTAAATGATCTGACTCACCTTTCGTTAGATTTTCTTGCTTGTAAAGATATTTCTCAGGTTGCCATCCACCAGGATACAGGTCTTGTCCACCATAGTCATTACACAACCGGAGGAATATCTGGCATGGGTTGAGGTGAAATACACTGCTCAAAAAAATAAAGGGAACACTTAAACAACACAATGTAACTCCAAGTCAATCACATTTCTGTGAAATCAAACTGTCCACTTTGGAAGCAACACTGATTGACAAATTTCACATGCTGTTGTGCAAATGGAATAGACAACGGGTGGAAATTATAGGCAATTAGCAAGACACCCCGAATAAAGGAGTGGTTCTGCAGGTGGTGACTACAGACCACTTCTCAGATCCTATGCTTCCTGGCTGATGTTTTGGTCACTTTTGAATGCTGGCGGTGCTTTCACTCTAGTGGTAGCATGAGACGGAGTCTACAACCCACAAACGTGGCTCAGGTAGTGCAGCTCATCCAGGATGGCACCTCAATGCGAGCTGTGGCAAGGTTTGCTGTGTCTGTCAGCGTAGTGTCCAGAGCATGGAGGCGCTACCAGGAGACAGGCCAGTACATCAGGAGACGTGGAGGAGGCCGTAGGAGGGCAACAACCCAGCAGCAGGACCGCTACCTCCGCCTTTGTGCAAGGAGGAGCACTGCCAGAGCCCTGCAAAATGACCTCCAGCAGGCCACAAATGTGCATGTGTCTGCTCAAACGGTCAGAAACAGACTCCATGAGGGTGGTATGAGGGCCCGACATCCACAGGTGGGGGTTGTGCTTACAGCCCAACACGGTGCAGGACGTTTGGCATTTGCTAGAGAACACCAAGATTGGCAAATTCGCCACTGGCGCCCTGTGCTCTTCACAGATGAAAGCAGGTTCACACTGAGCACATGTGACAGACGTGACAGTCTGGAGACGCCGTGGAGAACGTTCTGCTGCCTGCAACATCTTCTAGCATGACCGGTTTGGCGGTGGGTCAGTCATGGTGTGGGGTGGCATTTCTTTGGGGGGCCGCACAGCCCTCCATGTGCTCGCCAGAGGTAGCCTGACTGCCATTAGGTACCGAGATGAGATCCTCAGACCCCTTGTGAGACCATATGCTGGTGCGGATGGCCCTGGGTTCCTCCTAATGCAAGATAATGCTAGACCTCATATGGCTGAAGTGTGTCAGCAGTTCCTGTAAGAGGAAGGCATTGATGCTATGGACTGGCCCGCCCGTTCCCCAGACCTGAATCCAATTGAGCACATCTGGGACATCATGTCTCGCTCCATCCACCAACGCCACGTTGCACCACAGACTGTCCAGGAGTTGGCGGATGCTTTAGTCCAGATCTGGGAGGAGATCCCTCAGGAGACCATCCGCCACCTCATCAGGAGCATGCCCAGGCGTTGTAGGGAGGTCATACAGGCACGTGGAGGCCACCCACACTACTGAGCCTCATTTTAAGGACATTACGTCAAAGTTGGATCAGCCTGTAGTGTGGTTTTCCACTTTAATTTTGAGTGACTCCAAATCCAGACCTTCATGGGTTGATAAATTTGATTTCCATTGATAATTTTTGTGTGATTTTGTTGTCAGCACATTCAACTATGTAAAGAAGAAAGTATTTAATAAAAGTATTTCATTCATTCAGATCGAGGATGTGTTATTTTAGTGTTCCCTTTATTTTTTCGAGCAGTGTATGTTAGTACAGACGTTTTAGGCTTGGTACACGGGTAACAAACGTTTCCAGAACTTTAGAGAACGTTCCGTTAAGAGTCTCATTAGGTCGTTAATGTTTTCATAGGTATGTTTCCTGATGTGCATGGAATGTTTCCTCGAGACTATTCCCTTAATGTCAAATATCAAAATATACCCAGAACGTGGTTACCATGTTCTTATAATTTAAGATATGAATGTTCTAGACACGTTTCATGGGAATGTTGCAAGAACATTGTGTCCGGTTTTCGGTGGGTTCTGAGAATATTCCATCAACGTCCTCATAACCACTGTCCTAATAAGGGATAGCTCTCGGGCATGGGCTTACTGGGCCAGTAGTTATGCTCTGTCCCGTCTAGAAGAAACCCTAACCTCTACTCCGTAGGCACATGTGTAGATCTGAAACAAAACTAATCTAATTTTATTTGTCACATGCGCCGAATACCTTAACGTGAAATGCTTACTTACAAGGCCTTAACCAGCAATGCAGTTTTAAGAAAAATATTTACTAAATAAACTAAAGTAAAAAATAAAAGAGCATCAATAAAATAACGAGGCTATATACATGGGGTACCGGTACAGCGTCAGTGTGTGGGGGTACAGGTTAGTCGAGGTAAATGAGGTAATATGTACATGTATATTGATAATAGATAATAAACAGTGAGTAGCAGCAGCCTGAAAAAAAAGGGGGGGGGTCAATGCAAAGGGGGGGGGGGGGTCAGCAGTCTTATGGCTTGGGGTAGAAGCTGTTAAGAAACATTTTGGACCTACACTTAGAGCTCCGGTACCTCTTGCCGTGTGTTAGCAGAGAGAACAGCCTATGACTAGGGTGGCTGGAGTCTTTGGCAATTTTAGGGCCTCCTCTGACACCGAGTGGTATATAGGTCCTGGATGGCAGGAAGCTTGGCACCAGTGATGTACTGGGCCATACGCACTACCCTCTGTAGCGCCTTGCCGTCGGAACCCGAGCAGTTGCCATACCAAGCGGTGATGCAACCAGTCAGGATGCTCTCGATGGTGCAGCTGTATAACTTTTTGAGGATCTGCGGACCCATGTCAAATCTTTTTGGTCTCCTGAGGGGGAATAGACGTTGTCGTGCCATCTTCACGACTGTATTGGTGTGTTTGGAACATGTTAGTTTGTTGATGATATGGACACCAAGAATCTTGAAGCTCTCAACCTGCTCCGGTACAGCCCCATCGATGTGAATGGAGGCATGCTCAGCCCTCCTTTTCATGTAGTCCACGATTATCTCCTTTGTCTTGATCACGTTGAGGGAAAGGTTTGTGTCCTGGCACCACACTTCCAGGTCTCTGACCTCATCCCAATAGTCTGTCAAATCGTTGTCGGTGATCAGACCTACCACCGTTGTGTCGTAGGCTAACTGAATGATTTTGTTGAAGTCGTGCTTGGCCACACAGTTATGGGTGAACAGGGAGTACAGGGGGGACTTAGCATGCACCCCCACGGGGCCTGTGTTGAGGATCAGCGTGGCAGATGTGTTGTTGTGTAAGGCTGTAAGCAAAGACTGTAAGCAAAAAGGCTGTAAGCAAATGCACTTCTAAGTAAATCTTTATTAAAAGTACACTCAATGTTTGTTTTTATTGATAATAGTGATTCAGGAGTATCATCAAAACATGTTCCACCAACATTAGACAACCCGTAGTTGGGGTAAGGGGTGAAGGACTCCAGGGTTTTTGAGGTCAACTCTGACTCCTGTGGTTGAAATCGAAGGAGCTAGCTCTTGCTCGACTCTGCGCACATGTACACACCACCTCATTATTGCGGAGTCCTGCTAGGAAAACTAATATTGCGTTCTAGAGAGGACTGGCATGTTTATTTTTTTTATTTTTTTTATTTCACCTTTATTTAACCAGGTAGGCTAGTTGAGAACAAGTTCTCATTTGCAACTGCGACCTGGCCAAGATAAAGCATAGCAGTGTGAACAGACAACACAGAGTTACACATGGAGTAAACAATAAACATGTCAATAACATAGTAGAAAAAAAGGGGAGTCTATATACACTGTGTGCAAAAGGCATGAGGAGGTAGGCGAATAATTACAATATTGCAGATTAACACTGGAGTGATAAATGATCAGATGATCATGTACAGGTAGAGATATTGGTGTGCAAAAGAGCAGAAAAGTAAATAAATAAAAACTGTGGGGATGAGGTAGGTGAAAATGGGTGGGCTATTTACCAATAGATTATGTACAGCTGCAGCGATCGGTTAGCTGCTCAGATAGCTGATGTTTGAAGTTGGTGAGGGAGATAAAAGTCTCCAACTTCAGCGATTTTTGCAATTCGTTCCAGTCACAGGCAGCAGAGTACTGGAACGAAAGGCAGCCGAATGAGGTGTTGGCTTTAGGGATGATCAGTGAGATACACCTGCTGGAGCGCGTGCTACGGATGGGTGTTGCCATCGTGACCAGTGAACTGAGATAAGGCGGAGCTTTAACTAGCATGGCCTTGTAGATGACCTGGAGCCAGTGGGTCTGGCGACGAATATGTAGCGAGGGCCAGCCGACTAGAGCATACAAGTTGCAGTGGTGGGTAGTATAAGGTGCTTTAGTGACAAAACGGATGGCACTGTGATAAACTGCATCCAGTTTGCTGAGTAGAGCGTTTGAAGCAATTTTGTAGATGACATCGCCGAAGTCGAGGATCGGTAGGATAGTCAGTTTTACTAGGGTAAGCTTGGCAGCGTGAGTGAAGGAGGCTTTGTTGCGGAATAGAAAGCCGACTCTTGATTTGATTGGATTCGATTGGAGATGTTTGATATGGGTCTGGAAGGAGAGTTTGCAGTCTAGCCAGACACCTAGGTACTTATAAGTGTCCACATATTCAAGGTCGGAACCATCCAGTGTGGTGATGCTAGTCAGGCATGCGGGTGCAGGCAGCGATCGGTTGAAAAGCATGCATTTGGTTTTACTAGCGTTTAAGAGCAGTTGGAGGCCACGGAAGGAGTGTTGTATGGCATTGAAGCTCGTTTGGAGGTTAGATAGCACAGTGTCCAATGACGGGCCGAAAGTATATAGAATGGTGTCGTCTGCGTAGAGGTGGATCAGGGAATCGCCCGCAGCAAGAGCAACATCATTGATATATACAGAGAAAAGAGTCGGCCCGAGAATTGAACCCTGTGGCACCCCCATAGAGACTGCCAGAGGACCGGACAGCATGCCCTCCGATTTGACACACTGAACTCTGTCTGCAAAGTAATTGGTGAACCAGGCAAGGCAGTCATCAGTAAAACCGAGGCTACTGAGTCTGCCGATAAGAATATGGTGATTGACAGAGTCGAAAGCCTTGGCAAGGTCGATGAAGACGGCTGCACAGTACTGTCTTTTATCGATGGCGGTTATGATGTCGTTTAGTACCTTGAGTGTGGCTGAGGTGCACCCGTGACCGGCTCGGAAACCAGATTGCATAGCGGAGAAGGTACGGTGGGATTTGAGATGGTCAGTGACCTGTTTGTTGACTTGGCTTTCGAAGACCTTAGATAGGCAGGGCAGAATGGATATAGGTCTGTAACAGTTTGGGTCCAGGGTGTCTCCCCCTTTGAAAGAGGGGGATGACTGCGGCAGCTTTCCAATCCTTGGGGATCTCAGACGATATGAAAGAGAGGTTGAACAGGCTGGTAATAGGGGTTGCGACAATGGCGGCGGATAGTTTCAGAAATAGAGGGTCCAGACTGTCAAGCCCAGCTGATTTATACAGGTCCAGGTTTTGCAGCTCTTTCAGAACATCTGCTATCTGGATTTGGGTAAAGGAGAACCTGGAGAGGCTTGGGCGAGGAGCTGCGGGGGGGGCGGAGCTGTTGGCCGAGGTAGGGGTAGCCAGGCGGAAGGCATGGCCAGCCGTTGAGAAATGCTTGTTGAAGTTTTCGATAATCATGGATTTGTCGGTGGTGACCGTGTTCCCTAGCCTCAGTGCAGTGGGCAGCTGGGAGGAGGTGCTCTTGTTCTCCATGGACTTCACAGTGTCCCAGAACTTTTGGAGTTGGAGCTACAGGATGCAAACTTCTGCCTGAAGAAGCTGGCCTTAGCTTTCCTGACTGACTGCGTGTATTGGTTCCTGACTTCCCTGAACAGTTGCATATCGCGGGGACTGTTCGATGCTATTGCAGTCCGCCACAGGATGTTTTTGTGCTGGTCGAGGGCAGTCAGGTCTGGAGTGAACCAAGGGCTGTATCTGTTCTTAGTTCTGCATTTTTTGAACGGAGCATGCTTATCTAAAATGGTGAGGAAGTTACTTTTAAAGAATGACCAGGCATCCTCAACTGATGGGATGAGGTCAATGTCCTTCCAGGATACCCGGGCCAGGTCGATTAGAAAGGCCTGCTCACAGAAGTGTGTTAGGGAGCGTTTGACAGTGATGAGGGGTGGTCGTTTGACTGCGGCACCGTAGCGGATACAGGCAATGAGGCAGTGGTCGCTGAGATCCTGGTTGAAGACAGCGGAGGTGTATTTGGAGGGCCAGTTGGTCAGGATGACGTCTATGAGGGTGCCCTTGCTTACAGAGTTAGGGTTGTACCTGGTGGGTTCCTTGATGATTTGTGTGAGATTGAGGGCATCTAGCTTAGATTGTAGGACTGCCGGGGTGTTAAGCATATCCCAGTTTAGGTCACCTAACAGAACAAACTCTGAAGCTAGATGGGGGCAATCAATTCACAAATGGTGTCCAGGGCACAGCTGGGAGCTGAGGGGGTCGGTAGAAGGCGGCAACAGTGAGAGACTTATTTCTGGAGAGAGTAATTTTCAGAATTAGTAGTTCGAACTGTTTGGGTATGGACCTGGAAAGTATGACATTACTTTGCAGGCTATCTCTGCAGTAGACTGCAACTCCTCCCCCTTTGGTAGTTCTATCTTGACGGAAGATGTTATAGTTGGGTATGGAAATCTCTGAATTTTTGGTGGCCTTCCTGAGCTAGGATTCAGACACGGCAAGGACATCAGGGTTAGCAGAGTGTGCTAAAGCAGTGAGTAAAACAAACTTAGGGAGGAGGCTTCTGATGTTGACATGCATGAAACCAAGGCTTTTTCGATCACAGAAGTCAACAAATGAGGGTGCCTGGGGACATGCAGGGCCTGGGTTTGCCTCCACATCACCCGCGGAACAGAGAAGGAGTAGTATGAGGGTGCGGCTAAAGGCTATCAAAACTGGTCGCCTAGAGCGTTGGGGACAGAGAATAAGAGGAGCAGGTTTCTGGGCATGGTAGAAAATATTCAGGGCATAATGCGCAGACAGGGGTATGGTGGGGTGCGGGTACGGCGGAGGTAAGCCCAGGCACTGGGTGATGATGAGAGAGGTTTTATCTCTGGACATGCTGGTTGTAATGGGTGAGGTCACCGCATATGTGGGAGGTGGAACAAAGGAGGTATCAGGGGTATGAGGAGTGAGACTAGGGGCTCCATTGTGAACTAAAACAATGATAACTAACCTGAGCAACAGTATACAAGGCATATTGACATTTGAGAGAGACATACAGCGAGGCATACAGTAATCACAGGTGTTGAATTGGGAAAGCTAGCTAAAACAGTGGGTGAGACAACAGCTGATCAACTAGCATAACAACAGCAGGTAAAATGGCATTGACTAGGCAACGGGGCCGACAGATAAAACAAACAAGCAGAATGGAGTACCGTGATTAATGGACAGTCCAGCGTGCATCAGCTATGTAGCCAAGTGATCAGAGTCCAGGGGCAGCGGTGGATGGGGCAGGGGGGCTGGACTGGCGAGTGTTATCCAGGTTAAAAAACAAACAATGACTAAATAGCTTGTAGCTAGTTAGCTGGTTAGCTTCTGGAGGTTCTTGAGTGTGTTCTGGGCTAAACAAGCTAGCAGTTAGCATGCCGATTTAGCAAGCAAGGAGATAGCGAGGGCTAGAGAGTTAGCCTTTGGGGGACGTCGCGATGGGGTGAGTCTGTTTATTCCTCTTCATGCGGTGACATCGATAGACCGGTCGTGGGTCCGGGTATTGTAGCCCTGGAGTATGCTACGGTGGCAGCACAGGAGCTCTGGCCGGGCTAGCTACAAGCTACGTGGGTGGAAACGCTAGCCAGGAGTAATCAACCAGAGTTGCAGTTTAGCTCGATAGCTAGTTGTGAAGATCCAGCAGAAAAATGTAAGCGAGAGCTTTCCGAGCTAAAGGTTAGCTGATGACCGGTTAGCTGAAAACCGCTAGCATAGCTGGTGGTTAGCTGGCTAGCTTCAGTTGAGGAGTTCCGGTTCCGAAGTAAATATAAATACTTTAGGAAAAGTAGCTACATTGGGTGAGGCGGGTTGCAGGAGAGTATTTGGAAGCTTAGGTTTAGCAAAATGTTTTTAATAAAGATATGCGAAGAAAAAGATCTAAAACGAAAAAGAGACGATAATAAAGATATGCGAAGAAAAAGATCTAAAACGAAAAAGAGACGATATATACAGAGAGACGATACGACAGGACGACTTACTGCTACGCCATCTTGGATTCAGATGCAAGATGTACATGAAGCTTTGCATTTGCTCATTAACTTAAGACAATAAAAGGAAGGTGATGTGTAGGAACTAGAATATTTCAGTGATATTCCTGCTGTGCACTGCCTTGACACTTCCCATGGGATGACATGCTGCATTCTATGCTGATAAGCCTTTTCTTTGCCGTGTTATATAATTATTTTCTAAGTATGTGTGTTATTCCAGAGGACGATTCACACAGGATTAGTTTTTCCCCCCAAAATGTATTTATTTAATTGACTCTTTTAATGGAAACCTGGAGTTTTTTAAAGTGTAACCAATGTGAAATGGTTAGCTAGTTAGTGGGGTGCGCGCTAATAGCGTTTCAATCGGTGACGTCACTCGCTTTGAGGCCTTGAGGTAGTTGTTCCCCTTGCTCGGCAAGGGCTGCGGCTTTTGTGGGGCGATGGATAACGATGCTTCGAGGGTGGCTGTTGTTGACGTGTGCAGAGGGTTCCTGGTTCGAGCCCAGTTAGGGGCGAAGCGAGGTAAGGAAGCTATACTGTATGTTAGGGAGCCACTAAACCTACTGGAGCCATTCATGTTTGAGCCGATCGCTGTCCCCCAGATCAAAGAGTTCGTTCTCGTAGCAGTAACAATACAGATATGCCGCCTGAAACACCTCAGATTGAGGGTCGGTGTGGGCAAACACAAACTGGTGTGAGTGGGGATGCTGCCAGGTATTGACTAGTGTGTGTTGTAGAGAGATGGTAGCGATACAGCACAAAATCCCAGCGGATGATTTGCTGTTTACATCCAGTCAGAGGTTCCAGTCAGTCTGTGGATGGTGATGTATTTATTGAACGTGTCACTAATCCTATGAGGTTACTCGACCAGTCAGCAGCCGATATACCATCATTTGTGAAATTTTGTTTGATTATAAATTATATAAGGTTAATATCAGTAGTACGTAGGTGCTCAATATATATAATCAGTATCCTATAACAATGTTTATCATCAGCTCTGTTTGGCACGTTGGTAACACAATTACATTTAGATTAGACGTCCGGAGTTCGAATCGCAGAGGGCATCATGATTCATGAAATCTCATTCTAACCAATAATGGTGCTTGGGGAAGCTCATGGGAGACGGTGTGGCCACATTACCATAACGCTGTTTATATAATAGCCTCAGATATGAGGTTTACATCTAATTGTTGTATAAAATGAATGAGTAAGTATGATACTGTTTGTAAAATTGTGTAATATTATTTTGGACTGTTTAATGAAGGAAAATACAATTCCCTTTTGATTTGAACTAAATCAGAGGACCACCCCTGAGCCCAGTTAGGGTCAGGCATCCTGGGACAGCCCATTTTCTGCAATTGCGAATAAAACCCAACTTTGAGAAATTATCACCAGACCATGTTTTTCTCCATTAGGAGAGGACTAAGGTTGTAAGACCATTGCTGAATCTTTTAACCATACCACGTGGTAAAACTCTTAGACTATCGATACCGACAGAATAAGAACAAATCTTTGATATGAATTACTTGTCTGCAGCTAGGAATTCGGTATCATTGAACGCGAAGAACGACAACCGCCGAAGCATCCATTCTATAACAAATGAATGAATGTCACTCTGAACTATCTCCTCTAACGAAGACAGAGAGAGAGAGAGAGAGAGAGAGAGAGAGAGAGAGAGAGAGAGAGAGAGAGAGAGAGGACGAAACTCTCCAATAGAAACAAACTTTTCACCAGCGATCAAGACTACACACTGAGCATAAAAATATGTATTGATTGGAATTGTTCCCGAATGACTGAGCGTTCATGTGCAAAGGATTAGCATTTCAATTGTTATAATTAATAATTATCACTCTGTAGTGACTTCTTAGTCGACCCCCACTTCCACTTTTGTCTAACAAGCCGCCATGCCTGTTTAGCCCACTAGGGCACATTCTCCTATAATTTCTTGTAACCATATTTACTGTTTGTTTATGTATTTCTGTGAATTACTTAGTAATAAATAAATTATTTAAGACAATTGATGTATGGATGACTCATAGTGAATACTGGGTTCATGCAGATAACCAAAATTTACGATGTTTGGAATGAGATTAACGTGAGGGAAAGTAAATAATTCATTAATTCGAAGACTAATTGATCAGATAAAATATCTGAAAAGTTATTTTGTAATCTAAATATTTTTCCTTGGTGCCCTGACTTCCTAGTTAATTACAGTTACATGATTAATCAGTTGATCGCGTAATACTAATTACAGAGAATCTTTGATAAAAACTATAAGTCTTCAATTTAACGATAGTAAAGACACGACAATGATCAGTCCCTGCATCTATAGCTCTGTTATGAATTTGTGTGGTTACATTTCTCCAGGCCCATCCCTCAGCTTTTTACCGAAAGAGGAACAGGGAAACACTTTGTTATTGTTTCTACTGCTGATTGCCACATTAAGAAGTTAAGATGCAGAATAAATACACACCAAAATATGTTACAGATACTATAAAAAGGACCCATCACTCAGACAGTTAGTACACAGCATCCAGCACAGCGAACAATCAATCAAATCAAAGTTTATTTGTCACGTGCGCAGAATACAACAGGTGTAGACCTTACAGTGAAATGCTTACTTACAGGCTCTAACCACCAGTGCAAAAAAGGTATTAAGTGAACAATAGGTAAGTAAAAAAATAAAAACAACAGTAAAAAGACAGTGAAAAATAACAGTAGCGTAAAATCAAAAGTAAAATCAAATGTATTTTACAAAAGCCCTTTTTACATTAAAATAATAACCACAGTGGTTATAGACTAGAGGGTGCAACAGTTCCACACCTCAGGAGCAAATGTCAGTTGGCTTTACATAGCTGAGCATTCATAGGTTGAGAGAGAGTCGAAACAGCAGAACCGAGACAAGGTAGCACATCCATTGAAACAGGTAAAAATTCCACTCCGATTCCCTTTATGGATGGGTGTATCTTTGAATTCGCTGTTGAATGGCCTGCTCCTTCTCCACTTTCGGAACACCATCCCACTCCCCCAAAGTGGTCGATAGTACATCTTGGCTCGCACTGTGATGATTGTGATTCTGAGCTCTCAGGTTCATACAGCGAGTTTGGGTCTTCACTGATCTCACTCTCCGTCAGCTCCATCTGGGGCGTATAGGGGCAGGCCTCGGTTGCATGATGATGGTCGTGAGGGCAACCTAACTGGGCCCCATCTCTTTAGTGATGGTCCCAGTGGACCTCTTTTCCACCGCAGGACAGGAACACTCTGGCACCCAGGGGTCCGTTTAGCATGCTGTACTAACCGTTCTTTCCTGTAGGTTGAAAACAATTAAGGCATCTATTAGGCTATAGTTATATTCAAGAATCACTGCATATACTTAAAATAAACAATAGTCTTAGAAATAACATGGATTTGAATGTTATTGCCTCCTGCACAGTCTCCTCAAGGATGAAAACATTTTCAGGGATGAAGATGTCACCCTGAAAACAAACAAAGGTTTTGTTAAGACAACTGAACCCAAATATATCTGTTGGCATTAACAAGTTACCTGTTTTGTATGCTTTGTCAACACACACAAACACACCCACACAGCAAGTACAGGGACATTTATTTTTCAGCAAACATTAGCTATGTCAACTTCAGTCTAGCTAAATGAGGTGGAGCTAACAGAACATTACAAAAACGAATATGTCAACAAAATGTATTACAATACTTGTCTATCTGAGCTGGAAGCTAGCTACAATAACTAATGGTACCTAATAACAGGGGTACACGAATAAACTGTGTTGCAAATTTAGTTGCGGTTGAGTAGCTTGCTAACATTATTTGCTGGGAAGGTGTTACACAAACCGTAAGGCTCTCCAGAGGGTAGTGAGGTCTGCACAACGCATCACCGGGGGCAAACTACCTCCCCTCCAGGACACCTACACCACCCGATGTTACAGGAAGGCCATAAAGATCATCAAGGACAACACCCACCTGAGCCACTGCCTGTTCACCCCGCTATCATCCAGAAGGCGAGGTCAGTACAGGTGCATCAAAGCTGGGACCGAGAGACTGAAAAACAGCTTCTATCTCAAGTCCATCAGACTGTTAAACAGCAACCACTAACATTGAGTGGCTGCTGCCAACACACTGACTCAACTCCAGCCACTTTAATAATGGGAATTGATGGGAAATGATGTAAAATATATCACTAGCCACTTTAAACAATGCTACCTGATATAATGTTTACATACCCTACATTATTCATCTCATATGTATACGTATATACTGTACTCTATATCATCTACTGCATCTTTATGTAATACATGTATCACTAGCCACTTTAACTATGCCACTTTGTTTACATACTCATCTCATATGTATATACTGTACTCGATACCATCTACTGTATCTTGCCTATGCTGCTCTGTACCATCACTCATTCATATATCTTTATGTACATATTCTTTATCCCCTTACACTGTATATAAGAAATTAGTTTTGGAATTGTTAGTTAGATTACTTGTTGGTTATTACTGTATTGTCGGAACTAGAAGCACAAGCATTTCGCTACACTCGCATTAACATCTGCTAACCATGTGTATGTGACAAATACATTTGATTTGATTTGATTTCAGACGACCTACACAATTTATGTCTGGATCCAAAAATAATTGCTTCCGTTTTCCCTAAGTGCAGAGATAGCTTATTATCTCCAAGCCATTTGCTAATGTTAGTAAGCTCTGTGCTACGTATGCTCTCCAACATAGTTTTGATTTTGTGAGACACCAGAAGTGTAGAGTCATAAAGAAAAAGACGGCAAAAACAAGCATCTTTCATATCGTTAATATACAATATAAACAACAGAGGCCCAAGCACGCTCCCATGCGGAATGCCACAACTCATTGGTTTTGCCTGAGACAGTGAACCATTAACTTCTACTACTTGCTCCCTTCCTGATAAATAGGACTTCACCCAGCCTAGAGGGACACTGCTTAACTTCTTGATGCTACCCATCCCTGTCGCAGTCAAATAATATTTCAAAAAATATTCATATTCATGAAATCACAAGTGCAATATTGCAAAATACAGCTTAGCCTTTTGTTAATCCACCTATCGTCTCAGATTTTGAAATTATGCTTTACAGCGAAAACAATCCAAGCATTTGTGTAAGTTTATCGATAGCCTAGCATAGCATTATGAACACTTAGCATCAGGAAGCTTGGTAACGAAAATCAGAAAAGCAATCAAATTAATTGTTTACCTTTGATGATCTTCGGATGTTTTCACTCACGAGACTCCCAGTTACACAACAAATGTTCCTTTTGTTCCATAAAGATGATTTTTATACCCAAAATACTGACGTTTGTTTGTCGCATTATGTTCAGAAATCCACAGGAAAGAGCGGTCACAACAACACAGACGGAAATTCCAAACAGTCTTCATAATGTCCACAGAAACATGTCAAACGTTTTTTATAATCATTCCTCAGGTAGTTTTTAAAATATATATTCGATAATATATCAACCGAGTGTGTAGGTTTTTCAATAACAGTGGGAGGAACAATGGCGGCTTTACTCTGTAGAGCAAAAACTCACTCTGAGAGCCCTCACCTATCCACTTACTGTTGAATTTATTATGAATAAATGAATAAACAATATCCCCATTTTAAATAGAATTGTAACTAGGTAAACATATACTTTGTTTTATAAGTGATTGACAATATGAGTTCATAAGAAGGGATTGTGTGACACGGACAAGGAGTAATAAAAAGTTAATGAACACCATTCCAACTAGGCAGAAACAAATGGGTTGTGGACTGTGTAAACACAGAAGGTCGTTAGCCTATGGTTGACCCTACTGAAACTTAGCTCTGGGGTTTTTAGATAAGGCAGTGAGTGCATTCCTAGGTTTTCTGTTAATTAAAACTGTCAGTTCAGTGGTGATCGATAATGTTGAGGGGTCAAAAGTTATCTGGGAGTGTGTTAGTAAGTCAGAATGAACTTTTCACCTTACTTTGTCCCGGTCGAGAGGAGGGGATTCTGTTAAAGCAGTGAAATGACGTCATGATCTGTATATAAACTGCTGCACATGATTAAGTGGGAGCGCGCTCCGAGAATAAATTCTATTACCTATTATTGAAAGACTGGTCTGTGTCTATTTTATGCAAACAAGAAATCTTACAAATTCTCATAAAATAGATTAAAGGGCTTTCAATTGATGAAAGACAATTGGCATAATTAAATTAGAGTAAAACTTACGCAATGTGATCTTTCACACTCATTTTTCTGAATAAAAGCCTGAAACTACGTCTAAAGACTGTTGACACCTTAGGGAAGCCAGAGAAAAAGGAATATGGTTGATATCCCTTTAAATGGAGGATAGGCATGCATAGGAACAGAAGGGTTTCAAAATAAGAGGCACTTCCTGATTAGATTTTCCTCAGGGTTTCGCCTGCAATATCAGTTTTGTTATACTCACAGACAATATTTTGACCGTTTTGGAAACTTTAGAGTGTTTTCTATCCTAATCTGTCAATTATATGCATATTCTAGCATCTGGTCCTGAGAAATAGGCCGTTTACTTTGTGAACGTTATTTTTCCAAACATAAAAATAGTGCCCCCTAGCTTCAAGAGGTTATTAACCCCAGTGCCTCCAGTTTGGAGATTAGGAGACCGTGGTTAACTGTATGAAAGGCCTTCTGTAGGTCAAGCAGTACCATTCCACAGAGATTTCCCTCATCAATCTCTTTCCTGATGAAGTCAGTCAAGTAAAGTAGACAAGAATCAGTGGAGTATGTTTTTCTAAAACCCGACTGAAAATCATACATTAGACCCTGTTTGTTAACATATTCATACATTTGCTCATGTACAATTCTCTCCAGGATCTTTGATGTTACACAGAGGATAGATACAGGCCTATAATTCTGTTACTGTAATTTAATTATACCAATGCGTTTTCATTAATTGAATTCCCTTAATCTATTTTATGAGAATTTGTAAGATTCTTGTTTGCATAAAATAGACGGAGACCAGTCTTATCAATAATAGATAACAGACTTTTTTCTCGGAGCGCGCTGCCATGTTACCACGAGCAACAGTTTATATACAATAACATGACGTAATTTCATTGCTTCTAGAATGAATCCCCTCCTCCCGACCTAGAATCAAGTGAGTTCAAAAGTTCATTCCAACTCACTAACACACTCACAGGTCACACAACCTAACTGAATTAACTTTAGACCCCTCACCATTATCAATCACCACTTAGCTGACAGTTCTAATTTACAGAAAACCTAGGAATGCACTCACTGCCTTATCACCCCAGAGCTCAGTTTCGTCGGTTCAACCATAGGTTAACTACCTTATCTGCTTACTTAATCCACAAACCATTCCTTTCTTCCTAGTTGGAATGGTGTTCATTAACTTTAATTACTCCTTGTCCGTGTCACACAATCCCTTCTTATGAACTCATATTGTTAATCAGATATAATAAAACAGAGTATAAGTTTACTTAGTTACAGTTTCATTTAAAATAAGACTATTGTTCAGTCATTATATCATAATTTTCCTAACAAATTCCCAGGGTCATACTTTATCTCTTTCTTTATCTTGTTTCATGTCCCTGGGAAAGGTGCATTGTTCAAGAAAAAGATTAACGATATGCGCAAACAAGGGCCAATTTGCTCAGCAGAATCTATTAGAAACCTTGCATGAATATTATCCAGGCCTGTGGCTTTGGAGCATTTAAGCTCTGCCAGCATACTGACTATTTTGGCTGTTGCTACCTTTGCAAAAGAAAAATAGTTTGGCTGAACCCCTAACTCTACATAATACTTCTTGACTTTGTTGCTTCCATACAAACCAGAACTGGTGGGCAGCTTGCTAACCACCTTGCTGGCAACAGAAGTAAAAAAAAAGAAAGTTGAATTAATTGGCAACCTCTGCTTTTTCATATACCATCTCCCCTTTGATGTTCAGTCCAATACTGTTTAGTTTGTTTTTGGTAGTACTACTACAGCCTAGGTAAGGAACCTTAAATGATTTCCAAAGCTTTTTAGGGCACTTTTTGTTTTCAATGATTTTCTCAGCAAAGTAATCCCTCTTAGCTTCATCCATCCTCCTCTGTGCTCCATTTCTGTGATGTTTATATTGGACAAAATCATGCTGCTCTTGAGAGTTCTTAAACATTTTAAAGGCCTTATTCCTTGCTTGGATAGATTCTAGAATCTCATGATTAAACCAAGGGCTAGATCTCTGCTTTACCCTGACCCGTCTAATGGGAACCATCACATTCACCACATCAATGAATCTACATTTAAAGGCTTCGCAGGCATTGTCTACCCCTACACTATCTAGCACAGGTGACCAGTCAATTTTACCTTCTTCCTCCCCAAACCTTTCAACACAGTATTTTTTGAGTCCTCTGATTCTAATGGTTTTGTGATACTTAAATATATCTTTAAAAATCCTCCTTGTGCAAATTGTAATAAAATGATCACTGATTCCATAGACTATTACTCCACTCTGCAATATTTTAGATTTATCAGACACCAATATTAAGTTAATTGTACTTTGCATTGTTTCACATATCCTGGTGGGATGTTTTATAATTTGGGTCCGAGCAAGTGATCTACAAAAGTGCATAAATACATTGTGGGATGGGCTATTCTTTTTGCAGACATCAGTATTGAAATCCCCTAACAAAATGATTTCCTTCAACAGGGAATCATTACAGTTTAACAACACAATTTCGGGACCTTCATAAAATGCATTCTGCTTGGGCGGCCTATAACACACCCCCAACAAAATCGGTTGGCCGGTAACTCCTACATCATAACCCCCAATTTAAAAAGGAGGCGCAAGCAGAGGGCTTGGGTTTATGACTCATTTCAATTCTGAAACTCCCGTTTGTCGCATCGAAAGGGACCTTCATCGCGAAGTCTGCCTCTGCAAAATACTGTCTGCAGATCCTGCTAGCTCGAGCTGGCACATCCTTCCTCTTCAGGACATGGAGCCACTTCTTCAAAAGTTGTGTGTCCTTGGGCAGCCGATGGTAGTTTACCGAGGGATTTTTTTTAGCCAATTCATAGAGCCTGGCGCTATACACTTCATATTTGAATTACTACTACATCTTCGTTGTCCACCCCTAACCTCACTCTCTTCGATTCACTCTCCGCACGAAAACTCCATACCACAGACAATTTGCTGATTCCTGCCAGTGACGCACTGGCGTCAGTCGTTACTATGGCAATTTAAAATGGCGCTAACCATAGCTCAAATTAACCTTGTCGACAATCGAAATACTGAATATAGAGATGTTTTTATGTTAAATGCACATGTTTAGTGTTAGTGGATTGAATACATCAATTTGCTTACATTTACTTCCTAAAGTGTTTCCATGGCCCTTTAAGACTGCAGAACTGGCAGTGTACAAGCTTAACCTTTATTAACAGAGTACAACATGATACATGAACTGGCATGAAACTTTCACCCACAGCTGTCCAAACATAGTTAACCCAAGGCTGCACCTCCAGATCCTCTAATAGGTTGGCGGAGCTACATTTCCCCCACATAAGGGGTAAGTATTCCCCGACAAACATTATGGGATGACTGACATCATCCTGTGAAAGAACGGCACCAATGCCCACATTTCTGGCATCTGTGTCCACAATGAATAGGTGCTGGAGGTTGGGGTATGCCAGGACTGAAGCCTTGATAAGTGCCTGGTGTCGTTCAGCGAACGCTGCCATGTAGTAATCATCCCAGTCGAACCGCTGGTCCTTGTTTGTAAGGCAGTGTAGAGGGCTGGCTACTGTTTTTTCAAACTTTTTTTTTAATTTCACCTTTATTTAACCAGGTAGGCCAGTTGAGAACAAGTTCTCATTTACAATTGCGACCTGGCCAAGATAAAGCAAAGCAGTGCGACAAAAACAACAACACAGAGTTACACATAAACAAACATAGAGTCAATAACACAATAGAAAAATCAACTAAAATTTATTTTTATAGCCCTTCGTACATCAGCTGATATCTCAAAGTGCTGTACAGAAACCCAGTTTAAAACCCCAAACAGCAAGCAATGCAGGTGTAGAAGCATGGTGGCTAGGAACAACTCCCTAGAAAGGCCAAAACCTAGGAAGAAACCTAGAGAGGAACCAGGCTATGAGGGGTGGCCAATCCTCTTCTGGCTGTGCCGGGTGAAGATTATAACAGAACTGGCCAAGATGTTCAAATGTTCATAAATAACCAGCATGGTCAAATAATAATAATCACAGGCAGAACAGTTGAAACTGGAGCAGCAGCACTGCCAGGTGTACTGGGGACAGCAAGGAGTCATCATGCCAGGTAGTCCTGAGGCATGGTCCTAGGGCTCAGGTCCTCCGAGAGAGAGAAAGAGAGAATTAGAGAGAGCATACTGAAATTCACACAGGACACTGGATAAGACAGGAGAAGTACTCCAGATATAACAAACTGACCCTAGCCCCCCAACACATAAACTACTGCAGCATAAATACTGGAGGCTGAGACAGGAGGAGTCTGGAGACACTGTGGCCCCATCCGATGACACCCCCCCGGACAGGGCCAAACAGGAAGGATATAACCCCACCCACTTTTCCAAAGTACAGCCCCCACACCACTAGAGGGATATCTTCAACCACCAACTTACCATCCTGAGACAAGGCCGAGTATAGCCCACAATGATCTCCGCCACGGCACAACCCAAGGGGGGGCACCAACGCAGACAGGAAGATCACATCAGTGACTCAACCCACTCAAGTGACACACCCCTCCTAGGAACAGCATGATAGAGCACCAGTAAGCCAGTGAATCAGCCCCTGTAATAGGGTTAGAGGCAGAGAATCCCAGTGGAAAGAGAGGAACCGGCCAGGCAGAGACAGCAAGGGCGGTTCGTTGCTCCAGAGCCTTTCCGTTCACCTTCACACTCCTGGGCCAGACTATACTCAATCACATGACCCACTGAAGAGATGAGTCTTCAGTAAAGGTTGAGACCGAGTTTGCGTCTCTCACATGGGTAGGCAGACCATTCCATAAAAATTGAGCTCTATAGGAGAAAGCCCTGCCTCCAGCTGTTTGCTTAGGAATTCTATGGACAATTAGGAGGCCTGCGTCTTGTGACTGTAGCGTACGTGTAGGTATGTACGGCAGGACCAAATCAGAGAGATAGGTAGGAGCAAGCCCATGTAATGCTTTGTAGGTTAGCAGTAAAACCTTGAAATCAACCCTTGTCTTGACAGGAAACCAGTGTAGGGAGGCTAGCACTGGAGTAATATGATCACATTTTTTGGTTCTAGTCAGGATTCTAGCAGCCGTATTTAGCACTAACTGAAGTTTATTTAGTGCTTTATCTGGGTAGCCAGATAGTAGAGCATTGCAGTAGTCTACCCTAGAAGTAACAAAAGCATGGATACATTTTTCTGCATAATTTTTGGACAGAAAGTTTCTGATCTTTGCAATGTTACGTAGATGGAAAAAAGCTGTCCTTGAAACAGTCTTGATATGTTCGTCAAAAGAGAGATCAGGGTCCAGAGTAACGCTGAGGTCCTTCACAGTTGTATTTGAGACGACTGTACAACCATTAAGATTAATTGTCAGATTCAACAGAAGATCTCTTTGTTTCTTGGGACCTAGAACAAGCATCTCTGTTTTGTCCGAGTTTAAAAGTGGAAAGTTTGCAGCCATCCACTTCCTTATGTCTGAAACACAGGCTTCTAGCGAGGGCAATTTTGGGGCTTCACCATGTTTCATTGATATGTTCAGCTGTGTGTCATCCACATAGCAGTGAAAGTTAACATTATGTTTTCAAATGACATCCCCAAGAGGTAAAATATATAGTGAAAACAATAGTGGTCCTAAAACGGAACCTTGAGGAACACCGAAATGTACAGTTGATTTGTCAGAGGACAAACAATTCACAGAGACAAACTGTATGCTCTAGTCGGCTGGCCCTTGCTACATATTCGTCGCCAGACCGACTGGCTCCAGGTCATCTACAAGTCCATGCTAGGTTAAGCTCCGCCTTATCTCAGTTCACTGGTCACAATGGCAACACCCACCCGTAGCACACGCTCCAGGAGGTCTCACTGATCATCCCTAAAGCCAACACCTCATTTGGCTGCCTTTCCTTCCAGTTCGTTGCTGCCTGTGACTGGAACGAATTGCAAAAATCGCTGAAGTTGGAGACTTTTATCTCCCTCACCAACTTCAAACATCTGCTATCTGAGCAGCTAACCGATCGCTGCAGCTGTACATAGTCCATCAGTAAATAGCCCACCCAATTTACCTACCTCATCCCCATACTGTTTTTATTTATTTACTTTTCTGCTCTACCTGCACATGACCATCTGATCATTTATCACTCCTGTGTTAATCTGCTAAAATTGTAATTATTCGCCTACCTTCTCATGCCTTTTGCACACAATGTATATCGACTCCTTTTTTCTTTTTTTCTACTGTGTTATTGACTTGTTTATTGTTTACTCCATGTGTAACTCTGTGTTGCTGTCTGTTCACACTACTATGCTTTATCTTGGCCAGGTCACAGTTGTAAATGAGAACTTGTTCTCAACTAGCCTACCTGGTTAAATAAATAAAGGTGAAATAAAATAAATAAAATAAAAATATCTTTCCAACAGATAAGATCTAAACCTGGCCAGAACTTGTCCGTGTAGACCAATTTGGGTTTCCAATCTCTCCAAAAAATGTGGTGATCGATGGAATCAAAATCAGCACTAAGGTTTAGGAGCACGAGGACAGATGCAAAGCCTCGGTCTGATGCCATTAAAAGATAATTTACCACCTTCACAAGTACAGTCTCAGTGCTATGATGGGGTCTAAAACCAGACTGAAACATTTCGTATACATTGTTTGTCTTCAGGAAGGCAGTGAGTTGCTGCGCATCAGCCTTTTCTAAAATGTTTGAGAGGAATGGAAGATTCGATATAGGCCGATAGTTTTTTATATCCGCCATCTCCCGGATCTTCTGCTCCTCTACCTCTCTCTTCTCCAGTGGCACGCGATGGGGCCGCAAACGGATAGGTGATGCGTCACCAGTATCGATAGAGTGCTGGTTCTCTGGCAGTATTCGTCTCGTGCTGCAAAGACATCCACAAACTCTGCAAGCAGTGGTTCCAAGTTATCCCACTGCTCAGTCTCCAACGTTTCCAAACATCTCTGCCCTAGTTCCCGCACAGTTAGCCGGGTAGCTTCCGAAGGTACGTCTACTGTGCCTCTGGTCACCTGCTGGGGCACAGTCACCCCTTTGGGGGGCTTTACCTGCTCCTTCTCATCTGAGGGAAGAATCTTTGTGTTGCTGTCTGTCTCCAATTCCATCCAAAACACCTGGGGCTCCCTTCCACTGCTCCAAAGTTCCATCACAGAGTCTTTCATCTGGAGTTTCCGCGTTTCAGCATTTAACCATGCTCCTATTTGACTGAGGAAATCCAACCCTAGTCATCTTGGATATCGGCCAACCAGAATTCGTGCTCCAAAAATACATTGCCGACTCTCACTGATAAGGACCCTTCATGTCTGCAACCTCCCATCACAGTGAGAAGCCATACCGAGGTAGGGGTGCAACCCAGAGGGGAAAGGCCCACTATGTCTTTAAGAATACCAGGCCGAACAAAGAATATCGTGGAACCGGTGTCAATCAACACCTTGCAGGCCTCACTGCTGATGCTGCATGGAAGGTAGAGGCCCTGCATCTGGACCAAACAACCAACTTGAAGTTCCGGCTCAAAGAGGGGGTCAGGAGACTGGGATGATGTTCCCCTCACTTCATCATCCCCCTGGCTTTTCCCATCGACTCAGGGGTGGGCAAGGGGTGAGATTGGGATTCACAGTGACAAGAGTTGTGATCTTTCTGGCCACAGAGGAAACAGATTATCTCAGGCCGGCGTTGACCTCTCGAAGTGGACCGTCGTGGAGTCCACTGCAGGTGTGCCACCTTGGCTTGACAGACCACCTCATCTGAGTCACTCTCAAATCAAATCAAATTTTATTTGTCACATACACATGGTTAGCAGATGTTAATGCGAGTGTAGCGAAATGCTTGTCTCCACTCTTAGTCTCCACCTCCGTTTCTACCCGCCATGTCCTTGGATAACCTGACTCTCTGGGCCCAAGATGTTTTCCAGTCTTTCCGCTTCATCCAGGGCCTTAGACAGGGTGGCAGGGGTGACCAGGGGCACCTGCTATTGGAGCCTCTCAGGTGTCAAGGCCCGGAGGAAGACATGTAGAGACAGTTAATCTTGATCAGCCATAGCAAACTTGGGGTACGCTTGTCTGCAGCCAGGGCACCAAGGCTCTCACCTCCATTTCTCTTGCAACCTGCTAACTTCACCCACATGCTCTTGCTGTCGTCTCTACTGCCAAACCTCTGCCTGAAGCTGGTAGTTAGGGCAGTATAGTACCTCCGCTGATCAGAGCTGAGTTCTAGTGAGCCTGTAATGCACGCCTCTCCAGGACCAGCTGCATAGCCATTTTCTCTTCAGCCCATTTATTTTGCCACACAGCTAGTTGAAACTGGGCTAGGTAGAGTTCCCAGGGCTCCACTTCCCCATAGTGGGTAACCTTCACTGTCTGGTTGGGCACCTCATTCCTTTGACCACCATCACCACCACCGGTCCAGGTTCATCTACATGCCGCTGATGCAATGCCCAGATGTGATGAGAGCTAAATGCTACATAGAATCTGAGCGATCACACCTTTTTATCTTGACTAGCTAGGTGTCAGTGTCAAACCAATGCAATCATATTCCTTTTATTGGCTTGCTATATGAGCTGCTTTTCCTGAAAATGTATATTTGGTATAGCTAATTATATGTTGTTGTTATTCTAGTTTCCGTTAAATGTTACAGCTACAACATCATGATCATTTAGTCATGCATCTGCAGACCAGCGAGGAAGAGAAAAGCCTGCTTTGGGTGAGCTAGCTATCTGAAGATAGATTGCCCCCCATCTATCTTCAGAGCCTGTGCTGCTAGACCCAAACTGCTACAGACCTATATCTATTCTACCCTGCCTTTCTTTTTTTTCTTTTTTGTTGTTGAATTTTACCCCTTTTTCTCCCCAATTTCGTGGTATCCAATTGTTTTAGTCACTACTATCTTGTCTCATCGCTACAACTCCCATATGGGCTCGGGAGAGACAAAGGTTGAAAGTCATGCGTCCTCCGCTACACAACCCAACCAAGCCGCACTGCTTCTTAACACAGCTCGCATCCAACCCGGAAGTCAGCCGCACCAATGTGTCGGAGGAAACACAGTGCACCTGGCAACCTTGGTTAGCGCGCACTGCGCCCGGCCCGCCACAGGAGTCGCTGGTGTGCGATGAGACAAGGACATCACTACCGGCCAAGCCCTCCCTAACCCGGACGACGCTAGGCCAATTGTGCGTCGCCCCACGGACCTCCCGGTCGCGGCCGGTTACGACACAGCCTGGGCGCGAACCCAGAGTCTCTGATGGCACAGCTTGCGCTGCAGTACAGCGCACTTAACCACTGTGCCACCCGGGAGGCCTACCCTGCCTTTCTAAGGTCTTCGAAAGCCAAGTTAACGAACAGATTACCGACAATTTTGAATCCCACCGGACCTTCTCCGTTATGCAATCTGATTTCAGAGCTGGTCATGGGTGCACCTCAGCCACGCTCAAGGTCATAAACGATATCATATCCGCCATCGTTAAGAGGCATTACTGTGCAGCCGTCTTCATCGACATGGCTAAGGCTTTCGACTCTGTCAATCAAAACATTCTTATTGGCAGACTCAACAGCCTTGTTTTCTCAAATGATTGCCTCACCTGGTTCACCAACTACTTCTCTGATAGAGTTCAGTTTGTCAAATCGGAGAGCCTGTTGTCCGGACCTCTGGCATTCTCTATGGGGGTGCCACAGGGTTCAATTCTCGGACCGACTCTCTTCTCTGTATACATCAATGATGTCGCTCTTGCTGCTGGTGATTCTTTGATCCACCTCTCCACAGATGACACCATTCTCCATACCTCTGGCCCTTCTTTGGACACGGTGTTAACTATCCTCCAGATGAGATTCAATGCCATACAACTCTCCTTCCGTGACCTACAACTGCTCTTAAATGCTAGTAAAACTAAATGAATGCTCTTCAACCGATTGCTGCCGGCAACCTGCCCGCCCATCCAGCATCACTACTCTGGACAGTTCTGACTTAGAATATGTGGACAACTACAAATACCTAGGTGTCTGGTTAGACTGTAAACTGTCCTTCCAGACTCACATTAAACATCTCCAATCCAAAATTAAATCTAGAATCTGCTTCCTTTTTCGCAACAAAGCATCCTTCACTGATGCTGCCAAGCATACCCTCGTAAAACTGACCATCCTACCAATCCTCGACTTTGGCGATGTCATTTACAAAATAGCCTCCAACACTCTACTCAACAAATTGGATGCAGTCTACCACAGTGCCATCCGTTTTGTCACCAAAGCCCCATATACTACACACCATTGAGACCTGTACGCTCTCGTTGGCTGGCCCTCGCATCATACTCGTCGCCAAACCCACTGGCTCCAGGTCATCTGCAAGTCTCTGCTAGGTAAAGCCCCGCCTGATCTCAGCTCACTGGTCACCAGAGCAGCACCCACCCGTAGCACGCGCTCCAGCAGGTATATCTCACTGGTCACCCCCAAAGCTAATTCTTCCTTCAGCCGCCTCTCCTTCCAGCTCTCTGCTGCCAATGACTGGAACGAACTGCAAAAATCACTAAAGCTGGAGACTCTTACCTCCCTCACTAGCTTTAAGCACCAGCTGTCAGAGCAGCTCACAGATCACTGCACCTGTACATAGCTCATCTGTAAATAGCCCATCCAATCTACCTCATCCCCATACTGCATTTATTAATTAATTTATTATGCTCCTTTTCACCTCAGTATCTCTTTTTGCACATTCATCTTCTGCACATTCTACCATTCCAGTGTTTAATTGCTATATTGTAATTACTTCACCACCATGGCCTATTTATTGCCTTACCTCTCTTATCCTACATCATTTGCACATGCAGTATATAGATTTTTCTACTGTATTATTGATTGTATGTTTGTTTATTCCATGTGTAACTGTGGTGTTGTATGTGTCGAACTGCTCTGCTTTATCTTGGCCAGGTCGCAGTTGCAAATGAGAACTTGTTCTCAACTAGCCCACCTGGTTAAATAAAGGTGAAATAAAAAATAAAAAAACAACATCTACTAGCTAGCTATAATATCAGATAACATTTTCAGGAAAAGCATGGAAAGAGAAACCACCACATGCACATCATCTGTATCTGTGTTACATTCCATATGATGTTTTAATATATTTGTACTGTAATGCTATCTGTCTCAAGTTGTACAAATCATCAGCATGAAGAATTCTGAATTCTGTTGAATTGTCAAGTGGACTGAATTCTCATTAAAATAATGTTGGGCTTTTCTTTCAGATCTGCTAAGCACACCTCTGGTAGCCACACAATCACTGCCTCAGAGTGGGTAAGCTCCTTCCTGGCTGGCACTGTCCAGGGGTGACATTGGTGACCGTGTCTCCCATCCCCCTGTCTCAGTCCCCAGTAATTATTCTGCAATAGCTTATGTGCCGGGGGGGCTAGGGTCAACTTGTTTTATCTGGACCCATATTCACAAAGCTTCTTAGAGTAGGAGTGCTGATCTAGGATCAGTTTGTACTTTTAGATCATAATGAATCAAATTATATTAACTTGTGGGACCTAACCCTAGATCAGCACTTCTACTCTTCTAGCGCATTTCCATATGCAAATTACCCCAGTGTTTTAACCAAAAGGCTCAGAATTTTCTGTTTCCATCTACGTGGTCCGGCACCCATGTCTCACTGGGCCATGGCTCCTGCGGACCTGCTCTCACTTGGGACCAAAGCCAGGCCACTGGCACTTTTCAGATGGCATTTACATAACAATGGCTAACACCTTCTCACAAAGCAACTGTTTTGATTATGCAGAGGCTGTTGATTCTGCTCTTCACAAGTCCTCACTGTCAGCCCAACTATAACACAAGGGTGTATACACTACACCCTTTTTTAGAAACGAAAACTTCATTATTGAAAGTAAAATGGTCCATGAAAATGTGCATATAAAGATAATCAGAGGCGTTTTTAGAAGTGGGGGGTCATTATTATTATGATTAATTTTTTATCCTGTCGGATAACACTCCAAACAGCCTACCCAACAGCTCAGAGGCGGTCCTCATTCTTAAAATGTATTTTATTTCACCTTTATTTAACCAGGTAGGCAAGTTGAGAACAAGTTCTCATTTACAATTGCGACCTGGCCAGGATAAAGCAAAGCAGTTCGACACATACAACGACACAGAGTTACACATGGAGTAAAACAAACATACAGTCAATAATACAGTATAAACAAGTCTATATATGATGTGAGCAAATGAGGTGAGAGAAGGGAGGTAAAGGCAAAAAGGCCATGGTGGCAAAGTAAATACAATATAGCAAGTAAAACACTGGAATGGTAGATTTGCAATGGAAGAATGTGCAAAAATAATGAGGTGCAAAGGAGCAAAATAAATAAATAAATTAAATACAGTAGGGAAAGAGGTAGTTGTTTGGGCTAAAATATAGGTGGGCTATGTATGTGCAGTAATGTGTGAGCTGCTCTGACAGTTGGTGCTTAAAGTGAAAGAGATAAGTGTTTCCACTTTCAGAGATTTTTGTAGTTCGTTCCAGTCATTGGCAGCAGAGAACTCGAAGGAGAGGCGGCCAAAGAAAGAATTGGTTTTGGGGGTGACCAGAGAGATATACCTGCTGGAGCGTGTGCTACAGGTGGGAGATGCTATGGTGACCAGCGAGCTGAGATAACGGGGGACTTTACCTAGCAGGGTCTTGTAGATGACATGGAGCCAGTGGGTTTGGCGACGAGTATGAAGCGATGGCCATCCAACGAGAGCGTACAGGTCGCAATGGTGGGCAGTATATGGGGCTTTGGTGACAAAACAGATTGCACTGTGATAGACTGCATCCAATTTGTTGAGTAGGGTATTGGAGGCTATTTTGTAAATGACATCGCCAAAGTCGAGGATTGGTAGGATGGTCAGTTTTACAAGGGTATGTTTGGCAGCATGAGTGAAGGATGCTTTGTTGCGAAATAGGAAGCCAATTCTAGATTTAACTTTGGATTGGAGATATTTGATATGGGTCTGGAAGGAGAGTTTACAGTCTAACCAGACACCTAAGTATTTGTAGTTGTCCACGAATTCCAAGTCAGAGCCGT
The DNA here is from genome assembly GCF_036934945.1 of Oncorhynchus masou masou. Classification (NCBI taxonomy): domain Eukaryota; kingdom Metazoa; phylum Chordata; class Actinopteri; order Salmoniformes; family Salmonidae; genus Oncorhynchus; species Oncorhynchus masou. The sequence continues at coordinate 27,527,939 of NC_088217.1, read as the reverse complement.
CCAGAGTAGTGATGTTGGACGGGCGGGCAGGTGCGGGCAGCGATCGGTTGAAGAGCATGCATTTAGTTTTACTTGTATTTAAGAGCAATTGGAGGCCACGGAAGGAGAGTTGTATGGCATTAAAGCTTGCCTGGAGGGTTGTTAACACCGTGTCCAAAGAAGGGCCAGAAGTATACAGAATGGTGTCGTCTGCGTAGAGGTGGATCAGAGACTCACCAGCAGCAAGAGCGACCTCATTGATGTGCAGCCGTGTTCAATGTAATGTTTCTTATCGATGGCGGTTAAGATATCGTTTAGGACCTTGAGCGTGGCTGAGGTGCACCCATGACCAGCTCTGAAACCAGATTGCATAGCAGAGAAGGTATGGTGAGATTCGAAATGGTCGGTAATCTGTTTGTTGACTTGGCTTTCGAAGACCTTAGAAAGGCATGGTAGGATAGATATAGGTCTGTAGCAGTTTGGGCCAAGAGTGTCCCCCCCCTTTGAAGAGGGGGATGACCGCAGCTGCTTTCCAATCTTTGGGAATCTCAGATGACACGAAAGAGAGGTTGAACAGGCTAGTAATAGGGGTGGCAACAATTTCGGCAGATAATTTTAGAAAGAAAGGGTCCAGATTGTCTAGCCCGGCTGATTTGTAGGGGTCCAGATTTTGCAGCTCTTTCAGAACATCAGCTGAATGGATTTGGGAGAAGGAGAAATGCGGAAGGCTTGGGCGAGTTGCTGTGGGGGGTGCAGTGCCGTTGACCGGGGTAGGAGTATCCAGGTGGAAAGCATGGCCAGCCGTAGAAAAATGCTTATTCAAATTCTCAATTATGGTGGACTTATCAGTGGTGACAGTGTTTCCTATCTTCAGTGCAGTGGGCAGCTGGGAGGAGGTGTTCTTATTCTCCATGGACTTTACAGTGTCCCAGAACTTTTTTGAGTTAGTGTTGCAGGAAGCAAATTCCTGCTTGAAAAAGCTAGCCTTGGCTTTTCTAACTGCCTGTGTATAATGGTTTCTAGCTTCCCTGAACAGCTGCATATCACGGGGGCTGTTCGATGCTAATGCAGAATGCCATAGGATGTTTTTGTGTTGGTTAAGGGCAGTCAGGTCTGGGGAGAACCAAGGGCTATATCTGTTCCTGGTTCTAAATTTCTTGAATGGGGCATGTTTATTTAAGATGGTGGACCCTCATGGTCCTAATATTTTGTGAACTGTATTACTTAGATAAGGAGAGATTGTGTGAAAAGGTTGGAGAGGCTGGACAGGGTTGCGGTGGTGTAGTGTGGGGGAAAAAAGTGGAGACTAGGGCTCTCGTTAACTTAGAGAAACACATGAAGATAATTTAATGTACTGTTGGAAGGCCTTGACCTTCCACACACTCCAGTACAGTAGGTGGCGGTGTAAACACCTTAAATGTTGCCTGCGATCCGACAACCCAAACCCAAAGAAGAAGGAAGCAGCAGCTCCCTTGTGCAGGCAATAATGATATGGCCTATTTCACTGGACCAGTTTGGCAACTGGCTATCTCTCTAGCTAGTAGGAGTAACCATTTGTAATGTATAATCAATTTGGTGGTGGAAGAAAATTATATCGATCGAGTAATCTACGATGACAATAGGACTATCGTGGAAACCATGAAAAGATCTAGAAGTGTTGGTGCGTCTTCACCTTTGAATGGGATAGGAAAACAAGGTATGTATTGCTAGTTGGCGTAATGGACATTCGTTTAAAAATGTGTGTGTATATATATATATATATATGTATATGTGTTTTTAGTTAACGTTAGCTAGCTAACTAGTTACCTGAATTAGTCGGAAGGTGTCTCTGTCTAACTAGTTAGATATTTGTCATGTTTGCACGTAATTCGTGTTAGATTAACTAGCTAGCGAATGTCACGAGCTGGAAAAATGTAGCTAGCTAATTGCATTAACGTTCGCTAAAGTTAGCTAAAAACATATAATTGACTGGTAAGGTTACCCGTTGATTTGGAGACATGGTCTCCTAAGTCTTTCATCAAACATAAGGACAACAATAAATACTACTAGTACTTACTGGGTTCCTTGAAAGACATTTTAGGTACCTAAATAACTGACATTTCTTCATACTGTAAGCACACAATTATTCCCATTGTGTGGCATAGTGGCATCACTTTCAAGCAAAGTGCAGGGGGACTGTCTTACAAATCCAGGCATAAGGTCATGAAGTGGGCTCACTACTACATTACATGATGGCTGGCAACTCTGAGAATGTGGTTCTTTTACTGGAGTGCTCCCTCACATTAGCGAGCTGGGAGTCTGCAGTTCAGTTTTGTGAGTGATGTACTTGGTTGTCTGTTGGCCGTTTGGCCTCTCCACTTCCGAGTATAGCTATCTCAGGAGGATGTTCTGGCTAATGGCCACTGTGTTACTGTAGCTGCTGTGGGTTGAGGGACCTCAGCTGAACCATTGTCATGTGGACAGATGGCGACTCCCGGAGGAAGAGGAAGGTGGCAGAGATCTCTCAGGCCCTGAATGTGACGCCGGTGGATGTGGCGGCACTAAGGAGGATGGCCATCAGTGAGGGGGGGCTGCTCACAGACGAGATCCGCTGTAAAGTGTGGCCCCGGCTGCTGAACGTGCCTACCGACACCCTGCCTGAGAAACCAGGTAAGCTGCCTGGGCAGTGGGCACTGCTACTGACAGACCATAGATGCCACTGAGGCTACAAAGGATACTAGACCACAATTAAGTGCAGGGGCACATATTCACCCTTTTCTCATTGTCTTTTCTCCAGAGGAAATAGAGAGGGAGAATAATAAGGACTATAACCAGGTGCTGTTGGATGTCCAGCGTTCCCTTAAAAGGTTCCCTCCTGGTGAGTGACACACATTTGTATTTATTAGGGATCCCCATTAGCCAAGGCAGCAGATACTCTTCCTGGGGTCCAAACACATTAAGGCACTCACATTTGTATTTTTAATTTAACCTTTATTTAACTAGGCAAGTCAGTTAAGAACAAATTCTTATATACAATAACGGCCTACCAGGGAACAGTGGGTTAACTGCCTTGTTCAGGGGCAGAATTACTTTTTTTTTTTTTTTTAACCTTGTCAGCTCTGGGATTCAATCCAGCACTCTAACTACTAGGCTTACCTGCCTCCCCACATTACACACAATGTGGGGAGGCAGATAAAACACTACATCATATAACATTGTTACACCACTACATATCTACAACACAAAATGTATAGTACCACCATACAACAATATTACAATGTGCATGTGTGTGTAGAGTGCATTTGCTAGCGCCTGTATGCGTGTGTCTGTACCTGTGTCTTATCAGTCCCTGCTGTTCCTTAAGGTGTATTTTTTTCTTTTTTTTGTTATCAGATTCTACTGCTTGCATCAGTTACCTGATGTGGAATAGAGTTCCATGTAGTCATGGCTCTATGTAGTACTGTCACCTCCCATAGTCTGTTCTGGACTTGGGGATTGTGAAGAGACCTCCTGTGGCATGTCTTGTGGGGTATGCATGCACACCTCAGACTGTTCTTAGAATAGCACTGAATCATGTCAGGTTGTGTTTTGTCATTGTCTGTTTTGGCTGTCCCTCTTGAATTTGACTTGTGTGATGCAGATGTACAGGTACGCAACCCTGTCATTTTGTATTTGTTTCTTTTGGAGGGTGTTCTGTGTCACTACTTTCTTTATTAAAGCAGCAGCAATCCTAGCAGTTGGAGCATTGGCCCAGTAACCTAAAGGTTGGTAGTTTGAATCCCCTAGCCGATAAGGTGCAAATCTGCCGGTGTGCAGTTTGACGGTGTGTGCAACTCTGAAGAAGTGTTGTAGTTTCAGCGTGCTTAGTTTATATATTTTAAAGTTTGATCGTCTTTATCGCGCTACCGCTGATGCGTTTGAACCGTTCAAGCCTCTGATCACATGGATTACTAGCAACATTGTTGCAAGCTTTTGTCAAACAACCAACGATTGTGTCAGATGGACGAATGCACGTTCAAGCCTGGATGCAACAGCTAAGCTCATCTCTTTCTATCTCCTTCAGTTCTTTACACTGAAATAATTTATCTCTTTGTGCTGCATTCTCTTTTATTTTCAGTACCTTTGGTGAACTACTAATTAACTTTTTGACTTTTTAGTTAAAGGGAGGTTGTGTGAGTTTGTTTTATTGAACTGTTGATTTTGTGTGGTACTATTGACATTTGGCCAAGAAGCTTTTTGGACATTAAGGCCTTCTGTTTTGTCTATGGACACATTCATACACACATTCATACCCCCTCACTCCTCCACTGGGAGGTAATACAGTATATTGCAAATTCTCTAAGGTGTATGACTGAGTTCCTGTTGACATCAGTGCATAAAGGCCAAGTTCTACATTTATTTCACCTTTATTAAACCAGGTAGGCCAGTTGAGAACAAGTTCTCATTTACAACTGCGACCTGGCCAAGATAAAGCAAAGCAGTGCGACACAAACAACACAGTTACACAGACTTGTAGATGACCTGGAGCCAGTGGGCTTGGCGACGAATATTTAGTGAGGACCAGCCAACGAGAGCATACAGGTCGCAGTGGTGGGTAGTATATGGGGCTTTGGTGACAGAACTGATGGCACTGTGATCGACTGCATCCAATTTGCTGAGTAGAGTGTTGGAGGCTATTTTGTAAATGACATCGTCGAGGATCGGTAGGACAGTCAGTTTTACGAGGGTATGTTTGGCAGCATGAGTGAAGGAGGCTTTGTTGCAAAATAGGAAGCCGATTTAATTTTGGATTGGAGATACTTAATGAGTTTGGAAGGAGAGTTTACAATCTAGCCAGACACCTAGGTATTTATAGTTGTCCACATATTCTAAGTCAGAGCCGTCCAGAGTAGTGATGCTGGGCGGGCGGGTGCGGTCAGCGATTGGTTGAAGAGCATGCATTTTGTTTTACTAGCATTTTTAAGAGCAGTTGGAGGCCACGGAAGGAGTGTTGTATCGCGTTGAAGCTCGTCTGGAGGTTTGTTAACAGTGTCCAAAGAAGGACCATATGGATACGGAATGGTGTCGTCTGTGTAGAGTTGGATCAAAGAATCACCCGCAGAAAGAGCGACATCGTTGATATATAGAGAGAAGTGTCTTTGACCCCTCTCCCTGTGTAGGCATGCCAGACAAGCAGCGTGAGGGCCTCCAGGAGGAGCTGATTGACATCATCCTGCGGGTGCTGGGAAGGAACACCCAGCTGCACTACTACCAGGGCTACCACGACATCGTGGTCACCTTCCTACTTGTGCTGGACGAACGTCTGGCCACTGCTCTGGTAGAGAAACTCTCTACGCACCACCTCAGGTGGGTCTTTGTCTGTTTTGGTGTTCCATTCACACAGGAGCTTGGCTTTAAAATGGGGGTTAAGTAGAAGGGGAATCCATTTTGAAAAGAGAACGTAGCCAGCCTAATCCTGGTTCAATTTGTCACATTGTGGTCCTGTGCTGTTCCTTTACTGCAGGGACTTTATGGACCCAACCATGGACAACACTAAACACATCCTTAACTATCTGATGCCAATCATCGAGAGGATCAACCCAGAGGTGCATGACTTCATGCAGCAGTAAGCATCTCTTCTCTTGTTCTGTTAGTACAATCAGTAATTAGTCAAATAATCAATGAGCACAACTCATGAAGATACAATACTAATGTTCCACTGAATGTGTCTCCAGGGCAGAGGTGGGCACCATCTTTGCCCTTAGCTGGCTCATCACCTGGTTTGGCCACGTCCTATCAGATTTCCGCCACGTTGTACGGTTGTATGACTTCTTCCTGGCCTGCCATCCTCTGATGCCAATCTACTTTGCTGCTGTGGTGAGTGTCCTCTAAAGTGGAGCCCAACATAACCCTCTCCTTTTTTCCTTTGGTCAGGGGCTAGATCATTCTTAGAGTTCAAATGTGCCTCAAATCAAGTGTTTGCTTATGAAAAACATATTTTTATTTTTGCAGCAGAGCTTAGCTGACCACTTATGCTGTGGTCTTCCCTTTGGACAATAGCTTCTAAATTGCCCCTGAGGAGTTTGATAAAACTGCATTGAATTCAATAGATTCATAGACCAGTGTTTCCCAAAATTTTTGCCCTAGCACTAAACATCTGATTCAAATAATCAAACCTTGATGAGTTGGTTATTTGAATCTGCTGTGTAGTGGTAGGATAAAAACCAAAACGTACACTGTGGGGTCCCAATACAGAGTTTGGGAAACCTTAGCATAGGCCATAGACCGCATGCTGTTAACGAGTTGTTGTATTGTGTGTGCACTGTTTGGTCGGTGTCTATTCCAGATTGTGCTGTACCGAGAGGACGAGGTGTTGGACTGTGAGTGTGACATGGCGTCGGTGCACCACCTCCTGTCCCAGATCCCCCAGGACCTGCCCTACGAGACACTCATCAGCCGTGCAGGAGACCTCTTTGTCCAGTTCCCCCCCTCCGAGCTGGCCAGGGAGGCTGCCCAACAGTACAGTCAACAGTAAGATTGTCTACCTACTTTCTCGCTTGTCTCTTTTTGCCACAGTCCCCATGGATCCCCCCCTACAGATCCTCTACCTCCTATCTCATGTCTGTCTTTTGCTCTCTTTCGCACCCTCCCTCTGCTACCTGCTGTTTAGTCACAGCCCCTCAACCCGCTCGGGTGAGATGGTGTGAACTGTCGCTTTAATAACCTGATACTAAGAGAATTCTGTTCCGTCCTTCTCATTAGCCTGTATGACTGTTACTATCATGTACTTATTCTCAGCATATTTAAACAATAACACATGAATTTTAACTTATACATACCCCAAGCTAAGGTACTGTATATTTAGGAAAATACATGTCTGTCCTTCTGAGGTTTGCTCTCCTATACCATTAGTAGTATAGTTGAACTATAGAACTAGTTTGTTGTAGAAGTAACAAGTTTTGCCCCAAACAGCTGTGAATTCCCCTGCGTTGTCCCAACAATAGCTGGCTGGCGTTAATGTTTTCCTTGGTCTCTCAGGACAGCAGCTTCCACCTTTAAAGACTTTGACCTGGTCTCAGAGCAGCAGCGGCCTGACTCAGTCCTGCGACGGCGGCTGAGGGAGAAGCAGGCGCTGGAAGGAGCAGCTGCAGGTGCCATGGTGGCGATGGCACAACCCACTGTGGCCCGACGCTTCGTACGACTGGCCGTCATGGGGCTCACTGTGGCCCTGGGGGCAGCTGCCCTCACCCTGGTCAATACAGCCCTGGAGTGGGTGCCCAAACTGGACTTGCATCTCTTTCCCTGAGCGAGGGGGGGACTTGGAGGGAACAAATGGGGGCTGACGTACAGACTTAAACAGGGCAGCTATTACAGCAGAAGACGTACACGAGAGGGAAAGAGAATATGGAGTTCTGTTCCCTATCATGAAGGATGAGAATGGAACAGAGACTTGACTGTTAACTTTGTCTTTAATTTATATTTGTAAATAAAATAACTGGATACTGATAAATGTCGTGCACAGAGGGATTAAGCTATTTATGTGATGGAAAGCGGCAACTATTAAGGCTTTGGGTTACTAGTTGAAGAGCAGTCACTGGGGTCGAAACTGCTGCCAATGAAGAGTGTGTGTGATTGTGTCCGAGATGGCACACTTGTCCCTATGTAGTGTACTGTATAGGGTGCCATTTCAGATGCTGTGTGTGCATGCTATTCGGTTCAAGGGTGAGTTAAATGACCCTCTGAGCCTCACATGGGCCATGTTGGCACAAGGACAGAGTTCTCGCAACCCCCCCCCCGCTGTTCAAGTCAAATTGCCTGCCCTAAAACACAACCTTCTTTTCATTACTGTACCAAGACCAAATACACAACTCCCATCTTTGTATGTTTAGCACTTAATTGTGTCATTTTCTAAAGCATTAAGTTATAGGAAATATCATTTTTGCACAAACACACCACCCATATTTATCATGGATGACAATTTGCATAAGTTATGAGTAATAGGTTAGCTTTGTGATCTCGGACAAAGCACCGATGGCACTGCCAGATATCCCATAAGCCCTGACTGGATCCCATGCTTTTATTGCACAATTATTAAATCCTATTTAGTTAGTTCCACAAGTCTTCACATTTCAGCAGAACTCATTATACTCACCAAATGGCTTGGTTGAAGAAAGGACAAGGTTTTTGCACATTTCATTTTTAGCAATGTCACTTGAGCTTGTTGACAGAGTTAAAAAAAAAATGTGATTCATTGGACCTGCTCATTTGTTCAACAGAAATACATGTGTATAATCATGTGTAGTCGACTTGATTGCGACACAGATACTCAAGTGTGCCTATTTTGGATATCAAACAATACAGCTCCATCAGTCTTATTTGCAATAGGTGGATTTTGTTGCACAGAAATTGCCTCATTCTGTATCATTGCACTAAATGTTTTTTTTTCTGCCTTTTATGTTGATTTCTGTTATATTTGTCATGAGAACAATTAAAACATTTACAAGATCAAAGCAAATAAACTACCTAGGTTGAGTGGACAATTGTATCTGTTTAGTTCCCTGTGTGCTTTATACAGTATTTCTTTAGGGTCAATGCAGTCTATTTATGGTTCATACAGTCTCTGCTTACACTAAGGGCTAAAAATGAATCTTCCAAGCAGTAAAAGTAGAAAATCTATTTTTTGGATCATTCATCAAGAAAAGTTTTTCATTCCCAAAGTAAATAATGCTTTACATTCGTCAAACATTTTATTGTAGACATTGTGCTCTGCAATGGTATTATCCTTTAAAAAAAGTACCTCATGAACACATGACTTGCAGTGTTAAAAATGGTCTACGCTGAACAGATTGGCTGTAGTCATCAATGACAAAAATGTATGGCTTCTGCTTGGAGTGTTCAAACAAACACTTCCAAGATCAGGCTGGAGGAATGGTCAAACCATACTACAGAAGAAATTTGATTGTTCATTACCACCTTTTGATAACAACTTATAAAATCTAACAGAACAAATTAATGTTAAATACTCCATTAGAGTTGTACATGCTCCGTCAAAAGTCAAATTATTCTGCTTGACTTGTTGCTGTGTATAGTTATCCCCGTTATATGTATCTTTTACATTGTCGAGTATTGATGAATTAAGGTCCTGACGAGCACTTTATGGAGACCCATCTCAGTTTACTACTTAAGTTAAACAATTAGCCAACATGACATTTATTTTCTACATCAAAGACAATATTCAATATTCTTCCAGGGTCGGAGACTTGCCATTCAACAAAAACATAAAGAAAACAAGCTTCTTGAATTTATATCACAACCCTGTTTTGTTCAAATGGAGTGTCCCCTGTCAGATAAAGGTGGTGATATGACAATTTACAAATTATTTTGCATTTACAGTGCAAAATAATATCAATCTCCCAAATAGGTAATACAATTAGTGATATAGCAATGTCCTTTGAACTCTCAATTAAACACCAGGATAATGTTATTCCGTTATGTTATTCTCATATCGGGAATCATCAGACAATCAATGGTGTTCAAAGTTCCAACATGAAATGAATATAAAGTTCCTTTGGAAGTAAGACCAGCCAGTGTCTTCACAAAGAACTGAACAGAATCCTAACAAGTTATGTGCCCAACTTTACACAAATCATCCCTTGACATCAGTGCATGAGTTTTTCAAAATCCAGGTTAGGATTGAACCCTTACTGAACAGGGCCAAATGGGCATGCTGGGCACATGCCCTGGATTGACACGGGAACAGCACTCCCGCAGGATTCCTGTAGGAATGAGAGTGAAACTCCAGAGTTAAGTTCTGGACAGGCCGGGACATGATCAACAGTCCACATGAAGTACAGGAATCACATTTTTATTATATAAGCTGTTTTAGAAGGCCATATTGTTTAGAATTTTTTGGCCCCTGTCACTCCCAACAGTAACACGCGTTCTTCAGTCTTCAATCACTACCTTTATCAGCAGGCAGGCATAAAACAGTAGCTAGCTAAAGGTTCTCTCATCTTGTGAGCACTGAGCATGCAATTAAAATGAGCAAGGGACAGGAGTGATTTGTATCGGGACAAGACAAGAAAGTAATAGAACTGTTACACATTATATAATTGTTGCGGCATCAGTACAGTACTGGACAAAATTGACAGGATAAGACGGACAAGAATGAATTCTCACTCCCGTGTCAACCTCTAGTCCCCCCCCCCCCCCAGAAAGCATATGAACACATCAGTTGGGAGCCCTCTGGAGGTTGGCGCCCCCAGATAGCATATGAACAAGTCGGTTATGGGCCCCCAGGTGTTCAAGGCCCCCCAAGAGAGTATATGAACTCGTTGGTTATGGGCCCCCTGGAGGTCACTGAAACCCCAGATAGTATATGAACTCGTTGGTTATGGGCCCCCTGGAGGTCACTGAAACCCCAGATAGTATATGAACACGTTGGTTATGGGCCCCCTGGAGGTCACTGAAACCCCAGATAGTATATGAACTCGTTGGTTATGGGCCCCCTGGAGGTCACTGAAACCCCAGATAGCATATGAACTCGTCGGTTATGGGCCCCCTGGAGGTCACTGAAACCCCAGATAGTATATGAACTAGTTTGTTATGGGCCCCCCGGAGGTCACTGAAACCCCAGATAGCATATGAACTCGTTGGTTATGGGCCCCCTGGAGGTCACTGAAACCCCAGATAGCATATGAACATGTCATAAGCCATGTCAAAATGTGTAGAATTGCAGGAAATTAACTTTAAAGAGCGACAGCCCCTAAAATGCTACTTCTCGTTTTGAAAACTGCCTATGTGGCATCGATATGAGTCATAAACATTTATTCTTGTGTCAAAATTGACTACAGTGTAAAATATAATAATTTTGGTAATAAAGTCAGTCTTGTCCAAAACTGAGATATGTAAGATGTTGGTAAAAATTGGTGTCACGGAATGAAGGGTACGCTAACAGTTTTCCTTGGGTTGGGTTTATTTCAATGCTGCCAACAGCTGGCAGCACCCAAGTAATCATCAATTTGGGGAGCAGTTGCACAGACCCGATCGTAACACCCATAGTCAATTTGTTAGGGACCATCAGTAAATTACAAAATATACATGGGACAATATTTTTTAAATGTCAATAGTTTCACATTTCAACGACTTAACCTCAAACCAACTATAAAGTTCCCACAGCCTGGGGGGTGTGTTACAGCCTGAATTTAAATGGATTACATTTAGATTTTGTGTCAATGGCCTACACATAATACCCAATAATGTCAAAGTGGAATTATGTTTTTGGAAATGTTTACAAATTCATTAAAAAATGACAAGCTGAAATGTATTGAGTCAGTAAGTATTCAAAAAAATATATAAAATAATAACTTTGTTATGACAAGCCTAAATAAGTTCAGGAGTCAGAATTGGCTTAACAAGTCACATAATAAGTTGCATGGACTTTAATTTCTTCTCTATACCCCACACCTACAATTATCTGTATGGTCCCTCAGTCGAGCAGTGAATTTCAAACATATATTCAACCACAAAGACCAGAGAGGTTTTTCCAATGCCTCGCAAAGAAGCGCACCTGTAGTTAGATGGATAATAAAATTAAAAGCAGACATTGAATATCCCTTTCAGCAAGGTGAAGTTATTAATTACACTTTGGATGGTGTATCAATACACCCAGTCACTGTAAAGATACAGGCGTCCTTCCTAACTCAGTTGCCGGAGAGGAAGGAAACCGCTCAGGGATTTCACCATGAGGCCAATGGTGACTTTAAAACATTTGAGTTTAATGGTTGTGATAGGAGAAAACTGAGGATGGATAAACAACATTGTAGTTACCCCACAATACTAACCTAAATGACAGAGTGAGAAGAAGGAAGCATGTACATAATACAAATATTCCAAAACATCCATCCTGTTTGCAATAAAGCACCAAAGTGAAACTGCAAAATGTGGCAAAGAAATTAACTTTTTGTCCTGAATACAAAGCGTTATATTTGGGGCAAATCCAACACAACACATCACTGAGGACCACATTTCATATTTTCGAGCATGGTGGTGGCTGCATTATGTTATGGGTATGCTTGTTTTTTAGGATAAAATAACCTAAAACACAAGTCTAAAACACAATAACCTAAAACACAAGTCTGGCATAAGGCATACACTGGAGTTGCTTACCAAGACGACATGAGTGGCCTAGTTAGAGTTTTGTCTTAAATCGTCTTGAAAATCTATGGCAAGACTTAAAAATGGCTGTCTAGCAATGATCAACAACCAACTTGACTTAAATAATTGTTTTAATAATAATGTGCAATTATTGTACAATTCAACTGTGCAAAGCTCTTAGAGACTTACCCAGAAAAACTCACAGCTGTAATTGCTGCCAAAGGTGATTCTAACATTTATTGACTCAGGGGTGAATACTTATGTAAATGAGATATTTCTGTATTTAATTTTCAATACATTTGCAAACATTTAAAAAAAATATATGTTTTCACTGTCATTATGGGGTATTGTCTGTAGATGGGTGAGAAAAAAATAATATTTAATCCATTTTGAATTCAAGCTGTAACACAACAAATGTGAAACAAGTCAAGGGGTATGAATACTTTCTCAAGGCACTGTAATTGTATAAATTCATATAAAATACTTAAAGCATTTAATGAGACAACTAAAAGATGTGCAACATGAAAATATAGTTCCATTTATATTGTGTAATTTATTGACGGTCCCTAACTGCCAACTGGAGTGTGTTGTCTGAACAGGTATAAAGCCAAGGTTGGCGATTTACTGCCACCTGCAGTTATGGAATGTTTGCGCACAAGCATAATTCATTGGCTGGTTCCTCCTGATGACCTGGATGGAATTATGTAATCCTTCCTTAACCCATAAGAAGTCCCACCAGTTGACTACTTCAAAATGATGAAAGTCCTCAATGGCGCAGCTCATGCTAAAACAGGCTTTTGGGGACTCGGGTCCTCTATGATTCTTAATGCTGTGTCCCCATATGGACTTCCCACACAGCATTACATTGAGATGGAGTGGGGCCCCTCAGTGGTAGTTCTGGCATTTAGGTTGGCAACGCACCCCATTGACTCAACATCCACAGCTTCCTGAGTTGTCCCTGAGTTGTAGCTCGTAAAAAAAATCGAGTTTGCAACACGTCAGCACAATAACGTGATCTTCATGAAATGGGTTTCCATGTAGCAGCAGAACTAAGCCACCGGAAGCAGCTCGCTGTCATTGAACTCTGGAGCAGTGGAAACATGTTCTCTGGAGTGATGAATCACGCTTCCCCATCTGGCAGTGCAACGGACAAATCTGGGTTTGGTGAATGCCAGGAGAACGCAACCTGCCTGAGTGCATAGTGCCAACTGTAAAGTTCAGTGGAGGAGGAATAATGGTCTGGGGCTGTTTTTCATGGTTCAGGCTAGCCCCCTTAGTTCCAGTTATTGGAAATCTTATCTTATCTTAGCCCTACAGCATACATGACATTCTAGACGATTCTAAGCTTCCAACTTTGCAGGAACAGTTTGGGGAAGGACATTTCCTGTTTCAGCATGACAATGCCCCCGTGCACAAAGCAAGGTCCATACAAAAATGGTTTGTCGAGTCCGATGTGAAAGAACTTGACTGGCCTGCACAGAGCCCTGACCTCAACTCCATTGAACATCTTTGGGATGAATTGGAACGCCGACTGCGAACCAGGCCAAATTGCCAGTGCTTGACCTCAACACCAGTGCTCGACCTCACTAATGATTTTGTCTCCGCAGCAATCTAGCGGAAAGACTTCCCAGAAGAGTTGAGGCTGTTAGAGCATCAAAGGGGTGACCAACTCCATATTAATGCCCATGATTTTGGAATGAGATGTTTGACGAGCAGCTGTCCACATACTTTTGGTAATGTTGTGTATTTTAGGTTATCACTGGGAAGTGTTTACCTACTTAGATGTAAAATGAGAAATCAGATGGATTCTATCTGATCTAAGATATCGGAATGCCTTAATAAAGAGTATAGCAGTCAAACTGGGCATGGTAAGTTTATCTTAGCTCAAATTTGGTGACCATAGTGATATGTTTGAAATGGAGCCATAGGGTAGGTCTAAGAAGAATAGTCTAGCATGGTGAGGTATTAGAGTGGGGAGGCAGAGTAGCTGTAACTGTAAGAGTACAGTTTGGAGTAAGTGTATTTATAAGAGTAACTGTAACTGAAGAGTAATTGTCTTATGTTCAGAGTAGCTGTAAATGTCAGAATAACTGTAACTGAAGAGTAATTGTTTTATCTTCAGAGTAGCTGTAAACGTCAGAATAACTGTAACTGTCGGATTAACAGTAACTGTAAGAGAAACTGTCTTATGTTTGGTCCCCAGCGAGTCGGCCTGGTGACCCAGCAGATCTCAGTCTTACACATCAGTCAGAAGATCCAGTCACAGCCATCCTGCTTCTGAATTACTACTTTGGACAGTGCATGGCCTCCCCGTTCTGCAGTAAGGACTATCGAAGACGACAACAGAAGCTCACGGTTAGGTTTACCCATAGATATCATCTCACAGTTCAATAGTGTAGTAAGCCAATTGTAGGTTTAATCAAGGTCAGGTTCACCTTTAGACTTCTCATAATAGTTCAGTAGTGTAATAGGCGGATAGTATGTTTCATCAAAACTCGCTATAGGCTTCATATTGCAGTTCAGTAGTGTAATAGGCCGATAGTATCTCATGTTCAATCAAAAACAGGTTTGGTGGAAATCCACTGGGATTCTATGCCTCAAACCATATTACAGGGGCTGAGTCACTGGCTTACTGGTGCTCTTTTATTACTGACGTGATCTTCCAGTCCGGGTTAGCGCTCCCCTTTGGGTTTGTGCCGTGGGCGACATCTTCGTGAGCTATACTCGGCCTTGTCTCAGGATAGTAAGTTGGTGGTTGAAGATATCCCTCTAGTGGTGCTTTGGCAAAGTGGGTGGGGTTATATCCTGCCTGTTTGGCCCTGTCCGGGGGTATCGTCGGATGGGGCCACACTGTCTCCCAACCACTCCTGTCTCAGCCTCCAGTTTTTATGCTGCAATAGTTTATGTGTCGGGGGGCTAGGGTCAGTCTGTTATATCTAGAGTATTTCTCCTGTCTTATCCGGTGTCCTGTGTGAATTTAAGTATTCTCTCTCTCCCCCTCTCTCTCTCTCTCTCTCTCTACCTCTACCTCTACCTGATCTCTAGGACCATGCCTCAGGACTCCTGGCCTGATGACTCCTTGCTGTCCCCAGTCCACCTGGCCGTGCTGCTGCTCCAGTTTCAACTGTTCTGTCTGCGGCTATGGAACCCTGACCTGTTCACCGGACGTGCTACCTTGTCCCAGACCTGCTGTTTTCAACTCTCTAGAGACAGCAGGAGCGGTAGAGATTAAAAAATACTTTGAATGGTCGGCTATGTAAAGCCAACTGACATTTACTCCTGAGGTGCTGACCTGTTGCACCCTCTACAACTACTGTGATTATTATTATTTGACTCTGCTGGTCATCTATGAACATTTGAACATCTTGGCCATGTTCTGTTATAATCTCCACCCGCACAGCCAGAAGAGGACTGGCCACCCCTCATAGCCTGGTTCTTCTCTAGGCTTCTTCCTAGGTTCCGGCCTTTCTAGGGAGTTTTTCCTAGCCACGTGCTTCTACACCTGCATTGCTTGCTGTTTGGGGTTTTCGGCTGGGTTTCTGTACAGCACTTTGTGACATCAGCTGATTGATTGAAATGGTGAGCAGAAACAGGGCTCTACCACTTAGAGGGAAATAACTATCTGTCTATTACCACATTACCTCCAGCATCTGTGTGGTCTGTTTTGCAGCCATGTCTTTCTCAGCTCTGATCCGGAGATCGTCTTGAAACTCCTTGCAGTTCCTGTCTTTGTGGATGGCCTTAAAAGGAAGTAGACAAAAAGGTTGTTGTCCAGGCACCCATCTTTATCTTCATAATTTATTTTAGCATTCAAGGGGGGACCAGGGAGGAGGAGTGAGAGAGAAAGTTGACATACCTTGCAGAGGAGACAGTTGTTCTCTACAGAGCTCACACATAAACTCTTTCACAAAAACATCTTTGGGTCTATTAAAGCACCCTTCATAAATTATACAAGGTAATGTCATCACTTGATACAGATAACCATTGTGAGATAGCCTGGGTACAGGTTGTTTTTTTCCTTAGCCAACAAAGCATAAACAGACTGGCTGTCAGGCTAAGAGTGAGAGCACCAGCAGGACTCACAGATTTGATCTCCCGGTCATGCAGCTTGCTATCACAGCTGTAGTTTTCGTCCT
Source organism: Oncorhynchus masou masou (assembly GCF_036934945.1). NCBI lineage: Eukaryota > Metazoa > Chordata > Actinopteri > Salmoniformes > Salmonidae > Oncorhynchus > Oncorhynchus masou. The sequence continues at coordinate 27,511,710 of NC_088217.1, read as the reverse complement.
CATAAGGGGAGGTCACCTCTGCATACATGTTGTTCACTATGGTTCCTTTAAGACACTACCAGCTTAGAAAACACACCCAAATAAGAAGGTCTTTAACCTGTACACATCTCTAATTACTTTATTATTTAGATGGCAGTTTTTTTGTTTTTTATTACAGATGAAACATTCACAGAAACATATTTAATATTGATACAAGGTGAGTAAGACAACAATCCTATTAGATTTCCATTTATTTCAGATTAAACATACATTAGTATTTCATGTCTATATTATTAATAGCAGTAGAGCGACAGTGATCTACTCAAGAGATTACCAGCCAGGGCTTTGTCTCAATAGTTGTAGCTTTATTTCTTTGTGCACAGACAATGGAACCCAGTAGTCAAGATGAGTCATACCTGCAGAAAACACGCAGGCACTACCGCAGTGTGGCTCCCTCCACTGGCGGAAGGGAGCAGTAGCAGATAGAACAGTCCAGCTCGTCCGTGTTGGAGACGAGGACGCGGTGTCCGTTTCCACCACTCAAGACATTCTTCTCCCGCTCTTCCTCCAATGACTTTATCATCTCACTTACTTAAGTATATTTTAGCAATTACATTTACTTTTGAGACTTAAGTACATTGTAAACCAAATACTTTTAGACTTTTACTCAAATAGTATTTTACTGGGTGACTCACTTTTACTTGAGTCATTTTCTATTGAGGTATCTTTACTCTTACTGAAGTATGGGTACTTTCTCCACAACAGCAAATGTGTTTAAATCCCTGTTAATGAGCCTTTCTTCTTTGCCAAGATAATCCATCCACCTGACAGGTATGGCATATGAAGAAGCTGATTAAACAGCATGATCATTACGTAGGTGCACCTTGTGCTGGGGGACAATAAAAGGCCACTTTAAAATGTGCAGTTTTGTCACACAACACAAAGCCACAGATGTCTGAAGATTTGAGGGAGCGTGCAATTGGCATGCTGACTGCAGGAATGTCCACCAGAACTGTTGCCAGATAATTTATTGTTAATTTCTCTACCATAAGCTGCCTCCAACGTAATTTTAGAGAATTTAGCAGTACATCCAACCGGCCTCACAACCGCAGACCGCATGTAACCACACCAGCCCAGGACCTCCACATCCGGCTTCTTCACCTGTGTGATTGTCTGAGGGTGGGTGGGGGTGCTGAGGAGTGTTTATGTCTGTAATAAAGCCCTTTTGTGGGGGTTAAACTCATTCTGATTGGCTGGGCCTGGCTCACCAGTGGGTGGGACAGGCTGCCAAGTGTTTTCTTTTTTTTTTTGTATTTAACCTTTAGTTAACAAGGCAAGTCAGTTAAGAACAAATTCTTATTTACAATGACGGCCTACCAAAAGGCCTCCTGCGGGGACGGGGGCTGGGATTAAATACAAAAAATAAAATACAAACACACATCACGACAAGAGAGACACCACACCAATACATAGAGATATCTATAGTAAGACAACAACATAGCATGACAGCAACACATCAAGACACAACATGACATCAACATGGTTGCAACATGACAACAACATGGTTGCAACACAACATGGCAGCAGCACAACATGGTGGCAGCACAAAACATGTTACAAACATTATAGACAGCAGCAGCACAAAGGGAAAGAAGGTAAAGACAACAATACATCACGCGAAGCAGCTACAACTGTCAGTAAGCTCAAGACTGAGTCTTTGAATGAAGAGATGAAGATAAAATGGTCTAGTTTGAGTGGTTTTTGCAGCTCTATCCAGTCGCTATGCCCTCCCAAGCCCACCCATGGCTGTACCCCTGCCCAGTCATGTGAAATTCATAGATCCGGCCTATTTATTTATTTCAATTGACTGATGTCCTTACATGAACTATAACTTAGTCAAATCTTTGAAATTGTTGCATGTTGCATATTTTTGCTCAGTATAGTGGTGGAATAAGAAAAACCCACACAAGTCTCTATTTAGCTATATTTAACGATGACATGATCTTATATCTTGCATCCAGCTTTTTACAGTAAAAAGCATTCACCTGCTGGTACTGTAAAGGGGCCATCTTCTCTAGCTGGAGTCTCTGGACCTCCTGCTTATCAGGCTGGTAAACCTTGGGTACTTTATAACCTGCTGGTCTCTCAGACCCACACGCCCGGCCGCATTGGCTTGTTAGCATAGGTGTACACAGGGCATGACCAGCCCACCTGGTTGTCACACACACACACACACACACACACACACACACACACACACACACACACACACACACACACACACACACACACACACGCATGCAAGCACCCACCCACACACGCACGCACAAACATTAATGTAGAAACAAATGGTTATTGTATATACAGTGGGGAAATTTTGGGGAAATTATATTATTTTAAACTAATACAATTGCTCAGAGAAATATATTTTGTTTATGGCAATTCCACAGTAACCGAGTGATGCGATTTTTCACTTTAAAATGTATGCCAAACAAAAACGAATGATTGCAAAAAGTTTGATAACAGCATGACAGAATGACGGTTTGTGCTGTTTGTGCCGTCATTCTGTTACCAAACTTTGCAATATACAAGTTGGAAGTTTACATACACTTAGGTTGGAGTCACCAGCTATCAGTAGCTAAGGGAAGAAATCTGTGGGCATGCGCAGAGAGTGAACCATAGGCGTGAACAACAGCGGCAGCAAAAGGTAAAGCCCTGTATGGGATTGTTTTGAGTACATTGCTGGAAAGGACAAAAGAACATGTATTGTAGTGTCAGAAGATGGTAGCGTGTGTGGAACAGAGATAAAAGGGAAACCCAACCTACCTCAAGTTCATCTATACAGCGCCCACAAAGAATCATACAAACAGTTTCAGAATAAAGACAAGGTGAGACAGTCAACAGCTATTCGTAGCTGCACATCAGGACAACCAACTTGAACAGTTTGCATGTAAAGAGCAGAAACATGGCAACCTCATTCAAATGAGTTTACAAAAATGAAAGCAATAGTTAGTTCATTCATCCAGTCTGGCAAGACTGTGCGGTGGGACAGCATTCAGAAAATTCAACCAAACACTTGATCCCAAATGTAAAAGTCCTGGCACGGGTTGATTGCTTTGCAAATGGATACAGCAACCCTTAAAGTTAAGGAGATTCTGAAAGAGGCATGAAAAACAACCCTGTGTGTTTACGGATGGAGCAAGAAAGGACTGACTGCTTCTTTTATGTGCGTATCAGTCTGCTTCTATCACCCCTCCTCCAACAAGGCACTGCATAGACAAGGCACAACAGATCACCGACCATTTCGAATCCCACCGTACCTATACTCCTCTATGCAATCTGGTTTCCGAGCTGGTCATGGGTGCACCCCAGCCACGCTCAAGATCCGAAAGGATATCATAATCGCCATCGACAAAAGACTACACTGTGCAGCCGCATTGATCAACCTGGCCAAGGCTTTCGACTCTGTCAATCACAGCATTCTTATCAGCAGACTCAACTGACTTGGGTTCTCAAATGTCTGCCTCGCCTGGTTCACCAACTACTTCTCAGACAGAGTTCAGTGTGTCAAATCGGAGGGCCTGTTGTCCGGACCTCTGGCAGTCTCTATGGGGGTTCCACAGGGTTCAATTCTTGGGCCGACTCTTTTCTCTGTATACATCAATGATGTCGCTCTTGCGGCTGGTGAATCTCTGATCCACCTCCTCGCAGATGACATCATTCTGTATACTTCTGGCCCTTCTTTGGACACTGTGTTAACTAACCTCCAGATAAGCTTCAATGCCATACAACTCTCCTTCCGTGACCTCCAACTGCTCTTAAATGCAAGTAGAACTAAATGCATGCTCTTCAACTGATCGCTGCCCGCACCTGCCCGCCCGCCTAGCACCACTACTCTGGACGGTTCTCACTTAGAATATGTGGACAACTACAAATGGTTAGACTATAAACATCCATTCCAGAACCATATTAAGCATCTCCAATCCAAAATTAAATCTAGAATTGTGCAACAAAGCATCCTTCACTCATGCTGCCAAACATACCCTCGTAAAGCTGACTATCCTACCGATCCTTGACTTCGGCAATGTCATTTACAAAATAGCCTCCAACACTCTACTCAGAAAATTGGATGCAGTCTATTATTGTGCCATCTGTTTTGCCACCAAAGCCCCATATACTACCCACCACTGTGACCTGTATGCTCTCGTTGGCTGGCCCTCGCTTCATATTCGTTGCCAAACCCACTGGCTCCGGGTCATCTATAAGTACTTGCTAGGTAAAGCCCCACCTTATCTCAGATCACTGGTCACCAAAGCAGCACCCACCCATAGCATGTGCGCCAGCAGGTATATTTCACTGGTCACCCCCAAAGCCAATTCCTCCTTTGGCCCCCTTTCCTTCCAGTTCTCTGCTGCCAATGACTGGAACAAATTGGCTTTGGGGGTAACTGAAAAAATGATTTCCCCAAAAAATACAACTTGTAATATATACGCAGGGAGTTAGGAAGCAGGTGCAGAAGGTGAGTTTAATACTAAGAAACATGAAGATAATCAAAACAGGAGTAATGTACAGAACGTAAACAAAACTAATACTGCCTAAAGATTGAGGCTACTGAAGGCTAAATAAAGGGAGTGTAATCAGGGTGATAATGAAGTCCAGGTGTGCGTAACAAAGGGTAGAAGGTGTGTGCAATAATGGCTGCTAGCTGTGTATAATGTGGGTTGTCTGGACCGGTGGTTAGTAGACCTGGTGTGAGAGAGCGGTAGTAGGTGTGACATAACTATAGGCCTACAGCACATAAATGGCTCCTAGCCTCCCATGCATAAGGCTACACTAAAACTGAAACTTGATAATATAATCACAAAATATAAATAATTGTATGAACTCAAAATCAATAAAAACTAGTCAACCAAGTCTGAAATCTAACTGAAACTAAACTGAATTTCAAATATAAATATAAAAACTATAATAAAACTACAATAACCTTGGTGGAAACTATTTGTTTTAGTTTTATTTGAAGTTATACATTTGAAGGTATTTCTGTTGGAGTTTACACAGATAGAATATGCTGGCTTGCCGGGTCTTCCATATTATGTCACATCCTGCAAAAACAATTCTGACTTCAGCATTCTTCGGAATTGTGATCAGTTTTATTAAATAACTCAAAAGATGTAAAAGGAAGGTGTAACCTTTCATTGGAACTTTTGATGCATATACTAATGCAAATCCATATAATACATGTGGTTACATTTAGGCTACCTATCCTTTAAGTGTGCATGTGTGTGTTACAAGCTGATATACTGACAAGCTGTGGGCCTTGCTCAGTATAATAGGTTATTTTTGGAAGACCAAATGGTGCTGTAGGGTGGAGTGTCCTTACGGTCTAGCCGATGGTGCTCATCCTGGTTCAGTTGATCCCAGCTGAGGTTGACAGCATGGGCAGACTTGATGTACAAGTAGGCCTGGTCTTCATTATTCCTCAACCAATGGCTGAGCGTTAGTCCTCAGCCAGACGCTTCCCGATCACCCAGCTCTGCAGAGATAGATTCAATTCATGGTTAGTATTGATCTGTGGAGAGATTCAAGAATACATGGGAGCTCTGTCTCTACTTGTTTTCATACAAATATGTGTATTAAAGACACTGAATAAATATCAGAGAAAAAATATATGACATTTAAAAAATAAATATGATATTGTTTAATTGCTGTTGGTGAAAATGGAGTTGCATCAATAATTTGTTTTACCTTCTCTTTCAGATCTGAAATGGTCATGTCGAGTGTTACCAACAAGGAAACAGGAACATAGTTATCTGAATGTGCATCCCCGACTCCCAACTTCAAACTGCAGCAAAGTAACCATAAAAGGTAACTGGGTCTGAATTACTATGCACTTAAACACATTTACAAAGGCTTTACTATTCATTCAGTTTTTCAAGAGAAAGGTGGGAGCTAAAGTGTAAAGTAAGTAATCCACAATCCCTTGTACCTCGTGGTTACATGCCGATTATTCCACTTGTGTTTGCTCTCATATACAGTATAGGCCAATCCTATGTAATGTTAAGTATGACCAACAGAACACTACTAAATTATTCCACATACCGAATAGAGTCCTTATCTGGACTTGTCCAGTGACTGCTAAGAAAGATCAGCTGACAACAGGGGAAAGTCCTTGTGGCGGCACGGAGAGATGGCTGACAGGAGGGAATAGACCCCACTGGGACAGTCATGGGGTAGCTTCCCATTTCTGTAGTTTCCCATGCTTCGCAGTATGTTGGAAACACCCGCTTTAGCTACAGAAAGTCAACATACGAGAATACCCCTAGAGTCTGCGAGAGCGGGGGCGGAAGATGACTCATTGGCTGACAACATGATAACGACTGGACTGGAAACGACTACGAGTAATGAGAGCTCAGCACAAGAGAACACCACAGCAACTGTCACAAGTTCTGCTGCAACAGTGGGCCACAAACAGATGCAGGTATGTGTCTGTGGTTGGAGGAAAGTTACATCACACTATGGGCTGAGGATCCACCAGGGGAAGAAGGGGTGTTTGGGTAAAGAGAGACAGAGAACTCGCATTGATTACTTTCTGCGAAAGCGATCAAATCAGTCGAATGAAGCACAGCAACTGGACGCAAACCATAGTTTGCAGTGCATCAGTACCACTGTCATGGAGGACATAAACTCAAGCACCGAAGTAGCAACTGAGGTGGAACCAACAACAGGAGTGGAACTCACCCAGCCTCCCAGACCTGCAGTCGAGAGGAGACTACCAGGGCACAGACCGTATGTGAAGTGGCCTGGCGCCAGTGACAAGAAGTTGTTGGAAACAGTGAATACTGACCTTACCTTGACCCTCGAGAGACTTCGAGGCACAGTGGAGAAGAAGTTGGAGAGGATGGGGAACATCATCTATGAGTACGGGACAGAAAGATTTGGAGTGGAAGAGGCAAAAGGCGGGAGAAAGGTTCCAACTCCACCAGTTTCCAGGAGGCAACAAGAAATCAAGCACCTCGTTCAAGAAAGGCGGCAGCTTAAGAAACAGTGGTAGAAGGCCTCGGAAGTGGAAAAGGAGGGCATAGAGGCACTTCAGGCTGACATCAAAACCCGATTGGCATCCCTCCGTAGAGCAGAGAACCTACAGAAGCGCAGAAGGAAGAAAGAACAAACTAGAACTCGATTCTACAAAGATCCCTTCAAGTTCCTTAAAAGTCTCTTCACAAAGGAAAAAAGTGGAGCTCTAAAAACAACAAAGAAAGACCCAGAGGAGCACCTGAGAACAACAAACTTTGACTCAAAGCGACATGAACATCTGGCCATCCCATCAGATATCCCACCCATTGAACCCCCGGAACATCATATTGAGATCAGCCCTCCGACATGGAAAGAGGTGGAAAACACAGTTTGACGGGCAAGAACAGCATCAGCCCCGGGGCCAAATGGAGTCCCGTACAAAGTGTATAAGAACGCGCCAGACGTCCTGAGGTTCCTCTGGAGGCTTATGAGAACAGCTTGGCAGAAGAAGATAATACCCAAAGTGTGGCGTAGGGCAGGCGGGGTCCTGATCCCTAAGGAGAAGGATGCAGTGAACATCAGCCAATTCCGCCCAAACTCCTTACTGAATGTCGAGGGTAAAATCTTCTTTAGGGTCATTGCCCAGAAGATGGCCGAGTACCTGCAAAGGAATGCGTACGTCGATACATCTGTACAGAAGGCAGGAATATCAGGGTTCTCTGGCTGCTTGGAACATTCCAGCATGATCTGGCACCAGATCCAAATGGCCAAGGTGGAGAAAAGGGACCTCCATTTAGTCTTCCTCGACCTCGCCAATGCATTTGGCTCTGTGCCCCATGAACTCCTGTGGTCTGCCTTCAGATTTTTCCACATACCGGACACCATCACAAACCTGGTGAAGTCGTACTTCCAGGATCTGCAGTTCTGCTTCACCACCTCAGAGTTCACCACCTCATGGCAGTGCCTGAATGTAGGTATAATGGCGGGATGTACCATTTCTCCGTTGGCATTCACAATGGCAATGGAGGTTATCATCAGATCCTCAAAATGAGTTGCTGGTGGACAGCGAGTCGACTCTGGTTTCCGCCTCCCTCCACTCAGAGCCTACATGGACGACATTACAACATTGGCCACCACTGTCCCATGCACCAGGAGACTGCTCAGAAAACTCGAAGAGAACATCAGCTGGGCCCATATGAAGATTAAACCATCCAAGTCACGCAGCATCTCGATTGTTAAGGGAGTACTCTCTGACCTGAAATTCTTCATCGGAGATGACCAAATCCCAACAGTGTCTGAGCAGCCGGTAAAAAAGCCTTGGAAGGTGGTATGATGCAAGCCTGAAGGACAAAGACCAGGTGCAACAGCTGCGCAAAGACATCAGTAGTAGCCTACAGTCCATCGACAACACCCAGCTACCTGGAAAGTTAAAGGCCTGGTGTCTGCAGTTTGGCCTCCTACCCCGGGTGTTGTGGCCCTTAGCACTGTATGAGGTTCCAATCTCAACAGTGGAGAAGATGGAAAGAGGAGTCACAGGCTACTTAAAGAAGTGTCTCGGAGTTCCACGATGCCTTACCACCATAGGTCTCTATGGAGATGGTGTCCTCAAGCTGCCCCTCACCAGTCTAACAGAGGAATTCAAGTGTGCAAAAACCAGGCTCCAGATGACACTGAATGAATCTCGAGACCCAGTGGTGAGCAACAACGCGCCAACTTTGGCAACTGGGCGCAAATGGAGGCCAGGAAAAGCAGTCCAGGAGGCAACAGCAGCCCTCAGACATGCTGACATTGTGGGTCATGTTCAGCAAGGGAGAGGAGGCCTTGGTCTAACTAGCCGTGCTGCTTGGAGTAAGGCCACTGCACCAGAGCGGCGGAAGATGGTAGTGCAGGAAGTACGCCATCAGGAGGAGGCTGCAAGGAGGGCCAAGGCAGTCTCTCTTGCCAAACAGGGACAGTGGACTCGATGGGACAGTGTGGAGAAGAGGAAGATCAGCTGGAAGGATCTGTGGGCCATGGAAGCGAGGCGGTTGAGCTTTTCAATCAGAGCAACATATGACGTCCTTCCAACACCAGTTAATCTTCACCAATGGTATGGTGAAGATCCGGACTGTGCCCTCTGTTCCATGCCAGCCAACCTCAGGCACATTCTCACAGGGTGTAAAACAAGCCTCACCCAAGGACGCTACACTTGGCGTCACAACCAAGTCCTAAAAACTTGCGTCCGCCCTGGAGGACAAGCGAGCTGCCACCAACTCCCTACCACCCACAGCAGCATCACACTCCTTACGGACAAACTTTGTCCGCGAAGGGGTTAAACCACCGAAGAGCGGCTCTACACCATTAGAGCGAGACCAGCTGCGCTTGGCCGCGACTGGAAAATGCTAGCTGACATTGGCCGGCAACTTGTGTTTCCTCCGGAGATCGCAACCACCACCCTAAGACCTGACATGGTGCTCTGGTCCCGTTCACTCAATAAGGTCTTCATCATTGAGCTCACAGTACCCTGGGAAAACTCAGTAGATGAGGCTTATGAGCGAAAACATCTGCGCTATGCTGATCTAGCTGCCGAAGCACGGCATCATGGCTGGAACACAGAAGTCCGACCAGTGGAGGTGGGCTGCAGAGGTTTTGTGGCAACATCTACAACCAGACTGCTTAGAGACCTGGGAATTAAGGGCCAGAGCCAGCGTTCGGCAATCAAAGCTGTATCAGAGGCGGCAGAAGGCAGCAGTCAGTGGCTCTGGATGAAGAGGAAAGACCCCAGCTGGGCCCCGAAGTGAGAGGGCCAGGAGGTATGCGGTCAACAATGCTTGACTCAGGGAGGAGGACGCCCCTGCCATGCATAGTCCCATGGGATGTTGGCTATCAACAACAAGGCAACTCCTATGACTAATTGGGAATGGGACGCAAGCGTAGGATTGATCACCCTGTCGCTGGCCGCCTTTGGGGAGGGTGTATAGTGTGAAAGGCCGAAACACCCTAGGAACCAAAGGTACACTACTGACGATGCGCTCCCCAAATTTCACCACGCTCACTGTTCATTAACTCTTGGAAGTGCTTGCACAAAGGATAGTAACATCTCATCCTGTGTTCTTGGAATCTGGGAGTAAGCCTTGTGGGAGATCCTGGCAGACATTGGTACACACAACTCTGCCAGCTGCTCCAAACACCTCTTGGCTTCCTCTTTGTCACCACAGCTGATGGCCTCACTCAACAACTGGGCTAGCTCCTCCACTGCAGTAGAAAAATAAGCTTCTCATCAATGCATAGAACAATGCTAATTTTAACTTGGTCAGAGACCAGATATTGCATGTGCTGATTTTCACATATTACAGTATGTCATATTATGTGTCACTATCATTGCTCTTTGGCCCTTTATTGACCTGCCTATAAAGACATTATCAGGAAATCAGAAATGAGAACCACACAAACATAGGCTATGCCTAACTTTATTATGAATAACCTTTATTCTTGCCGGGGCAGCAGGGTAGCCTAGTGATTAGAGCATTGGACTAGTAACCGAAAGGCTGCAAGTTTGAATCCCCGGGCTGACAAGGTACAAATCTGTCGTTCTGCTCCTGAACAGGCAGTTAACCCACTGTTCCTAGGCTGTCATTGAAAATAAGAATTTGTTCTTAACTGACTTGCCTAGTAAAATAAAGGAAAAAAATAGAAAACCCTCCTTTTAATCTTAAATTGCTTGTGAACGTCACCTCATGAGAAGACATAGTTTGACCGATTTTATGAAATTACAAGCAAAAGAAAATCATGATACAGAAGAATAACACAAAGTGAAAAACACCATTATGCAAAATGGAAACGTTCACTTTGACAGCACACTAAGGGCAATATTTATATTGTATTGTAAACTAAATAACATGATATTTTAGCCATAAGTATACTTTAGCTATAAAAGTGCAAAGGGGTGCAAAGGGGATTCTCAGCTGATCAGCTTTCAGTTACGTAATATGGCTATCAGACTTCTTCATACAGTTTCCACAACTGTTTACAATAGAAAACCTTTCCTTTGCCTCAACATTTGAATGTAATTATAGAACTTGAACCTTCTCTTTACGTGTGTAGCTATTATCAAGGTCAGAAGCAGTAGCGGTGAGTGGGTAAAATCACTGGTGAAGCCAACCTCTGTCCAGTGAAGTCCACAAAGCATATTGCATGTACTGTACAGTAACAGACAGTTACATGACCTACATCATGGTCAAGCAAGCTAATGTTTCTGACATTTTCAGACCATTAAACAACTATTGTTTTAGAACCACAGAGAGTTACCGCAAGTCGTAAAGAAAACAGGAGGTGCCTCCACTATTCCAGCACCATTTCACGTTTAAACGTTCAACATCATCAAATCACCTCTGCTTAGTCTAATACTGTTATGAATTTTACTAAATGATGTATACATTTAATGTAGAACTATAACTAACAGAATTCTACCCTGTCTCTGTATAATTATAAATAATGTTTGTCCATAAGAAATAGGGAATGTTAGCAGGCAAGGAACTGTGGCAGACAACTTGTGACCACTGTGAAACTGATAACAAGGAAGGAAGTCTCCCCACCTAGGAAGGGGAGAAACCTTGGACTTGCAGTAGATTGTGTAACATGTTGTAGGATGTGATAAGCAATGTATGAAGACTTATAAACTATATTGTCATTGTCTGAGAGGAGGAGGGACATTTATGATGAAATGAGGGGTATATAAACCAATGTAAATGTAACGATGGGCAGAGTTCTCTTAAATAGACATTGCTGACTATTGTAGACTGGCCTCTGTCTGTTTCATTTTAACAAGAACCTTACAAATTCTTGGTAACAGACCGAGTAGTTTAATTGAAGTTCAGTTTATGAACATTGAAAACATAATTCTCTTAACAAATACAGTGACAATTAAAAGATACACCCATTTTAGTCCAATCAACGTAAGCTAAATATGATGTGGCTGTCCATGATTCTGATTTCTGTGTGCGTGTGCGCATTTGTGCAAGTAGAAAACATGTTGACTTAATTTAGGAAAGGGACAATTGTAGCTAGATGGCTAGCCAGCCACCGGAGGACAACAACACAATGAGATGCAACAATTACATTTTTTCAATAAATGAGGTATGATAGGAGTGAGGCCAAATCCAAGCTGGCTTCCCTTGACATCTTTTATTTGTAACGCCAGGACCATTCACATTTGTGCTCGCTCAGTTTATCTCAACGCTGATTGGCTCATTTTTGTATACTTTTTTTTGTCAAGGGAGACCGGATGCTTCCTGGCTTCCGTGGGCTTTAATGCTTTGGGCGGCAGCAATGTCATACTCGTTTGGACCAGACAGCATCAGATAGATGGCTTACACGTAGAGAGACAGAGGGGCGCTGTTTTGCTCGCCGGATGCTTTCTCGTGTGAGACACAGACAGACGAAATATACATTATTTTATTTTAGTATTGGTTCATTTTTTGGGGGGGGAAGCCTTCCCTTTGCATCAATGAATACACGCCACTGATCAGAAGTCTAAATGAAAAGCGAAACGAAACTTCAGGAAATACGTTTTAAAGGAGCCATTTGCACATTCCAATTTATGACAGATCAGTACTGTACATATATAGTGATGACATACTGCCGTTTAATGACATCAATATAGACCAATACATATTTTAATAATTAAAATATATTTGTGTATGTGTTTTAACTAACTAACGCAAGTGAAAGTCTGTAGCTGGACGATGAGCAAGGGGGTGTTATAATTACTAGCTACGTCATTGCATGTTTATCTGGCCCCCATGGCGCCCTCTCGAGGAAAAATCCGGTAAAAGAGGAACTGGCCTTGGAGAGAAGAAGGAAGTGCAGTTACATTGAGGAGGGATCAAAACATCAAAACTGGGTTGCCGTTTTTACAGACAAATTCAGGTGCATAGCGAAGGCGAAAGGCTTCGAGAAGCCTGGGATTTCTCTTCAAATTCTGATACAAAAGCTGGGATGAAGAACTGTCTATCTAATTTCAGTTTATTTAATGGCAGATATTGGAAATTTCACAGTAAAAAGGAAGACATTTTTATCAGACATATAAGTGCCATAAGCCCTCGACAAAGATCTTTACATCATCCGTAAATGAATCATGCAATATTGAATTTAAAGTTTGTGATTGAATTTGATTACTTTGGTATTGCATTGAGTGAGCGCAAGATACAACAGACCATTTTGTGCGCGGGAGCTGAGGATCTCCACGACCAGTTAGCTCTGTTGTCGGAGGTATTTAAATTCAAGGCAATCATTGTTATTGCACGAAATGTTTCCAGCTGGATACAGTAAGGCCTGAAAAGTTTGTGTGTTCGCTGTTTTTGAACGACACATTTGACCGAGTTTATTTGATGTGGGCCAGTGCATAGTTAATTGTTAGGTTAGTTATTCGTACAACCATTGTTGCATATCTACCTAACGTGTAAGACAGAGGATTGCGAAAAAGACAAGTGTCATTTTGTTTATCACAATTGGCTACATGACCTCCTGTTGGTGGCAGATTGTAGCCTTTTACGGTCGTCTCTAAGCCTAGGGGCTAGATCGGGAATGAGTATACGCATTTTAAACACTTAATATTTTGCGTGATAAAAATAAATAAACTGTCAAGATGAAACTCCTGGAGAATTCTAGTTTTGAAGCCATAAACACCAGACTCACCATTGAAACGGGGGACTGTCAGATAATAGGAAGGTAAGTTATCAACAGGTAGATGGTGCCAATAGCCCATTTGCTATGTAGACCTACAAATGAACAACATTTGCACAGAATTGGCCAACACTTCAATGCCTCGCTATGAAGATCTAACGTAACTGAACTGCTACACAGGAAATAGATTTTCAGAAACCACATAGTTTAAGTGTATGCATGATGTGATGAACCATGCTCTGCCTTTTCTCAGGATCGAGAGCTACTCTTGCAAGATGGCAGGCGAGGACAAGCAGATGTTCAAGCAGTTCTGTCAGGAGGGACTGCCTCATGTCCTGGAAGCTCTGTCCCCTCCACAGTCCTTAGGAATAAGCCCCAACAAGTAAGACTTTCAGTCCACACTACACCACCACCATAGGAACTCAGAGGTCTATTCAGTAATGGGGGAAAATGGTCAGTGTTTTGTAGATAAATGTAGCTAATGAATGTAGAGCACACACTAAAATAGATGTATAACATAGTGATAGAAGTCTAATGCCTATTCAATTCACTATCTGTATTATGTAATGCCCATGGCCTGGGCATTAGACTTCTATCTGTACTATGTAATGCCCATGGCCTGGGCATTAGACTTCTATCTGTACTATGTAATGCCCATGGCCTGGGCATTAGACTTCTATCTGTATTATGTAATGCCCATGGCCTGGTCATTAGACTTCTATCTGTATTATGTAATGCCCATGGCCTGGGCATTAGACTTCTATCTGTATTATGTAATGCCCATGGCCTGGTCACATGAAGAGTCCTGAAGTTCCTGTCAAGCACAGTTCAAATGACATGTTCATAACACTAACAAGTGTGTGTCTGTGGTTTTGTGCTGTGGTTGCAGGTTGAGCCAGAGTGGAGACGAGGGGGAAGGGCCTCTCTCTGACAAGTGCAGCAGGAAGACCCTCTTTTACCTGATCGCCACCCTCAACGAATCCTTCCGCCCCGACTATGACTTCAGCCGCACCAAGAGCCATGACTTTAGCAGAGAGCCCAGCGTTAACTGGGTGAGGATCTATTTAACATCTCATACCTACACAACAGTACCTGTACATGTCTCGCATTGCTGTTATGAATTGCTTACACCTGAACCAGCATATTCTGCTGGTTTTGCATCGTGGCTTTCACTACACAGCAGCATGAGTTGATTGGGCTTGATGTGCCGAGGCAGCTTGTACACAACCCAAAGCCTGTCTGGTCTTATATGGAATGAGACTGTAATCCATTACCTGGAGGACAAAAGGCTACAGAAGGGGACTAACATATTAACTCAAAAATGTAAAGTATAGCACACAGTGCTTGAAACTATATGTCTAGTCATGGACAGTCTTGGCTGAATTCTTACCTGGCTGGATATACACGGAAGTTATGCATTTTGTATGCCATTATTAACATAGTGTGTGACCTCAGGTGTTCAACGCAGTGAACAGTAGTCTGTCGGCGGCGGCCGGGGAGGATTATAGTCTGCTTCAGCCCCAGCTGTGGGAGGCCATCGACGCTGAGATCTGCCTGTCCGAGTGTGACATCTACAGGTGAGCAACGCAAATTTTTCTTAACGATAGAGAGGGTATTTTTGGTCCGGAGTTGGCAGAACTATTACTAGAAACTCTGGCACAAGCATCAGAGCGCTAGGTGGAGCCACTACCATATTGCTTACACCCATTCAATCCTTTCAGATATATGACAAGTGTCTTGGGGAGTGGTACTGTTTTCACAGAGCAATAATCAATTTTCTGTGTTATTTTGTTTTCCCTTGAGGGGAGGCATGCATGCCATTTGTAAACCAGAATGTAAAGGCTGTATTGTTTTGGACGTTGCAGCTACAACCCAGACCTGGACTCTGACCCGTACGGAGAGGAGGGCAACATGTGGTCCTTCAACTACTTCTTCTACAACACAAGGCTGAAGAGGATCGTCTTCTTCACGTGCCGCTCGGTCAGGTAAGACTGAAGACTGAAACACATCACCACCGTTTTTTCCTCTGTACTGAAAGTGCTCCACCTTGAAAAGTTGACTGCTGACTACAAGATTATTTGGGATTGTATTAACAGTTTACATAGGAACAAAATAAAACATTACGTTTTTGAGTGAACTATAATGTCCATTTGTCGGTTATCTGGGTATGGTATTCTTTTATCTGAGTGGAAATCATCTGTTTATAATCTGTACATGGTTGGTCATAGACAATATAACTGCATACTGACAATATATTTTTACATTTAATTGTACCTTTATTTAACTAGGCAAGTCAGTTAAGAACAAATTCCTATTTACAATGATGGCCTACCCCGGCCAAACTCATAACCCGAACGATGCTGGGCCAATTGTGCTCCGCTCTGAAACTCCCATTCACGGCCGGTTGTGATACAGCCTGGAATCAAACCAGGGTCAGTAGTGATGCCTCTAGCACTGAGATGCAGTGCCTTAGACCACCGCAATAAATACTTTGCTCAATTCTAAATGGATACATGTATAAGTGTCCTAGGCAGTCATTCAAAATAGTCAAAGAATCAGGGAAGGGATAGATATTAAGCTATCCCCGTGCTAGTACTTTTCATTCTGGGCCAGTAGAAAATGAGCCAGACCAGTGACATCTGAATGATTACTGGCCAATGTCCAAAATATTTATATGCCATCCCTGAAATAATTGCTTATACAATGAAGTGGTCTACAGTGAGCAACATTTGCTTTTGTCCTCGTGTGTTAGTTTATTCATGGCCCCACGGGACTCTGGCATTGGCAACGAACTGGACCTGGAGCTGGATGAAGATTGTTATGAGAACATGGATGAAGAGAGGTGAGGAGGATACACAGCCTGGATTCTTCATAGAAAACTCTAAAATATGATAAAGCATGAAACTGTTTTACTTTCTTTTAAGTGTCAAAGTTATTTTGTATGTTGAATTAGTACTGTTCATGGATGCATCATTTGGGTCTGGCTAATCCTTTAATCTAAACCATGTATTTTTTCGATCAGCAGGTATGGTGCCCTGTGTGCCCAGTGAAGTCCCAGTCTCATACAGGACCAGACGGTATACTGGATGTCTGTCTGTACCCACATCACCATTTCTTTTACAACTCATCTTAAACTCATCATATTTCGTGTTGGGATTATACTTTTTTTTCTGACTTTGTGTGGTGAACCTCGCTCTATTTCACTGCGGAAATCAGACTATGAGCTTGGAGATCTGTTACTCATGTTCAGATGAGGATTATTCCCATTTATTTGTGTTTATCATTTTAATTTTTCCATCGCTACGTTCTCCTTACCTTGATTATCAGAAAGAAAGGCTTTGTTTGTGTTTGACCTGGTATTAGAGCATGTCCTGGCACTCATTAATTTGCAACTTATTTTACATTCTCTTTGCTGGTTTTGATAATGCATTAATTAAGCAAAGTTTTAGATTTTATTATGTTTTTCAAGCTTTACCATTCCAAAGTGTGAGCTGTTCTCATACCAAATTGGCACTCAAGGTTTCGGTATATGACCATTCTCTGACTGCATGCTTGAGGGCATGTTTGAACACCAGGGGGCAGACTCAATTTAGGTTTCCTCCACTGTAGCTACATCCATAAAACTGCTGTTTGCAGTTGGCCAACCAATACTGTCACTTCAATCTCAGCTGATGGAAAAGTCATATAACAGCTTGAATCAGTCTGCCTCTTGGTAATGTTCTACCTTTCATACCAATACTACTCAAGCCTACAATTGTTTATTTGTTTTTATTTAGCGACAAGTGCAGTCTATAGTTTTTATGGGTCAAGCCAGCAAATAACGATTCTGCTGTATCTGTTCCAAAAGCACTTGAGAATCAAGACTAGATTCAGAATTCCATCGTGTGTTTTAAGGACTTATGTGACATGTGACTTCTCATATGTAGTACAAACTCTGCTTGTGGAGTATACTGTTTGAATTTACATATCTTGTATTTTAATATAACTTAAAGCCTTTTTTAGGTATTGCTTTAGTTGAAGCATTTTGTGTGTGTGTTTAGTTAGAGCAGTGCCCCCTGTGTGTGGCATTTTTAAATGTAATTTTAGACAGTCTCAAGACAAATCTAAAGTCTGATTTATAATTTCCACTGCAAAAACTCCCTGTAGAGAACAGTGATGCCTATGGTCCAACTTTCCTGATCAAATGAAGCATGTACTGAATATAAAATAATGCATTTGTGACTAATGGGTGGACTGAAGAGCAAGGATACCTATTTAGTAGTGAGTGGTTGGTTAGTCGTCTTCAATGGTCACAACTCCTGTATCAGTATTTTGTTTGTCCTATTGACTACCAGCTGGACAGTGTTACTGTATGTGGCATACATCTTGCTCTTGCACCTTTTTTGTATAAGTAAAATGTGAAAGACTCATATCCTTCGTACATTAGGTACAAAATGGTAGAATGATACAGTAGGTATTGTAAAATTTCATTTAGTCCCTTCTATGTAATGTATATCTATCTGCCTCTAGTGACGTTGAAATTACAAACCTATTCCTGAATTTGATTTCAAATGTCAACAACATCCTAAGTTATCAGCATATTGACTTTTGACAAACACTTTGTGCAGGTAGACATGTCTACAGTACACATTTTCTCGTTGATTATCTTTGTTGACAGAGCAGCTGTTTTAGACTTTCAACACTGATTTGTGTGAAAATAAGGTGGTTGTCATGGCAAGGACATGCAAGCTTATTGCCTCCGACTTCCGGGTGATATGGTCCAATTAAATACCAAGAAGCGAGATAATATTGTTGCGGAACTCTTGCAACATTGGCACATTTATTTTAGTCTTGTGCTAATGACTGGCAGCTTACAAGACCTCATACTTGTGGTTTTATTTCACTAAACCTAAATCCATTTGATTTGTCACCATGTATAATAAAGGTCTTGACTAAAATTGCCTCGCTTCCCTGTTTTTATTACACTGATTAAATAATGTAGATGTGTAATTCTTTTGACAAACTTGGGTGAGATTTTTTTTCCTTTCAATATTGGTGTAATCCAACCAGTACAGGGTTTGGGACTAGCTAGTAGATCAGTACTATAAATTGTGAATAGTAGCAATAATCCTATATTTAATATGAATTGGTCATAACCTATGTCCTTGTACGCTACTCTTGACAATATTCAGGTCGCCTGTACATCCTAGTATTAATCAAAGCTGAATCAAGCTCTGTGGGTTTGTAGTTTTAAATAATATTTATCTGACCCTGAAAACAGAACTAGAGCTAGGTAATGAACAAGTGAGTTACAATCTCCAATGACAAAGTTTGGTCTTATTACAAAAGAAATATTTATTGGCAAACCGTTTGAAGGATTTATTTTTACTGGAAAATGACAATACTTTTACATAATTACATCCACCAACCCTCCAACCTAAGAAAAACAAATGTAGTGTACATTCTTTTGCATCATATAAATATATATTTAAAAGTATTTAAAGTCTCACAAGATCTATGGCATAGTGAAGTAGGATCTGAGATCTATTTAGGGTTAGCGAACTGCATGCAGGCATCACGACTAACACCGTGATGCCCTTGTTCAGTTCAACAGATACTAAACAGTCTCACCATTATATGGGTGTTTAAAGTACACTACAGCACTGTATCCTTCAGGATCTAACCCACTGCACTATATACTATAGACATTAACTCACGCTTGAGGTCATGATGACTACACTTGTCTTGGGATCTAGGACATCACGCTGAACTATCACTGAATCACAGTTCACTAAACCTGGATCATCACACCATACATAATAAATGAGGGTAGCTTAATTCTTTGGTAAAGAAAAGCTTGGTGAACTTCTGATAGGGATATAAGAGAGGGGAGGGGGTCTAAATTGTGGTTATGAAAACAAGGCACTTTAATGGTTGAAACGATCCAGATTTGTCACTCAAATATGTAAACAACAGTACACACAAACAAAGGCACAAAACGTGCTTCAAGTATTCTAGGATTTTGTCAAGTTCAGAGGCATCAGGTATCAGTCCTGTCAGCTATATACTGAACAAAAATAAAAACACAACATGTAAAGAAGATCACATGTTTCATGTGCACAATTGGCCCAGCATCGTCCTGATTTGGCCGGGGTCGGCTGTCATTGTAAATAACAATTTGTTCTTAATTGACTTGCCTAGTTAAATAAAGGTTACAGTTCATGAGTTGAAATAAAAGATCCCAGACATTTTCCATAAGACAAAATGCTTTTCTCAAATCTTGTGCACAAATTTGTTTACATTCCTGTTGGTGAGCATTTCTCCTTTGTGTCATATCAAGAAACTGATTAAACAGCATGATGATAACACAGGTGCACCTGCTGCTAAGAACAATAAAATGTAGTTTTGTCACACAACGCCACAGATGTACAATTTGTATGCGGACTGCAGAAATGTCCAACAGAGCTGTTGCCAGAGATAAAATGTTCATTTCTCTATCATAAAACGCCTGCCACATCCGGCTTCTTCACCTGCGGAATCGTCTGAGGGGAGAGGGGGTGCTGAGGACTATTTCTGTCTGTAATTAAGCTCCTTTGTGGAGAAAACCTCATTCTGATTGGCTGGGCCTGGCTCCGCAGTGGGCTCCTCCTGCGCCCCTGCCCAGTCATGTGAAATCCATAGATTAGAGACAAATTAAATTATTTCAGTTGACTGATTTCCTTCTATGAACTGTAACTCAGTAAAATCTTTGAAATTGTTGTGTTTACATTTTTGTTCAGTATACATCTTCAATTTAGTGTTCCCAACAGAGTTGCTCACAATCAAAAATGGGTCAAATTACTGCTTCCAGCAAAAAGGGAATACTGCTAGACAGTCTGCTTCTATATGGGGCAAGGGATCCCGAGGACTGTTTTCACCTGTTATTCCCATTGAGTCAACAAAACAATGTCCATTGGTTAAAGCACAATAGTCGGGTAGCTTTTGAAAAGCGCTTTTCTTGAGGTTACACTGCAGTGTGGAAATAACTGCATTGGACCCTTGACAAGCAGATATACATCTAACTCGAAGGAGGCGTCTGTTACACGTTGCCAGGAGATCCAGTAGTTAGTAGTTAGTGCTTTGCGTAACCACAATGTTACTACCTAAACAAATACATGCTTCATGACACCGAACTATATAATACATTTGGTAACAATTTGGATTAAGGGCCCTGCATAACACGTTCACAACTTCTTCAAAAGCACAACTTCAACATCTATACATGCTAATGTCTAACAACAGATTAACAAAGCTTTGACTGCTTTGATACCAAACTGCAGTTAGACATTAGCATAAGAGGTTTACTTTGGAAATATGTAATGCCATATGACTATGTTATGTTTCTTAAGTGTCAGGTAGGTAGGAAAAAACCCTGCATTACCAGTAGTCCCTCTATGGAGATGATACTGCTCTACTTGCATCACTGGGACAGAGGACATTTTTATTTTTATTCTAGAAACAGCCTGTGTCCTTAGTATCTTCTGTGTAGTTGGGGACCACTTGGTCAGTGCAGTTCCTGGGGTTGAGGTGCATGTTGGGAGGTGTTGTGTTATTGGAACAGTTCAGCCACGGGTGGAGCAGCAATTCTGAGGCCTCCAGTCTCTCCAAGGGTGCTTTACGCAGCATGCAGCACACCAGCGACTTAGCCCGCACCGAGAGCGACTCTGGCACTGTGAAGGTCCCCCGGCGGATCTTACTAAAGAGAGCGGCAGGTTCCACATCCTGGAACGGGTAGCGACCCACCAGCATGGTGTACAGCACCACGCCCAGGCTCCAGACATCAGCAGCCTTCCCTGAGTACGAGTGGTGCGAGTTGAGGATCTCTGGGCCTACGTAGGCCGGGCAGCCGTGCTTGTCCGTAAGAGAATCGTCGTCCCCGTGGAGCAGACAGGAGTCTTCCAGGTTCTGAAGAACAAGTTTGGTCCTGAAAGGAAGGAAAACCAGAGAGAGATATAGAGTCATCATCATACCCCCATGGTGCGACATGTTTTCTGCTTTGTGTTATTCATCGATGGTGCACTGGGTCATATGCATAATACACCTTACATAACTCTGTCTGGAATGACACCTGTGTTACGGGGTGGGAGAAATATAGCCCTAGTCATATGACATAGCTGTTATGATGGTGTGATGAAGGCATCCTGAGGAACTTTAGTGCCATTTTGACAGTTTCTTAACTAAATGGCCTTCTTCAGCAGTGACATAATGCAACTGAACTTAGTCCACATATGCCTGGCAGATGTGTCTCAAGTAAACATTTAGATGACGAATTTGTGCCACGTCTCAGTCACTACTGTAAGTCAATCCAACCTGCAAACAGAACATCCAATGACCATGTTGCTCAGCTAAAATTAGGTTAAGTTAATTAAGTTAAGGGGCAACCAGATTCATTGGTTCCTGAAGAATATAACATCCCATCAGAACCCAAAATAATAGCCTGTTTTACTCCAATGATAGTAAACAAAGTCAATATAAACAAACACTGTATTGCCTCAAAATATGGTTAAAACTAGAATATTTATACAATATATGGTCAGTCGTTACATTTATTAATCCCTCAGCTTTTTACTGAAACGGGTGGGGAGGAGTTTTGTTATCGTTTCAACTGCTGATTGGCACTTTAATAAACTACTAACCTCTGCTGGTCTACGAAGACAAACTTGCGCAGCTTGAGGTCACGCAGGACCACCCCATGCTCGTGACAGTGTGCCACCGCCACCGCCATCTGGCGGAAGAGAAGCATCGCCTCCTCCTCCTGGAGCCGCTTGCATGTGCGCACGTACGAGTGCATGTCGCCGTAGTTGCGCTGAAAGAAGACAAAGACGCTGTGCTCGCCTGTTATCACCTCGGCGATGCGGCAAATGTTGTCGTGGGGCAGCAGGCGGACGTAGGGGGCGGTGAACTCCTGGTACCGCCTCATAGAGAACACCTGGTAGTGGAGATGGGGTAGAGTTAGGTTAGAGGTCATAGTTCATAAGGTCATGGTCAAATTACAAACTATATGAATGTCTTCTCCTGAGGGTAATGTACCCACTGAGGGTAATGTACCCACTGAGGGTTATGTACCCACTGAGGGTAATGTACCCACTGAGGGTAATGTACCCACTGAGGGTTATGTACCCACTCGAGTGAACTCGTGGTCAAACAAAGTCACACCAAAAGGATATGTGCATCGGTCAACCTCACTGTAAGCCAAGGTTTCCCAAACTTTGTCCTGGGGCCCCACCCGGGTGCACGTTTTGGTTTTCGGCAAAAGCCAAAAATGTGCACCCAGGGAGACCCCAGGACCAAGTTTGGGAAACCCTGCTATAAGCCAGTAGTGACAATTAAATGACTTGACTAAGCCAACACAGCATGCTCATTGCGCACGCCCACAAGGAAGGTCTGCCAACCCCCCTCCAAACACATAAGCCATGGGAAAAAATACATATTATTACAGAAAATTAACTGTAAAACTGCTCCATTTTCCCCTCAGCCTCATGGCAAAATGTGTAGAATATTATTAGATTAGCTATACAATTGCATATGTTTCTGTATGTCCATAGCAAAATGTGTAGAATTGCAAGAAGTTGGCTGTGACACCCCCCAAAAAAAACACAGATATATGGTGCATTCGATAAGTATTCAGACCCCTTGACTTTTTCCACATTTTGTTACGTTATAGCCTTATTCTAAAATGGATAATATTGTTTTTCCCCCTCATCAATTTACACACATTACTCCATAATGACAAAGCAAAAACAGGTTTAGACATTTTGCAAATGTATTTAAAATATCAAACTGAATTCACATTTACATAAGTAATCAAATCAAATTTTATTTGTCACATACACGGTTAGCAGATGTTAATGCGAGTGTATGAAATGCTTGTGCTTCTAGTTCCGACAATGCAGTAATAACCAACGAGTAATCTAACCTAACAATTCCAAAACTACTACCTTATACACACAAGTGTAAAGGGATAAAGAATATGTACATAAAGATATATGAACGAGTGATGGATCAGAACGGCATAGGCAAGATGCAGTAGATGGTATCGAGTACAGTATATACATATGAGATGAGTAATGTAGGTTATGTAAACAAAGTGGCATAGTTTAAAGTGGCTAGTGATACATGTATTACATAAAGATGCAGTAGATGATATAGGGTACAGTATATACATATACATATGAGATGAGTAATGTAGGGTATGTAAACATTATATTAAGTAGCATTGTTTAAAGTGGCTAGTGATATATTTTTACATAAATTTCCATGATTAAAGTGGCTGGAGTTGAGTCAGTGTGTTAGCAGCAGCCACTCAATGTTAGTGGTGGCTGTTTAAGTCTGATGGCCTTGAGATAGAAGCTGTTTTTCAGTCTCTCGGTCCCTGCTTTGATGCACCTGTACTGACCTCGCCTTCTGGATGATAGTGGGATGAACAGGCAGTGGCTCAGGTGGTTGTTGTCCTTGATGATCTTAATGGCCTTCCTGTGACATTGGGTGGTGTAGGTGTCCTGGATGGCAGGTAGTTTGCCCCCGGTGATGCGTCGTGCAGACCTCACTACCCTCTGGAGAGCCTTACGGTTGTGGGCGGAGCAGTTGCCGTACCAGGCGGTGATACAGCCCGACAGGATGCTCTCGATTGTGCATCTGTAGAAGTTTGTGAGTGCTTTTGGTGACAAGCCGAATTTCTTCAGCCTCCTGAGGTTGAAGAGGCGCTGCTGCGCCTTCTTCACGATGCTGTCTGTGTGAGAGGACCAATTCAGTTTGTCTGTGATGTGTACACCGAGGAACTTAAAACTTACTACCCTCTCCACTACTGTCCCGTCGATGTGGATAGGGGGTGCTCCCTCTGCTG
Organism: Oncorhynchus masou masou; assembly: GCF_036934945.1. Taxonomy (NCBI): domain Eukaryota; kingdom Metazoa; phylum Chordata; class Actinopteri; order Salmoniformes; family Salmonidae; genus Oncorhynchus; species Oncorhynchus masou. Next base: position 27,487,193 of record NC_088217.1, on the reverse strand, counting down.
TTTCCTGAAGTCCACAATCATCTCCTTTGTTTTGTTGACGTAGAGTGTGAGGTTATTTTCCTGACACCACACTCCGAGGGCCCTCACCTCCTCCCTGTAGGCCATCTCGTCGTTGTTGGTAATCAAGCCTACCACTGTAGTGTCGTCCGCAAACTTGATGATTGCATTGGAGGCGTGCATGGCCACGCAGTCGTGGGTGAACAGGGAGTACAGGAGAGGGCTCAGAACGCACCCTTGTGGGGCCCCAGTGTTGATGACCACCTGGGGGCGGCCCGTCAGGAAGTCCAGTACCCAGTTGCACAGGGCGGGGTCAGGGTCTCGAGCTTGATGACGACGAGTTTGGAGGGTACTATGGTGTTAAATGCTGAGCTGTAGTCGTTGAACAGCATTCAGACCCTTTACTGGGTACTTTGTTGAAGCACCTTTGGCAGTGATTGCAGCCTCGAGTTTTCTTGGGTATGGCGCTATAAGCTTGGCACACCTGTATTTGGGGAGTTTCTCCCATTCTTCTCTGCAGATCCTCTCAAGCTGTCAGGTTGGATCGGGAGAGTTTCTGCACAGTTATTTTCAAGTCTCTCCAGAGATCTTTGATAGGGTTCAAGTCCAGTGTATACACTGAACAAAAATATATAAATGCAACCATTTCAATTATTTTACTGAGTTACAGTTCATATAAGGAAATAAATTAATTAGGTCCTTATCTATGGTTTTCACATGACTGGGCAGGGGCGCAACCATGGGTGGGCCTGTGAGGGCATGGGCTAACCCACTTGGGAGCCAGGCCCACCAACTAGGGAGCCAGGCCCAGACAATCAGAATGAGGTTTTCCCCACAAAAGGGCTCTATTACAGACAAAAATACTCTTCGGTGTCATCAGCTGTCCGGGTGGCTGGTCTCAGACGATCCCGCAGGTGAAGAAGCCGGATGTGGAGGTCCTGGGCTGGCGTGGTTACACACGGTCTGCGGTTGTGAGGCCGGTTGAACCTACTGCCGAATTCTCCCAAAAGACATGGTAGAGAAATTAACATTAAATTCTCTGCCAACAGCTCTGGTGGACATTCCTGCAGTCAGCATCCCTCAAAACTTGAGACATCTGTGGAATTGTGTTGTGTGACAAAACTGCACATTTTAGAGTGGCCTTTTATAGTCCCCAGTTCAAGGTGAACCTGTAATGATCATGCTGTTTAACCAGTTTCTTGATATACCACACCTGTCAGGTGGATGGATTATCTTGGCAAAGGAGAAATGCTCACTAACAGAAATTTGTGCACAACATTTTAGAGAAAGAAGCTTTTTGTACATATGGAAAATTTCTGGGATCTTTAATTCAGCTTATGAAACACTTTATATATTGTGTTTATTTTTTTTGTTCAGAGCACACACACACACACACACACACACACACACACACACACACACACACAGTACAAAACATTAGGAACACCTTCCTAATATATAGTTGCACCACCTTTGCCCTCAAAACAGCATCAATTTGTTGGGGCATGGACTCTACAAGGGATCAAAAGCATTCCACAGAGATGCTGGCCTACAGTTGTGTCAATTGGCTGGATGTCATTTGGGTGGTGAGCCATTCTTTATACACATGGGAAACTGTTGAGCGTGAAAAACCCAGCAGCATTGCCGTTCTTGCCACACTCAAACCTTTGTGTCTGGCACCTACTACCATACCCCGTTCAAAGGCACCCTCTGAATGGCACACATACACATTCCATATCTCTATTGTCTCAAGGTTTAAAAATCTTTCTTTAACCTGTCTCCTCCCCTTCAACTACACTGATTGAAGTAGATTTAACAGGTGACATTAGTAAGATATCATATATTTTACCTGGTCAGGCTGTCATGGAAAGAGTTCCTCATGTTTTTTACACTCAGTGTGTTTTTGGGTGTTGGGGGCCCTAGCACAGACCTTGCAGGGGCCCCGTGAAACTGCAGTACACCACTGCACTCAATTTTTGTTATATTTAACCTTTAAATAGGCAAGTCAGTTAGCAAATTCTTATTTACAATGACGGCCAAACACGGACGATGCTGGGCCAATTATGCGCTGCCCTATGGGACTCCCAATCATGGCCGGATGTGATACAGCCTGGATTCAAACCAGGGACTATAGTGACACCTATCACACTGAGATGCAGTGCCTTAGACTGTTGCACCACTCGGGAGCCATACTGTGATGGAGCAGGCTATAATACATACCTTGCAGGTGTACTCCTGCTCCGTAACCCTGTGGAAGGCCCTGTAGGTCTCTGTCCCCTCTGTGGGTTCTAGCAGGACGTAGGGCCCAATGCAGGACACACAGTGCTGGTCTGAGTCTGGGCTGTGGCTCAGGGGCCTTAGGCAGGGGGCCAGGCCAGGGGACGAGGGTGGAAGGCTCAGTCGAGGACGCTTGCATTTCAGGGCTTCCGTGTCATCCTGAGGGTCGTCCAGCTCCAGCCGCTTCAGCCGCAGGGGACGAGTAGGCGCCGGGGCGGGCGAGGAGATGTTCACACTCATCTGAAAGTCACATAAGTTATTTTAGTATGTTTCATTGAGCTATGCCTAGGATGTGACTAAACCACAGATTGGATACACTGAAAATGCATGTTACATAAAGACAACATTTCAAATGCATAGTGACAGAACTAGCTAGAATAACTTGGTGTCTGCAAATCCCCTTTTTAGTGCACACACACACACACACACACACACACACACACATGCATCTGTGACAAGGGGAACTTGAATAGCAGACATGTGAATCATATCCACCATTAAACAGTGCCAAATAATAGGTTAAAAAGAGCTTGGATGACGGCCATGGAGTCTCGACTGATGAGCAGTGTTGCCTGTAATAGGTTATGCATTACTCAAATTACTGTCTGTCTCTTTCGAAATGTGGCTGTGACTCAGTGAGTCATTCACAGCCACCCAAATAAGATCATGGGCGAACGTCATGAAAGTGACGTCAGGTTTCCATTAGATTGCTCTAATGCCGCGTTCAAAACAACTGGGAACGCGGAAATATCCGACTTCCGAGCGTTCGAGACAACTGGGAACTCGAAAATAACGACCTCGCGACAGGGAAAATCTTTTGAATATTCACCCAACTCGGAATTCCAAGTCGGAATCTGAGGCATCTTTATAGAGCACCGACTTTCTGAAGATCTGTGGTCTTGAGTTGACCTAGTTTTTTCAGAGTTCAGTAGTTTTGAAAGCACCAAATAACGCCAGAGGTTCAGGTAAAAGATGATGATAAATTGGCATTAAAAACACGAGGTCACATGGGGGTCAAGTTATTAGTCAAAATAAATATTTGTTAAACCGGGTGAAAAGGGTCAGACAGTGCGCAATTCCGAGAAACAGTGTGCGCGAGGGGGATACAATGTTGCGATAGACATACTCCGGCTGCGAGGAGTGGTAGGTCGTGACTTGTAGGAAGAGTTGCACCATCACTTTCTAAAGTTTAACCTTGTTGTTTCACAACATAGGCCTGCCTACACGTTAAAAATCAATGAATTATCAATGCGAGTCGGGACTACAAGCAACCCCTTCAATTGTAGCCTAATGATAAAAACATGGATACTTTGAGGTTGGGCGAAAAATATGAACAACTGTTACCTTGGCCGTGGAAGACAAAGGGGTCCGCTCTTCAAAACAGAACAATGGTATGGTAACTCCAGCTTCGTGTGTAGTGCTTTGCTTGTCAAGAAACACGAAATGTGCAGTAAACTCAGCAAAAACACATGCGGCGTAGAGGAACCCAGAGGTTGGAGAGCTTCAGGCAAAAGTTATTCTTCCTTTATAAAATAAATAGCGTAGTGGTTCAAGGGAGTCTTTAACTTAAACAGTTACAAATTAGCTATGTATGTATAATAGTTCAAATTAGTTTTCGTTGGTTCTTGCTCAGGATGCCTGTTCACTTAGCCAAAGCAGAATATGTATGAAAGTCATTGACACATTTAACAGGTTATTTCGCTTTGAAGTGTGGCGGCAACACCGCCTGTGTTGTTGGTACAGATGCTTTTGTCCTTATTCCCGCTGTGTGGCAGCGTCTTGTGTATCCAACGTTTTTCCTTGCGATGACAGGTTTTCTAAAACGGAGGTTATTAGAAAACCTTATAAACTTTTTATAAACAGAGAAATCACAAACCTTTAAAGTTGTTTAAAGGCTCTTGCACAATAATGGAAAAATAAGAGCATACTCATCCAAAGTATGGAACCTCGTATAATAAATAATTATTGGTCAAAGTGTAGAGTAGGCTCCACGTTCCCTTATTTGGTCACTTGCGTAGTAATCCTTTAATGTGTCAATTGAGTCCCTAAAAAGTAGATTTCTAATCAGACGTGCCCCCACCGACTGCCCGTCTGATTGAGAATAGACCAGAGAGCGCAGTGGCTTCAAATATCCTTTCTGTTACAGCAGTGAAGTTGATAATGCGCAACTGAGCATGATTGCAACATCGTAGCTCCACCCCCTGGTTTGACGACATCGGCGGGTGAACCTCGCAATCGTCACTCGGGCAGTTTACATATGGAACAAAATGATCGTACAACAAGGTGTATTGCATATCATTGGCTATATAGTAATGCTTTGACAAAATCCAAATTTGCTCTGACCACACGTTTTCTAAACAATCGTGTCCACATGCCAGAGTTGGTACATGTAATTTAATTTGTCCAAAAGGACATTTGGGAATGTTATTTAATAACAGAAAACATGTCACTATAAACTCAGCTATATGTTGGACAGGGTTTGCCACACCCCTCCTATGACTCAGTAGCAGTAATGGTATTGCACCATTTCTCACAATGCATGCTCTCTGGATGGCATGCACATGGGATGGGTTATTATGGGTTATACAATTTCTGTTTGATGTTGCAACCATGGAAAAGGAGAGAAATGGATTTGAAAATTAGAAGAGCATTATCGTTAGCTACACATTGCAAGTATCAGGAAAAGATTGCCTAACGTTGATGACAAAGCTCCAAAAGGATGGAAATGAAGTGGGCAAGGCCTTTTGTTCAGCTATTGATATAACATCCCCCGGTATGCATCACTTACACACACACAGAGGAGCATTTCACATTATTCATGTCAATGTTCATTAGTTCTGCAGAGACAGATTTTAATGGCCTGAGCTTGTGCTTGAGTTGCACATGTGAAAAATAATTGATAAATGTTCCCTTCAAAGTCATGTCTTTGTGTGACCAAAGAGAGGATGTACTGCTTCGGTACTGGTGTGGAGTCAGATGGTGGTGTGTGTGTGTGCGTATGTGTGTAAGTGTGTGTAAGCATGTGGGTGAGGGCAGCTTCCTGTGCCTGTGCCATGGTGATTTCTAGACAGCCCTATGAGTGGGAGTCACCACCGCACACACAGTGCTGCATTACTGCTAGACATTGCCTGAGGCTACAGCTGTGAAATTGTCAGTCTTCGCAATGTAACTTGACAGCACTAAATATCCCTAAATATTCTCTGGGAGCATTTCTTCCCCTGCCTGCCTGCTGCCTCAATCTCCCTACATTAACTCTGCCCTCTGAGAGTCACAGTTTGATGTTGAATGAATCACCCTCTGTATCAACACTGACATGGAAGGATTATGAAACACCATCATTTGTGTTGGGAACATAGCAGTCTGTGAATAGTGCAATGATAAACCAACAACTGTCTTAGTCCAATACATAGCAGTTTGTGAATAGTGCAGTGGCGTGGCCTGATGTTGGAGTCATGTAGACATGGCTGTCTTGGTAACCTATGCTACAAAATGTCATGACGACTGGAGGCAATGGGGCTGCTTGTCAAGTGGGTATTCGCTCCAGCCATGTCTTTTAAAGAGATTGCTATCATAACTGATAGGGGGCCACCACTACTGGGTTTGGAGGTCACCTGCTGTCCATCCATGTCAGTCGCATAGGTGAGGGGGCTAGCTAGGAATTAGCCTAGTTTACAAAGAGGCTATAGTTTATATGTCTGTGGGTAATTGGATTAGCAGTGCTTCTAGGGGTTTCAGTGGCTCCTTTGGAGTTTGGCCCTTCAACTATCAGACCACAGAGAGCAGTACAGTGAAGTTCCTGGCATTCACAACAGACAGACGCTTCCAGAAATCAGGTCTGTTCCCACTACTGTAATCGTGATTCAGTCAGTGGAAAGAAAAGGGCGAGTTTGGGGTATTTCATCATCACGCAGCTTTTGTGGTGGATGGTTCTCTGTTAGGGAAAACATTGGCAGGACTTGTTAACTGCGGCCAGGAAAATAAATAACAGCAGAGCCAACCATAGTTGGCCTGGCCTCGCTCTGGCACGGCCAGAGCATTGCAGGAGATTACGAAAGCAGAAATTCCATTGTAGCGACAGGTCCTTTTTGCATAAACAAGTTAGACAGTGGTGTTCTTCTTAGGCAGGCAGTAACTGCTGCTCTGACTGTGCTCCTGTTTTCAGGCTACCCAAGGACAGTTGACAAAGCTTCTACTTTAGTTATAGCCCATTTATCTTAAAGACAATTAAATAGATGGACAGAGAGATAAAAAAAAAACAGAAAGAGCCAAAGAAAAAAGAAAATCCTAATTTAAACGAACAGAACAGTTGAAATAAAGCTTCATACTTTGATTCACTTATTCACCTAACCTGAAGATGCCATCTGGTTTGCTCTTTTATTAATCACGTTAAAGATTTGTCCCTTGAAGTAGGAGCAACAAAGTACCTGTCACCTTCCTCTAGCCTTTCAATGAAGAGGAGATTCAATTAGCTGGGTTCTGTCTAGATTGAATTATAATTAAGCAATAGCGCCTGAGGAGGTGTGGTATATGTCTAATATACCACGGCTATAGCAGAAAAATAAACGTTCTGTCATACCCATGGTATACGGTCTAATATACCATGGCCGTCAGCCAATCAGCATTCAGGACTCAAACCACTCAGTTTATAAGAGGCTGCCAATCTGCTGCTGTGCCTTATGCTCTTTCCTGAGGCCGCCCCCACCTCTCTGAGTGATCTCTTCATTTTTTAATATATTTTTTTACCTTTATTTAACTAGGCAAGTCAGTTAAGAACAAATGTTTATTTTCAATTACGGCCTAGGAACAGTGGGCTAACTGCCTGTTCAGGGGCAGAACGACAGATTTGTACCTTGTCAGCTCGGGGGTTGCAACCTTCCGGTTACTTCCGGTTACTAGTCCAACACTCTAACCACTACGCTACCCTGCCGCCCCTACCCAGCCCTGTTGACTGTAACTACCCGTGCTTTAACCTTCTCATTCGACACTGAGATCTAATGAGCTGGGAAAGATGGCACTGACAGACATGGCAGCTCAGCTTCTAGCTCCTAAGCAACTTTGCAGTATTTTTTATTTTTTTGTGTGTTATTTCTTACAATATTAGCCCAGAATGTTTTTTTGTGTTATTACAGCCGGAAATAACTTTTGGATATCAGAGTGGTGGAACTCACCAGCATTATGAACAGGAATACGACTTTCCCGAATTGGATCCTTTGTTCGCACCCCTCAGGGCAATTGAACTTATCACAGAGGCTGCTCCAAGACGCCACCACAAGCATTTCGCTACACCCACAATAACATCTGCTAAAATAATGCCACTTTAATAATGTTTACACATCTTACATTACTCATATCCTATATGTGTAGCTCTGTGTTGTCTGTTCACACTGCTATGCTTTATCTTGGCCAGGTCGCAGTTGCAAATGAGAACTTGTTCTCAACTAGCCTACCTGGTTAAATTAAGGTTAAATAAAAAAATAAAAAGTATTTTATACCATCTATTGCACCTTGCTGATCGGCCATCCATATATTTAAATGTACATATTTTCATTCACCCGTTTAGATTTGTGTGTATTAGGTAGTTTTTGGGAATTGTTAGATGACCTATTAGATATCACTGCACTGTCGGAACTATAAGCACAAGCATTTTGCTACACTCGCGTTAACATCTGCTAACCATGTGTATGTGACCAATAAAATTTGATTTGCTTTGAGATCTAATCTCTTTACAGATCAGAAGTCGTAGGTGTCGGGTTACATTATGACTGTCCTTTAAGACTTCTTACTGCTGACTGTGGTACAGTGGAGCAGCTCCACAAAACATAGCAGGGCCGTTGGTGTTTGTATATTGTGTAGGGAGGCACAGTTTGTGTATTTCAGTTTGTTTCTAATGGGTCATTAATGTCTAATCAGGAAGGAGAGGCCCTGCCCTTTGAGGAAGCTGTAAATCCCCAAGGCCTTCCCTCATCACCGGTCCCTATTGATTTCTTTATTCTAGCTCAGTGACGAGAGAGTTGTGATTTCAGTCCTTTGTGCCTACTGTATTACCTGCACATTACATTTAATGGCAGTTCAAACCATTTCTAAAGAGGGACACATTCTTAAATGCTGTCGTGTAAACACAGTCTCAAGTCAGAGCCTATACCGTTTTAAATAGATTTCATGAACCTTACACAACCCATCTTTATATATTGTCCCCTAAACAAATCGTCAGAGACATTTGATCGTTTTAAACCTACGCCCTCGTGTAGTTTTGGCTAACAGCTGTTCTGGGTATTGACAGAATTGAATGCTTCTGTCTGGTGGGAGCTTAGTGTCTGCTAACACTTGAAGGAAGGAGGAAGGCTTAAGGGCACTGCCACCTCTGGCTAATCCACAATCCATTATATATTGTAGTGTGCTGCTGCCCGTGGAGCTACTAGGTCAGTCATATCAATGTCAAACACCAGTCAGTGCTAGCAACCAGAGCCTCCGCTAACAGCCATCCATTGTATGGACTGTGTTTCACTAGGAATGGTCATGCTTCTCTTGACCTGTTCTTTTTTGAATAGGTTAACATCTATGCAATGCTAGTGCACACAACCAATACAATAGTAAACCCAATCTCAAGGCCACTCAGAGGTTACCATATTACACAGGATCCTGTCTCATCTGTGGCCCCGGAAGCGTCCCAGACTGCTAAGACCGTTGCACAGTTGGTGTGCACTCTACTCTGTGGAGCAATCCTCTGAAAGGATCAGGTTGGTTGGCAGTTTGACATGTGGCGTAGTCGGATGCTGTGTGTGTGTGTGTGTGTGTGTGTGTGTGTGTGTGTGTGTGTGTGTGTGTATAAAGGGAATTGGACCCCTTTATCGACCAGGGCTTCCCAGTGCCTACTGGCCCAGTTGCTTAGATTCTCTCTCCCTCCAGTGTCTTCTGGAATTTACTGCAAATCCTAGAAGCCTGCCTCAACACTCAACATTCTGCCTCTGTGTAGCCTGTGAATGTCAATATGAGGGAAACAGAAGATGGTCAAGGGTTTTAACGATTTAACGACAGTTTTAACGTCAAGGGTTTTAACGACAGTTTTAACGATTTTAGCTACAGGTGGTGTAGCATAGCTTAATTTAAAGGATTGCGAAAGCACTCTATAGAGTGTGTACTACATAATGAAATATTGAAGAAAAACCCAAGCGAGTTCAACTCAATCACTCACATTGGTAGCATAGCTATTACAGGGACTTCCCTATTCCTTCCCATGATTTGTTTATTTCAGAAGAAATGTGAGGGATTACTTAACTCACAAACAAAGTGGAAAATGCTGAGTTGAGTGGTTCTTGTGATAGATTTCTCAATAAGATGTCACATCCCTAACAATGCAATAAATATTCTGAAGTGATGACCATGAAGGAAACTGAAAGTCAGAAAGGTTTGCTTCAGTCTCTCCAAGCTATTGGCAAGTTTCTTGGCTTAGCTGGGTATTTTAGCCTGGTATTTTAGCTGGGTATTTCTTGGTTAATAATGACTAACTTGCTTAGAATGGCCCTGGAGGGAATAATGCCTGTTTTAATGGCTCCAGACCAATTGTGGTATTTTGTGTATTTTCTTTTGCACTGAACTTTTTTTGTACATAAAGTTTCTTCCATCTGTGACCGAAAAGAGCTTCTGGACATCAGAACAGCCATCACTAACCTCGATTTGGACGAGGACTTCAACTTCAATGAGTTGGAATTGAATGACATATTGATTATCTCGGACCAGGCCCAAATCCCAACACTCAAAGAAGGAGGAGACGGCCCTATAGATGCCGGCGTGCGGGATGTCTGACGAGACCATGTCAGAGAGTGGATATTCCACCTCTACATTCCATTCTATTGGCGTACGTGCAATCACTGGAGAATTAACTGGATGACTATCCTATCAATGTGTTCTGAAGCTGAAGGCTGAACAAGGACCTGGTAAATATAAATCTAGCTGTTTTTCTATCCATCGGCAGGACAGAGCAGCGGTGTCGGGAAGCTCAGGGGAGAGTGTGTGTGTGTCTCTTTGTTAATCACAGCTGGTGTCTGATCTCTAATATTGAGGAAGTCTCGAGGTTCTGCTCGCTTGAGTTAGAATACCTCATGATAAGCTGTAGACCATTCTATTTATCAAGAGACTTTTCATCTATATTTTTCGTAGCTGTCTATTTACCACCACAAACTGAGGCTGGTGCTAAGATTGTAGTCAACGAGCTATATAGGGCCATAAGTAAACAAGAAAATACAGAGGCGACACTCCTGGTGGCGAGTGACGTTAATGCAGGAAAACTGAAATCCGTTTAATCAAATTTGTATCAGCATGTCACCTGTGCAACTAGAGGTGAAAAAAACTCTAGATCATCTTTACTCCACACACCGGGATGCATACAAAGCACTGTCTCGCCCTCCATTTGGCAAATCTGACCATAACTCTATCATCCTGATTCCTGCTTACAAATCTCAAACGGGAAGTACCAGTGACATGCTCAATACCAAAGTGGTCTGATGAAGCGACAACATCCGCTCTGCGCTAAAAGCTTGGACTGCCACTTTCAATGAGCGGAACACTAATCCGGACACTTAGAAATCCCACTATGGCCTCCAACGAACCATCCAACAGGCAAAGCGTCAATACAGGACCAAGATCGAATTCTACTACACCGGCTCTGACGCTCGTTGGATGTGGCAGGGCATGTGCAAACTATCACGGATAACAAAGGGAAACCCAGCCCCAAGCTGTCCAGAGACGCAAGCCTACCAGACAAGCTAAATACCTACTATGCTCGTGTCGAGGCTAGCAACACTCAACCATGCATGAGAGCACCAGCTGTTCCAGATGACTGTGTGATCACGCACGCCATAGCCGATGTGAGTAAGACAGGTTAACATTCACAAGGCCGCAAAGCCAGACGGATTAACGGAGTGCATCCTCAGAGCATGCCTCTGGCAAGGGTTTTTACTATTTTCAACCTCTCCCTGACCCAGTATGTAATACCTACATGTTTCAAGCAGACCACCATAGTCCCTGTGCCCAAGAACACCAAGGTAACCTGTCTAAATGACTAGTCACTTTATCCCTACCTACATGTGCATATCTAACTCAATTACCTTGTAGCCCTGCACATCGACTCGGTACTGGTACCACGTGTATATAGCCAAGTTGTCGTTACTCATTGTGTATTTATTATTATTAATGTTTTTATTATTTCTCTTTTTTTGTCACTGCATTGTTGGAAAGGGTCTGTAAGTACTGTAAGCATTTCACTGTTAGTCTACACATGTTGTTTACGAAGCGTGTGACAAATACACATTTCTTTTATATATTATTAGACTTTCTTTTTTCTCATGTAACATTTTTTGGTACCATCGAAAGAAAGAAGAAAAGTCTATGAACTTTGAACAACTGCTTGAACCTTTTAATTCTCCTGCTGCAGGCTATTGCTTAACTTTAGCCAATGGAAAGGTACAGACAATCTGTTTTTGATACCCTAGTACTGTCTTTTGCCCTTTTCTATCAAAACAATAAACCCCTGTCTTCACAAAGAACTCCTGCCTACGTGGTTATGTGAGTCATGTCCAACACATGTCTTCGAGTCTTGTGTAAACATAGCATGAGGCCTCTGAAACTGAAATGACCTTTCGCAAGCGAGCAGAGCCGGTAGTCGAGGGCAACAGATACAATCTCAATGAGAGCCTTATGACTGTAATAAAATCATAATGTGGGCTAAATTAAATCAGACTAAACTGGCATAGAAGCCAAGGAGTCTGGGTGTACTAGAAGAGAGCCAGTGGATGCCCAGGTCAATGGCGAATTAACTAAGGCCCAGTGAAATACTGAGAAAGGTATTTTGGTTCTGGCTGATAAGGCCACACATTTCCCTCTAGACTGCTCTATTTGTGTTTCTACCATTACGGCAAACCACAAATAAGTACACAAGATTTACACATGACACATCAGCAATTCCCTATTTTCAACAGAACACAAAATTAATATGGAATTTTCACTGGTACTGTAGTACAAGGCAGGATTGGGGTCAACCAAATGAAATGTATTTGTTGCCGTGGCTCACTAACCTTCAGTCCAAGCTAGAGTTCACCCACTATGGCTGTAGGTGTCTGATCAAAAGTAGTGCATAATATAGAGAATAGGGTGCCAATTGGGACTCAATAGATGTACATTATAAACGGCCCCCAAGCTACTATTTCATAGCTGCTGGCTGGTGCAACGGCGCTATCTCTATATTGAGAGTGACATTTCAAATGCATTTCCACACCCAGACACGAAGGTGGCCTTGAGTCGGCTGCGTTTTCTCTCTGAATCACATGCCTTTCATAACAAAATGTGATGAAATCAGGTGCCAAGTTTTCTGACTCAATGGTGGTCTGCCATTAATGCTGGGCTATACCAAGAGACAGAGCAACAGCTTGGTGTGGATACACTCACCACTCATACATACAGCATGGACCAAAACAGCAGGGTGCTTTTGGCTTGTTGTTTAGCTCAGTTTTACCATACAAGATGAAGGTCTGATCATTAAAACAGAGGTATTTGGGGGATTTTTACAGGCCTTTCTCTCTCACTCATTCTTTCTGACAGATTCCTTAGGCTTGTGGTCAAATCAGTATAGTTCCCAAAATATCTAGCTATTGGATTCAATAGATTCTCAGATCCAATAGTCTTTAAAACTGGGTTTTCCTTTTCTTTGATTTGAAAGAGTTTACATTTACTGGCTAGTATTGAGCCACTCTGACTTAACAGATGTTGGTCAGTGGCTGTTGAAGACTACAGAAAGGTGTCAGTGTGTGGAATGATGTAACGATATACACTCAGTGGTCAGTTTATTAGGTACATGTTGACACCATGCAGGATGGGGCCTTGGACTCATATGCTGCTTATGCCAAATCCTGACTCTGCCAACAGCATGATGCAACAGAAACCGGGATTCATCAGACCAGGCAATGTCTTTCCACTCCTCAATTGTCCAGTGTTGGTGATCGTGTGCCCAATAGAGCCACTTCTTCTTGTTTTTAGCTGATAGTAGTGAAACCCAGTGTGGTGGTCTGCTGCAATAGCCCATCCATGACAAGGATCAATGAGTTGTGCGTTCTGAGATGCCATTTCCGTGAACAGGTTGGTGTACCTAATAAACTGTAAATGACGATGTCTTTCTGTAACTGCGGTACAGATTAAAAGGTCTCTAGTGTGGTAGTAGGGTTTGGTGTTGACTCCATATTGACTATATATGTGTTTTAGATGAGCTCGGCAGTAGGTGTGGGTCCTCTTGCTGGGTAGGCATGTCACGGTCTGTGGGATTCCCCAATGAGGATGTTGCTTTAAAGTATACAGTTCTGTGGGTTTTACAGATACTTTTACACCTGGCACCTTTCCCTCTATCTGTCATACTCATATTGCTAATACTTCATAAGAGATAGTTGCTAATTGGGTGCATTCCAAGCTGTATTTAGGAGAAGATGACTATTTTGGCTTAATTGTTCTCTGTGATTCAGATAAGCTGACATTAGTGGGTATCTAGATGTAGATTTAAAGTGGCTCAACATGATTGATTCTCCCCCACAGGTCATCTGTGGTCAGGGGATGTCACTAAGGACCCTGGAGACAGGGCAGGGACAATAGTCAGGAATCAGGATGCAATTATCTGGGACACTTCCCATCTGAATCTCTGTGAGGATTTCCCTCCTCAGCCCCCCTCACAGTCTCACAGTCTCACTGGCAACCACAAGGCCCTGCCTGCAGGAAAGGGGGGCTACTGGAGTGGAGTGGTGGGGCTGAGGTCTGTGGTTTAGCCAGCGTTTCTACTCCCTGCTCATATGATTGGCTGTGAGTAACCAGGCCACCGAGATCAAGCAGCGGCGGATAGAACAGGCCCCAGAACTGCATGTGGAGTATGAGTACTATGCAATGAGGGCTGTACAATCCATGCCGAAAACAAAAGCAAAAGTAAGAAAGACTATTCAGAGACACTTTACTTGACTAGCACTTTGACACATTTGACAGATTGATATGAGTCTAGCACTTTGAGATCAGTCAAAAGTCCATTTGATATCTCATGACAAGGTCATTCAAATGTTGTATAATAACTAACTGCGATGGTAACTTTACATGAAGTAACGTAGTGGGGCTTGCTTTTGGTCTTTAAAATGAGTTTTGTGGTAGTGTAAAAAGTTGTAAAAGTTTTATTTGACTATTTAAAGCAAAGACTTTACATATAGTCAAGTAAAATAACTGTTCTAATTACTTTGATATACTACTATATCAACCTTATTACTTTGGATTGTGGTGCAGTTAGATCCCACATTTAATCAGAAATAGCTACACTCGGACCACTACACCTTTATACACTCTCCTACCAAAATACCACAGTATATGACTGTCATAACTGTCATAATAGAGCACAGAAGACAATGAGGACTTAAATAAAATACATATTACAACATATTTGGATGATAGCGGGATGTTCATGAAGTCCTCTCTGGGCTGGAGGGGGATCAGTGGGAAGAGGGACCCACTGGCCGGAAAGGCGTTACCCCTTCCCTCGGAGCACCTCTGTCCCCCGGGGCGGGGGGGACATAAATGAACTGAGCATAACATATTGTGGCAAAGAAGGGGGTCGAGTGGTAAATGGCAGATATGTGAGAGCAGAACTAATAAACGGGCTCTGCCCGATCACTAAAATGGCTACCCCTGTCAGAACTACAGATCACAAAATGGCCGACCACCAAAACTACAAGTCTCAGAAGCAAGGGGAACCCTCAGAAGGTGGAGCCAACCCACAGATAAAGGGTCAAGAAAAACCAGGAAGAGGAGAAGAGAGTGCTGGAAGGATCTATGAACAATAGAGAAAGAGACAATAGAGATTGGCTGGATTTACCATGTATGAGCTGGACTGTTTTGGACTTACCTGTTGGCGTTTGGACCTGGACCTACCGAGAACCCGATTCGTGTACCGAACCCTGCTATCCTTGACCTCGCCTACGGCCTGGGTGGACCAGGACGAAGAAACAAACACACAGGTACTGTCCTGTTCGAAAGAACTCTCATTCTTGGGTGATTTGGTGACAGTTTACCACTTACTTTGTGACAAACGCTCCTAACCTTGAAGAGGTTTGCCACACGTGGTGGAGGATGCGGACAACGGACTAACCATATCACTGGTTAGGTAGAAGAAAAAGAAAAATGTTCAGTTAGCACTCCAAAGGGGAGTCAGGTTTTTTTTTGTGGCTTTGTTTGTTTAGGACAGTTTCTCAGGAAAATGAGTATGGAGGGAGCCATACAGGCCCTGTTACAAGCGGCGGCCGCCCAACAAGAGGCAACTAGAGCTCAACAAATAGCTCATCAGGATGCAATGCGAATGTATCAGGACACGTTACAGGTTCAGCACCGCACCAACCAGCTGCTCAGAGAAGAGCAAGAGAGAAACACCTGGGAGTTAAGAGAAGGCCTAAAGGGTCTAGCGGACCAAATTGGGGCTCAATTACCAGCTGCAAATACCCAGAGGAGGGCCAATCATTTTCTTCCAAAAATGACAGCGCAGGATGATGTGGAAGCATATCTTACCACCTTCGAAAGGACGGCAGAGAGGGAGAAGTGGCCAAAAGAAGAATGGGCAGGGCTTCTGGCACCATACCTGGCAGGGGACGCTCAAAAGCGTATTTCGACCTGGAGTTGAAAGATGCACAGGATTACGATAAACTAAAGGGAGAGATCCTGACTAGACTGGGAGTGACCAATACCGTGAGGGCACACCACTTCCACCAGTGGTCCTACCGACCGGGACAACCCCCACGAACACAGATGTTCGACTTGATTCACCTGGCACGGAAATGGTTGCGACCAGAGACCCGGTCATCCGCCGAGATCGTCGAGACCATCGTACTCAACCAGTTTCAGCGAGGTCTACCCCAAGAAGTGAGACGATGGGTTGGCCAGAACGAGGTACTTTCCGCCGACCATCTCGTGGGCCTGGTTGAACGGTATTGTATGGCAGGAACAGTTGAGCAGACACAGGAGGAAAGATTCCCGTTCCCCAGGCATGGGCAAACCAGCGGGGGAAGAGAGCAGCGTGGGGCCATGAGGAAAGAATCAGAATCAGGCCGAGACACTAAGGGAAAAAACGGAAACCGGGACTGGGTGTCGAGGGGGTCTCCCCCCCGAACCCCTATTATCTGTTACAATTGTAATCAACCAGGACATATTGCAGCCTACTGCCCTATTAAAGAAGAGCCAATGCAATGTAACCTCAGTGAAAATGAAGATGATATACGGTATGCATGTCCTGTTGTAACCACTGTACTTGAAAGATCAAGAAACAAACATATGTGCAGGGTGAAGGTTGAAGGGAAAAAGGTTGAAGCACTGCTGGATTCCGGCAGTATGCTAACCCTGGTCGTTGCAAGCCTAGTGCCGAATCATAAACTGGATACAAGACAGGATATCAGTGTTACATGCATTCATGGGGATACCCGTCTGTACCCCACGGCCTTAGTGAGCATACAAACAGAGTACGGTCTGCTGGATTCTGAGGTCGGTGTGGACCCAAAGATGCCATATGATGTAATATTGGGTAGAGACTTTCCTAACTTTGCGAAGTTAGGCCACAAGAATGGCATATTTGAGAAGCCAACAACCCTGACCAAGCAGGAAGAAGCATGGGGCCTTCAACCAAAGCCAGGAAAAGAGGTCTCCCAGGGGACAACATCACAAGTGCTAGTAGGGGAAGAGGAGGATGAAGTGGCAAACCTCGCTGATAACGAACAGCCCGGTACTAGTGGGGCTGGGGTCGGTCTGAATCCAGAGGACGACGATCTAGAACCCGCAGACCTGGCAGGTTCCTTGACTAATTTTGGGACGGCCCAAAACCAGGATCCAACCCTGCAGCAAGCCAGAGCAGATGTGCAGGTCGTAGATGGTACTCCCATAAATGTTGGTATGATGCCTAATAGTTTTCCCCACTTCATCATGAAAAAGGGTTTGGTGTACAGAGTCTCGAAAATAGGGGTTGATGTGGTGGAAAAGTTGTTGGTTCCCACTCGGTACCGGAGGACAGTACTGGATCTAGCTCATGGGCACATTCTGGGTGGACACCTTGGTATCGATAAAACCCGAGACCGGATTGTAAGGAGGTTTTACTGGCCAGGAATTCAAGCTGAAGTGGCTCGGCATTGTGGAGAGTGCCCGGAGTGCCAGTTAACAGCTCCCCGACCAGCTGTTAGAAGCCCGTTAGTGCCACTCCCCATAATCGAAACACCATTTGAGAGGATAGCGATGGATTTAGTGGGCCCACTACCCAAATCCGCCAGAGGGCACCAATACATTCTGGTCATTCTAGATTATGCCACTCTTTACCCAGAAGCCATTCCCCTTCGGACGATGGCTTCCAAGAATATTGCAAAGGAATTAGTGCTCTTGTTCACCAGGGTAGGGGTTCCAAAGGAGATCCTTACCGACCAGGGGACCCCCTTTATGTCCCGAATTATGGCGGACCTTTGTAAACTGTGGCAGGTGAAACAGTTGAGGACATCGGTTTACCATCCTCAGACGGACGGGCTGGTCGAGAGATTCAACCGGACCCTGAAGTCAATGCTCAGGAAGGTAATCGATAAGGATGGGAAGAACTGGGATTGCATGTTGCCGTATCTGATGTTTGCCATTAGAGAGGTTCCTCAAGCCTCGCTGGGGTTTTCTCCCTTTGAGCTGGTATATGGGAGGCATCCCCGGGGAGTCTTAGACATCGCCCGGGAAACCCGGGAGCACCAATCCACCCCGTATATTAGTGTCATAGAGCACGTCACGGCAATGCAAGACAGGATAGCCACAGTCATGCCCATCGTCAGAGAGCACATGAGACAAGCACAGGAGCACCAGCGGCACACTTATAACCGGCAGGCTACCCTGAGGGAATTTCAACCGGGAGATAAGGTGTTAGTGCTGATCCCCACGGTAGAGTGTAAACTACTGGCCACATGGAAAGGACCATATGAAGTACTGGAGAGAATAGGAGAAGTCAATTATTGGATCCGACAGCCAGGTCGACGGCCCCAGGAACAGATTTATCACATAAATCTGTTAAAATCATGGAGAGAGAGAGAAACACTAATGGTCACATACCCCACACACACTCAGGAGACAGCCGAAGTAAATATCTCACCCACTCTGTCCCCAGCACAAGTACAGGAAGTAAAGACCCTGATCCAGAAGAACAGAGATGTGTTTTCAGAGGTACCTGGCCGAACTGAGGTTACGGCTCATGATATCGTTTCCCTACCAGGGAGAAAAGTGAGTATGAGGCCATATCGGGTACCCGAGGCTCGACGGGCCGCGATTAGAGCAGAGGCGGAGAAAATGTTGACAGCTGGAGTGATCGAAGAGTCACATAGTGAGTGGTCTAGCCCAATTGTGATGGTCTCCAAGCCCGATGGGTCTTTGCGGTTCTGTAACGACTTTCGGAAGGTAAATGAAATCTCCAAGTTTGATGCCTACCCCATGCCCCGAGTAGATGAACTACTGGAGAAAATTGGTAATGCTCGGTACATTACGACTCTTGATCTGACAAAAGGGTACTGGCAAATTCCTCTGACCCCCAGGGCCAAAGAAAAGACAGCCTTTGCAACACCTGACGGTTTGTTTCAATACACCGTCATGCCATTCGGCTTACACGGGGCCCCAGCCACCTTTCAACGGCTCATGGACAAAGTCCTAAAACCGCACAAAGCATATGCCGCAACTTATTTAGATGACGTGGGGATCTACAGCCCAGATTGGGAATCCTACTTACCCCGGGTACAGGCAGTGTTAGACGCCCTTAGAAAGGCAGGGCTCACGGCAAACCCTGCCAAGTGTTATGTGGGGTTAGAGGAAACAGAGTATCTGGGATACACTGTGGGAAGAGGGTTAAAAACCTCTTGATACTACCCATCCCGGATCCGGGATCGTGAATACAGCCTCAGGCTCATTAGCATAACGCAACGTTAACGATTTCTGAAAATCGCAAATGAAATGAAAATAATATGCCTGCTCTCAAGCTTAGCCTTTTCTTAACAACACTGTCATCTCAGCTTTTCAAAATATGCTTTTGAACCATAGCAAATCAAGCATTTGTGTAAGAGTATTGCAAGCTAGCTTAGCATTTAGCACGCAACATTTTCACAAAAACCAGATAACCAAATAAATAAAATCATTTACCTTTGAAGAGCTTCGGATGTTTTCAATGAGGAGACTCTCAGTTACATAGCAAATGTTCAGTTTTTCCTGAAAGAATCTTTGTGTAGGAGAAATCGCTCCGTTTTGTACATCACATTTGGCTACCGAAACGAACCGAATATTAAGTCACCAAAACGTCAAACTTTTTCCGAATTAACTCCATAATATCGACCGAAACATGGCAAACGTTGTTTATAATCAATCCTCAAGGGGTTTTTTCACATATCTCTTCATTGATATGTCGTTTGTGGAAGCCTGCTTTCCCCTCAGAATCCCATGGAAAAATACCAGCAGCTGAAAATGACGCACCAATTTCGACGGAGGACACCGGGCGGACACCTGGAAAATGTAGTCTCTTATGGTCAATCTTCCAATGATATGTCTACAAATACGTCACAATGCTGCAGACACCTTGGGGAAACGATAGATAGGGCAGGCTCATTCCTGTCACATTCACAGCCATATAAGGAGACAATGGAAAACAGAGCCTCAAAAATCCTGCTCATTTCCTGGTTGCCGTTTCATCTTGGTTTTGCCTGTAGCTCCTGTTCTAGGGCACCCACAGACAATATCTTTGCAGTTCTGGAAAATTCAGAGTGTTTTCTTTCCAAGGCTATCAATTATATGCATAGTCGAGCATCTTTTTGTGACAAAATATCTTGTTTAAAACGGGAACGTTTTTCATCCAAAAATGAAATTGCACCCCCAGAGTTTCAAGAGGTTAATCAAACCCCAACATAAGAAGGTGAAGGCAATTAGGGAATGGCCGAAACCAGTAAATAAGAAGCAGGTTCGAGCCTTCCTAGGGCTGACGGGTTACTACCAGAAGTTCATCCCAATTTATGCCACAGTGGCCGCCCCACTTACCGACATGACTAGAGCCAGAGGGCCAAACATGGTCAAATGGGATGAAAGGGCCACCAAAGCATTTAGGACATTACAGGAGGCTCTCTGCTGTAATCCAGTGCTGGTGGTACCAGACTTTGAGAGAGAGTTTATGGTTCAGACGGATGCCTCAGAGGTCGGCTTGGGAGCAGTGCTATCCCAAGAGGTAGAAGGGGTGGAACACCCCATCCTGTTTTTAAGCAGGAAGCTGGAAGCACGGGAAACCAACTACTCAGTCGTTGAGAAAGAGGCGCTGGCAGTAAAGTGGGCTCTAGAAAGCCTGAAATACTACCTGCTGGGGCGCCACTTCACCCTCATCAGTGACCATGCCCCACTCACCTGGATGCATAGGGCTAAAGAGAAGAACGCTCGGGTGATGCGGTGGTTTTTGAGTCTCCAAATGTTTTATTTTGACTTGAAACACAGAGCAGGGAAGGAAATGGGAAACGTGGATGGGTTATCCCGCATGCACGCATGGGGTCGGATCTAGGGGGAGAGATGTGTGGCAAAGAAGGGGGTTGAGTGGTAAATGGCAGATATGTGAGAGCAGAACTAATAAACGGGCTCTGCCCGATCACTAAAATGGCTACCCCTGTCAGAACTACAGATCACAAAATGGCCGACCACCAAAACTACAAGTCCCAGAAGCAAGGGGAACCCTCAGAAGGTGGAGCCAACCCACAGATAAAGGGTCAAGAAAAACCAGGAAGAGGAGAAGAGAGTGCTGGAAGGATCTATGAACAATAGAGAAAGAGACAATAGAGATTGGCTGGATTTACCATGTATGAGCTGGACTGTTTTGGACTTACCTGTTGGCATTTGGACCTGGACCTACCGAGAACCCGATTCGTGTACCGAACCCTGCTATCCTTGACCTCGCCTACGGCCTGGGTGGACCAGGACGAAGAAACAAACACACAGGTACTGTCCTGTTCGAAAGAACTCTCATTCTTGGGTGATTTGGTGACAGTTTACCACTTAGTTTGTGACAAACACTCCTAACCTTGAAGAGGTTTGCCACAATATACACACCTGATTCAATTTTCTCGGTTTAATTTTTCCAGGTTTCCGTTTGTTCAAGTAAAAAAAAGAAATTGCTCTCAAAATCACACCTTTTTAAATAAAAACACATTGGATGTTCGAAGTCTACAAGAATGCTTTAAACCACATCAGGAGACCTTTTTTTTAGGTCTGGGAAAAAATAAAACAAATTTAGATTTTTGGGTGTAGTTACCCTTTAATCCAAGAGAGCAATGTTTCTGTTGTGCTCATATGATTGTTTGCAAACAAATTGCTTTGCAAACAAATGACCATTGGATTGATGCAAATAATCATGATATCATTATATCAGCAGCATAGGCTTGAGAAGGTTTTGGCAAAGCGTTTCCATCATAAGTATCATTGCTAAATGCTACACAAAGTTTAGACACACACACACACAGGCATTCCTGTGTCATTTCAGAAAGTTGCAAGAAAATATTAATCACTGATGCTGACTGAACTGAATAGGCTACACAACTCTTATTCAAATTAATATGTCTAAACTCCAGTTGTTGCATGTGAAAACTGAAAGAAGTTATCACATGCAAAAAACAACAACCCTGAAAGAAGTTTTCCCCCTTTAGCCTACATATCAGATGAATCCAAAGTGATGTTATTTGGGGTGTGACAACCTGGCTATACTCATAATCGTATCTGTAAATTGACAGTTGATACTCATGTATAATTATGCCTAAGTAGATGTTGGCAAAGAACTCCCTGCAGGTTTATAGACCAAAAAAGCAGCAGATTAGGAGCAGCATGCAGAGGCGTGTGCGTGTTTGTGTGTGACTGTATCTTCCCTGTATCTGCAGGGACAAGTTTCTTCTTTGTTAGATATTATGGACATTGATAGCTTGCTAGAAAACGTCCTTGCCTATTGATGTATCATTGTAGCAGGCTTCAGGAGGCAGCAGCAATCTAAATGATCAGACCGAAACATACAAGGAGAAGTGACCGGATGAAGCGAGTGAAAGGAGACATCTATCCAATCAAAGCAGCAGGATCAACTATCCACCGCCCTTCTCTTTACAGACAGGCACATTTTTGTCACTCTAAACTCTGACAAATAGCTTAACTTTTTGATTGGTAGTAGATCATTCTGTTCTGATTCCAGATTTGAATAGCAGAGAAGTAGACCAAGATGTCGTACCTTTCGTCTTAAGCGCTGCAAAGTTTTAGCTGTTTGGAAAAAGTTGGGGAAAACTGTTTAAATGTGGTTACTAAAACAGCTGTATATTTAGATTGGTACCTGATATATCTTTTTTGATTCCAGATTTGTATAGCAGAGAGGTTGAGGAAGATTCCATACACTCTAACTTTTTTTTCTAACATTCTTGGGAAAGTCGTCAACATTTTAGTTGTTTATAAAAAGTTAGAGGAAATGTAATTGATGTACTTTGTAAAACAGCTATATCTTTTGATCGGTAGAAGGTATTTTTCTTCCGATTTTAGATTTGAAAAGCAATTAAACACTGGAGTGGTAGATGTGCAGAAGATGAATGTGGAAGTAGAGATACTGGGGTGCAAAGGAGCAAAATAAATAAATAAATACAGTATAGGGTTGAGGTAGTTGGATGGGCTATTTACAGGTGCAATGATCTGT
This sequence comes from Oncorhynchus masou masou, assembly GCF_036934945.1. Taxonomy (NCBI): domain Eukaryota; kingdom Metazoa; phylum Chordata; class Actinopteri; order Salmoniformes; family Salmonidae; genus Oncorhynchus; species Oncorhynchus masou. Next base: position 27,464,176 of record NC_088217.1, on the reverse strand, counting down.
GAGCTGCTCTGACATCTGGTGCTTGAGGTTAATGAGGGAAATAAGTCTCCAGCTTCAGCGATTTTTGCAGTTCGTTACAGTCATTGGCAGCAGAGAACTAGAAGGATATGCAGCCAAAGGAAGAATTGACTTTGGGGGTGACCAGTAAAATATACCTGCTAGAGCGCGTGCTGTGGGTGGGTGCTGCTATGGTGACCAGTGAATTGAGATAAGGTGGGGCTTTACCGAGCAAAGTCTTGTAGATGACCTGGATCCAGTGGGTTTGGCGACGAGTATGAAGTGAGGGCCAGCCAACGAGAGCATACAGGTCGCAGTCGTGGGTAGTATATGGGGCTTTGGTGACAAAACGGATGGCACTGTGATAGACTGCATCCAATTTGTTGAGTAGAGTGTTGGAGGTTATTTTGTAAATGACATCGCCGGAGTCAAGGAACGGTAGGAGAGTCAGTTTTACGAGGGTATGTTTGGCAGCATGAGTGAAGGAGACTTTGTTACGAAATAGGAAGCCGATTCTAGATTTAATTTTGGATTGGAGATGCTTAGTGTGGGTCTGGAAGGAGAGTTTACAGTCTAACCAGACACCTAGGCATTTGTAATTGTCCACATATTCTAGGTCAGAACTGTCCAGAGTAGTGATGCTGAACGGGCGGGCAGGTGCGGGCAGCAATCGGTTGAAGAGCATGCATTTAGTTTTACTTGCGTTTAAGAGCAGTTGGAGGCCACGGAAGGAGAGATGTATGGCATTGAAGCTCGTCTAGAGGTTAGTTAGCACAGTGTCCAAAGAAGGTCCAGAAGTATACAAAATGGTGTCGTCTGCGTAGAGGTGGATCAGAGAATCACCAGCAGCAAGAGCGACTTCATTGATGAATACAGAGAAGAGAGTCGGCCCGAGAATTGAACCCTGTGGCACCCCCATAGAGACAACAGGCCCTCCGATTTGACACACTGAACTCTATCAGAGAAGTAGTTGGTGAACCAGGCGAGGCAGTCATTTGAGAAACCAAGGCTGTTGAGTCTGCCGATAAGAATATGGTGATTGACAGAGTCGAAAGCCTTGGCCAGGTCAATGAATACGGCAGCACAGTATTGTCTCTTATCGATGGCAGTAAAGATATCGTTTAGGACCTTTAGCGTGGCTGAGGTGTAGCCATGACCAGCTCGGAAGCCAGATTGCATAGCAGAGAAGTTACGGAGGGATTCGAAATGGTCAGTGATTTGTTTGTTAACTTGGCTTTCGAAGACTTTAGAAAGGCAGGGTAGGATAGATTTAGGTCTGTAGCAGTTTGGGTCTAGAGTGTCTCCCCCTTTGAAGAGGGGGATGACCACGGCAGCTTTCCAATCTTTGGGGATCTCAGACGACACGAAAGAGGGGTTGAACAGGCTAATAACGGGTTGCAAAAATTTTGGCAGATCATTTTAGAAAGAGAGGGTCCAGATTGTCTAGCCCAGCTGATTTGAAGGGGTCCACATTTTGCATCTCTTTCAGAACATTTGTAAGAGGTGCGTAACTGGCTGCAGGGAAATCAGGCGCAGGAGAGCAGAAATGTGTAACAATCGGAGCGGTTTAATGCAGCCAAACAAACTTCACCCAGAAAGACAAAATACTTGTTGAAATAACCCGTCGCAAACCAGTCTGAAGTGCACATACACTTTACAACAAACACTTCCTCACACAGACATGGGGGGAACAGATGGTTAAATGCACGTCAAGTAATGTAAACAAAACAAATGGAAAATGAAAGGTGGATCGGCGATGGCTAGAAGACCGGTGACGTCGACCGCCGAACGCCACCCAACCATTGAGAGGAACCAACTTCAGCGGAATTCTGGATTTAGGTGAAGGAGAAATGGGGAGGCTTGGGCGAGTTGCTGTGGGGGGTGCAGGGCAGTTGAGCGGGGTAGGGGTAGCCAGGTGGAAAGCATGGCCAGCCATAGAAAAATGCTTATTGAAATTCTCAATTATCGTGGATTTATAGGTGGAGACAGTGTTGCCTATTTCCTGTTTCCTTATCAATAAAATGTCACAATACAGTGCAGAGTGCTCGACAAGGAGACCCCAGCTCCGCTAAAACCATTGACAACTACGTGCCATTTTTAAGAAATTGTTAAATAAAAGTTATGACTATACTGAATAAAATCATAAACGCAACATGCAACAATTTCAAAGATTTTAGTGAGTTACAGTCAATTTAAATAAATTCATTAAGCCCTAATCTGTAAATTTCACCTGACTGGGAAAACAGATTCATCTGTAGGTCACAGATACCTTTTAAAAAAAGGATCAGAAAACCAGACAATATCTGGTCTGTCCACCATTTGCCTCATGCAGTGCGACACATCTCCTTCGGATAGAGTTGATCAGGCTGTTGATTGTGGCCTGTGGAATGTTTTCCCACACCTCTTCAATGGCTGTGAGAAGTTGCTGGATATTGGCGGGAACCTGAACACGGTCCAAAGCATCCCAAACATGTTCAACGTGTGACATGTCTGGTAAGTATGTAGGCCATGGAAGAACCGGATCATTTTCAGCTTCCAGGAATTGTGTACAGATCCTTGCGACATGGGACCATTCATTATCATGCTGAAACATGAGATGATAGCGGCTAATGAATGGCACAACAATGGGCCTCCGAATCTTTTCAATATCTCTATGCATTCAAATTGCCATCGATAAAATGCAATTGTGTTCGTTGTCCGTAGCTTATGCCCGCCCATACCATAACCCCACCACCACCACGGGGCATTCTGTTCACAATGTCGATTTCAACAAACCGCTCGCCCACACAGTGCCATACATTGGGTCTGCGGGTGTGAGGCCGGTTGGATGTACTGCCAAATTCTCTAAAATGATGTTGGAGGTAGCTTATGGTAGAGAAATGAACATTGCATTCTCTGGCAACAACTCTGGTGGACATTCCTGCAGTCAGCATGCCAATTGCATGTTCCCCCAAAACTTGAGACATCTGTGGCATTGTGTTGTGTGACAACACTGCACATTTTAGAGTGCCACTTTATTGTCCCCAGCACAAGGTGCACCTGTGTTATGATCATGCTGTTTAATCAGGTTCTTCTTGATATGCCACACCTGTCAGGTGGAAGGATTATCTTGGTGAAGGAGAAATGTGCGCACAATTTGAGTTAAATGTGTGTATGGAACATTTCAGGGATATTTTATTTCAGCTCATGAAACATGGGACCAACACTTAACATGTTGCCTTTTATATTTGTGTTCAGTGTATTTGGTTTTAATGTCATCACCTCTTAAAACACTCAGTCAGAACTACATATTTCCTATTTTTTCATATTTAGCTCTATCAGATTTATACAGAAAATATCTGCATGCTTTTTATGATCAGTAAACATCAATTTATCATGTATTTTCATATAGGTGAGGGTAGCCTATCCATTTGGCATGTAGCCAGCTAGCTAAGCAAACAGCGTGTTATTTAGCTTGCTTCATCAGAGATTAGGCTTTTGGAAAGAGCTTGACATTGGCAAAGTTGTCAGTCAGACTACTGTCATCACCACTGTAGACGGCAAACAAATATTGCCATCTCGTTCATCCCCTGAAAGATGGCTTGTTCACTAGCCATATTGACGTGATATGTTATTAGCTAGCTAGCGAATTTGAAGTGATCCATTAATCAATGTAGCCGTGATTAAACACTCTTAAAAGCAATGTTGAAAAAGGAATAATGTTAGCTAACTTTGCTAGGTAGGCCTAGTTTTGTTGGAGAAAAAAGTATATTAGGTCTATTTACCACTGTGTTCAGCCAACTGTACAAAGTTTCTACCAGTAAGGGAAAGGGAAAGGGGGGATACCTAGTCAGTTGTACAACTGAATGCCTTCAACTGAAATGTGCCTTCTACATTTAACTAAACCCCTCGGAAGCTTGCAAAGTAAACATCGTCAGCTAATAGTATATCGGCAAATGCGCCCTTCTGCTGCTTGACAGGCAGAGCCCACAAAGGATGGGAAATGAAACATTCACTGTCTTCTCGGTAAGCAACTCCAGTGTAGATTTGGCCTTGTGTTTTATGTTACTGGAACATTGTAGTGGCTGGGTGTCCTTAATGTTTTTTTTTATTTCACCTTTATTTAACCAGGTAGGCTAGTTGAGAACAAGTTCTCATTTACAACTGCGACCTGGCCAAGATAAAGCATAGCAGTGTAAACAGACAACAACACAGAGTTACACATGGAGTAAACAATAAACAAGTCAATAACACAGTAGAAAAAAAGAGTCTACATTGTGTGCAAAATGCATGAGGAGGTAGGCGAATAATTACAAATTTTGCAGATTAACACTAGAGTGATAAATGATCAGATGGTCATGTGCTGGTAGAGATACTGGTGTGCAAAAGAGCAGAAAAGTAAATAAATAAAAACAGTATGGGGATGAGGTAGGTAAATTGGGTGGGCTATTTACAGATGGACTATGTACAGCTGCAGCGATCGGTTAGCTGCTCAGATAGCAGATGTTTGAAGTTGGTGAGGGAGATAAAAGTCTCCAACTTCAGCGAGTTTTGCAATTAGTTCCGGTCACAGGCAGCAGAGAACTGGAAGGAAAGGCGGCCAAATGAGGTGTTGGCTTTAGGGATGATCAGTGAGATACACCTGCTGGAGCGCATGCTACGGGTGGGTGTTGCCATCGTGACCAGTGAACTAAGATAAGGCGGAGCTTTATGGACTTGTAGATGACCTGGAGCCAGTGGGTCTGGCGACGAATATGTAGCGAGGGCCAGCCGACTTGAGCATACAGGTCGCAGTGGTGGGTGGTATAAGGTGCTTTAGTAACAAAACGGATGGCACTGATAAACTGCATCCAGTTTGCTGAGTAGAGTATTGGAAGCTATTTTGTAGATGACATCGTCGAGGATCGGTAGTATAGTCAGTTTTACTAGGGTAAGTTTGGCGGTGTGAGTGAAGGAGGCTTTGTTAAGGAATAGAAAGCCGACTCTAGATTTGATTTTGGATTGGAGAAGTTTGATATGAGTCTGGAAGGAGAGTTTACAGTCTAACCAGACACCTAGGTACTTGTCCACATATTCTAGGTCGGAACCATCCAGGTTGGTGATGCTTGTCGGCGTGCGGGTGCAGGCAGCGAGGAAGGAGTGTTGTATGGCATTGAAGCTCGTTTGGAGGTTAGGTAGCACAGTGTCCAAGGAAGGTCCAGAAGTATACAGAATGGGTCCATACAGAAAGGCCTGCTCGCAGAAGTGTTTTAGTGAGCGTTTGACAGTGATGAGGGGTGGTCGTTTGACTGCGGACCCGTAGCGGATACAGGCAATGAGGCAGTGATCGCTGAGATCCTGGTTGAAGACAGCAGAGGTGTATTTGGAGGGCCAGTTGGTCAGGATAACGTCTATGAGGGTGCCCTTGTTTACAGATTTAGGGTTGTACCTGGTGGGTTCCTTGATGATTTGTGTGAGATTGAGGGCATCTAGCTTAGATCATAGGACTGCCGGGGTGTTAAGCATATCCCAGTTTAGGTCACCTAACAGAACAAACTCTGAAGCTAGATGGGGGGCGATCAATTCACAAATGGTGTCCAGGGCACAGCTGGGAGTTGAGGGTGTCCATTCACAGGCGGCAACAGTGAGAGACTTATTTCTGGAAAAAGACATTTTTAAAATTAGTAGTTCGAACTGTTTGGGTATGGACCTGGACAGTATGACCTTACTTTGCAGGCTATCTCTTCAGTAGACTGCAACTCCTCCCCCTTTGGCAGTTCTATCTTGATGGAAGATGTTATAGTTGGTTATGGAAATCTCAGAATTTTTGGTGGCCTTCCTAAGCCAGGATTCAGACACGGCAAGGACATCAGGGTTGGCAGAGTGTGCTAAAGCAGTGAGTAAAACAAACTTAGGGAGGAGGCTTCTGATGTTGACATGTATGAAACCAAGGCTTTTTCGATCACAGAAGTCAACAAATGAGGTTGCCTGGGAACATGCAGGGCCTGGGTTTACCTCCACATCACCCGCGGAACAGAGGCAGAGTAGTATGAGGGTGCGGCTAAAGGCTATCAAAACTGGTCGCCTAGAGCGTTGGTGACAAAGAATAAAATTTGCAGATTTCTGGGCATGGTAGAATTTATTCAAGGAATAATGCGCAGACAGGGGTATGGTGGGGTGCGGTTACAGCGGATGTAAGCCCAGGCACTGGGTGATGATAAGAGAGGTTGTATCTCTGGACATGCTGGTTGTAATGGGTGAGGTCACCGCATGTGTGGGAGGTGGGACAAAGGAGGTATGAAGAGTGGAACTAGGGGCTCCATTGTAAACTAAAACAATGATAACTAACCTGAACAACAGTATACAAGGCATATTGACATTTGAGAGAGACATACAGCCACTACGTTAGCAGGCGACAAGGCGTTTTAAAGTTAGTAGCCCTCCGACGGAGGGCGGTTGAAGGCACAGCGGATGGAGTATTCATCGGCAGACCAGTCGTGGTGGTGCCACGGTGAGCTAGCTAGCTGCAAGCTATGAGCTAGCTAGCTGCAAGCTAGCTGTGAAGATCAGAAGTAGTGGTCCAGGGATTACGGCAGGAATCCGGCGTTGTTGTGGAGAGACAGTCCGATACTAGTAGACTGGCGAGTATTATCCAGGCTATGAACAGGGCTGGTATCTGTGTAGAAGGTAAAAGCCACTTGCAGAGGCTAACAATGACTATTTAGCTGTGGTTAGCTTCTGGAGGTTCTTGAATGTGTTCTAAAATTAAAAATAATAGCGATACCGTGTCACATTGGGTGAGGCAGGTTACCGGAAGGTATAAAAAGAGATTGAAAATAAAATTGAAATATATACAGTGCCTTGCGAAAGTATTCGGTCCCCTTGAACTTTGCGACCTTACTTTCGCAAGGCACTGTATATACAAAAAATACAAAAATACAAAAAATACGCCATCTTGGGCGCAAAGTTATTATATTTAATAACTTTGCAAAAATGTAACTTGTTTTTGTTTTGTCATTATGGGGCATTGTGTGTAGATATTGATACAACATCCAAAATGTAACTAATAACTTCATCATGCACAAAGGTATATTCAATGTCTGCTTTTTTTCTTATTTTCATCTATGTATAGGTGCCCTTCTTTGTTTAAAATTCACTGCTCGAGGGACTGTACAGATAATAGCTAGAAGCCTACAATTCTACACATTTTGTTATGGGGCTGAGAGAAATTGCAGGTTTAAAGCAAATCTTCTGGGATTCTACACATTTTGCCATGGCTTATGCCGTGTTCTTATGCTAACTGGGTCAAACAATGTACCAAAATCAATGGGGGCTGAATAACGAGAAGTCTGAAGTATTTTCAAGCCCCACTATTAATGCTGTTCATTAGAAAATAACTATCAGTCATCTCATCTCAGTGCTGGGAGCTTCATCCTGCTAGCAGCAGGAAATCCATATAACTATATGTGCTTTATCTGAGCTTTGATTCATTTCCTCATCTCTTCCTTCCTCCTAGCTCCTTCCCCTCGGTTGCCACAGCATCGGACTCCCTGTTGCCCATGAAGCTGGGTCGCAAACCAGGAAGGAAAAGGAAGCAAACACTTTGTCCGCATAGCTGGGTGGGTACAGACAGATACATGAGAAATGTCCTGGAACTGAAGGAGTTCATCCAGTGTACAACTTTAATAATGACTAGTCAGCTTGGTTGTACAGCATTAATTCCCAGTTGAGAATTAAAGATTGATTGATGGAAGCAATATCCACTAGATACTAATAAATGCACTGATATGAATAGGTTATGATATACTTCAGAGATTACAGTTGATAAAATAGAGCTGTACTGTTACTGTAGTTCCCATATACAATAATTAACTTATAAAGTGTCCACTTTTTGCACACCGCCTCCTCTCCTCCCCCAACCCCATTCTCCATATTACTTCAGGCTTATATCACCCTCATTCCTTATACAATAATTAACTCCCCTTGCCCAGATGACTGCTATGGTAGTGGCAGCCATTTCAGTACACTCAGGCTTGGGAATGGAACTCTGATGAAACACTCTGTAATGCAGGATGTCAATTCAATAGAGGGTCATACACCAGGGTCAAAAATAATCTTCCTCTACCATCGGCACTCTGTTTGATTCAAATTGCAGGCCTTGTTCGCTTTTGACAGTTGAATAAAAGTCTCTTTATTGTCTTGTTGGGAATTGTCTTGTTAGTAAAGCACCGCATGATGTAACTCCAACATAATCACATACACTTAATGAAAATGACACTAGTGTTTAGCGAACTGTGGAGAAGTAGGATTCTGAAAGGTGATGGTTCTGTCATTAGTTGAAGCCTGTGATAATTTGAGCCTTTGTTTTTCCTGATGAATTAAATAGAAGTTTTAGCAATCAGAGGTAGAAGTGAATTCTGTGGAACATCCCTATTCTGAGGAAACATCCTGTTCTGAGGAAGAACTCAGCAACCTGCTATTACCTCACCACATAGTTTCACTGAACTTCTGGGTTTAAACAAATAAGCAAGGTGTAATTGTGTTAATGTCACTGATGTGGTATTCACTTTACCTCCTGGATGGTCTTCTTCTTTGTTCAAGCCTCCTTGTGTAGAACACTTCCAGACGAGTAACAACAGAGTAGGATCAGATGGGTTTGGGTGTCCTCAAGGGGCCTACACAGACCACTGTCGTGATACGTTCTTGTAACTCAGTGGGACTTTCCTGAAATGTCTGTGAGGACATGGTTGGATGGTTGTAATAGGCTAGAGGATGATGGTGATGATGAGTATTTATCACACCAGACACACTCAGATTGTCCATACAGATACCCCACAAGCCAGCACAGACAGTGAATCCTGTATATTATTAACTACAGTAACATGCCTCGGGCTAGTCTGCTAGTGCAGCAACCTCTCAATGATTAGTTTTGGGAAGAGAGGGAGGAGGGCCCCATTTAAATATTGAATTGCTGGTTACATGTGTTGATAGTTACTATAGTGACTTATTTGCTCTGGCTTTTGTTTTCTCTCCCGGTGTGTCGACACAGTTCCTGTTGGCGTTGAGGGAGAGGTTGAGCAATCCCCCAGGCCATTGCGTAAGCTGCCCCCCTTCACTTTCAGGTGCAAGCGAGTGAGTCTGTCTGTGTGGCTGAACGTCAACTCTCTTCTAGGAATGTGATACGTGTCAGAGGAGTGGGACTGAGGTAATGCCATGCAAATACTGCTCCAGCCCCACTGGCTACACAGACACACAGACAGGCAGTCAAATTAATGTGGAAAAAAAACAAATTAAAGGCAATAAGGATAAAGAAAAACAAAAACGATCTACAGCAATCCTTTAAGTGAACCACAAAAAATATGAAATACTTAGGATGCTTAATAAGTGAAAACAAACACCAAATATATAAGGATGACTTTATTCCATTACTGAAAAATATGAAAGCAGATCTAATTAGATGGAATAATCTTCACATAAATCTTACAGGTAGAATAAACTTCTTTGGTTTGCCATGGCTGCCAAAGTTTTTGTATTTATTTTCGGTAATACCAATTACCTCACCGAAGACATTCTTTATAAAAGTATACTCTGTCATAACAGACTTTATATGGGCAAATACAATTCATAGAGTAAAAAGGAAAGTTTTACATCTTATGTCTGAGGGTGATTTTAACCTTCCAGACTTGGAATTGTATCAACTCACTACCCAAGGCTTTTACTTGCGACATACAGTTGAAGTCAGAAGTTTACATACACCTGAGCCAAATACATTTTGAACTTTTACAATTCCTGACATTTAATCCTAGTAAAAATTCCCTGTCTTAGGTCAGTTAGGATCACCACTTTACTTGAAGAATGTGAAATGTCAGAATAATAGTAGAGTGATTTATTTCAGCTTTTATTTCTTTCATCTCACATTCCCAGTGGGTCAGAAGTTTACATACACTCAATTAGTATTTGGTAGCATTGCCTTTAAATTGTTTAACTTTGGTCAAATGTTTCAGGTAGCTTTGCACAAGCTTCCCATAATAAGTTGGGGGAATTTTGACCCATTCCTCCTGACAGAGCTGGTGTAACTGAGTCAGGTTTTTAGGCCTCCTTGCTCACACATTCTTTTTCAGTTCTGCCCACACATTTTCTATAGGACCGAGGTCAGGACTTTGTGATGGCCACTCCAATACCTTGACTTTGTTGTCCTTAAGCCATTTTGCGACAACTTTGGAAGTATGCTTGGGGTCATTGTACATTTGGAAGACCCATTTGCGACCAAGCTTTAACTTCCTGACTGGTGTCTTGAGATGTTGCTTCAATATATCCATACATTTTTCCATTCTAATGATGCCATCTATTTTGTGAAGTGCACCAGTCCTTCCTGCAGAAAAGCACCCCCACAACATGATGCTGCTACCCGTGTGCTTCATGGTTGTGATGGTGTTCTTCGGATTGCAAGCTTCCCCCTTTTTCCTCCAAACATAACGATGGTCATTATGGCCAAACAGTTCTATTTTTGTTTCATCAGACCAGAGGCCATTTCTCCAAAAAGTGCAATATTTGTCCCCATGTGCAGTTGCAAACTGTCGTCTGGCTTTTTTTATGATGGTTTTGGAGCAGTGGCTTCTTCCTTGCTGAGCGGCCTTTCAGTTTATGTCGATAGGACTCGTTTTACTGTGGATATAAATCAAATTGATTTGTCACATACACATGGTTAGCAGATGTTAATGTGAGTGTAGCGAAATGCTTGTGCTTCTAGTTCCGACAATGCAGTAATAACCAACGAGTAATCTAACCTAACAATTCCAAAACTGCTACCTTATACACACAAGTGTAAAGGGATAAAGATGGTACAGAACGGCATAGGTAAGATGCAGTAGATGGTATCGAGTACAGTATATACATATAAGATGAGTAATGTAGGGTATGTAAAGAAAGTGGCATAGTTTAAAGTGGCTAGTGATACATGTATTACATAAAGATGCAGTAGATGATAGAGTACAGTATATACATATACATGTGAGATGAATAATGTAGGGTATGTAAACATTATATTAAGTAGCATTGTCTAGTGATATATGTTACATCAATTTCCATCAATTCCCATTATTAAAGTGGCTGGAGTTGAGTCAGTGTGTTGGCAGCAGCCACTCAATGTTAGTGGTGGCTGTTTAACAGTCTGATGGCCTTGAGATAGAAGCTGTTTTTCAGTCTCTTGGTCCCTGCTTTGATGCACCTGTACTGACCTCGCCTTCTGGATGATAGTAGAGTGAACAGGCAGTGGCTCGGGTGGTTGTTGTCCTTGATGATCTTTATGGCCTTCCTGTGACATCGGATGGTGTAGGTGTCCTGGAGGGCAGGTAGTTTGCCCCCGGTGATGCGTTGTGCAGACCTCACTACCCTCTGGAGAGCCTTACGGTTCTTACGGTTGTGGGCGGAGCAGTTGCCGTACCAGGCGGTGATACAGCCCGACAAGATGCTCTTGATTGTGCATCTGTAGAAATTTGTGAGTGCTTTTGGTGACAAGCTAAATTTCTTCAGCCTCCTGAGGTTGAAGAGGCGCTGCTGCGCCTTCTTCATGATGCTGTCTGTGTGGGTGGACCAATTCAGTTTGTCTGTAATGTGTACGCCGAGGAACTTAAAACTTACTACCCTCTCCACTACTGTCCCACAAATGTGGATAGGGGGGTGCTCCCTCTGCTGTTTCCTGAAGTCCAAAACCATCTCCTTTGTTTTGTTGACGTTGAGTGTGAGGTTATTTTCCTGACACCACACTCCAAGGGCCCTCACCTCCTCCCTGTAGGCCGTCTCGTCATTGTTGGTAATCAAGCATACCACTGTAGTGTCGTCCGCAAACTTGATGATTGAGTTGGAGGCGTGCATGGCCACGCAGTCGTGGGTGAACAGGGAGTACAGGAGAGGGCTCAGAACGCACCCTTGTGGGGCCCCAGTGTTGAGGATCAGCGGGGTGGAGATGTTGTTGCCTACCCTCACCACCTGGGGGCGGCCCGTCAGGAAGTCCAGTACCCAGTTGCACAGGGCGGGGTGCGAGACCCAGGGTCTCGAGCTTGATGACGAGTTTGGAGGGTACTATGGTGTTAAATGCTGAGCTGTAGTCGATGAACTGCATTCTCACGTAGGTATTCCTCTTGTCCAGATGAGTTAGGGCAGTGTGGTTGAGATTGCATTGTCTGTGGACCTATTTGGGCGGTAAGCAAATTGGAGTGGGTCTAGGGCAGGGGTGTCAAAGTCAAATGGACGGAGGGCCAAATAAAAAATTTAGCTACAAGCCGAGGGCCGGACTGTTCGAATGTTCATTGAAAATTTTTTAAATGACGCATATAGTCTAGTGAACCTAATTGAACCTACTGAAAACCTAACAAATATATTCCAATATGATCAGATAAATAAAGCAATATTTTCTTATGGCTCTGTCAGTAATCTTTAATTTTCAACAGACACAAAAGACAAATTTCCTTTATATAAAAATCCCCATAACATGAACATTAAATGAAAGAAACCGGTATTCAAGGCACCATCAGTAGCCTATATTTTCTATTTTAGCAAAAGTGGGCTAAATTTACTTCAAAGAAAAAAACAATAATAGCAATTTTCTATCATCCACTCAACTGAAATATTTTTAAAATATAATTGGATTGAAATACAATAAAATAAAGTGCAAAAATCTATTAATCAAAAACAACACTTTGTTTAAGGAGAAGTAACATGCAGTGAAAACAAATATTAAACTTTAACTTTTAAACTTGAACTGAGTAAAAACTCTAAATATGTGATTGCACAGTAATGTTCACTTGTTTGAGGTTGAGGGTGATACTTGGTGGTGTCCCATCTTTTCCACAAGTTCATCAATGTTCGGGGTAAGGCTCTGAGCTGAGGAAATCCTCAGAATTGAGTGGAGGTGTTCAGCAGTAAGTCGACTTCTGTGTGATGTTTTGTTCAGGTTCATCAAAGAAAAAAGTTGTTCACACAGGTATGTGCTGCCAAACATAGACAACGTTTGAGCAGCCTGGATGCGCAGCTGGGGCATTGTGTCGGGGAGGAAACGGGCGAACTCCGCAGCACCCACTGCCGCATATTTTGCCCTCAGTGCATCATTGCATTGGAGGTCAATCAACTCCATTTGGAGGTTTGGTGGTGAGCTTTCCACGTCAACAGCAAATGGGTTACCGAGCAGTTCCAACCTGCTTTTTTGTGCTTCAAAGTCAGCAAATCGGCGTCGAAAGTCAGCGGCAAGCATACCTATTTTATCAGCCAACTGTGCGCTCGGGAACGCACTGGTAGAGAGCTTCTCTTTCATGGTCTGGCAGCTGGGAAAGTGGCTCAAATTTTCTTGCCGCATCTGCGTCTCCCACAGAGTCAGTTTGGTTTTAAATGCCTTCACTGTACTGTACATATCAGAGATGACATGATCCCGACCCTGCAGCTGCAAGTTCATTGCATTCAGATGACTCGTAATGTCACACAGAAAAGCCATTTCACACAGAAACATTTCGTCTCGGAGTTGTGTTGTGTCTTTCCCTTTGCTGTCCAAGAACAGACAAATCTCCTCACGAAGCTCGAAACATCTTTGAAGCACCTTTCCCTGGCTTAGCCATCGCACCTCTGTGTGATAAGGCAAATCACCATGCTCCGTTTCTAACTCCGTCAGAAATGCCTTGAACTGGCGGTGATTCAAACCTTTGGCTCTGATAAAGTTAACTGTGTGCGTGATGATGCTCATTACATGCTCCATTTTCAAGGCTTTACCGCACAACGCTTCCTGGTGTATGATACAATGATAAGCTGTCAGCTCACCTGTCGCGTTTTCCTCTTGCATCTTTTCCCGTATCTTCGCCACCAGTCCGCTCCTGTGTCCACACATCGCAGGTGCTCCGTCGGTTGTCAAACCCACGAGTTTTTCCCAAGGCAGCTCCATCTCATTTACACATCTTGACACCTCTTCATACAAATCATGCCCCGTAGTTGTGCCATGCATAGGACGTAAAGCCAAAAACTCCTCTGTCACGCTTAGGCTGGAGTCCACTCCGCGGATGAAAATTGACAACTGGGCAATGTCAGAAATGTCGGTGCTCTCATCCACAGCCAAGGAATATGCAATGAAATCTTTTCCCTTTTTCACAAGCTGCTCTTTTAGATTGATGGACAACTGGTCTACTCTCTCGGCAATGGTGTTTCTGCTCAGACTCACATTTAAAAAGAGTTGCCTTTTTCTGGGCAAACTTCGTCACAAACTTTAATCATGCAGTTTTTGATGAAATCCCCTCCGTAAATGGCCGGGCTGATTTAGCGATCTCTTCTGCCAAAATAAAACTGGCCTTGACAGCAGCCTGGCCTTGTGATTTGGCTTTTTTGAACAGAGCCTGTCGAGATTTGAGGCCTCGTTTTAATTCCTCTGCCTTTTGTAGCCTTTGTTCCATGTCCATATTCTTGTTTTTGTCCGCGTGTTTCGTTTCATAATGTCGTCTCAGATTATACTCTTTCAGTACCGCCACACTTTCTCCACACAGAAGACACACAGGTTTTCCAGCTACCTCCGTGAACATATACTCCGACTCCCACCTTGTTTGAAACCCCCGGTTCTCAGTGTCCACCTTCCGTTTTGCCATTTTTGATGGGTATCTGAAAGTTAATTTTACTGTGATGCTGACGACTGCTGTGCCAATAAATATTGAAATGAAGCAGCCTACTGCTCGGTGCGTCACCGTTGCATTGTGGGAAATGTAGTATTGGTGCGTGTAAAAGATCTGCGGGCTGCCGGCTTGCTGCGGTCTGCGGGCCGGTTCTAATAATAAATCAAGATCATCCCAGGGGCCGTAAAAAACCTTCTCGCGGGCCGGATGTGGCCCGCGGGCCTTGACTCTGACATATGTGGTCTAGGGTGTCAGGTAGGGTGGAGGTGATATGGTCCTTGACTCTCAAAGCACTTCCTGATGACGGAAGTGAGTGCTACGGGGTGGTAGTCGTTTAGCTCAGTTACCTTAGCTTTCTTGGGAACAGGAACAATGGTGGCCCTCTTGAAATATGTCCGTAAACACACCAGCCAGCTGGTCTGCTCATGCTCTGAGGGCGTGGCTGGGGATGCCATCTGGGCCTGCAGCCTTGTGAGGGTTAACATGTTTAAATGTTTTACTCACGTCGGCTGCAGTGAAGAAGAGTCCGCATGTTTTGGTTGCGGGCCGCGTCAGTGGCACTGTATTGTCCTCAAAGTGGCCAAAAAAGTTATTTAGTCTGCCTGGGAGCAAGACCATCCTGGTCCGTGTCGGGGCTGGTTTTCTTTTTGTAATCCGTGATTGACTGTAGACCCTGCCACATACTTCTTGTGTCTGAGCCGTTGAATTGTGACTCTACTTTGTCTCTATACTGACGCTTAGCTTGTTTGATTGCCTTGCGGAGGGAATAGCTACACTGTTTGTATTCGGTCATGTTTCCAGTCACCTTGCCCGGTTAAAAGCAGTGGTTCGCGCTTTCAGTTTCACGCGAATGCTGCCATCAATCCACGGTTTCTGGTTTGGGAATGTTTTAATTGTTGCTATGGAAACGACATCTTCAATGCACTTTCTAATGAACTCGCTCACCGAATCAGCGTATTCGCCAATGTTGTGGTTGGACGCAGTGCGGAACCTATCCCAGTCCACGTGATGGAAGCAGTCTTGGAGCGTGGAATCAGATTGGTCGGACCAGCGTTGAACAGACCTGAGCGTGGGAGCTTCTTGTTTTAGCTTCTGTCTGTAGGCAGGGAGCCACAAAATGGAGTCGTGGTCACCTTTTCCGAAAGGAGGGCGGGGGAGGGCCTGATATGCGTTGCGGATGTTAGAATAGCAATGGTCCAAGGTTTTACCAGCCCTGGTTGCGCAATCGATATGCTGATACAATTTAGGGAGTCTTGTTTTCAGATTACCCTTGTTAAAATCCCCAGCTACAATGAATGCAGCCTCAGGATATGTGGTTTCCAGTTTACATAGAGTAAAATAAAGTTTGTTCAGAGCCATCTGTGTCTGCTTGGGGGGGAATATATACGGCTGTGATTATAATCAAAGAGAATTCCCTTGGTAGATAATGCGGTCGACATTTGATTGTGAGGAATTCTAAATCAGGTGAACAGAACGCCTTGAGTTCCTGTATGTCATTGTGACCACACCATGTCTCGTTAACCATAAGGCATACGCCCCCACCCCTCTTCTTACCAGAAAGATGTTTGTTTCTGTCGGTGCGATGCGTGAAGAAACCAGCTGGCTGCACCGATTCCGTTAGCGTCTCTCGAGTGAGCCATGTTTCCGTGAATCGAAGAACGTTACAGTCTCTGAGTCCCTCTGGAATGCTACCCTTGCTCGGATTTCATCAACCTTGTTGTCAAGAGACTGGACATTGGCGAGAAGTATGCTAGGGAGTGGTGCGCGATGTGCCCGTCTCCGGAGCCTGACCAGAAGATCGCTTCGTTTCCCTCTTTTACGACGTCTTTGTTTTGGGTCGCAGGCTGGGATCCATTCTGTTGTCCTGGGTGAAAGGCAGAACACAGGATCCGCTTCGGGAAAGTCATATTCCTTGTCGTACTGATGGTGTGTTGACGTTGCTCTTATATTCAGTAGTTCTTCTCGACTGTATGTAATGAAACCTAAGATTACCTGGGGTACCAATGTAAGAAATAACACGTAAAAAAACTGCATAGTTTCCTAGGAACGCGAAGCGAGGCGGCCATCTCTGTCGGCGCCGGAAGTCGAGATACTTTTGTACCTGTTTCCTCCAGCATCTTCACAAGGTCCTTTGCTGCTGTTCTGGGATTGATTTGCACTTTTCGCACCAAAGTACATTCATCTCTAGGAGACAGAACGTGTCTCCTTCCTGAGTGGCGTGACGGCTGTGTGGTCCCATGGTGTTTATACTTGTGTACTATTGTTTGTACAGATGAACGTGGTACCTTCAGGCGTTTGGAAATTGCTCCCAAGGATGAACCAGACTTGTGGAAGTCTACATTTTTTTCTGAGGTCTTGGCTGAATTCTTTTGATTTTCCCATGATGTCAAGCAAAGAGGCACTGAGTTTGAAGGTAGGTCTTGAAATACATCCACAGGTATATCTCCAATTGTCTCAAATTATGTCAATTAGCCTATCACAAGCTTCTAAATCCATGACATCATTTTCGGGAATTTTCCAAGCTGTTGAAAGGCACAGTCAATTTAGTGTATGTAAACTTCTGACCCACTGGAATTGTGATACAGTGAATTATGAGTGAAATAATGTGTCTGTAAACAATTGTTGGGAAAATGACTTCTGTCATGCACCAAGTAGATGTCCTAACCGACTTGCCAAAACTATAGTTCGTTAACAAGAAATTGTGGAGTGGTTGAAAAACAAGTTTTAATGACTCCAACCTAAGTGTATGTAAACTTCCGACTTCAACTGTATGTAAATTCTGAAGTTGGACAGGTTTGATTGGGTGCCAACCATACAGTAAAACTCACAGGAAGAAAAATAAACTAAACAACAACCCCCCCAAAAAATGTCACCCCAAGCGAAAGGGAAGTGCCTTGTTGGTGACTTTGTGGTTTCCACGAAAAGGAAATGCTGAGAGGCAAATCTGGGTTTCTCTGCTCTTTCTGTAAAGAGAGTGTCTGATAACATCGGTATTCCCCTACACACACACACGCACACACACACGCACACACATGTACACAATGCACAAACACACACTCTGACAGAGCTAATTGTGGAAGGGAAATGGCTTTGCAAGTTCCTCTTGCTGGAAAAAGTGACAGGCTGGGAAAGGGGGCGTACGAACGGCTGAGAGCGGATCAGAAAGCATTAGCCACTCTTTCCCAGAAACACAATGTCATATTGGGTGAACAGATTACCCAGCTTTTGTCCCTCTTCAGGACATTTCCATGTATTTTGCTGATCTTTAAAACAAAAAATAGTTTCATTTATACGTAGACAAAATACATGATATTGGTGTACTTTAAGAGATATTTCAATCTTCTCTTTGCATAAAGTCATCATATACTATAATTGCTATCTGCATCCAGAGGTATTTCAATGCCAACAACATCAAGTAACTTTGGTTGCTCTTGTTTTGATTCCAAGCCTTTGTTCGAGTGGTTGTGCTCTTCTGTGGTTGATTCTTAAGATGTTTGTGCATGTGTGGGTGTGTGTGTGCATTTATGCATGCATGCATGCATGTGTGAGTGTGTGTGCACGTATGTGTGTGTGTGTGTGTGTGTTTGCTTGCTTGTGTGTGTGTGTGTGTGTGTGTGCATACTTTACAGGATACGCGTGAGTCATACAGAAAGCCTGTGGAGGGACCTGGCTGTAGTCACTACGGTGTAAAGCTGGCAGCAGAGGCCCATGGTTGTGTTGAATTGTACACAGCCACGCCCTCAACGTTAAATTCCAGTCACAAGTTTACTAGATAATATTCTTCACCCACAATAGGGTTGCTTCTAACAATGTTGCATAGGAATTATCTCTAATGTTGCAGAGAAATCGTGTGTGTGTATATTCTATCTGCTCTCTTTCTTTCTGTTCCTATTGGAGAAGCTGTGGATGCACTTGAGACACATTAAACTGAGGTTTTTGGTTGTTTTCTATTTCTAGAACTCTCCAT
This sequence comes from Oncorhynchus masou masou, assembly GCF_036934945.1. Taxonomy (NCBI): domain Eukaryota; kingdom Metazoa; phylum Chordata; class Actinopteri; order Salmoniformes; family Salmonidae; genus Oncorhynchus; species Oncorhynchus masou. Next base: position 27,445,612 of record NC_088217.1, on the reverse strand, counting down.
GCATGTAGCAAATACTCAGATTCATTTTGACCAAAGTGGTGCCATCCTTTTCTTCACAGAGTGAAACCGTTTATATACAATCAAAGGTAAGAGACTATATTTTTATTGAAGAAAAAACCTCTAGTTGATTTATTCATATGTATTACTGTACATGAATATATAGCTACCTATTTCTAAAACATGTGTTACTACAGTAGAGATGTGATTCTGAATACAATTAATCTCTCAGCCCATTCATGGGAACCGATTTCTGAGGCCTGCAGTCATGTGATATATCCAGATACCCTTTCAGCTCTTCCTGAATGCTCAGTTGAGAGTGGTCTCACTGATTTTCAATCAGAGCGGGAGAGTGAGAGAGACATTGTTGAATGTGATACCCCATAGCCATGCAGCGTGAATTGGCATGACACCCTTTAGGCCTACTCATGTAGAATGAGAGTGGTGCTCAGTTTGACGGCCTGTGTGTTCATATAGATCCAGAGACTGTGTTACTGAGACCATTATAAGTGTGATACTCAGTGTAAAGCCTTATAGACTGTGTTCCAAATGGCACCCTTCCACTACCTTTGACCCTACGGAACCTGGTCAAATGTAATGCACTGTATAGGAAATAGGGTGCCATTTGCCTTACATATTGACAGACAGTGTTTGATACCTCTAATTTCATAGCCATCTGTGGGACTTCTCACTGAACCCTACAGTGTGACATGTGGATTGACGTACATTTTTACTCCCGTTTGTACTGAGGAAGCCAGTGTTTACACATTCTTGGCCCGGGACTTTGTGTTTCCCATGGAGTAGAAAGCTGTAGCTCAGCAGTGTTTGTGTGTTATTGTGTGTGTGCGCATGTTTTTACGCACATTCTAGTGAGAGTGTGTGTGTGTCACTTTAGGGCGTGTTGACCTCTCACCTCCTGACACATCTGACTTCCAAGTGAAGCCATTCCCAGAGCAGAGCATGTCAAAGACTTCCCGGATGAGCTGGGGTCAACATGTTATTCTAGCTAGGTCTGTGATCCCGTAACTATCGATCCCTGAGCTCACATAACAACAAACAACAACAGAGATGTTCTGAGAGGCCTGCTATTCTATGTGGGCTTGAGGTAATGTTCTGGTGTTATTGACATTGGTTGTTTAATTTCCCCCTTCGTTCAGAAAATGGAGAATAGTCCATGATGAGAGGGTGGGGATGGGGTTGGAGTGGGGGGGGGGGGGGGGGTTCTACCCTTCTGCTTTGTAACATGAGGACAATCCCATTCCCAGTAGGCCACACCACAGAGCCTCCAACATCCTCCCAATGACACACAATGCAGCTTCTTCATTGTCACAAAAGCATCTTTGTCACATGCTATTGGTTAGCGCTCGCCTAAGATATATTCCTTCCATTTGCGTCTTATCCCCAACAGTTAGTGCAATACAAAGAGAGAGCCTGAAAAAGCGAGAAAAAAAAGAACCTGTCTGAAAAACATAGTGTCACATTTCCCTGTTCCAGCCCTGTGGTAGTGTAGTGTGCTCGGACAAGACACTTCCCACTGGACACAGACATCAATTCAACATCTATTCGATGTTGGTTCAACGTAATTTCATTGAGATTACATGGAAAAAATGTTGATTCAACCACTGTGTGCCCAGTGGGATAACATAGCCTCTAGCAAGTTTGAACAAGTTTGGGTTTCTGTCCTTATTCTGGTACTAGCATAGAACCCAGCCGTTGATGTCAGCTAGGTTCTGATGTTGAAAGACAACTGGTACATTTTGTTCTCTTCCATACAAATGAACGAGTGTACACTCAGCTTCTCATGAATGATAAATGCCAAGGCTTGGGACTGTTTCCAGTGTAAACCGAAGCATGCGTATCCAGAGTAATGAACAAACATGCACTTATCCAGTGTTGACTGTACATAGAAATTACACATGATCAACAGCTAAACAATAAGGAACCACAGTAGAGTCGTTTCAGGCATCAGAATGTTAAAGCAATACACACTCTCTAAACGCTGGCTGTGTTTCCAGACACACTAGACTGTGTTTCATATCCCCCAGGCGAAGTAGACCTGCTGCTTTTTATTTGAAGGACTACATATTAATATCTCCACATCTAAGCACAACAGAAGCCTGGGTTACGTTAGTTAGACTGGGAGTAGAGAGAGATTCTCAAAGGATGATGTCATTCTTTGTAATTGACACCTCAGTGTGGGTCATGGACTAGCATTATGCTTCTGCGGCTGCATGCACACTCACAGAAAAACACACGCACGCATGCACACACACACACACACACACACAGGTCTGCTGTTAATGGACCATTGTCTCTCAGAGGCCAGAATGCCTGGATAACCTGCACAGTCACAGACTGACACACTAGCAGACCTAGAGCTAGATGGAGAAGGATCAGAGTGATGTCATAGGCCTCCAGATTCTTCTGAAGGTAGAACTACACTAGAAGCCAGATGGAACTCTCAGTGAATGGAAATGGAAGATTGGAATGGTTAGCTTACCAACTGTAATTCCTGGTCTTATTTTAATTTCTGTCGTACTTGCCTGAATTATATTATTAGGCTGTACACTTGTATTGTCGTTAAATTAACACGAGAAAGTGTGGAAGTGCACACTTCAGGAAAAAGATGGAGAATCGAGATGCAGCCTGACTCCTATCTGTCTGACCGGCCGCTTAGGCCTGTGCCCGTTGATCAACATCCTCCCTCCCGGGTCATGTGAAAAGAGTGAGAGGCAGCATCACACAGGATGTGCAGTCTTGGAGCCTGCAGACAGTGCAAATGACTCCCTGCTTCCTTCCCGCTCTTCTTCCCCTCTGGCCCACTCATTCCCTCCTTTCCTGCCTTCCTCAAAGTCCTCTGAGCCAGCTTGAAATAATAGGGATGAGAGTGTATGGGTTAGTGTGTGTGAAAGACCACATATTCTGTGTTGCAGAGAATGCATTCTGGTAAATGTGTGTGTATGGATTTGAGTGATGTAGTGCATCCATACTGTAATGTTTATTCACATGTGGGTGTGTGAGTTTTGTATGTCCTTTTATTAATTTAATTGTTTATTTGAGTAAGGACAGAAGTAATTAAAACTTTGACACGTTTGTATTTGTATTTTAGTATGAATCCCCATATGCTGCTACCAAGGCAGCAGCTATTCTTTCTGGGGTCCATATAAGATTAAAGCAATTATATACAAATAGAACTACATCACATAACGCATTATTGCACACTACTGTACCACAATACATATAATAGAGAATCCATTATTCAACAATATAACAATATTACAATGAACGTGTGTAGAGTGTGTGTGTGTTAGCATGTGTGTGCTTGTGTGTGTGTGTCTCTTCACAGTCCATGCTGTTCCATAAGGTGTAGTTTTACCGGGTTTTTAAATTTGATTTTACTGCTTTCATGAGTTAATTGATGTGGTATAGAGTTCCATTTAATCATGGCTCTATATAGTACTGTGTGATTCCCATAGTCTGTTCTGAACTTGGGGACAGTGAACAATCCTCTGGTGGCATGTCTTGTGGGGTATGTCTGAACTCTGTGATGCAGTCAATCTCTCCTCTACTTTGAGCCAGGAGAGATTGACATGCATGTTGTTGATGTTATCTCTCCGTTTACATTTAAGGGCCAGCCATTCTGGGCTAACCGTAATTTGCCTATGTCCATCTTTGCGGCACTTGACCATATGACTGGGCAGTAGTCCAGGTGTGATAAATCTTGGGCATGTAGGACTTGTTTTGTTGATAGCGATGTCAAGAAAGCAGAGCAGCGCTTTATTACGGCAGGCCTCTCCCCATCTTACCTACAGTTTTATCAATATGTTTTGACCATGACAGTCTCCTCAACTTGCTCAATTTCCACATGATTGATTACAAGATTTAGTTGAGTTTTAGGGCTTAGTGAATGATTTGTCCCAAATACAATGATTTTAGTTTTAGAAATATTATATGACTAGCATATTTTTTGCAATCCTTTCTAAAACAGACTGCAGCTAAATGTTGCAGTGATTTCACTTGCTGTGGTAGCTGACTTGTATATTGTTTAGTCATCAGCACACATAGACACACAGGTTTTACTCAGTCCCAGTGGCAGGTCATTAGTAAATACTGAAAAAAGTAAGGGGCCTAGAAAGCTGCCCTGGGGAATGCCTGACTCAACCTGGATTATGTTGGAGAGACTTACATAAAAAAACACCCTCTGTGTTCTGTTAGACAGGTAACGCTCGATCCACAATATAGCAGGGGATGTGAAGTCATAACACATATGTTTTTCCAGCAGCAGATTATGATCGTTAATGTCAAAAGCTGCACTGAAGTCTAATAAAACAGCTCCCATAATCTTCTTATTACCAATTTCTCTTAGCCAATCATCAGTAATTTGTGTAAGTGTTGTTGATTGCCCTTCCATATATAGTAAGTGTGCTGAAAGTCTGTTGTTAATTTGTTTACTGTGAAATAACATTGTATCTGGTCAAATTTTTTTTATCCAAAAGTTCATTAAGGGTTGGTAAGAGGCTGATTGGTTGGCTGTTTGATCCAGTATAGGGTGCTTTGCTATTCTTGGGTAGTGGAATGACTTCTGCTTCCCTCCAGGCCTGAGGGGATACACTTTCCCGTAGGCTTAGATTGAAGAGATGGCAAATAAGAGTGTCAATATAGTCCGCTACCATCCTCAGTCATTTTCCATCCAAATTGTAAGACACAGGTGGCTTGTCATTGTTGATAGACATTAGACTACAATCATTTTGTCACCTCTTCCACACTGACTTTACAGAATTCAAAATTACAATGCTTGTCTTTCATAATTTGGTCAGTTATGCATGGATATAAAGGATGTGTAGGTTTAGAATTTGTTGTTGGCATGTCGTGCATAAATTTGCTAATCTTGCCAATGAAAATATAATTTAAAAAGCAGGCAATGTCAGTGAGTTTTTTTTTTTTGATGAATGAGCCATCTGATTCAATGAATGATGGAGCTGAGTTCGCCTTTTTGTCCTAAATTTCATTTAAGGTGCTCCGAAGCCTTTTAATATAATCCTTTATATAATTGATCTTTGTTTCATAGTACAGTTTCTTCTTCTTTTTGCTTAGTTTAGTCACATGATTTCTCAATTTACAGTATGCTTGACAATTGGCTGTGCAGCCAGACTTATTTGCCATTCCCTTTGCTTCATCAATCATACAATTTTTAAATTCCTCATCAATCCACGGGGATTTAACCAGTAATTTTCTTAATGGGTGCCTGCTTATTAGTAACTAGAATAAGCAATTTCAAAAATGCGTGAAGTGCAGCGTCTGGGTGCTCCTCATTACACACCACAGACCAGCAAATATTATTTACATCTTCAACATAGGAATCATTACAAAACCTCTTGTATGATCTCTTATACACTATATTATACTGAGCCTTTGGAACTATATTATGATCACTACAGTACATCCAATGGATGTGGATACTGCTTTAGAGCAGATTTCTGCACACATTGAATTAACATTAAACAGATTCATTGCACCGTCGTCACACTTTATCTTGCACTACTTTCCAGTGTTTGTCCCCAAGTGTGCTCATTTAAATGCATAGCGCCTACGCCCAAGGCATATCTCACATGACCGGTGTGCTCATGACCACTCCTAGGCAATAAGGTACTCTTTATGTCTGTGAAAATATTTGTACATCATTGCAAATGCATTACCAAGATTGTTTTTGGCATCCACCCGCTCAACCCATGACCATCTGCTATAGTGCAAACATTTGGTGTATCATCGCTCGTCACTCCGTGACTTTCCCTTGATGAAAGTACTGTATTCATACAATTCACACCAGATGACTGACTGGCAGCAATTGAATCAGTCAATGGCATCATGCACCCACTTTTTTTAAGTGGGCACTGATGGCCTAATTCAATATATTTTAATTAATTCTGTGTATACATTGTGGGCTGTATTATTATCTTAAAAACATGTACTTTTTTTGTTGGGCACTGATGGCCTTATTCAATATCTTTGCATAACTTCGGGGTATACGTTGAAGGCTATCTATATTTTTTAAGATATCAAATTGTGGCGACATCTGCCACCTCAGTTTCAATAAGCATGACATGATGAAACCACACAAATCAAATGCATTGCTTCCTAAAATGTATCCACTTCCTGTAAATCAAGACTGGCAACTCAACTTAAATTCAACCCCCATTCAAATTCCCCTGATCACGACAGAGGCTCATCTTAGACATCCATCTTTATCCAATGAATTTCCTCAAATCACTAGCATGATTTATTTTCGTGAGAGGGGCTCTTCAGACCAGGAAGTGCGGATGTGAGAGGGTAAGAGGAGGAAAGGGGGAAGGAGGTGGGAGGAGATGAGAGGATATGGGCTTAGCATTCACATGGGAAGTCTGTCCGGGGAATTGGTTTTCACCAGTTCAGCTCAATATTGACCTGACAATTAATCACTTTATTTCCCTTTTCCTGCTAACCATGCTAATGCAACCACCCACTTGCTCGGCCTCTTCTAGTCTACACTCATCTCATCTGTCACCGACTCATTACAGAATTGCATTTCAACACATTTTGCCATGGTGCAGAGAGAGAAAAGTGTGCAGTTTTATAATGCTAGAGCCTGGTATCGGCCTGGTATCGTCTCTAAGTTTCTTCCTAGGTTCCTGCCTTTCTTGGGAGTTTTTCCGAGCCACTGTGCTTCTACATCTGCATTGCTTGCTGTTTGGGGTTTTAGGCTGGGTTTCTATACAGCACTTTGACATTGGCTGATCTAAAAAGGGCTTTATAAATACATTTGATTTATTGATTGATAAATGTTGTAGTTTTAAATCTAATTTCCTGCAATTCTACACTTTTTGCCATGGGGCAGAAAACAATCTGTATTGTTTTACTGTTCTCATGCCTTTATTCACATTTTGCCATGTGGCTGAGAGAAAAGATTGCAGCTTTAAAGCAAATTTCCTGCAATTATGTGTAATACAGTAATGTGTTATTTTTAGGATAGAAAAGGATCATAACAAGAATTTGCCTTTTTCATTTGGGCATGGGATTGGGCATGGGGAGAGCTCAGCAGTAGATTAAGGCAGCGTATATTAGGAGAGTGGTTGGTTGAGATTCTGCCAGTTGATTTATCTGTGGAAATTAGAAAAGGTCTGGCAGCAGTAGCACTGGTGGTGAGGAAAGGGTTAGGACTGAATCAGGACTGTATCTCCATCACCACTGTCACTACACTAGAGTTACTGCATCCTGATCCATAAACTGACCTATGCTGCCATGCCATGGTGAAATAATGCAACTACAGCAAGTTAATTATTACGCTCACTGAGGCCCCCTAGGGGTCACAACCCCATGGTTGACTATCACTATCCTGTACCTTTTCCACAGACCATTTCTAACAATTATGTATACAAATAGTAGATGCATTTTAGGGAGCTCCGCTTCATCATAATCATTCCTCAATATAACACACCAGAAATAACTTGGCACATATAGTAGACGGTAGCTATTTAAGACCAATCATCATAATTTTAAATTTGTTTGTATGGCACATTTGCGATGAGTGATTTTTTTTTCTTCCATGATCTTATATTTTCCCACTTAAATTTTTTTTTATGTCTGATGAGAAAACCTGTCTATTTATGTGCACGCATACTGTACTAGGTGGGGTTTCTCACCTTACTACTTGTGGTGTTCAAAAGGCTTGTATTGACACATAAACCAAGGCTTTCTCTCTCTCATGGAGTGGGATAATGATTCTTGTCAATAGAAGCTGCTAGCTTCCTGCTGCAGTGTCAGATTTCCTTCCAGCATATCTGTCAGGAAGGCCTTCTCACTATTCCCCATAGTGATGTCACCCCCACTCACACTTACAGGAGATCTCATTGAGCAACTGCAACACTGAGTTGAGTCAACATCTGCCTGCCAAATGGCACCCTATTCCAGAGGATCCTGGTCACAACTAGTGCATTTTAAAGGGAATAGGCTGCCATTTGAGATGCATCTAAGGTCTGAGATCACTCAGTGGTGTTGTTCAACATATGTTTGCATAATCACTTCATTCAGTGGTGTTATAGATGGTTTAAAAAAATCTATTTATTTCAGATTTATTTGACCTGATAACCTATTTCCTTTGCAATACCAACCTGAATTTCTAAAGCTCTACATGATAAAGTTAAATCAGTACCACACTCTCTCCATGTTAAGCTAGTCGTGGTCTAATAAGGTGATTTTAGGATGGGGGTCGGATAAGCTCTCTTCAAACACCCTTAGAGATACAATCCAGATTAGACTGATCTCTTCTTATTCACATCATGTACTGTTATTGTGGTGCGTTACACATTTTGACTGTTTATGATGCCTACTTATGTTCTGTATAATAATGTGTGTACGCAAATGTTCTAGTATGTCAGTACCACAACAATGTTCTTAGTACAATTAATGTCTGTCCTGTGTTAGTGTTGGAAACACGCACACGCACACACACACACACACACAGTTTTTAATAGCATATTTTGTTCAGTCCCAGGCTCTCACCAGCACCCCAAGCAGTACTCATTTAGGAGAGTGCTTCAGACGTGAAGTAATACCTTTAAATAATGTATCATGTTTTTCACATGGAGATCCAAAGAAAGCTTTTCAGCTCCCTGGCTCATTAAAGCTTCAACCAAATGGGGATATCCACCAGGGTATCAAAAATGTGTCAGAGGAATCAAACAGACTCTTCCACATCTCATCTCCCGTAGGCTCTCTGGGAGCAAATGTCTTGAAATGAGCCCCCACGCCACAAAAAGGTTCACCATATTCCAGAATCATACAAATTAGAGTTATTTTTATTGATCTTGGTCTAAAGAATGTTTCTTTGTAGGCTACAACCCCATTAGAAATGATTTAATAACAGAGTAACTTACAACTAACAACACTGATGTTTTGACATGGTTCTGTGATTTCTGATGAAGGCTAAAGATAACATTGTAGTTTGAGGTTGGTGGAGGAGCAACTCACACAGATACAAATGTACCTCTATAATTTATAGCTAGAAGGCCTATTTCCTTTATTACACTAGCTTACAAACCAAGCCAAACATGGAATATAGAACTGCAACAATTCTATTTCTATGTCTGTCATCACCTCTGATATTATGACCCACTGTTCCTTAGGCATTGCACGCCAAGTAACTGGAGCTAAATGACGAGCTGCCAACTGACCAGGGGCCACATAACAACACACACACACACACACACATTTTAGAACACCTAATCATCTGAGTTTTTCTTTATTTTTACTATTTTATACATTGTAGAATAATAGTGACGACATCAGAACTATGAACAAACACATATGGAATCATGTAGTAACCAAAAACGTTTTAAACAAATCAAAATGTATTTTATATTTGAGATTCTTCAAATAGCCACCATTTGCCTTTCAAATAGCCACCCTTTGCATTTCAAATAACATGTGTGCCTTCTTAAAAGTTACTTAGTGGGATTTCTTTCCTTAATGCGTTTGAGCCAATCAGTTTTGCTGTCAAAAGTTTGGGTGGGTGGGGGGGCGGGGGGTATACAAAAGATAGCCCTATTTGGTAAAATACCAAGTCCATATTATGGCAAGAACAGCTCAAATAAGCAAAGAGAAATGACAGTCAATATGGAACATTTCAAGATCTTGAAAGTTTCTTCAGGTGCAGTCGCAAAAACCATTAAGCGCTATGATGAAACTGGCTCTCACGAGGACCGCCACAGGAAAGGAAGGCCCAGAGTTACCTTTGTGGCAGAGGATACGTTCATTAGAGTTACCAGCCTCAGAAATTGCAGCCCAAGAAAAATGCTTCACAGAGTTCAAGTAACAGACACATCTCAACATCATCTGTTTAGAGGAGACTGTGTGAATTGCTGCAAAGAAACCCCCATTAAAGGACACCAATAAGAAAAAGAGACACAAGCAATTTGCATTAGACCGGTGGAAATTTGTCCTTTGGTCTGGAGTCCAAATCGGAGATTTTTGGTTCCAAACGATGTGTTTTTGTGAGATGTGGTGTGGTTGAACAGATGACCTCTGCATGTGTATTTCCCACTGTAAAGCATGGAGAAGGAGGTGTTATGGTGTGGGGGTGCTTTGCTTGTGACACTCTGATTTATTTAGACCAGCATGGCTACCACAGCATTCTGCAGCGATATCATCTCATCTGGTTTGCACTTAGTGGGATTATCATTTATTTTTCAACAGGACAATAACCCAATACACCTCCAGGTTGTGTAAGGGCTATTTGACCAAGAAGGAGAGTGATGGAGTGCTGCATCAGATGACCTGGCCTCCACAATCCCCAGACCTCAACCAAATTGCGATGGTTTGGGATGAGTCGGACTGCATATTGAAGGAAAAGCAGCCAACAAGTTCTCAGCATGTGTGGGAACTCCTTCAAGACTGTTGGATAAGCATTCCAGGTGAAGCTGGTTGAGAGAATGCCAAGAGTGTGCAAAGCATCATCAAGGCAAAGGGTGGCTTTTTTAAGAATCTCAAATATTAAATATATTTTTATTTGTTTAACACTTTTTTGGTTACTACATGATTCCATATGTGTTATTTCATAGTTTTGATGTCTTCACTATTGTTATACAATGTAGAAAATAGTAAAAAATAAAGAAAAACAATTTGGACCAGTAGTGTACACGTGCACGCACCCTCAAGAAGCTCAAGCAGTCCTTCATAACAAGACTGAGCTTAGTGAGTTATAGAGAGAAGGAGTAGAAGTTTTAGGCCAGGAGCTATGCCAGGAGCTATGCCATTATAAGTCGTTCTTTTTTTTGCTATTGAAAGTCTAGACAATAATAATAATAATTTGTATAGCGCTTTTCAATAACAAATTCCCATCATAAAATAATACAATAAAAGTACCAACAAAGACAGGAGGAAGGAGAATGAACAAAGATAGCTAACATGTAACATTGTGGTGACTCGCAGTTGACATGGTTTCTCTGGGATCCTTCTTGTTCAGCTTGTTAGTAGAGCTCTGGTCAAATGTAGAGCACTATATAGGGAATAGGGCGCTATTTGGGACACATACTGTGTAGTAACAACAGCGAGAGCAGCGAGTAGTAGTATCTGTTCTTAGATAGTTGTTATGTACAGTGGAGAGGCTTCAATGAGACATGGTGTTGTCCTGATGGGGGGTAAAATATGGAGCACCACAGGCAGATGGGCACCAGAGTGGAAACACTATGGGAAAGGGAAAGGGGGATACCTAGTCAGTTATGGAAGGCAAGTCTAAGTCAGGGACAGGATCTTGTACTGTAGGAAGCCAAGGCCTACAGTATCTGGATCAGGGGCGGCTATAGCAGGCAGAAACAGGAGAATGGTCCTCCTTGAATGTAAACTTGGATGTATAATAATTCAAAGACAAATCATTATTATCAATGTCACTGAAATCACAAATACCACAAACCATATAGATTTACCCTTTAAAGTACTCTTATATCGTATCATTCTCTGTTTAAAGAGAAATTACTGTAATAGGCTATTCCGTGTACAAACATTTCCAATTTTCCTCACCAACAATCTCCATAAATTTAACATGTTCCCATCCCTACCTCCACATCTTCCCAGACTACCACCTCCTCCTCCTTACCCCCCGCCCACCCATCCTCAGCCAGTCATGCACACAGATTGCAGCCTAAGCCTGGTGAGGCCATGAAGGCAGGAACATGAAGCCTTGCCTGGAAGCCTCGCTGCTCACTTGTCTGGTTGTTATGGCAACCCCGAGTGACCTTGACCAATTACTTCTGTCAGACTACACATTCGGGGGGGATGAGGTCAATGCCTAATCAAAGAGAATCAGGCTGTGATCGTAGCCCTGAGACACACAGAGAGAGAGAGAGAGAGGGATGAGAGAGAGTTGGGGAGGCAGTAGAGAGAGGGGGTGAAAACGAGTCAGTCTGATCACTGGTGACATAAGATAAGACCCAGAGGAGAGCAGACGTCTCGCTGCTGTCAACTTCAGGTCAGTACCGACCATAGGAAGAAAGCGACACTGCACACAGGATTAGTCCTATCATAACCACGGCTGCAATCATTAGTTAGGAATCCATACATATATTAATTCCGAGACATTTGTTTTGTAGTGGTTGCTGGTGCAAGAAATTATTTAGAATTAGAGGTAAGCCTAATTGTAAACGTCATTTTTAGCATTTTTAGCCCATAGGCAACTGTGAAGCAACATTGTACTGTATGCTGGCCATCAAATGAACCTTAAACCAACGTCGAACCTTGGTTCAAATGAACCCTCAACCAATGTCGAAATAATAAATTACAACGTTTCAAAAAAAGGTTTGGCAGATACAAAATAGCACCCAGGCTATATGGAGTGTACCATCTGTAAGAAGCCATCACTATGCCAACTGACAGAAGCCATCACTATGCCAACTGACAGAAGCCATCACTATGCCAGCTGACAGAAGCCATCACTATGCCAACTGACAGAAGCCATCACTATGCCAGCTGACAGAAGCCATCACTATGCCAGCTGACAGAAGCCATCACTATGCCAGCTGACAGAAGCCATCACTATGCCAACTGACAGAAGCCATCACTATGCCAACTGACTAAAAGCCCAGCGCGGCGTTTATTTCTTAGTGTATACAAATCAAATCAAATCAAATTTATTTATAAAGCCCTTCGTACATCAGCTGATATCTCAAAGTGCTGTACAGAAACCAGGTCTAAAACCCCAAACAGCAAGCAATGCAGGTGTAGAAGAACGATGGTACAGTCAGTGGTGAGTCGCCCTGTCCCCATTCTGCAGGGAGTTCACTGGGCTGTTCAGTCTCAAGATTCAGTCTGTGTCCCAAATGGCAACGTATTCCCTTTATAGTGCACTACTTTGGACCAGGGCCCATAGGGCTCCGTTCAAAAGTAGTGCACTGGGTCGTTCCACCAATTCAGTGCATTTTGAGAAGTATAACTTAATTATTTTTTTTATGTTTAAAAAAACTCTATTTTTTGCTCGCCTGCGATAGAATACCACATGATACGCTGCAGACCATAGTATTTCCCAAGGGAGTTATCATCTACTGTGTCTTCGGAAAGTATTCATACCCCTTGACTTATTCCACATTTTGTTGTGTTACAGCCTGAATTCAAAGTGTACTCTTAGAAAAAAAGGGTTCTTCGGCCTGTCCCCATAGGAGAACCCTTTGAAGAACCCTTTTTGGTTCCAGGTAGAACACTTTTGGGTTCCATGTAGGGTTCTACGTGGAAAAGGGTTAAATGTGGAACCAAAAAGGGTTCTCCTATGGGGACAGCCAAAGAACCCTTTTGGAACCCATTTTTCTAAGAGTGTGGATTCAATTTATGTTTCTCACCCATCTACACACAATATCCCATAATGACAAAGTGAAAACATGTTTTTAGAAATGTTCACTTATGTATTGAAATGAAATACATAAATATCTAATTTACATAAGTATTCACACATCTTTGCTATGACACCAAATTGAGCTCTGGTGCATATAATTCCTTTGATCATCCGTGAGATGTCACTACAACTTGTGGCCAGTTTAATTGTTGGACATGATTTAGAAAGAAGCACCCCTGTCTATATAGTTGACAGTCCATGTCAGAGCACAAACTATACCATGAATTTCAAGGAACTGTCCGATAGATCTCCGAGATAGAATTGTGATGAGGCATAGATCTTAGGAAGGGTATAAAACCATTTCTAGAGTGTTGAACATTTTCAAGAGCACAGTGGTCTCCATCATTGGGAAATTGAAAAAATATGGAACTACTCAGACTCTACCAAAAGCTGGCCATCCTATCAAACTGAGAAACCGGGTAAGAAGGACCTTGGTCAGGGATGTGATCAAGAACCCAACTCTGATAGAACTACAAAGTTTTTTGGCAGAGATGGGAGAACCTTCCAGAAGGACAACAGTCTCTACAGCACTTCACCAACCTGGGCATTATGGGATAGTGGCCAGATGGAAGCTATTCTTGAGAAAAAGGCACTTGACAACATGCATTGAGTTTGTAAAAAGGCACGTGAAAGACTCAAAGCATAAGGCAAAACATTCTGTGGTCTGATGAGACAAAAATATTACTATTTGGCCTGATTGCAACGCACTATGTCTGGAGAAAAGCAAGCACAGCTCATCACCTGTCTAACACTTTCCCTACCGTCAAGCATGGTGGTGGCAGCATCATGTTATTGGGATGCTATTAAGAAAAAGGGACTGGGAGACTTATAAAGATAGAGGGAACAATGAATGGAAGCAAATACAGGCAAATCCTTGATCAGAACCGGCAAACAACTTTAGACTGGGGGGCAAAGATTTACGTTCAGACTAGACAATGATACCAATCATACAACCAAAGCATGCTGGAATGGCTTCAGAACAGTCATGTGAATGTCCTTGAGTGACCCAGCCAAGCCCAGACTTAAATCCCATTGAGAATCTTTGGAAAGATTTAACTTAACAGAGCTTGAGAAAATCTTCAAGGAAGAATGGGCGAAAATCCACAAATCCAGAAGAGCAAAGCTAACACAGACATACCCAACACGACTCAAAGCTGTAATCAGCACCAAAGGTATTGACTCAGGGGTGTGACTACTTATAGAAATGAAATACATCTGCATTTTATTTTCAATAAATTTGCTAAAATGTATAAAAACATGTTTTCATTTTTTAATTATGGGGCATTGTGTGTGTATATGGGTGAGAAATTACATACATGTACAGTGCCTTGCGAAAGTATTCGGCCCCCTTGAACTTTGCGACCTTTTGCCATATTTCAGGCTTCAAACATAAAGATATAAAACTGTATTTTTTTGTGAAGAATCAACAACAAGTGGGACACAATCATGAAGTGGAACGACATTTATTGGATATTTCAAACTTTTTTAACAAATCAAAAACTGAAAAATTGGGCGTGCAAAATTATTCAGCCCCTTTACTTTCAGTGCAGCAAACTCTCTCCAGAAGTTCAGTGAGGATCTCTGAATGATCCAATGTTGACCTAAATGACTAATGATGATAAATACAATCCACATGTGTGTAATCAAGTCTCCGTATAAATGCACGTGTAGAGGGGAAAATACAATTTAATCCATTTTAGAATAAGGCTGTAATGCAAACAGAGGCAGAAAAAGACAAGGGGTCTATATCCCGAATACACTGTATATAAAAAAATATTTATTGAATTCTCCATGTGGTCTTGTCACGTTCTGACCTTAGTTCCTCTGTTATGTCTTTGTTTTAGTATGGTCAGGGTGTGAGTTGGGGTGGGTAGTCTGTTCTTTTTTCTATGTTATGTTTATGTGTTTGGCCTGGTATGGTTCTCAATCAGAGGCAGTTGTCGTTCGTTGTCTCTGATTGAGAATCATACTTAGGTAGCCTTTTCCCACCTGTGTTTTGTGTGTGATTTATTTTCTGTTTAGTGTTTTTTCATCACCTTACAGAACTGTTTCGGTTTCGTTTCATTCTCTTTGTTATTTTGTTTAGTGTTCTGAGTTTAAATAAATATGATCATGAACACTTACCACCCTGCGCTTTGGTCCTCCTCTCCTTCCACCGAAGACAACCATTACAGGTCTATATTAACCTCTTGGAACTCCCCATCCCGGATCCGGGATCGTGACTAAAGCCTCAGGCTCATTAGCATAACGCAACGTTAACGATTTCTGAAAATCGCAAATAAAATGAAAATAATGCGTCTGCTCTCAAGCTTAGCCTTTTCTTAACAACACTGTCATCTCAGATTTTCAAAATATGCTTTTGAACCATAGAAATTGACTAATTTGTGTAAGAGTATGCAAAGCTAGCATAGCATTTTGAGTAGCATTTAGCACGCAACATTTTCACAAAAACCAGATAACCAAATAAATAAAATCATTTACCTTTGAAGAGCTTCTGATGTTTTCAATGAGGAGACTCTCAGTTACATACCAAATGCGCAGTTTTTCCTGAAAGCGTCTGTGTGTAGGAGAAATCGTTCCGTTTTCTACATTGCGTCTGGCTACCGAAACGAACCGAAAATTCAGTCACCTACAACGTAAAACCTTTTCCGAATTAACTACATAATATCGACCGAAACATGGCAAACGTTGTTTGGAATCAATCCTCAAGGTGTTTTTTCACATATCTCTTCATTGATATGCAGTTCGTGGAAGCTTGCTTTCCTCTCTGTATCCCATGGAAAAATACTGGCAGCTGCCTTTTGCGCACCAATTTCGGCGCAGGACACCGTGCGGACACCTGGTAAATGTGGTCTCTTATGGTCAATCTTCCAATGATCTGCCTACAAATACGTCACAATGCTGCAGACACCTTGGGGAAACGACAGAAAGGGCAGGCTCATTCCTCTCGCATTCACAGCCATATAAGGAGACAATGGAAAACAGAGCCTCAAAAATCCTGCTCATTTCCTGGATGCCGTCTCATCTTGGTTTTGCCTGAAGCTCACGTTCTAGGGCACGCACAGAAAATATCTTGGTAGTTCTGGACACGTCAGAGTGTTTTCTTTCGAAAGCTATCAATTATATGCATAGTCGAGCATCTTTTTGTGACAAAATATCTTGTTTAAAACGGGAACGTTTTTCATCCAAAAATGAAATAGCGCCCCCAGAGCATCAATAGGCTAATCGTCCAGCTGACCAATTATGACATGAGTCCTGGGTTAACTTAGAATACAGTCCTCTTGATCTCTCCTCTGGCCCAGTGTGCTTTAGTGTTGCATTGTGGTCATGAAAAGAGCCCAGAGACAGGTATTCCTTCCTATACCACAGAAGGATAGTAAACCGGATGGTGAAGACGGTTAGGACCCCCCCCCATACCTTAAACCACTCAACACGGTGCTTCCTGGAAAGATCACGTCAATGTTTAACAATACATACAGCTAGATTGGCTCAGGACAGGAGAGGACGCTGATGTCCTCTCAGTAAATAAAAGACACAAAGGAGGGAGGGAGGGAGGGAGGGAGGGAGAGAGAGAGAGAGAGAGAGAGAGAGAGAAAGAGGGAAATAACAGCGTGTCTGTCAGGAAGTAAAGGAGAATAGATGTTGGGAGGGAAGGATGGAATAGAGGGTGAGAAGGAAGGAGAGAAGAAGGGATGGAGGGAGGGAGATAGGGGAGAGGGATGGACGGAGGAGGGGATGATGGAATGGAGGGATAGAGTGGTATGGAGGAAGGAGAGAGGGAAGGAGAGACGGAGGGAGAGAGGGATGGATGGAGGAAGGGATGATGGAATGGAGGGATAGAGTGGTATGGAGGAAGGAGAGAGGGAGGAAGATAGGGAAGGAGTGGTATGGAGGAAGGAGAGAGGGAGGGAGATAGGGAAGGAGTGGTATGGAGGAAGGAGAGAGGGAGGGAGATAGGGAAGGAGAGAGGGATGGACGGAGGAAGGGATGATGGAATGGAGGGATAGAGTATAGTATGGAGGAAGAGATGATGGAATGGAGGGATAGAGTGCAGTACGGAGGGATGGATGAGGGAATGGAGGGATAGAGTGTAGTATGGAGGAAGGGATGATGGAATGGAGGGATAGAGTATAGTATGGAGGAAGGAGAGAGAGAGGAGAGTCTTTAAAGTGTACTACTTACCGTCTCATCAATAGGTAATGAGAGAAGAAGACTTCTGCAAGGTAATGTCAGGGAATGTATGACTTCAGGGTCACATAGTGTCACATAGGTCACTCCAACACTATAGTTCTCCTCTCTGCCTGGAAAGATGTGAAGGTGGGGTCCGACCCCCATCCTCTACACATAGACTCTATTGAGCATCCTGGTCCTACCCCCATCCTCAACACATAGACTCTATTGAGCATCCTGGTCCTACCCCCATCCTCAACACATAGACTCTATTGAGCATCCTGGTCCTACCCCCATCCTCTACACATAGACTATTGAACATCCTGGTCCTACCCCCATCCTCTACACATAGACTCTATTGAACATCCTGGTCCTACCCCCATCCTCTACACATAGACTCTATTGAGCATCCTGGTCCTACCCCCATCCTCTACACATAGACTCTATTGAACATCCTGGGCCGACCCCCATCCTCAACACATAGACTCTAGGCTTTACCCAGGCCTTACCCAGGCTTTACCCAGGTCTTACCCAGGCTTTACCCAGGCTTTACCCAGGTCTTACCCAGGCTTTACCCAGGCTTTACCCAGGCTTTACCCAGGCCTTACCCAGGTCTTACCCAGGCTTTACCCAGGCTTTACCCAGGCCTCACCATCTCACAGGAATTCACTTGTTTTTCACAACCTTTTTACCGCAACTGGAATATCAATATTATGGTTTCACCAAGCTGCTTGGACCCCTAACTATTTACCAATATTCTGGTTTCACCAAGCTGCTTGGACCCCTAACTATTTACCAATATTCTGGTTTCACCAAGCTGCTTGGACCCCTAACTATTTACCAATATTATGGTTTCACCAAGCTGCTTGGACTCCTAACTATTTAACAATATTATGGTTTCACCAAGCTGCCCGAACCCCTAACTATTTACCAATATTATGGTTTCACCAAGCTGCTTGGACCCCTAACTATTTACCAATATTATGGTTTCACCAAGCTGCTTGGACCCCTAACTATTTACCAATATTATGGTTTCACCAAGCTGCCCCGACCCCTGACTATTTACCAATATTATGGTTCCACCAAGCTGCTTGGACCCCTAACTATTTACCAATATTATGGTTTCACCAAGCTGCTTGGACCCCTAACTATTTACGAATATTATGGTTTCACCAAGCTGCTTGGACCCCTAACTATTTACCAGTATTATGGTTTCACCAAGCTGCCCGGACCCCTAACTATTTACCAATATTATGGTTCCACCAAGCTGCTTGGACCCCTAACTATTTACCAATATTATGGTTTCACCAAGCTGCTTGGACCCCTAACTATTGACCAATATTATGGTTTCACCAAGCTGCCCGGACCCCTAACTATTTACCAATATTATGGTTTCACCAAGCTGCCCGGCACCCCTAACTATTTACCAATATTATGGTTTCATTAAGCTGCTTGGAACCTTACTTTTTACCAATATTACGGTTTCACCAAGCTGTCCGTACCCCTAAGTATTTACCAATATTATGGTGTCACCAAGCTGCTTGGACCCCTAACTATTTACCAATATTATGGCATCCAATATTATGGCTTCACCAAGCTGCCCGAACCCTAACTATTTACCAATATTATGGTATCCAATATTATGGTTTCACCAAGCTGCCCTGACCCCTAACTATTTACCAATATTATGGTTTCACCAAGCTGCTTGGACGCCTAACTATTTACCAATATTATGGTTTCACCAAGCTGCCCGAACCCCTAACTATTTACCAATATTATGGTTTCACGAAGCTGCATGGACCCCTAACTATTTACCAATATTAAGGTTTCACCAAGCTGCTTGGAGCCCTAACTATTTACCAATATTATGGTTTCACCAAGCTGCTTGGACCCCTAACTATTTACCAGTATTATGGTTTCACCAAGCTGCTTGGACCCCTAACTATTTACCAATATTATGGTTTCACCAAGCTGCCCGGGCCCCTAACTATTTACCAATATTATGGTTTCACTAAGCTGCTTGGACCCTTACTATTACCAATATTATGGTTTCACCAAGCTGCCCGGCACTCCTAACTATTTACCCATATTATGGTTTCACCAAGCTGCCCGGACCCCTAACTATTTTCCAGTATTATGGTTTCACCAAGCTGCTTGGACCCCTAACTATTTACCAATATTATGGTTTCACCAAGCTGCCCGAACCCCTAACTATTTACCAATATTATGGTTTCACCAAGCTGC
The DNA here is from genome assembly GCF_036934945.1 of Oncorhynchus masou masou. Lineage (NCBI taxonomy): Eukaryota > Metazoa > Chordata > Actinopteri > Salmoniformes > Salmonidae > Oncorhynchus > Oncorhynchus masou. The sequence goes on along the minus strand of NC_088217.1, from coordinate 27,425,790 downwards.
TTGGACGCTTAACTATTTATCAATATTATGGTTTCACCAAGCTGCCCGGACCCCTAACTATTTACCAATATTATGGTATCCAATATTATGGTTTCACCAAGCTGCCCTGACCCCTAACTATTTACCAGTATTATGGTTTCACCAAGCTGCCCGGACCCCTAACTATTTACCAATATTATGGTTTCACCAAGCTGCTTGGACCCCTAACTATTTACCAATATTATGGTTTCACCAAGCTGCCCGGACCCCTAACTATTTACCAATATTATGGTTTCACTAAGCTGCTTGGACCCTTACTATTACCAATATTATGGTTTCACCAAGCTGCCCGGCACCCCTAACTATTTACCCATATTATGGTTTCACCAAGCTGCCCGGACCCCTAACTATTTTCCAGTATTATGGTTTCACCAAGCTGCTTGGACCCCTAACTATTTACCAATATTATGGTTTCACCAAGCTGCCCGGACCCCTAACTATTTACCAATATTATGGTTTCACCAAGCTGCTTGAACCCCTAACTATTTACCAATATTATGGTTTCACCAAGCTGCTTGGACCCCTAACTATTTACCAATATTATGGTTTCACCAAGCTGCCCGGACCCCTAACTATTTACCAATATTATGGCATCCAATATTATGGCTTCACCAAGCTGCCCGAACCCTAACTATTTACCAATATTATGGTATCCAATATTATGGTTTCACCAAGCTGCCCTGACCCCTAACTATTTACCAATATTATGGTTTCATCAAGCTGCATGAACCCCTAACTATTTACCAATATTATGGTTTCACCAAGCTGCCCGAACCCCTAACTATTTACCAATATTATGGTATCCAATATTATGGTTGCCCCAAGCTGCCCTGACCCCTAACTATTTACCAATATTATGGTTTCATCAAGCTGCATGAACCCCTAACTATTTACCAATATTATGGTTTCACGAAGCTGCATGGACCCCTAACTATTTACCAACATTAAGGTTTCACCAAGCTGCTTGGAGCCCTAACTATTTACCAATATTATGGTTTCACGAAGCTGCATGGACCCCTAACTATTTACCAACATTAAGGTTTCACCAAGCTGCATGAACCCCTAACTATTTACCCATATTATGGTTTCACCAAGCTGCCCGGACCCTAACTATTTTCCAGTATTATGGTTTCACCAAGCTGCTTGGACCCCTAACTATTTACCAATATTATGGTTTCACCAAGCTGCCCGAACCCCTAACTATTTACCAATATTATGGTTTCACCAAGCTGCCCGGACCCCTAACTATTTACCAATATTATGGTTTCACGAAGCTGCATGAACCCCTAACTATTTAACAATATTATGGTTTCACCAAGCTGCTTGGACGCCTAACTATTTATCAATATTATGGTTTCACCAAGCTGCCCGGACCCCTAACTATTTACCAATATTATGGTTTCACGAAGCTGCATGAACCCCTAACTATTTAACAATATTATGGTTTCACCAAGCTGCTTGGACCCCTAACTATTTACCAATATTATGGTTTCACGAAGCTGCATGAACCCCTAACTATTTACCAATATTATGGTTTCACCAAGCTGCTTGGACCCCTAACTATTTACCCATATTATGGTTTCACCAAGCTGCCCGGACCCCTAACTATTTTCCAGTATTATGGTTTCACCAAGCTGCTTGGACCCCTAACTATTTACCAATATTATGGTTTCACCAAGCTGCCCGAACCCCTAACTATTTACCAATATTATGGTTTCACGAAGCTGCATGGACCCCTAACTATTTACCAATATTAAGGTTTCACCAAGCTGCTTGGAGCCCTAACTATTTACCAATATTATGGTTTCACCAAGCTGCTTGGACCCCTAACTATTTACCAGTATTATGGTTTCACCAAGCTGCTTGGACCCCTAACTATTTACCAATATTATGGTTTCACCAAGCTGCCCGGCACCCCTAACTATTTACCAATATTAAGGTTTCACTAAGCTGCTTGAACCCTTACTATTACCAATATTATGGTTTCACCAAGCTGCCCGGCACTCCTAACTATTTACCCATATTATGGTTTCACCAAGCTGCCCGGACCCTAACTATTTTCCAGTATTATGGTTTCACCAAGCTGCTTGGACCCCTAACTATTTACCAATATTATGGTTTCACCAAGCTGCCCGAACCCCTAACTATTTACCAATATTATGGTTTCACCAAGCTGCTTGGACGCTTAACTATTTATCAATATTATGGTTTCACCAAGCTGCCCGGACCCCTAACTATTTACCAATATTATGGTATCCAATATTATGGTTTCACCAAGCTGCCCTGACCCCTAACTATTTACCAGTATTATGGTTTCACCAAGCTGCCCGAACCCCTAACTATTTACCAATATTATGGTTTCACCAAGCTGCCCTGACCCCTAACTATTTTCCAGTATTATGGTTTCACCAAGCTGCTTGGACCCCTAACTATTTACCAATATTATGGTTTCACCAAGCTGCCCGAACCCCTAACTATTTACCAATATTATGGTTCCACCAAGCTGCTTGGACCCCTAACTATTTACCAATATTATGGTTTCACCAAGCTGCTTGGACCCCTAACTATTTACCAATATTATGGTTTCACCAAGCTGCCCGAACCCTAACTATTTACCAATATTATGGTATCCAATATTATGGTTTCACCAAGCTGCCCTGACCCCTAACTATTTACCAATATTATGGTTTCATCAAGCTGCATGAACCCCTAACTATTTACCAATATTATGGTTTCACCAAGCTGCCCGAACCCCTAACTATTTACCAATATTATGGTATCCAATATTATGGTTGCCCCAAGCTGCCCTGACCCCTAACTATTTACCAATATTATGGTTTCATCAAGCTGCATGAACCCCTAACTATTTACCAATATTATGGTTTCACGAAGCTGCATGGACCCCTAACTATTTACCAACATTAAGGTTTCACCAAGCTGCTTGGAGCCCTAACTATTTACCAATATTATGGTTTCACGAAGCTGCATGGACCCCTAACTATTTACCAACATTAAGGTTTCACCAAGCTGCATGAACCCCTAACTATTTACCCATATTATGGTTTCACCAAGCTGCCCGGACCCCTAACTATTTTCCAGTATTATGGTTTCACCAAGCTGCTTGGACCCCTAACTATTTACCAATATTATGGTTTCACCAAGCTGCCCGAACCCCTAACTATTTACCAATATTATGGTTTCACCAAGCTGCCCGGACCCCTAACTATTTACCAATATTATGGTTTCACGAAGCTGCATGAACCCCTAACTATTTAACAATATTATGGTTTCACCAAGCTGCTTGGACGCCTAACTATTTATCAATATTATGGTTTCACCAAGCTGCCCGAACCCCTAACTATTTACCAATATTATGGTTTCACGAAGCTGCATGAACCCCTAACTATTTAACAATATTATGGTTTCACCAAGCTGCTTGGACCCCTAACTATTTACCAATATTATGGTTTCACGAAGCTGCATGAACCCCTAACTATTTACCAATATTATGGTTTCACCAAGCTGCTTGGACCCCTAACTATTTACCCATATTATGGTTTCACCAAGCTGCCCGGACCCCTAACTATTTTCCAGTATTATGGTTTCACCAAGCTGCTTGGACCCCTAACTATTTACCAATATTATGGTTTCACCAAGCTGCCCGAACCCCTAACTATTTACCAATATTATGGTTTCACCAAGCTGCTTGGACGCCTAACTATTTATCAATATTATGGTTTCACCAAGCTGCCCGGACCCCTAACTATTTACCAATATTATGGTTTCACGAAGCTGCATGAACCCCTAACTATTTAAAGGGCACTTCATTTAATATAACATGCTTTTAAAATTCAATACTGGTGCACAATTTAGACTTAAAATATCAAAGGGACTCAAAATGCACTCTTTTCGTGGAACGATCCCACTATATAGGGAATAGGTTTCCATTTGGGACGCAACCACAGTGTTAAAGCTATAGGCTACTTCTTAGTCTACAGTCGTGGACAAAAGTTTTGAGAATGACACAAATATTATTTTTCACAAAGTATGCTGCCTCAGTTTGTATGATGTCAATTTGCATATACTCCAGAATGTTATGAAGAGTGATCAGATGAATTGCAATTGATTGCAAAGTCCCTCTTTGCCATGCAAATGAACTGATTCCCCAAAAACATTTCCACTGCATTTCAGCCCTGCCACAAAAGGACCAGCTGACATGTCAGTGATTCTCTCGTTAACACAGGTGTGAGTGTTGATGAGGACAAGGCTGGAGATCACTCTGTCATGCTGATTGATTTCGAATAACAGACTGGAAGCTTCAAAAGGAGGGTGGTGCTTGGAATCATTGTTCTTCCTCTGTCAAACATGGTTACCTGCAAGGAAACACGTGCCGTCATCATTGCTTTGCACAAAAAGGGCTTCACAGGCAAGGATATTGCTGCCAGTAAGATTGCACCTAAATCAACAATTATCGGATCATCAAAAACTTCAAGGAGAGCGGTTGAATTGTTATGAAGAAGGCTTCAGGGCGCCCAAGAAAGTCCAGCAAGCGCCAGGACCGTCTCCTAAAGTTGATTCAGCTGCGGGATCGGGGCACCACCAGTACAGAGCTTGCTCAGGAATGGCAGCAGGCAGGTGTGAGTGCATCTGCACGCACAGTGAGGCGAAGACTTTTGGAGGATGGCTTGGTGTCAAAAAGGGCATCAAAGAAGCCACTTTTCTCCGGGAAAAACATCAGGGACAGACTGATATTCTGCAAAAGGTACAGGGATTGGACTGCTGAGGCCCGGGGTAAAGTCATTTTCTCTGATGAATCCCCTTTCCGATTGTTTGGGGCATCCATAAAAAAGCTTTTCCGGAGAAGACAAGGTGAGCTCTACCATCAGTCCTGTGTCATGCCAACAGTAAAGCATCCTGAGACCATTCATGTGTGGGGTTGCTTCTCAGCCAAGGGAGTGGGCACCACTCACAATTTTGCCTAAGAACATAGCCATGAATAAAGAATGGTACCAACACATCCTCCGAGAGCAACTTCTCCCAACCATCCAGGAACCGTTTGGTGACGAACAATGCCTTTTCCAGCATGATGGCGCACCTTGCCATAAGGCAAAAGTGATAACTAAGTGGCTCGGGGAACAAAACATTGATATTTTGGGTCCATGGCCAGGAAACTCCCCAGACCTTAATACCATTGAGAACTTGTGGTCAATCCTCAAGAGGCGGGTGGACGAACAAAAACCCACAAATTCTGACAAACTCCAAGCATTGATATGCAAGAATGGGCTGCCATCAGTCAGGATGTGGCCCAGAAGTTAATTGACAGCATGCCAGGGCGGATTGCATAGGTCTTGAATAAGAAGGATCAACACTGCAAATATTGACTCTGCAGCAACTTCATGTAACTTCATGTCAATAAAAGCCTTTGACACTTATGAAATGCTTGTAATTATACTTCAGTATTCCATAGTAACATCTGACAAAAAATATCTAAAGACACTGAAGCAGCAAACTTTGTGAACATTAAAATTTGTGTCATTCTCAAAACTTTTGGCCATGACTGTACACACAGTCTGGCTGCTAATTATATTAAAACATCTGTTGCTATGACTGAATTAGCAATAGCAAGTACTGAGTTAAACTCCTAGTTATGGTTTGGTAGATAAGTGTTTTTGTTGTGGGATTCCAAGAGTCTAGATAAAGACAACTCATTCAATGAATTGCCCAGTGCTGTACTAGTGAATTATGTGGGTGTATAATTCTGATGATTATACATGTATGTGACTTGGTTAAAACCCAGTTTTAGGGTTAACATCCTCCTCTACTCTCTCCCACTACAAATGTAATGAGCAACATCATGTACTCTTCTTGGTCTCTATTTGTTTGTTAGTTTGTACATCCATCTATTCATATCTGTGGCTATAATCTGTTATTTTAATACAAATACTCCAGGATTAGATCAGCAGCTAACCATACAGGAGTCCAAACAGAAAATGCAATATTCCCACCTTCAGGGTGCTTTGTTCTGGCTCATTCATCAGTAGATTCAGTACATTGTTTCAGTATTCCAATAGCAGCAGATAAAGCCTATCCAACACAGCAGATGACGAATTAGCCTCACCTACACATAGGACAAACAAACATAGCAGAGAACGTCATTTATACACACCACGGGGCGCCAAAGCCACCTCTGTGCCAGCAGTAGGTGACATAGCCATTCGTCAAAGTGACCTTAAACAATGCCTCTAAGACTCTGTGAAAGTGTCATACATCTCATTGGGACCCGTCCGGCAATTATAAAACCATCAAAAAGGAAGCACTCCAGATCCATGTCCATTATGGCAGTAGATGCAGTGCCAATGTTACCAGAACTGAGCAATCTGTTCCACATAAGAGAACCTATTAGGGGGCTCACTGGAGGTGTGGGGAGGAAATTGCCATGGCACTGAACTAAGAGGTATAGTGATAGCGGTTGGAAGATCTCCTAAAGCTTGAACAAAGGGAGAAGATGATGGGAGTCAAGCTGAAAGGTAATTAGTCAACCCATTTCACATTAACCTTTGACCGACCCATGTAAATACTTATGAGGGTTCACCCATGCAAATATTATTATGGTGTGATGAAATATCACACCCACGGTGGGAAATTGGGTTTAGGCATTTATTCAACAAGATTTGTTTTCAAGTTTTAGTTACAGGGCCATTGTATATACAGCTCTGATGATCAATTTATTGGTTAGATTTAGCTTTTCGTTGTCATTATATATTTGATATAATTTTATGCATAGTTTCTATCAACAACAAAAAAATCAGTTATTGAGTTATTCAAATTAAGTAATGCTAACATTATTATGATGCTATCATTCTAGAGATACCTATCAGTAGGGTCTATTGTATGCTCATATTCCTATTTGCATCAGATTTTTTTGCCAACCTGTAAACATTCAACAGCCCTTATTACCAAAATGAGATTGTATTCAACTTACTGTAGCGTTAAAGTGTCTTAGAATTGTCACATATTATTATTATTATTATTATTTTTTTTATATACGCCCTCTCTGGCGCTCGAGGTCGTCAGGCTGCTCACTATTACGCACACCTGTCACCATCGTAACATGTATCAGTGCCTCATCAGACTCACCTGGACTCAAATCACCTGCCTGATTACCTTCCCTATATATGTCACTCCCTTTGGTTCTTTCCCAAGGCGTTATTGTTTTTGTTCCGTTGTTTTGCTTTTCATGTTTCTTGTTTTGTTCCATGTTTGTTTATTTATTAAATTATTCACTCCCTGTACTTGCTTCCCAACTCCCAGTATACACGTTACAGAATAACGGCTCACCAAAGGAGAGCATCAGGTAGTGAATTATTTTTGTCTGGGATGCCTCAGCTGGCTCATCAGATTTACAAAACCCGGTTGTCCCGTCAAGTGTCCGTTGCCGAGTCTACCGTGGATGACTCAGCTAGCTCGTCAGGCTCCCATGCCTCAGCTGGTTTGTAAGGTTCACAAGACTCGATTGGCTCGGCAGGCTCCCGCACCTCGGCCGGCTTGTCGGGCTCCCGCGCCTCGGCCGGCTCGTCGGGTTCCCGCGCCTCGGCCGGCTCGTCGGGCTGCCGCGCCTCGGCCGGCTCGTCGGGCTCCCGGCTCGTTCCTGGTCCTCAGGATCGTCCCTCTGGTTATTGTCCTGTGGCTGGTGCCGCGCATCAGGGAGGGGGTACTTACATGTATACTCCCTCTCTGGCACTCGAGGTCGTCAAGCTGCTCCTTATTACGCACACCTGCCACCATCGCTACATAAATCCACTCCTCATCAGACTCACCTGGACTCAATCACGTGCCTGAATACCTTCCCTATATATATGTCACTCCCTTTGGTTCTTTCCCTAGGCGTCATTGACTCTGTTCATGTTTGTACACTTTTCGTGTTTCTTGTTTTGTTCCATGTTGGTTTATTTATGAAATTATTCACTCCCTGTACTTGCTTCCCGACTCCTAGCGTACACGTTACAAGAATAAGTTACTCTCCATGCATCCCAGATTGCCACCTATTCCCTACATAGTGCACGACTTTTGGGCGCATGGTCAAAGTACACTATATAGGAAATATGGTTCCATTTCTGACATAGCCCCTGAGATTCAGTGTGCCATGCCATGTATAATATTACTTCCTGTCTATAATCACCATCTAGCTGCTATCAGTTCCAGGCTGTGATGAAGCCAGTCCAGGAGTCTGATAAGATAGTCATACCCCTGTTTTCAGACTTCCTCTCATTTTCTCCTCTCATTTTCTTCCTCCCATCTCACTTCTTTGCATGGATCTGCTTTATGCTGTGATTACAAACCTACTCAGGGTTTTAGAGTGAATATCTTCTCCATACACACTAGTCATTATGAGTATATCACACTTTGAGGTACCTTCTATAAAGAAAAGGTTTATGAAGGTTTATAGTCAACGGTAAATATTTTGTTCATTAATCCTTTGTAAAGCTTTACAACTATGGCAATGTTTAATCAAATCACAAATCATTAATTATAAACCGGTAAATACGTTTGGAGTTGACAGATTTCTGTACTGTAATGTGATGACTTGTGATGACTTGATGATTTGTTTGAATATGTCTGAGACATGCTCTCTTCCTCTCCAATTGGTTTGAAGTACCTGTTCTTACCTTTAGCGGATGACGTTGCCATTGGCAGAGGGATGAGAGGGGATGTATGAATGTGACAGCCTCTCCCTCTACACACTTCCCTCAAATTCCTCCTCTCCCTCTCTTTTTATTCACTCTAAATGCATTGGTGAAATCAAATCAAATCAAATTGTATTTGTCACATGCGCCGATTACAACAGGTGTAACAGTGAAACACCTAACAGTGAAATGCTTACTTACAATACCTAACCAACACTGCAGTAAAAAAAAGAAGAAAAATAAAAAATACCAGCAGTAAAATAACAATAGCGAGGCTATATACAGGGGGTACTGGTACAGAGTCACCGTGCGGGGGCACCGGTTAGTCCAGGTAATTGAGGTAATATATATACATGTAGGTAGAGTTATTAAAGTGACTATGCATAGATAATACCAGAGTAGCAGCAGTGTAAAATAGGTGTGGGGGGGGGCAATGCAAATGGTCTGGGTAGCCATTTGATTAGATGTTCAGGAGTCTTATGGCTTGGGGGTAGAATCTGTTTAGAAGCCTCTTGGACCTAAGATTGGCGCTCTGGTACTGCTTGCCATGCGGTAGCAGAGAGAACAGTCTATGACTAGGGTGGCTGGAGTCTTTGACCATTTTTAAGGCCTTCCTCTGACCTGACACTGCCTGGTATAGAGGTCCTGGATGGCAGGAAGCTTGGCCCAAGTGATGTACTGGGCCTTACACACTATCCTCTGTAGTGCCTTGCGGTCGGAGGCAGAGCTGTTGCCATACCAGGCAGTGATGCAATCAGTCAGGATGCTCTTGATGGTGCAGCTGTAGAACCTTTTGAGGATCTGAGGACCCATGCCAAATCTTTTCAGTCTCCTGAGGGGGAATAGGGTTTGTTGTGTCCTCTTCACGACTGTCTTGGTGTGCTTGGTTAGTTTGTTGGTGTTGTGGACACCAAGGAACTCGAAGCTCTCAACCTGCTCCACTACAGCCCCATTGATGAGAATGGGGACTTGCTCGGTCCTCCTTTTCATGTAGTACACAATCATCTCCTTTGTCTTGATCACGTTGAGGGAGAGGTTGTTGTCCTGGCACCACACGGCCAGGTCTCTGACCTTCTCCCTGTAGACTGTCTCGTTGTTGTCAGTGATCAGGCCTACCACTGTTGTGTCATCAGCAAACTTAATGATGGTGTTGGAGTCAGGCCTGGCCGTGCAATCATGAGTGAACAGGGAGTACAGGAGGGGCCTGAGCATGCACCCTTGAGGGGCCCCCTTTTTGAGGATCCGCATGGCAGATGTGATGTTATCTACCCTTACCACCTGGGGGCGGCCGGTCAGGATGTCCAGGATCCAGTTGCAGAGGGAGGTGTTTAATCCCAGGGTCCTTAGTTTAGTGATGAGCTTTGAAGGCACTATGGTGTTGAACGCTGAGCTGAAGTCAATGAATAGCATTCTCACATAAGTGTTCCTTTTGTCCAGGTGGGAAAGGGCAGTGTGGAGTGCAATAGAGATTCCATCATCTGTGGATCTGTTTTGGCGGTATGCAAATGAAAGTGGTTCTAGGGTTTCTGGGATAATGGTGTTGATGTGAGCCATGACCAGCTTTTCAAAGCACTTCATGTCTACAGGCGTGAGTGCTATGGGTAGTCATTTAGGCAGGTTACCTTAGTGTTCTTGGGCAGAGGGACTATGGTGTCTGCTTGACACGTTGGTATTATAGACTCAGACAGGGAGAGGTTGAAAATGTCAATGAAGACACTTGCCAGTTGGTCAGCCCATGCTCGGAGTACACGTCCTGGTAATCCATCTGGCCCGGCGGCCTTGTGAATGTTGACCTGTTTTAAGGTCTTACTCACATTGGCTGCGGAGAGCGTGATCACACAGTCGTCCGGAACAGCTGATGCTCTCATGCATGTTTCAGTGTTACTTGCCTTGAAGTGAGCATAGAAGTAATTTAGCTCTTCTGGTAGGCTTGTGTCATTGGGCAGCTCTCGGCTGTGCTTCCCTTTGTAGTCTGTAATAGTTTGCAAGTCCTGCCACATCCAATGGGTGTCGGAGCCGGTGTAGTACGATTTGATCTTAGTCCTGTATTGACGCTTTGCCTGTTTGATTGTTCATCGGTGGGCATAGTGGGATTTCTTCTAAGCTTCTGGGTAAGCTCCTTGAAAGCGGCAGCTCTACCCTTCAGCTCATTGCAATGTTGCCTGTAATCCATGGCTTCTGGTTGGGGTATGTACGTACAGTTACTGTGGGGACGACGTTATCGATGCACTTATTGATGAAGTCAGTGACTGATGTGGTGTACTACTCAATGCCATCAGAAGAATCCTGGAACATATTCCTGTCTGTGCTTGCAAAACAGTCCTGTAGCTTAGCATCTGACCACTTTTTTTATTGACCGAGTCATTGGTTCTTCCTGCTTAAAATGTAGCTTGAATCAGGAGGATAGAAGCAGGAATCAGGAGGATAGAATTAGTCAGATTTGCCAAATGGAGGTCGAGGGAGAGCTTTGCACACGTCTCTGTGTTGTTTAGTGAAGGTGGTCTAGAGTTTTTTTTCCCTCTGGTTGCACATTTAACATGCTGGTGAAAATTTGGTAAAACAGATTTAAGTTTCCCTGAGTTAAAGTCCCTGGCCACTAGGAGCACCACTTCTGGATGAACGTTGTTCTGCTTGCTTATGGTGGTATACAGTTCATTGAGTGCGGTCTTAGTGCCAGCATCGGTCTGTGGTGGTATGTAGACAGCTACAAAAAATACAGATGAAAGTTCTCTAGGTAAATGGTGTGGTCTACAGCTTATCATGATATACTCTACCTCAGGCAAGCAAAACCTCAAGACTTCCTTAGATATCGTGCACCAGCTGTTGTTTACAAACATACATAGACCGCCATCCCTTGTCTTACCAGAGGCTGCTGTTCTATCCTGCCGATACAGTGTAAAACCTACCAGCTGTATGATGTTCATGTCTTCGTTCAGCCACAACATAAGATATTACAGTTTTTAATGTCCCGTTGGTAGTTTAATCTTTCTCGTAGGTCATCAATTTTATTTTCCGATGATTGCATGTTTGCCAATATAACGGATGGCAGTGGGGTTTAATTTGCTCGCCAAAGAATTCTCCGTCTTCTCTTCACACAAATAACTGGGATTTGGGCCTGTTCCCGGGAAAGCAGTATATACTTCACGTCGGACTCGTTTAAGGAAAAATATTCTACCAGTTTGTGGTGAGTAATCGCTGATCTGATGTCCAGAAGTTATTTTCGGTCATAAGAGACAGTAGCAGCAACATTATGTACAAAATACGTTTTAAAAAACAAGTTACAAAAATGCAAAAAAAATAACACAGTTGGTTAGAAGCACGTAAAACGTGCGCCATCCTCTCCAGCACCATTCTACTTTTTTTTAGTGTGAATGATATCAGTTGCAGGGGAGAGCGAATACAAGCCAAGGCATAGCCATATGGTCTAAACAGAAACGGACAGTTGTGAAGAAGGCACGACAATGCCTCCTCCCCCTCAAGGGGTTGAAAAATTTGGGCATGGGCCCTCAAATCCTCAAAAGGTTTTACAGCTGTACCATTGAGAGCATCTTGACTGGCTGCATCACAGCCTGGTATGGCAATATTACCGCCCTCAATCGCATGGTGCTACAGAGGATGCTGCGGACCACCCAGTACCTCACTGGGGCCGAGCTCCCTTCGATCCAGGACAGATATATCAGGTGGTATGGAAGGAAGGCCCAGAAAATTGTTGAAGACTCCAACCACCCAAGCCATAGACTTTTCTCTCTGCTTCTGCATGGCAAGCGGTACTGGTGCATCAAGTCTGGCACCAACAGGCTCTTTAGAAGAAAAACAAACACACATCTATTTAGGCGAGGTGCTGGCGAGCGGAGTAGAAAACTTGAAAATAAAAGAGAGCCGCACACTCTAGGAGCTCAGATGCAAAAATTTAATTACCAACGTTTCGACAGCCAAGCTGTCTTCATCAGGGTATAATCACAAACACTGTGGGATGACTTGTTTATATAGTGTCAAAAGACACAGGTGTCTGTAATCATGGCCAATAGTGGCCTAATATCATTGGTTAATTATCAAATATTAAAATGGCATACAAAGAACAGCATACAAAAAACAAATAGATAGCATACGATCATAAATTAATTTCCGACTACACAAGCTTATAAACAATTACAATGGCAAAGTCACAGTAATCACAAGAATCGTTTCAGATCAAAGTCTACGTTGAGACCGAAGGGAGCAAGGGTCTTTAAGTTAAAGATCCAGGCAGTCTCTCGTTTTAACAATAAATTATCAAGGTCACCCCCTCTCCTAGGGAGGGTGACATGTTCGATGCCAATATAACGCAGAGACGAAATCGAGTGGCCTGCCTCCATGAAGTGGGCCGCAACTGGGTAAGTAAGGTTTTTACACCTATTGGTGCTACAATGCTCTGAGATACGTACTTTTAATTCACCCTTTGTTTTACCCACATAATTTTTACCACAAGGACAAGTTATAAGATAAATATCTGCCTTAGTGGAGCACATAATAACACCTTTGATTGGGATCGATTTCCCTGTTTGTGGGTGTTTGAAGGATCTACATTTATAAGTGCCATTGTATTGAGGACAGCCATTACATTTGTAATTTCCATCCAGTAGGGGCGCAAATAGACGTTGTTCAGGAATATCTTGGGGTGGTAAATCAGTGTACCAATTGGTCTCTGAGATTTCTGCCCCGCGAAAATACGACCAAGGGAAGGTCCGAAAACACATTACCGAGACTATCATCGGATTTTAGAATGTGTCAATGTTTGTGAACAATTCCCTTAATTTGTTCAGAACGCTTTGAATAGCGGGTAGTTAGAACACAAGAATGCTTCTTTTTGCGAGACTGACCTTGAAAAAGGTCATGTCTCGTTTTGTTTTGAATTTTCTCAATGGCAATATTAATCGGATCATTTTTGTAGCCCCTCTCCTTGAACTTTCTTTGCGTCTCAGTCATATTTCTATCGAAATCTGATTGTTTTTAGCAAATTCTTTTGATTCGACAAAATTGGCTGTAGGGCAAACAATTTTTTAAGGGAAGTGGGTGACAACTATCAGCCCTCAACAAACTGTTACGATCAGTAGGCTTCGTGTAAAGATCAGTGTATAGAACATTATCTTCACACAAGATCAGAAGATCAAGAAAACTGATTTGACGTGTATCAGATTGCATAGTAAATCTCAGATGCTCAGAACAGGAGTTAAGAAACACATGAAACGCCTGGAGCTGTTTTGCATCACCCCTCCATTGAACAAAAATATCATCAATATACCATTTCCAAATAATGATGTGAGGCAAGAAAACATTTTTGAGAGGATTGAAAATAGACTGTTTCTCCATGTAACCCACATACAAATTAGCATAGTTAGGAGCCATGGGGGATCCCATAGCAGTACTCTTCATCTGAATAAAGAAATCAACAGGCTCTTGAACGGCTTAAATCCCCAAGCAATACGACAGACAAATAAATAACAAAATAGCTACATGGACTATCTGAGTTACTCTTGTATCTTTATTGACTTTTTATTTGTATTTTTCTCTATGCACACTCATCTGCTCACACACATATCATATGCACATACATTTATATTAACTCTACACACGCACAACCTGTAACATACAAGCTGCTGCTGCTCTGTTTATCGTATATCCTGATGCCTAGTCACCTTACCCCTATACATATCTATCTCCATCACTCAAGTATCCCTGCACATTGTAAATATGGTACTGGAACTGACCCTGTATACAGTATGCTTACTTACTTATTGTGTTCTTCATATTTCTTCTTATTTCTTTTTTTTTTTTTCTAGTTTTACCTTGTTATTGATTATTGCATTGTGGGTTTTTGATTTAGCAAGAAAGGCATTTCATTGTACTTGTGCAATTGACATGAACAACTTGAAACACGGGTGACTGGTTCATTTTACGCTCCCACCCTCTCATATTTCCTCTCTCCCTCTCATTCTCATTCTGTTCTCTCTCTCTATCTCTCTATCTCTCTATCTCTCTATCTCTCTATCTCTCTATCTCTCTATCTCTCTCTCTATCTCTCTATCTATCTCTCTCTATCTATCTATCTCTCTATCTCTATCTATCTATCTATCTCTCTCTCTCTCTCTCTCTCTCTCTCTCTCTCTCTCTCTCTCTCTCTCTCTCTCTCTCTCTCTCTCTCTCTCTCTCTCTCTCTCTGTCTATCTGTCTATCTGTCTATCTCAATTCAAGGGGCTTTATTGGCATGGGAAACATGTGTTAACATTGCCAAAGCAAGTAAGGTATATAATATATAAAGTGAAATAAACAATAAAAATTAACAGTAGACATCACACATACAGAAGTTTCAAAACAATAAAGACATTACAAATGTCATATTATATATATATATACAGTGTTTTTACAATGTGCAAATGGTAAAGGACACAAGATAAAATAAATAAGCATAGATATGTGTTGTATTTACAATGGTGCGTGTTCTTCACTGGTTGCCCTTTTCTCGTGGCAACAGGTCACAAATCTTGCTGCTCTGATGGCACACTGTGGAATTTCACCCAGTAGATATGGGAGTTTTTCAAAATTGGATTTGTTTTCGAATTCTTTGTGGATCTGTGTAATCTGAGGGAAATATGTCTCTCTAATATGGTCATACATTGGGCAGGAGGTTAAGAAGTGCAGCTCAGTTTCCACCTCATTTTGTGGGCAGTGAGCACATAGCCTGTCTTGCTTAGGGGACTCTTCTCCAGGTTCATCTCTCTGTAGGTGATGGCTTTGTTGTGGAAGGTTTGGGAATCGCTTCCTTTTAGGTGGTTATAGAATTTAACTGCTCTTTTCTGGATTTTGATAATTAGTGGGTATCGGCCTAATTCTGCTCTGCATGCATTATTTGGTGTTCTACGTTGTACACTGAGGATATTTTTGCAGAATTCTGCATGCAGAGTCTCAATTTGGTGTTTGTCCCATTTTGTGAAGTCTTGGTTGGTGAGCGGACCCCAGACCTCACAACCATAAAGGGCAATGGGCTCTATGACTGATTCAAGTATTTTTAGCCAAATCCTAATTGGTATGTTGAAATTTATGTTCCTTTTGATGGCATAGAATGCCCTTCTTGCCTTGTCTCTCAGATCGTTCACAGCTTTGTGGAAGTTACCTGTGGCGCTGATGTTTAGGCCAAGGTATGTATAGTTTTTTGTGTGCTCTAGGGCAACAGTGTCTAGATGGAATTTGTATTTGTGGTCCTGGTGACTGGACCTTTTTGGAACACCATTATTTTGGTCTTACTGAGATTTACTGTCAGGGCCCAGGTCTGACAGAATCTGTGCATAAGATCTAGGTGCTGCTGTAGGCCCTCCTTGGTTGGTGACAGAAGCACCAGATCATCAGCAAACAGCAGACATTTGACTTCAGATTCTAGTAGGGTGAGGCCGGGTGCTGCAGACTTTTCTAGTGCCCGCGCCAGTTCGTTGATATATATGTTGAAGAGGGTGGGGCTTAAGCTGCATCCCTGTCTAACCCCACGACCCTGTGTGAAGAAATGTGTGTGTTTTTTGCCAATTTTAACCGCACACTTGTTGTTTGTGTACATGGATTTTATGATGTCGTATGTTTTACCCCCAACACCACTTTCCATCAGTTTGTATAGCAGACCCTCATGCCAAATTGAGTCGGAGGCTTTTTTGAAATCAACAAAGCATGAGAAGACTTTGCCTTTGTTTTGGTTTGTTTGGTTGTCAATTAGGGTGTGCAGGGTGAATACATGGTCTGTTGTACGGTAATTTGGTAAAAAGCCAATTTGACATTTGCTCAGTACATTGTTTTCATTGAGGAAGTGTACGAGTCTGCTGTTAATGATAATGCAGAGGATTTTCCCAAGGTTACTGTTGACGCATATTCCACGGTAGTTATTGGGGTCAAATTTGTCTCCATTTTTGTGGATTGGGGTGATCAGTCCTTGGTTCCAAATATTGGGGAAGATGCCAGAGCTAAGGATGATGTTAAAGAGTTTTAGTATAGCCAATTGGAATTTGTTGTCTGTATATTTGATCATTTCATTGAGGATACCATCAACACCACAGGCCTTTTTGGGTTTGAGGGTTTTTATTTTGTCCTGTAACTCATTCAATGTTATTGGAGAATCCAGTGGGTTCTGGTAGTCTTTAATAGTTGATTCTAAGATCTGTATTTGATCATGTATATGTTTTTGCTCTTTATTCTTTGTTATAGAGCCAAAAAGATTGGAGAAGTGGTTTACCCATACATCTCCATTTTGGATAGATAATTCTTCGTGTTGTTGTTTGTTTAGTGTTTTCCAATTTTCCCAGAAGTGGTTAGAGTCTATGGATTCTTCAATTACATTGAGCTGATTTCTGACATGCTGTTCCTTCTTTTTCCGTAGTGTATTTCTGTATTGTTTTAGTGATTCACCATAGTGAAGGCGTAGACTCAGGTTTTCCGGGTCTCTATGTTTTTGGTTGGACAGGTTTCTCAATTTCTTTCTTAGAATTTTGCATTCTTCATCAAACCATTTGTCATTGTTGTTAATTTTCTTCGGTTTTCTATTTGAGATTTTTAGATTTGATAGGCAAGCTGAGAGGTCAAATATACTGTTAAGATTTTCTACTGCCAAGTTTACACCTTCACTATTACAGTGGAACGTTTTACCCAGGAAATTGTCTAAAAGGGATTGAATTTGTTGTTGCCTAATTGTTTTTTGGTAGGTTTCCAAACTGCATTCCTTCCATCTATAGCATTTCTTAATGTTACTCAGTTCCTTTGGCTTTGATGCCTCATGATTGATCTCTCTATCTATCTCTCTATCTATCTCTCTATCTATCTCTCTATCTATCTCTATCTATCTCTCTATCTCTCTATCTCTCTATCTCTCTATCTCTCTCTCTCTCTCTCTCTCTCTCTCTCTCTCTCTCTCTCTCTCTCTCTCTCTCTCTCTCTCTCTTTTGCACGCATGCACGCACTCACACAAACACACAATGAGTTACAGGGGAGAGAGAGAGTGAGGGGATGAGTGAGTGCATATTTTTCCAGCTACAGCGAGCTGGTTTTGTGCCTGACACACTGAGGTGTGACCGTGAAAAGAAAATTACTTTACAGATTTGAGGCCCACATTAAGTAGATCACCACCACAACCCAAATTCATCACCGCCACCACATGAATTGATCCAATTTCCCCTTCCTTCCAATATTTTCTCCTCCCCGCCTTAAGTGTCATTCACACTTCAATTCAGCCAGTAGTTAAGTGCCTGGCTGGGAGGAGGAGGAGAAGAGGAGGATAATGTGCCCCATTTATTTTCTCTCAGAGGGATCTTTCTTGAGGATGTATTATTGTAGAGCCGTTCTGTTCGAAAAAGAGGATAGAACAGGACCAATTAAAATTAATTGGCAAATCTGAATTTATCTGCCCTGAATCCAGCACTATCATGCAGCATGAATGCAATGACTTAATGTTGGCGTAGATTTGGGCTCTAACTTGACTACATATGTTTGACATGCTCATATAGGCCCCAAATCCTATTTCTCCTCAATGTTTTTACAACTATTTTTTACTGTTAAACAACATAAAAAGAGCATTGATAACAGTAGATCTATTGTCAAATGTGGGCCAATGCTGCTGTGTTACTGCGGAAATGTAGTAACATACCATAAAACACACTCAGACTCAGTGACTCCCCTCAATGTAACTTGAGGCAGCCATTTTAGCTCTTTGCCCCCGGGGGCCTCCATAACAAGTTCATGGATCAAGATGGCCACTCGCGTGACAGGGTTAGGGCCCCTTTCTGAAGGGGGATCTTCTTGTAATTCATTACCTGCCTTCACACAGTAGCAGGCCTGACTCTGGGGAGTAACATACCAAATACCCTGCATGATGAAGTGCAGGGGTATTTCAAGGGGAACAGTTTGGCACCCGCTCCTGTCTGCCTTAATTGCGCGGCTTGTCTTGTAGGATGTGTGTGGGGCGCGTTCGCCAGCCCCCTGTGGGCCAGCTCCATTTGGTAAGACCCGTGACTGTAGTGCCCTTTAAAACGTTCTCACCTTCACTGTTGCTGGCACAGAGGGATGTGCAACGGTGGAGGACAGATCTGTACAGTGCTGTGGTTTTGAACGACTCTGTAGAATAGAATGAAGAACTGATTGTGTGGAGAGATTCTGTGATGTTAGAGAAGTTCACAGTTAAACCTTGTGATGGTTGCTCCAACAGTGCAGTACCTAGCAATACTAAACAATACAGACATAATCCAAAGTTTTTTTTTAAAATCTGAAATATGAGAACGAGCATATATGTATATATATATGTATGTATATGTATATATATATATATATATAAACTAAGCAAAAAAAGAATCCTCTCACTGTCAACTGCATTTATTTTCAGCAAACTTAACATGTGTAAATATTTGTATGAACATAAGATTCAACAACTGAGACATAAGCAGAACAAGTGCAACAGACATGTGACTAACAGAAATGGAATAATGTGTCCCTGAACAAAGGGGCAGTCAAAATCAAAAGTAACAGTCAGTATATGGTGTGGTCAACAGCTGCATTAAACACTGTTTGAAATGATTGTTCAATGAACCATAAGCAATTAATGAACATGCACCTGTGTAACGGTCGTTAAGACACTAACAGCTTACAAACGGTAGGCAATTAAGGTCACAGGTATGAAAACATAGGACACTAAAGAGGCCTTTCTACTGATTCTGAAAAACACCAAAATAAAGATGCCCAGGGTCCCTGCTCATCTGCATCAACGTGCCTTAGGAATGCTGCAAGGAGGCATGAGGACTGCAGATGTTGCCAGTGCAATAAATTGCTATGTCCGTACTGTGCGACGCCTATGACCATGCTACAGGGAGACAGGGCGGACAGCTGATCATCCTCGCAGTGGCAGAACACGTGTTACAATACCTGCACAGGATCGGTACATCCAAACATCAAATCTGCGGGGCAGGTACAGGATGGCAACAACAACTGCCCGAGTTACACCAGGAACGCACAATCCCTCCATCACTGCTCAGACTGTCCGCAATAGGCTGAGAGAGGCTGGACTGAGGGCTTGTAGGCCTGTTGTAAGGCAGGTCCTCACCAGACATCACCGGCAACAACGTCGCCCATGGGCACAAACCCACCATTGCTGGACCAGACAGGACTGGCAAAAAGTGCTCTTCTTTGACGAGTCGCGGTTTTGTCTCACCAGGGGTGATGGTCCAATTCGCATTTAACGTCGAAGGAGTGAGCATTACACCGAGGCCTTTACTCTGGAGCGGGATCAATTTGGAGGTGGAGGGTCCGTCATGGTCTGTGGCGGTGTGTCACAGCATCATCGGACTGAGCTTGTTGTCACTGCAGGCAATCTCAACGCTGTGCATTACAGGGAAGACATCCTCCTCCCTCATGTGGTACCCTTCCTGCAGGCTCATCCTGACTTGACCCTCTAGTATGACAATGCCACCAGCCACTGCTTGTTCTGTGTGTGATTTCCTGCAAGACAGGAATGTCAGTGTTCTGCCATGGCCAGTGAAGATCCCGGATCCCAATCCCATTGAGCGCGTCTGTGACCTGTTGGATTGGAGGGTGAGGGCTAGGGCCATTCCCCCCCAGAAATGTCTGGGAACTTGGAGGTGCCTTGGTGGAAGAGTGGGGTAACATCTCACAGCAAGAACTGACAAATCTCGTGCCGTCCATGAGGAGGAGATGCACTGCCGTACTTAAAACTTCTTATGGCTGCAGGGGCAGTATTGAGTAGCTTGGATGAAAAGGTACCCATAGGTGCCCAGAGTAAACTGCCTGCTCCTCAGTCCCAGTTGCTAATATATGCATATTATTATTAGTATTGGATAGAAACAGTCTGAAGTTTCTAAAACTGTTTGAATGATGTCTGTGAGTATAACAGAACTCATATGGCAGGCAAAAACCTGAGAAGAAATCCAAACAGGAAGTGGGAAATCTGAGGTTGGTCGACTTTCAACCCAGCCCTTATTGAATACATAGTGGGATATTGGTTATGTTGCACTTCCTAAGGCTTCCACTAGATGTCAACCGTCTTTAGAAACTTGTTTGAGGATTCTACTGTGAAGTGGGGCCGAATGAGAGAGGAATGAGTCAGAGGTCTGCCAGCAGTCACAAGCTGGTCACGAGTATTTCACATGAGAAGTAGCTGCGTTCCTTTGCTTTTCTGAAGACAAAGGAATTCTCCGGTTGGAATATTATTGAAGTTTTATGTTAAAAACATCCTAAAGATTGATTCCATGCAACTTTTGACATGTTTCTACAGACAGTAACGGAACTTTTTGACATTTCATCTGCAACTAGGGAACGCGCTTCATGACTGGATTTGTTTACCAAACCTGCTAACAAAAGTAGCTCTTTGGACATAAATGATGGACATTATCAAACAAATCAAACATTTAATGTGGAACTGGGATTCCTGGGAGTGCATTCTGATGAAGATCATCAAAGGTAAGGGAATATTTATTATGTTATTTCTGATTTCTTTTGACTCCAACATGGCGGATATCTCTATTTGTTTTCTGAGAGCCGTTCTCAGATTATTGCATGGTTTACTTTTTCCGTAATGCTTTTTTGAAATCTGACACAGCGGTTGCATTAAGGAGAAGTGTATCTATATTTCCATGTCTAAAAATTGTATTTTCATCTACATTTATAATGAGTATTTCTGTAAAATGATGTGGCTCTCTGCAATATCACCGGATGTTTTTGGAACTAGTGAACATAACACACTAATGTATACTGAGATGTTTTTTTATATAAATATCCCCTTTATCGAACAAAACATACATGTATTGTGTAACATGAAGTCCTATGAGTGTCATCTGATGAAGATCATCAAAGGTTAGTGATTAATTTTATTTCTATTTGTGCTGTTTGTGACTCCTCTCTTTGGCTGGAAAAATGGCTGTGTTTTTCTGTGGCTTGGCTCTGACCTAACATAATAGTTTGTGGTGCTTTCGCTGTAAAGCCTATTTGAAAGCCTATTTCACACTTTGGTGGGATTAACAACAAGATTACCTTTAAAATGGTATAAGATACATGTATGTTTGAGGAATTTTAAGTCTGAGATTTCTGTTGTTTGAATTTGGCGCTCTGCACTTTCACTGGGTGTTGTCATATCAATCCCATTAACGGGATTGCAGCCCTAAGAAGTTAAACCCTTTGCAATGAAGATCTGTGAAGTTATTTACATTTTTACTAATTATCTTTGAAAGACAGGGTTCTGAAAAAGGGATGTTTCTTTTTTTGCTGAGTTTATATATAGACAGTTGAAGTCGGAAGTTTACATACATTTAGGTTGGAGTCATTGAAACTCGTTTTTCAACCACTCCACAATTTCTTGCTAACAAACTATAGTTTTGACAAGTCGGTTAGGACATGTACTCTGTACATGACTCGGGTAATTTTTCCAGCAATTGTTTACAGACAGATTATTTCACTTATAATTCAATGTATCACAATTCCAGTAGGTCAGAAGTTTACATACACTAAGTTGACTGTGCCTTTCAACAGCTTGGGAAATTCAAGAAAAAGATGTCATGGCTTTAGAAGCTTCTGATAGGCTAATTTACGTAATTTGAGTCAATTGGAGGTGTACCTACCTGTGGATGTATTTCAAGGCCTACGTTCAAACTCCTCTTTGCCTCTTTGCCTGACATCATGGGAAAATCAAAAGATATCAGCCAAGACTTCAGAAAAAAACTTCCTGACTGATGTCTTGAGATGTTGCAAGTGGTCACATGGTGTCTCCCGCAGAAAATCTTGCATAAAATACTGAGGTAGCCATTTTTCCAATCGCTTCTTATGAGAAACCAATTGCCTCGACGGATATATGATCGAATATATAAGTTAAAAACACCTTGAGGATGGATCCTGAACAACGTTTGGCGTGTTTCTGTTGATATTATGGAGCAAATTTTGAAAAAAGTTTGGCGTTATAGTTGTAGCATTTTCCGGTCGATTTCTCAGCCAAGCATGATGAACAAACGGGAGCTATTTCGCCTACAAAAATAATCTTTTTGGAAAAAAGGAAAATTTGCTATCTAACTGGGAGTCTCCTGAGTGAAAGCATCTGAAGTTATTCAAAGGTAAATTATTTAATTTGGTTGCTTTTCTTATTTTCGTGAAAATGTTGCCTGCTGCCAGCAGAGCCTAGCATAGCATTATGCCATAATAAACTTACACAAATGCTTGTCTAGCGTTGGCTGTAACGCATATTTTGAAAATCTGAGATGACAGTGTTAACAAAAGGCTAAGCTTGTGTTTGAATATATTTATTTCATTTAATTTGCGATTTTCATGGATAGGAAAAGTTTCTAGGGGTATTTATGTCCGCTGCGTTATGCTAATTCGTTTGAGGCTATGATTATGATCCCAGATCCGGGATTGCTCGTCGCAAGAGGTTTTAACACAGTGTCCAAAGAAGGGCCAGAAGTATACAGAATGGTGTCGTCTGAGTAGAGGTGGATCAGATAATCACCAGCAGCAAGAATGACATCATTGATGTATACAGAGAAGAGAGTCGGAGAATTGAACCCTGTGGCACCCCCATAGAGACTGCCAGAGGTCGGGACAACAGGCCCTCCGATTTGACACACTGAACTCTGTCTGAGAAGTAGTTGGTGAACCAGGCGTGGCAGTCATTTGAGAAATCAAGGCTGTTGAGTCTGCCAATAAAAATGTGGTGATTGACATAGTCGAAAGCCTTGGCCAGGTTGATGAATACAGCTGCACCGTATTGTCTCTTATCGATGGCGGTTATGATATTGTTTAGGATCTTGAGCGTGGCTTAGGTGCATCCATGACCAGCTCGGAAACCAGATTGCATAGCGGAGAAGGTATGGTGGGATTTGAAATGGTCGGTGATCTGTTTGTTAACTTGGCTTTCAAAGACCTTAGAAAGGCAGGGTAGGATAGATATAGGTCTGTAGCAGTTTGGGTCTAGAGTGTCTCCCCCTTTGAAGAGGGGGATGACCGCGGCAGCTTTCCAATCTTTGGGGATCTCAGATGATATGAAAGAGAGGTTGAACAGGCTAGTTAAAGGGGTTGCAAGAATTTTGGCGGATAATTTTAGAAAGAGAGGGTCCAGATTGTCTAGTCTAGCTGATTTGTAGGGGTCCAGATTTTGCAACTCTTTCAGAATATCAGCTATCTGGATTTGGATGAAGGACAAATGGGGAGGCTTGGGCAAGTTGCTGTGGGGGGTACAGAGCTGTTGACCGGGGTAGGGATAGCCAGCTGGAAAGCATGACCAGCTGTAGAAAAATGCTTATTGAAATTCTCAATTGTCGTGGATTTATTGGTGTTGACAGTGTTTCCTAGCCTCAATGCAGTGGGCAGTTGGGAGGATGTGCTCTTATTCTCCATGGACTTTACAGTGTCTCAGAACCTTTTGGAGTTTGTACTACAGGATGCAAATTTCTGTTTGAAAAAGCTAGCCTTTGCTTTCCTAACTGCCTGTGTATGTTGGTTCCTAACTTCCCTGAAAAGTTGCAATTCGCGGGGGCTATTCGATGCTAATGCAGGGCCCCATCAGGATGTTTTTGTGCTGGTCAAGTGCAGTCAGGTCTGGAGTGAGCCAAGGGCAATATCTGTTACTGGTTTTTAATTTTTTGAATGGGGCATGCTTATTTAAGATGGTGAGGAAAGCACTTTTAAAGAACAACCAGGCATCCTCTACTGACGGAATGAGGTTAATATCCTTCCAGGATACCTGGGCCAGGTCAATTAGAAAGACCTGCTCGCTGAAGTGTTTTAGGGAGCGTTTGACAGTGATGAGGGGTGGTCATTCGACTGCAGACCCATTACGGACGCAGGCAATGAGGCAGTGATCACTGAGATCCTGGTTGAAGACAGCAGAGGTGTATTTAGAGGGCAAGTTGGTCAGGATGATATCTGTGAGGGTGCCTGTGTTTACGGATTTGGGGTTGTACCTGGTAGGTTCATTGATAATTTGTGTGAGATTGAGGGCATCAAATTTAGATTGTAGGATGGCCGGGGTGTTAAGCATATCTCAGTTTAGGTCACCTAACAGCACAAGCTCTGAAGATAGATGGGGGGCAATCAATTCACATATGGTGTCCAGGGCACAGCTGGGGGCAGAAGGTGGTCTATAGCAAGCGTCAACGGTGAGAGACTTGTTTCTGGAAAGGTGGATTTTTAAAAGAAGAAGTGTCACGTTCTGACCATCGTTCGTGTGTGTTTTCCTTGTTTTAGTGTTGGTAAGGACGTGAGCTGGGTGGGCATTCTATGTTGTGTGTCTGGTTTGTCAATTTCTATGTTTGGCCTGATAATGGTTCTCAATCAGAGGCAGGTGTTAGTCACTGTCTCTGATTGGGAACCATATTTAGGTAGCCTGTTTTGTGTTGGGTTTTGTGGGTGATTGTTCCTGTCTCTGTGTTTGTTGCACCAGATAGGGCTTTTTCGGTTTTTTCACATTTCTTGTTTTGTAGATTGTTCATTGTTCATCTTTATTAAAGATGTTTACAAATAACCACGCTGCGTTTTGGTCCGCCTCTCTTTCCCCAGAAGAAAACCGCTACAAGAAGCTCAAATTGTTCGGGCACAGACCTGGATAGTAAGACAGATCTCTGCAATAGATCATAACTCCGCCCCCTTTGGCAGTTCTATCTTGTCGGAAAATGTTATAGTTAGGGATGGACATTTCAGGGTTTTTGGTGGTCTTCCTAAGCCAGGATTCAGACACGACTAGGACATCCGGGTTGACAAAGTGTGCTAAAGCAGTGAATAAAACAAACTTAGGGAGGAGGCTTATAATGTTAACATGCATGAAACCAAGGCTTTTACGGTTACAGAAATCAACAAATGAGAGTGCCTGGGGAATGGGAGTGGAGCTAGGCACTGCAGGGCCTGGATTAACCTCTACATCACCAGAGAAGGAGTAGGATAAGGGTATGGCTAAAGGTTATAAGAACTGGTCGCCTAGTACGGAACAGAGAGTAAAAGGAGCAGGTTTCTAGGCACGGTAGAATAGATTCAAAGCATAATGTACAGACAAGGGTATGGTAGGATGTGAATACAGTGGAGGTAAACCTATGCATTGAGTGACGATAAGAGAGATATTGTCTCTAGAAACATAATTTAATCCAGGTGAGGTCACCACATGTGTGGGAGGTGGAACTAAAGGGTTAGCTAAGGTGTATTGAGCAGGTCTAGAGGCTCTACAGTGAAATAAAGCAATAATCACTAATCAAAACAGCAATGGACAAGGCATATTGACATTAGGGAGAGTCATGCGTAGCCGAGTGATCATAGGGGTCCTGTGAGTAGCTAGGCGGGCTGGAGACATGGTGATTCAGACAGCTAGCGGGCTGGGGCTAGCAGTAGGTTCGTAGAGGGACGTCGCGACGGAATAAGTCTATTGTATCCCCCTCGTGCTGGTACGACGGCAAACCAGTCGTGATGGATCAGCAGGGCTCGTGAAGTAAAAGGGTTCAGGCCAATTCGCAAAATTGGTATAGTGGCCAAAGGAATTAACCGATGGGCCTCTTCAACTAACAGTCCAATATACTCTAGACAGCTAGCGGGCCGTGGCTAGCAGGCTAGCAGATGGGCATTCAGGGGACGTTGCAAAGGAGGAGGCAGTTGAAAAACCCCCTCGGGCAGATTACGTCAGTAGTCCGGTCGTGATGAATTGGCGGAGCTCCATGTCAGCAGTATAAGGGGTCCAGGCCAAATGGCAAATAGGTATTGTTGCCCAAGGAGTGGCTGATGGACCTCTTCAGCTAGCCAAGATGGGCCTAGCATAGGCTAGCCCCAGGCTAATTGGTGCTTCGCTTCAGTACAGTGTCTTTAGCCAGGAGTGGCCACTCGGATAGCAGCTAGCTAGCTGTGATGATCCAGGTGAAAAGGTTCAGATCTTGCGGTAGGAATCCGGAGATATGGAGAAAAATACGTCCAATATGCTCTGTTTTGAATCGGGCTGTGCAGACTGGCAAGAGTTGTCCGGGCTAAATTTTAGCTGATGACCACTAGCAGTGGCTAGCTGACTACTAGCTAGTAGCTAGTTAAGCTTCTGTTGGTGGTTCTGGATTCTAAAGTAAAGAAAATATTAGATCCATACCACATTGGGTGAGGCGGATTGCAGATGAGTATGTTGAAGTTGAGGTTTAAAAAAATATATAAAAAGATATATACGCGGAACACGACAACAAGATGAAGACAAAGACATCGGACTGCTACGCCATCTTGGATTCTTGCCCTGAGCTTAGTAATGAGCTAAGGGATAGATTGGGGGCCTCTATGGTGTTGAAAGTGTGTGTGTATGTGTGTTTGTATCTGTGGGCTTCCTGCTGTGTGGGTTCAGCTGCTGTGTGTGGAGTGTTTGGCCCAGACTGTCTCATCAATGGAGCAGCGAGGTGTGTGTGTGCGTGTGTGCGTGTGTGTATACTTGTCCATGCCTGTGTGTGTCTATCATTTATCCTCCCCAGCATTAAGCATGACGGACAGCTGCCTGACACTAACAAATATACAACAACACACAAACAAAAACCCTGTATAACCACCACATGGGTGTTCAAGAACCTGTCCGTAGTGGCCTGTCTCTATGATTTACTGAGTTTAGGACAGAAAACCAATGCGGGAGCACGTGTTTACATTACAATGTCTGGCAGTGAAGGTTGGAACCAGGAGAGGGGGTTTGTTGTGCCCCTTTAAAAACGGGTTTATTCTTACCATTCTGAAATAGTAAAATGTCCGTTTGGTCTCCACAAATACAAAAATATGTCAAATATTTCCTTATTTTCTATGGTTCATGTACCATTACGTAGGAAGTATGAAGGCACAATATGTAAGATTATGCATGCTCTTTATTTTATTGGGTGAAAATGGCTAGGGTGACTGTCATACCTGTATTTTATTTTATCACTATATTCAGTTAATATGATATATATAATTGATATTCATCACATTTATCCATCAGTTGTGGATTTGCATGTCAAAAGCTGTTGATGTTACTCCATACCGTACTCCCCTCACCCCTGTACAGTACAGTATACCTTTAACTGTCTACATGTGTAGGACAGCTTTAGCAACCTCACACACACCGGCTCCTATCTACCACAGAGGAAATTGTGCATGAAATGAGTTCAGAAAACATGAACTGGAATGATCCCATCTTCAATTCCATTTTGCTTGCTCTGGTGTTGGATGTTTAATTACAAAGTAACAATGTTGTGGTGTTGCAATATGAGTAAATCAAGTCCAGTCAGCTCATGCCATGCATAACCACCTCTGTTTTCCTATAGGTTGAGTAGTGCTAGGAGCCCAATCAGGTTTGAAGGATTAGGTATTGGCCAATATATATATTTTTTATTTAAAATATTGATTGGGGACCTTCTTATTGAGGAATGTAATTGTTTTTCTTGAATATTTGTGTTGTGCTGTATTTTACTTGTGTCACGTTCTGACCTTAGTTATTTTATTCATGTCTTTGTTTTAGTATGGTCAAGGCGTGAGTTGGGTGGGTTGTCTATGTTCGTTTTTCTATGTTGTGTTTTGAGTTTGGCCTAGTATGGTTCCCAATCAGAGGCAGGTGTCGTTAGTTGTCTCCGATTGAGAATCATACTTCGGTAGCCTTTTTCCACCTGTGTTGCGTGGGTGTTTATTTTCTGCTCCGTTTTTTATGTATGCACCATACAGGACTGTTTCGGTTTCATTTTGTTCTCTTTGTTGTTTTATTATTTAGTGTTCTGAGTTATAAATATAATGAACACTTACCACGCTGCGCATTCTCCGATCCTTCATAAGAGAATCGTTACAACTTGTTTATTTTGTTTTGCATTTTAGATTTTGTCTTATGAAATTGTTTCTGCAGGGTTCTCTTCCCACACTGAACAAAATATTTAAAATATATTTTTTAGACGCATTTTAGGATACATGTTTTTTCTCTCCAAATAATGTATTTCTTATGCATTTAGAAATGTAGTTTAATGCGTGACATACATTGATTTATAACTGTATTTGGAATAGATACATTCGTATGGAAATATTATTTGAACATTTCACATGCATTTCTTTCCCAGTATGTGTTGTGAAAGAGACCGTGGTCTCACTGGTGACTTAACAAAAAGGGCAAATAAAAAAATAAAGTTATAAATATCAGTTGGTCTTTCAGTATGACTGCAGTAATTGAGAGACTTCTAAAGACAGAGACAGTCTCTTATTACAGCAGTATTAAAGATAGATGGACACAGTCTCTTATTACCACAGTGCTAAAGATACAGAGAGACAGTCTCTTATTACAGCAGTATTAAAGCGTGGTAATAAAAGATTCTCTTTAGCACTGTGGTAATAAGAGACTGTCTATCTGTATCTTTAGCACTGTGGTAATAAGAGACTGTCTATCTGTATCTTTAGCACTGTGGTAATAAGAGACTGTCTATCTGTATCTTTAGCACTGTGGTAATAAGAGACTTGTCTATCTGTATCTTTAGCACTGTGGTAATAAGAGACTGTCTATCTGTATCTTTAGCACTGTGGTAATAAGAGACTTGTCTATCTGTATCTTTAGCACTGTGGCAATAAGAGACTGTCTATCTGTATCTTTAGCACTGTGGTAATAAGAGACTTGTCTATCTGTATCTTTAGCACTGTGGTAATAAGAGACTGTCTATCTGTATCTTTAGCACTGTGGCAATAAGAGACTGTCTATCTGTATCTTTAGCACTGTGGCAATAAGAGACTGTCTATCTGTATCTTTAGCACTGTGGCAATAAGAGACTGTATATCTGTATCTTTAGCACTGTGGTATTAAGAGACTGTCTATCTGTATCTTTAGCACCGTAATAATAAGAGACTGTCTATCTTTAGCACCTTAGTAATAAAGAGACTTGTCTATCTGTATCTTTAGCACTGTGGCAATAAGAGACTGTCTATCTGTGTCTTTAGCACCTTAGTAATAAGAGACTGTCTATCTGTATCTTTAGCACTGTGGTAATAAGATACTTGTCTATCTGTATCTTTAGCACTGTGGTATTAAGAGACTGTCTATCTGTATCTTTAGCACTGTGGTAATAAGAGACTGTCTATCTGTATCTTTAGCACTGTGGTAATCTGAGACTGTCTATCTGTATCTTTAGCACTGTGGTAATAAGAGGCTGTCTATCTGTACCTTTAGCACTGTGGTAATAAGAGACTGTCTATCTGTATCTTTAGCACCGTAGTAATAAGAGACTGTCTATCTGTATCTTTAGCACTGTGGTAATAAGAGACTTGTCTATCTGTATCTTTAGCACTGTGGCAATAAGAGACTGTCTATCTGTATCTTTAGCACTGTGGCAATAAGAGACTGTCTATCTGTATCTTTAGCACTGTGGCAATAAGAGACTGTCTATCTGTATCTTTAGCATCTTAGTAATAAGAGACTTGTCTATCTGTATCTTTAGCACTGTGTCAATAAGAGACTGTATCTGTATCTTTAGCACTGTGGTAATAAGAGACTGTCTATCTGTATCTTTAGCACTGTGGTAATAAGAGACTGTCTATCTGTATCTTTAGCACTGTGGCAATAAGAGACTGTCTATCTGTATCTTTAGCACCGTAGTAATAAGAGACTGTCTATCTGTATCTTTAGCACTGTGGTAATAAGAGACTGTCTATCTGTATCTTTAGCACTGTGGTAATAAAAGACTGTCTATCTGTATCTTTAGCACCGTAGTAATAAGAGACTGTCTATCTGTATCTTTAGCACTGTGCTAATAAGAGACTTGTCTATCTGTATCTTTAGCACTGTGGTAATAAGAGACTGTCTATCTGTATCTTTAGCACTGTGGTAATAAGAGACTGTCTATCTGTATCTTTAGCACTGTGGTAATAAGAGACTGTCTATCTGTATCTTTAGCACTGTGGTAATAAGAGACTGTCTATCTGTATCTTTAGCACTGTGGCAATAAGAGACTGTCTATCTGTATCTTTAGCACCTTAGTAATAAGAGTCTGTCTATCTGTATCTTTAGCACTGTGGTAATAAGAGACTGTCTATCTGTATCTTTAGCACTGTGGTAATAAGAGACTGTCTATCTGTATCTTTAGCACTGTGGTATTAAGAGACTGTCTATCTGTATCTTTAGCACCTTAGTAATAAGAGTCTGTCTATCTGTATCTTTAGCACTGTGGCAATAAGAGACTGTCTATCTGTATCTTTAGCACTGTGGTAATAAAAGACTGTCTATCTGTATCTTTAGCACCGTAGTAATAAGAGACTGTCTATCTGTATCTTTAGCACTGTGCTAATAAGAGACTTGTCTATCTGTATCTTTAGCACTGTGGTAATAAGAGACTGTCTATCTGTATCTTTAGCACTGTGGTAATAAGAGACTGTCTATCTGTATCTTTAGCACTGTGGTAATAAGAGACTGTCTATCTGTATCTTTAGCACTGTGGTAATAAGAGACTGTCTATCTGTATCTTTAGCACTGTGGTAATAAGAGACTGTCTATCTGTATCTTTAGCACTGTGGCAATAAGAGACTGTCTATCTGTATCTTTAGCACCGTAATAATAAGAGACTGTCTATCTTTAGCACCTTAGTAATAAAGAGACTTGTCTATCTGTATCTTTAGCACTGTGGCAATAAGAGACTGTCTATCTGTGTCTTTAGCACCTTAGTAATAAGAGACTGTCTATCTGTATCTTTAGCACTGTGGTAATAAGATACTTGTCTATCTGTATCTTTAGCACTGTGGTATTAAGAGACTGTCTATCTGTATCTTTAGCACTGTGGTAATAAGAGACTGTCTATCTGTATCTTTAGCACTGTGGTAATAAGAGACTGTCTAGCTGTATCTTTAGCACTGTGGTAATAAGAGGCTGTCTATCTGTACCTTTAGCACTGTGGTAATAAGAGACTGTCTATCTGTATCTTTAGCACCGTAGTAATAAGAGACTGTCTATCTGTATCTTTAGCACTGTGGTAATAAGAGACTTGTCTATCTGTATCTTTAGCACTGTGGCAATAAGAGACTGTCTATCTGTATCTTTAGCACTGTGGCAATAAGAGACTGTCTATCTGTATCTTTAGCACTGTGGCAATAAGAGACTGTCTATCTGTATCTTTAGCATCTTAGTAATAAGAGACTTGTCTATCTGTATCTTTAGCACTGTGTCAATAAGAGACTGTCTATCTGTATCTTTAGCACTGTGGTAATAAGATACTTGTCTATCTGTATCTTTAGCACTGTGGTAATAAGAGACTGTCTATCTGTATCTTTAGCACTGTGGTAATAAGAGACTGTCTATCTGTATCTTTAGCACTGTGGCAATAAGAGACTGTCTATCTGTATCTTTAGCACCGTAGTAATAAGAGACTGTCTATCTGTATCTTTAGCACTGTGGTAATAAGAGACTTGTCTATCTGTATCTTTAGCACTGTGGTAATAAGAGACTGTCTATCTGTATCTTTAGCACTGTGGTAATAAGAGACTGTCTATCTGTATCTTTAGCACTGTGGTAATAAGAGACTGTCTATCTGTATCTTTAGCACTGTGGCAATAAGAGACTGTCTATCTGTATCTTTAGCACCTTAGTAATAAGAGTCTGTCTATCTGTATCTTTAGCACTGTGGTAATAAGAGACTGTCTATCTGTATCTTTAGCACTGTGGTAATAAGAGACTGTCTATCTGTATCTTTAGCACTGTGGTATTAAGAGACTGTCTATCTGTATCTTTAGCACCTTAGTAATAAGAGTCTGTCTATCTGTATCTTTAGCACTGTGGCAATAAGAGACTGTATTTGTATCTTTAGCATCTTAGTAATTAGAGATTGTCTATCTGTATCTTTAGCACTGTGGTAATAAGAGACTGTCTATCTGTATCTTTAGCACTGTGGTAATAAGAGACTGTCTATCTGTATCTTTAGCACTGTGGCAATAAGAGACTGTCTATCTGTATCTTTAGCACCGTAATAATAAGAGACTGTCTATCTTTAGCACCTTAGTAATAAAGAGACTTGTCTATCTGTATCTTTAGCACTGTGGCAATAAGAGACTGTCTATCTGTGTCTTTAGCACCTTAGTAATAAGAGACTGTCTATCTGTATCTTTAGCACTGTGGTAATAAGATACTTGTCTATCTGTATCTTTAGCACTGTGGTATTAAGAGACTGTCTATCTGTATCTTTAGCACTGTGGTAATAAGAGACTGTCTATCTGTATCTTTAGCACTGTGGTAATAAGAGACTGTCTAGCTGTATCTTTAGCACTGTGGTAATAAGAGGCTGTCTATCTGTACCTTTAGCACTGTGGTAATAAGAGACTGTCTATCTGTATCTTTAGCACCGTAGTAATAAGAGACTGTCTATCTGTATCTTTAGCACTGTGGTAATAAGAGACTTGTCTATCTGTATCTTTAGCACTGTGGCAATAAGAGACTGTCTATCTGTATCTTTAGCACTGTGGCAACAAGAGACTGTCTATCTGTATCTTTAGCACTGTGGCAATAAGAGACTGTCTATCTGTATCTTTAGCATCTTAGTAATAAGAGACTTGTCTATCTGTATCTTTAGCACTGTGTCAATAAGAGACTGTATCTGTATCTTTAGCACTGTGGTAATAAGAGACTGTCTATCTGTATCTTTAGCACTGTGGCAATAAGAGACTGTCTATCTGTATCTTTAGCACTGTGGTAATAAGAGACTGTCTATCTGTATCTTTAGCACTGTGGTAATAAGAGACTGTCTATCTGTATCTTTAGCACTGTGGCAATAAGAGACTGTCTATCTGTATCTTTAGCACTGTGGTAATAAGAGAGTGTCTATCTGTATCTTTAGCACTGTGGTAATAAGAGACTTGTCTATCTGTATCTTTAGCACTGTGGTAATAAGAGACTGTCTATCTGTATCTTTAGCACTGTGGTAATAAGAGACTGTCTATCTGTATCTTTAGCACTGTGGTAATAAGAGACTGTCTATCTGTATCTTTAGCACTGTGGCAATAAGAGACTGTCTATCTGTATCTTT
The DNA here is from genome assembly GCF_036934945.1 of Oncorhynchus masou masou. Taxonomy (NCBI): domain Eukaryota; kingdom Metazoa; phylum Chordata; class Actinopteri; order Salmoniformes; family Salmonidae; genus Oncorhynchus; species Oncorhynchus masou. The sequence goes on along the minus strand of NC_088217.1, from coordinate 27,392,069 downwards.
AGCACCTTAGTAATAAGAGTCTGTCTATCTGTATCTTTAGCACTGTGGTAATAAGAGACTGTCTATCTGTATCTTTAGCACTGTGGTAATAAGAGACTGTCTATCTGTATCTTTAGCACTGTGGTATTAAGAGACTGTCTATCTGTATCTTTAGCACCTTAGTAATAAGAGTCTGTCTATCTGTATCTTTAGCACTGTGGCAATAAGAGACTGTATTTGTATCTTTAGCATCTTAGTAATTAGAGATTGTCTATCTGTATCTTTAGCACTGTGGTAATAAGAGACTGTCTATCTGTATCTTTAGCACTGTGGCAATAAGAGACTGTCTATCTGTATCTTTAGCACCGTAGTAATAAGAGACTGTCTATCTGTATCTTTAGCACTGTGGTAATAAGAGACTGTCTATCTGTATCTTTAGCACTGTGGTAATAAAAGACTGTCTATCTGTATCTTTAGCACCGTAGTACTAAGAGACTGTCTATCTGTATCTTTAGCACTGTGCTAATAAGAGACTTGTCTATCTGTATCTTTAGCACTGTGGTAATAAGAGACTGTCTATCTGTATCTTTAGCACTGTGGTAATAAGAGACTTGTCTATCTGTATCTTTAGCACTGTGGTAATAAGAGACTGTCTATCTGTATCTTTAGCACTGTGGCAATAAGAGACTGTCTATCTGTATCTTTAGCACCTTAGTAATAAGAGTCTGTCTATCTGTATCTTTAGCACTGTGGCAATAAGAGACTGTCTATCTGTATCTCTAGCACTGTGGTATTAAGAGACTGTCTATCTGTATCTTTAGCACCTTAGTAATAAGAGTCTGTCTATCTGTATCTTTAGCACTGTGGCAATAAGAGACTGTCTATCTGTATCTTTAGCACTGTGGTAATAAGAGACTGTCTATCTGTATCTTTAGCACCTTAGTAATAAGAGACTGTCTATCTGTATCTTTAGCACTGTGGTAATAAGAGACTGTCTATCTGTATCTTTAGCACTGTGGTAATAAGAGACTGTCTATCTGTATCTTTAGCACTGTGGCAATAAGAGACTGTCTATCTGTATCTTTAGCACCTTAGTAATAAGAGTCTGTCTATCTGTATCTTTAGCACTGTGGTAATAAAAGACTGTCTATCTGTATCTTTAGCACTGTGGTAATAAGAGAGTGTCTATCTGTATCTTTAGCACTGTGGTAATAAGAGACTGTCTATCTGTATCTTTAGCACTGTGGTAATAAGATACTTGTCTATCTGTATCTTTAGCACTGTGGTAATAAGAGACTGTCTATCTGTATCTTTAGCACCGTAATAATAAGAGACTGTCTATCTGTATCTTTAGCACTGTGGCAATAAGAGACTGTCTATCTGTATCTTTAGCACTGTGGCAATAAGAGACTGTCTATCTGTATCTTTAGCATCTTAGTAATAAGAGACTGTCTATCTGTATCTTTAGCACTGTGGCAATAAGAGACTGTCTATCTGTATCTTTAGCACTGTGGCAATAAGAGACTGTCTATCTGTATCTTTAGCACTGTGGTAATAAGAGACTGTCTATCTGTATCTTTAGCACTGTGGTAATAAGAGAGTGTCTATCTGTATCTTTAGCACTGTGGTAATAAGAGACTGTCTATCTGTATCTTTAGCACTGTGGTAATAAGAGACTGTCTATCTGTATCTTTAGCACCGTAATAATAAGAGACTGTCTATCTTTAGAACCTTAGTAATAAGAGACTTGTCTATCTGTATCTTTAGCACTGTGGCAATAAGAGACTGTCTATCTGTATCTTTAGCACTGTGGCAATAAGAGACTGTCTATCTGTATCTTTAGCATCTTAGTAATAAGAGACTTGTCTATCTGTATCTTTAGCACTGTGTCAATAAGAGACTGTATCTGTATCTTTAGCACTGTGGTAATAAGAGACTGTCTATCTGTATCTTTAGCACTGTGGTAATAAGAGACTGTCTATCTGTATCTTTAGCACTGTGGTAATAAGATACTTGTCTATCTGTATCTTTAGCACTGTGGTAATAAGAGACTGTCTATCTGTATCTTTAGCACTGTGGTAATAAGAGACTGTCTATCTGTATCTTTAGCACCGTGGCAATAAGAGACTGTCTATCTGTATCTTTAGCACCGTAGTAATAAGAGACTGTCTATCTGTATCTTTAGCACTGTGGTAATAAGAGACTGTCTATCTGTATCTTTAGCACCGTGGTAATAAAAGACTGTCTATCTGTATCTTTAGCACCGTAGTAATAAGAGACTTGTCTATCTGTATCTTTAGCACTGTGGTAATAAGAGACTTGTCTATCTGTATCTTTAGCACTGTGGTAATAAGAGACTGTCTATCTGTATCTTTAGCACTGTGGTAATAAGAGACTTGTCTATCTGTATCTTTAGCACTGTGGTAATAAGAGACTGTCTATCTGTATCTTTAGCACTGTGGTAATAAGAGACTTGTCTATCTGTATCTTTAGCACTGTGGTAATAAGAGACTGTCTATCTGTATCTTTAGCACTGTGGTATTAAGAGACTGTCTATCTGTATCTTTAGCACCGTAATAATAAGAGACTGTCTATCTTTAGCACCTTAGTAATAAATGACTTGTCTATCTGTATCTTTAGCACTGTGGCAATAAGAGACTGTCTATCTGTGTCTTTAGCACCTTAGTAATAAGAGACGGTCTATCTGTATCTTTAGCACTGTGGTAATAAGATACTTGTCTATCTGTATCTTTAGCACTGTGGTAATAAGAGACTGTCTATCTGTATCTTTAGCACCGTAATAATAAGAGACTGTCTATATTTAGCACCTTAGTAATAAGAGACTGTCTATCTGTATCTTTAGCACTGTGGTAATAAGAGACTGTCTATCTGTATCTTTAGCACTGTGGCAATAAGAGACTGTCTATCTGTATCTTTAGCACCGTAATAATAAGAGACTGTCTATATTTAGCACCTTAGTAATAAGAGACTGTCTATCTGTATCTTTAGCACTGTGGCAATAAGAGACTGTCTATCTGTATCTTTAGCACTGTGGCAATAAGAGACTGTCTATCTGTATCTTTAGCATCTTAGTAATAAGAGACTGTCTATCTGTATCTTTAGCACTGTGGTAATAAGAGACTGTCTATCTGTATCTTTAGCACTGTGTCAATAAGAGACTGTATCTCTATCTTTAGCACTGTGGTAATAAGAGACTGTCTATCTGTCTCTTTAGCACTGTGGTAATAAGAGACTGTCTATCTGTATCTTTAGCACTGTGGCAATAAGAGACTGTCTATCTGTATCTTTAGCACCGTAGTAATAAGAGACTGTCTATCTGTATCTTTAGCACTGTGGTAATAAGAGACTGTCTATCTGTATCTTTAGCACTGTGGTAATAAAAGACTTTCTATCTGTATCTTTAGCACCGTAGTAATAAGAGACTGTCTATCTGTATCTTTAGCACTGTGCTAATAAGAGACTTGTCTATCTGTATCTTTAGCACTGTGGTAATAAGAGACTGTCTATCTGTATCTTTAGCACTGTGGTAATAAGAGACTTGTCTATCTGTATCTTTAGCACTGTGGTAATAAGAGACTGTCTATCTGTATCTTTAGCACCGTAATAATAAGAGACTGTCTATCTTTAGCACCTTAGTAATAAGAGACTTGTCTATCTGTATCTTTAGCACTGTGGCAATAAGAGACTGTCTATCTGTGTCTTTAGCACCTAAGTAATAAGAGACTGTCTATCTGTATCTTTAGCACTGTGGTAATAAGATACTTGTCTATCTGTATCTTTAGCACTGTGGTATTAAGAGACTGTCTATCTGTATCTTTAGCACTGTGGTAATAAGAGACTGTCTATCTGTGTCTTTAGCACCTTAGTAATAAGAGACTGTCTATCTGTATCTTTAGCACTGTGGTAATAAGATACTTGTCTATCTGTATCTTTAGCACTGTGGTAATAAGAGACTGTCTATCTGTATCTTTAGCACCGTAATAATAAGAGACTGTCTATCTTTAGCACCTTAGTAATAAGAGACTTGTCTATCTGTATCTTTAGCACTGTGGCAATAAGAGACTGTCTATCTGTGTCTTTAGCACCTAAGTAATAAGAGACTGTCTATCTGTATCTTTAGCACTGTGGTAATAAGATACTTGTCTATCTGTATCTTTAGCACTGTGGTATTAAGAGACTGTCTATCTGTATCTTTAGCACTGTGGTAATAAGAGACTGTCTATCTGTATCTTTAGCACTGTGGTAATAAGAGACTGTCTATCTGTATCTTTAGCACTGTGGTAATAAGAGGCTGTCTATCTGTATCTTTAGCACTGTGGTAATAAGAGACTGTCTATCTGTATCTTTAGCACCGTAGTAATAAGAGACTGTCTATCTGTATCTTTAGCACTGTGGTAATAAGAGACTTGTCTATCTGTATCTTTAGCACTGTGGCAATAAGAGACTGTCTATCTGTATCTTTAGCACTGTGGTAATAAGAGACTGTCTACCTGTATCTTTAGCACTGTGGCAATAAGAGACTGTCTATCTGTACCTTTAGCACCGTAGTAATAAGAGACTGTCTATCTGTATCTTTAGCACTGTGCTAATAAGAGACTTGTCTATCTGTATCTTTAGCACTGTGGCAATAAGAGACTGTCTATCTGTATCTTTAGCACTGTGGTAATAAGAGACTGTCTATCTGTATCTTTAGCACTGTGGTAATAAGAGACTTGTCTATCTGTATCTTTAGCACTGTGGTAATAAGAGACTGTCTATCTGTATCTTTAGCACTGTGGTAATAAGAGACTGTCTATCTGTATCTTTAGCACTGTGGCAATAAGAGACTGTCTATCTGTATCTTTAGCACCTTAGTAATAAGAGTCTGTCTATCTGTATCTTTAGCACTGTGGTAATAAGAGACTGTCTATCTGTATCTTTAGCACTGTGGTAATAAGAGACTGTCTATCTGTATCTTTAGCACTGTGGTATTAAGAGACTGTCTATCTGTATCTTTAGCACCTTAGTAATAAGAGTCTGTCTATCTGTATCTTTAGCACTGTGGCAATAAGAGACTGTCTATCTGTATCTTTAGCATCTTAGTAATGAGAGACTTGTCTATCTGTATCTTTAGCACTGTGTCAATAAGAGACTGTATCTGTATCTTTAGCACTGTGGTAATAAGAGACTGTCTATCTGTATCTTTAGCACTGTGGTATTAAGAGACTGTCTATCTGTATCTTTAGCACTGTGGTAATAAGAGACTGTCTATCTGTATCTTTAGCACTGTGGTAATAAGAGACTGTCTATCTGTATCTTTAGCACTGTGGTAATAAGAGACTGTCTATCTGTATCTTTAGCACCGTAGTAATAAGAGACTGTCTATCTGTATCTTTAGCACTGTGGTAATAAGAGACTTGTCTATCTGTATCTTTAGCACTGTGGCAATAAGAGACTGTCTATCTGTATCTTTAGCACTGTGGCAATAAGAGACTGTCTATCTGTATCTTTAGCACCGTAGTAATAAGAGACTGTCTATCTGTATCTTTAGCACTGTGGTAATAAGAGACTGTCTATCTGTATCTTTAGCACTGTGGTAATAAAAGACTGTCTATCTGTATCTTTAGCACCGTAGTAATAAGAGACTGTCTATCTGTATCTTTAGCACTGTGCTAATAAGAGACTGTCTATCTGTATCTTTAGCACTGTGGTAATAAGAGACTGTCTATCTGTATCTTTAGCACTGTGGTAATAAGAGACTTGTCTATCTGTATCTTTAGCACTGTGGTAATAAGAGACTGTCTATCTGTATCTTTAGCACTGTGGTAATAAGAGACTGTCTATCTGTATCTTTAGCACTGTGGCAATAAGAGGCTGTCTATCTGTATCTTTAGCACTGTGGCAATAAGAGACTGTCTATCTGTATCTTTAGCACCGTAGTAATAAGAGACTGTCTATCAGTCTCTTATTACCACAGTGCTAAAGATACAGATAGACAGTCTCTTATTACCACAGTGCTAAAGATACAGTCTATCTGTATCTTTAGCACTGTGGTAATAAGAGACTTGTCTATCTGTATCTTTAGCACTGTGGTAATAAGAGACTGTCTATTTGTATCTTTAGCACTGTGGCAATAAGAGACTGTCTATCTGTATCTTTAGCACCTTAGTAATAAGAGTCTGTCTATCTGTATCTTTAGCACTGTGGTAATAAAAGACTGTCTATCTGTATCTTTAGCACCGTAGTAATAAGAGACTGTCTATCTGTATCTTTAGCACCTTAGTAATAAGAGACTTGTCTATCTGTATCTTTAGCACTGTGGTAATAAGAGACTGTCTATCTGTATCTTTAGCACCGTAGTAATAAGAGACTGTCTATCTGTATCTTTAGCACTGTGCTAATAAGAGACTTGTCTATCTGTATCTTTAGCACTGTGGTAATAAGAGACTGTCTATCTGTATCTTTAGCACTGTGGCAATAAGAGACTGTCTATCTGTATCTTTAGCACTGTGGCAATAAGAGACTGTCTATCTGTATCTTTAGCATCTTAGTAATAAGAGACTGTCTATCTTTATCTTTAGCACTGTGGTAATAAGAGACTGTCTATCTGTATCTTTAGCACTGTGGTAATAAAAGACTGTCTATCTGTATCTTTAGCACCGTAGTAATAAGAGACTGTCTATCTGTATCTTTAGCACTGTGCTAATAAGAGACTTGTCTATCTGTATCTTTAGCACTGTGGTAATAAGAGACTGTCTATCTGTATCTTTAGCACTGTGATAATAAGAGACTGTCTATCTGTATCTTTAGCACTGTGGTAATAAGAGACTGTCTATCTGTATCTTTAGCACTGTGGTAATAAGAGACTTGTCTATCTGTATCTTTAGCACTGTGGTAATAAGAGACTGTCTATCTGTATCTTTAGCACTGTGGTAATAAGAGACTGTCTATCTGTATCTTTAGCACTGTGGCAATAAGAGACTGTCTATCTGTATCTTTAGCACCTTAGTAATAAGAGTCTGTCTATCTGTATCTTTAGCACTGTGGTAATAAGAGACTGTCTATCTGTATCTTTAGCACTGTGGTAATAAGAGACTGTCTATCTGTATCTTTAGCACTGTGGTATTAAGAGACTGTCTATCTGTATCTTTAGCACCTTAGTAATAAGAGTCTGTCTATCTGTATCTTTAGCACTGTGGCAATAAGAGACTGTCTATCTGTATCTTTAGCATCTTAGTAATAAGAGACTTGTCTATCTGTATCTTTAGCACTGTGTCAATAAGAGACTGTATCTGTATCTTTAGCACTGTGGTAATAACAGACTGTCTATCTGTATCTTTAGCACCTTAGTAATAAGAGTCTGTCTATCTGTATCTTTAGCACTGTGGTAATAAGAGACTGTCTATCTGTATCTTTAGCACTGTGGTAATAAGAGACTGTCTATCTGTATCTTTAGCACTGTGGTATTAAGAGACTGTCTATCTGTGTCTTTAGCACTGTGGTAATAAGAGACTGTCTATCTGTATCTTTAGCACCTTAGTAATAAGAGACTGTCTATCTGTATCTTTAGCAATGTGGTAATAAGAGACTGTCTATCTGTATCTTTAGCACTGTGGCAATAAGAGACTGTCTATCTGTATCTTTAGCACCTTAGTAATACGAGTCTGTCTATCTGTATCTTTAGCACTGTGGTAATAAAAGACTGTCTATCTGTATCTTTAGCACCGTAGTAATAAGAGACTGTCTATCTGTATCTTTAGCACCTTAGTAATAAGAGACTTGTCTATCTGTATCTTTAGCACTGTGGTAATAAGAGACTGTCTATCTGTATCTTTAGCACTGTGGTAATAAGAGACTGTCTATCTGTATCTTTAGCACTGTGGTAATAAGAGACTTGTCTATCTGTATCTTTAGCACTGTGGTAATAAGAGACTGTCTATTTGTATCTTTAGCACTGTGGCAATAAGAGACTGTCTATCTGTATCTTTAGCACCTTAGTAATAAGAGTCTGTCTATCTGTATCTTTAGCACTGTGGTAATAAAAGACTGTCTATCTGTATCTTTAGCACCGTAGTAATAAGAGACTGTCTATCTGTATCTTTAGCACCTTAGTAATAAGAGACTTGTCTATCTGTATCTTTAGCACTGTGGTAATAAGAGACTGTCTATCTGTATCTTTAGCACTGTGGTAATAAGAGACTTGTCTATTTGTATCTTTAACACTGTGGTAATAAGAGACTGTCTATCTGTATCTTTAGCACTGTGGTAATAAGAGACTGTCTATCTGTATCTTTAGCACTGTGGCAATAAGAGACTGTCTATCTGTATCTTTAGCACTGTGGCAATAAGAGACTGTCTATCTGTATCTTTAGCACTGTGGTAATAAGAGAGTGTCTATCTGTATCTTTAGCACTGTGGTAATAAGAGACTGTCTATCTGTATCTTTAGCACTGTGGTAATAAGAGACTGTCTATCTGTATCTTTAGCACTGTGGTAATAAGAGACTGTCTATCTGTATCTTTAGCACTGTGGTATTAAGAGACTGTCTATCTGTATCTTTAGCACCGTAATAATAAGAGACTGTCTATCTTTAGCACCTTAGTAATAAGAGACTTGTCTATCTGTATTTTTAGCACTGTGGCAATAAGAGACTGTCTATCTGTGTCTTTAGCACTGTGGTATTAAGAGACTGTCTATCTGTATCTTTAGCACCGTAATAATAAGAGACTGTCTATCTTTAGCACCTTAGTAATAAGAGACTTGTCTATCTGTATTTTTAGCACTGTGGCAATAAGAGACTGTCTATCTGTGTCTTTAGCACCTTAGTAATAAGAGACTGTCTATCTGTATCTTTAGCACTGTGGTAATAAGATACTTGTCTATCTGTATCTTTAGCACTGTGGTAATAAGAGACTGTCTATCTGTATCTTTAGCACCGTAATAATAAGAGACTGTCTATCTGTATCTTTAGCACTGTGGCAATAAGAGACTGTCTATCTGTATCTTTAGCACTGTGGCAATAAGAGACTGTCTATCTGTATCTTTAGCATCTTAGTAATAAGAGACTGGCTATCTGTATCTTTAGCACTGTGGCAATAAGAGACTGTCTATCTGTATCTTTAGCACTGTGGCAATAAGAGACTGTCTATCTGTATCTTTAGCACTGTGGTAATAAGAGACTGTCTATCTGTATCTTTAGCACTGTGGTAATAAGAGAGTGTCTATCTGTATCTTTAGCACTGTGTTAATAAGAGACTGTCTATCTGTATCTTTAGCACTGTGGTATTAAGAGACTGTCTATCTGTATCTTTAGCACCGTAATAATAAGAGACTGTCTATCTTTAGCACCTTAGTAATAAGAGACTTGTCTATCTGTATCTTTAGCACTGTGGCAATAAGAGACTGTCTATCTGTGTCTTTAGCACCTTAGTAATAAGAGACGGTCTATCTGTATCTTTAGCACTGTGGTAATAAGATACTTGTCTATCTGTATCTTTAGCACTGTGGTAATAAGAGACTGTCTATCAGTATCTTTAGCACCGTAATAATAAGAGACTGTCTATATTTAGCACCTTAGTAATAAGAGACTGTCTATCTGTATCTTTAGCACTGTGGTAATAAGAGACTTGTCTATCTGTATCTTTAGCACTGTGGCAATAAGAGACTGTCTATCTGTATCTTTAGCACTGTGGCAATAAGAGACTGTCTATCTGTATCTTTAGCACTGTGGCAATAAGAGACTGTCTATCTGTATCTTTAGCATCTAAGTAATAAGAGACTTGTCTATCTGTATCTTTAGCACTGTGTCAATAAGAGACTGTATCTCTATCTTTAGCACTGTGGCAATAAGAGACTGTCTATCTGTATCTTTAGCACCGTAGTAATAAGAGACTGTCTATCTGTATCTTTAGCACTGTGGCAATAAGAGACTGTCTATCTGTATCTTTAGCACCGTAGTAATAAGAGACTGTCTATCTGTATCTTTAGCACTGTGGTAATAAGAGACTGTCTATCTGTATCTTTAGCACTGTGGTAATAAAAGACTGTCTATCTGTATCTTTAGCACCGTAGTAATAAGAGACTGTCTATCTGTATCTTTAGCACTGTGCTAATAAGAGACTTGTCTATCTGTATCTTTAGCACTGTGGTAATAAGAGACTGTCTATCTGTATCTTTAGCACTGTGGTAATAAGAGACTTGTCTATCTGTATCTTTAGCACTGTGGTAATAAGAGACTGTCTATCTGTATCTTTAGCACTGTGGTAATAAGAGACTTGGCTATCTGTATCTTTAGCACTGTGGTAATAAGAGACTGTCTATCTGTATCTTTAGCACCGTAATAATAAGAGACTGTCTATCTTTAGCACCTTAGTAATAAGAGACTTGTCTATCTGTATCTTTAGCACTGTGGCAATAAGAGACTGTCTATCTGTGTCTTTATCACCTTAGTAATAAGAGACGGTCTATCTGTATCTTTAGCACTGTGGTAATAAGATACTTGTCTATCTGTATCTTTAGCACTGTGGTAATAAGAGACTGTCTATCTGTATCTTTAGCACCGTAATAATAAGAGACTGTCTATCTTTAGCACCTTAGTAATAAGATACTTGTCTATCTGTATCTTTAGCACTGTGGTAATAAGAGACTGTCTATCTGTATCTTTAGCACTGTGGTAATAAGAGACTGTCTATCTGTATCTTTAGCACTGTGGTAATAAGAGACTGTCTATCTGTATCTTTAGCACTGTGGTAATAAGAGACTGTCTATCTGTATCTTTAGCACTGTGGCAATAAGAGACTGTCTATCTGTATCTTTAGCATCTTAGTAATAAGAGACTTGTCTATCTGTATCTTTAGCACTGTGTCAATAAGAGACTGTCTATCTGTATCTTTAGCACTGTTGTAATAAGAGACTGTCTATCTGTATCTTTAGCACTGTGGTAATAAGATACTTGTCTATCTGTATCTTTAGCACTGTGGTAATAAGAGACTGTCTATCTGTATCTTTAGCACTGTGGTATTAAGAGACTGTCTATCTGTATCTTTAGCACCGTAATAATAAGAGACTGTCTATCTTTAGCACCTTAGTAATAAGAGACTTGTCTATCTGTATCTTTAGCACTGTGGCAATAAGAGACTGTCTATCTGTGTCTTTAGCACCTTAGTAATAAGAGACGGTCTATCTGTATCTTTAGCACTGTGGTAATAAGATACTTGTCTATCTGTATCTTTAGCACTGTGGTAATAAGAGACTGTCTATCAGTATCTTTAGCACCGTAATAATAAGAGACTGTCTATATTTAGCACCTTAGTAATAAGAGACTGTCTATCTGTATCTTTAGCACTGTGGTAATAAGAGACTTGTCTATCTGTATCTTTAGCACTGTGGCAATAAGAGACTGTCTATCTGTATCTTTAGCACTGTGGCAATAAGAGACTGTCTATCTGTATCTTTAGCACTGTGGCAATAAGAGACTGTCTATCTGTATCTTTAGCATCTAAGTAATAAGAGACTTGTCTATCTGTATCTTTAGCACTGTGTCAATAAGAGACTGTATCTCTATCTTTAGCACTGTGGCAATAAGAGACTGTCTATCTGTATCTTTAGCACCGTAGTAATAAGAGACTGTCTATCTGTATCTTTAGCACTGTGGCAATAAGAGACTGTCTATCTGTATCTTTAGCACCGTAGTAATAAGAGACTGTCTATCTGTATCTTTAGCACTGTGGTAATAAGAGACTGTCTATCTGTATCTTTAGCACTGTGGTAATAAAAGACTGTCTATCTGTATCTTTAGCACCGTAGTAATAAGAGACTGTCTATCTGTATCTTTAGCACTGTGCTAATAAGAGACTTGTCTATCTGTATCTTTAGCACTGTGGTAATAAGAGACTGTCTATCTGTATCTTTAGCACTGTGGTAATAAGAGACTTGTCTATCTGTATCTTTAGCACTGTGGTAATAAGAGACTGTCTATCTGTATCTTTAGCACTGTGGTAATAAGAGACTTGGCTATCTGTATCTTTAGCACTGTGGTAATAAGAGACTGTCTATCTGTATCTTTAGCACCGTAATAATAAGAGACTGTCTATCTTTAGCACCTTAGTAATAAGAGACTTGTCTATCTGTATCTTTAGCACTGTGGCAATAAGAGACTGTCTATCTGTGTCTTTATCACCTTAGTAATAAGAGACGGTCTATCTGTATCTTTAGCACTGTGGTAATAAGATACTTGTCTATCTGTATCTTTAGCACTGTGGTAATAAGAGACTGTCTATCTGTATCTTTAGCACCGTAATAATAAGAGACTGTCTATCTTTAGCACCTTAGTAATAAGATACTTGTCTATCTGTATCTTTAGCACTGTGGTAATAAGAGACTGTCTATCTGTATCTTTAGCACTGTGGTAATAAGAGACTGTCTATCTGTATCTTTAGCACTGTGGTAATAAGAGACTGTCTATCTGTATCTTTAGCACTGTGGTAATAAGAGACTGTCTATCTGTATCTTTAGCACTGTGGCAATAAGAGACTGTCTATCTGTATCTTTAGCATCTTAGTAATAAGAGACTTGTCTATCTGTATCTTTAGCACTGTGTCAATAAGAGACTGTCTATCTGTATCTTTAGCACTGTTGTAATAAGAGACTGTCTATCTGTATCTTTAGCACTGTGGTAATAAGATACTTGTCTATCTGTATCTTTAGCACTGTGGTAATAAGAGACTGTCTATCTGTATCTTTAGCACTGTGGTAATAAGAGACTGTCTATCTGTATCTTTAGCACTGTGGTAATAATAGACTGTCTATCTGTATCTTTAGCACTGTGGTAATAAGAGACTGTCTATCTGTATCTTTAGCACCGTAGTAATAAGAGACTGTCTATCTGTATCTTTAGCACTGTGGTATTAAGAGACTTGTCTATCTGTATCTTTAGCACTGTGGCAATAAGAGACTGTCTATCTGTATCTTTAGCACCTTAGTAATAAGAGACTGTCTATCTGTATCTTTAGCACTGTGGTAATAAGAGACTGTCTATCTGTATCTTTAGCACCGTAGTAATAAGAGACTTGTCTATCTGTATCTTTAGCACTGTGGTAATAAGAGACTGTCTATCTGTATCTTTAGCACTGTGGCAATAAGAGACTGTCTATCTGTATCTTTAGCACTGTGGTAATAAGAGACTGTCTATCTGTATCTTTAGCACCTTAGTAATAAGAGACTGTCTATCTGTATCTTTAGCACTGTGGTAATAAGAGACTGTCTATCTGTATCTTTAGCACCGTAGTAATAAGAGACTTGTCTATCTGTATCTTTAGCGCTGTGGCAATAAGAGACTGTCTATCTGTATCTTTAGCACTGTGGCAATAAGAGACCGTCTATCTGTATCTTTAGCACCGTAGTAATAAGAGGCTGTCTATCTGTATCTTTAGCACTGTGGTAATAAGAGACTGTCTATCTGTATCTTTAGCACTGTGGCAATAAGAGACTGTCTATCTGTATCTTTAGCACTGTGGTAATAAAAGACTGTCTATCTGTATCTTTAGCACCGTAGTAATAAGAGACTGTCTATCTGTATCTTTAGCACTGTGCTAATAAGAGACTGTCTATCTGTATCTTTAGCACTGTGGTAATAAGAGACTGTCTATCTGTATCTTTAGCACTGTGGTAATAAGAGACTGTCTATCTGTATCTTTAGCACTGTGGTAATAAGAGACTGTCTATCTGTATCTTTAGCACTGTGGCAATAAGAGACTGTCTATCTGCATCTTTAGCACCTTAGTAATAAGAGTCTGTCTATCTGTATCTTTAGCACTGTGGTAATAAAAGACTGTCTATCTGTATCTTTAGCACTGTGGTAATAAGAGACTGTCTATCTGTATCTTTAGCACTGTGGTAATAAGAGACTTGTCTATCTGTATCTTTAGCACTGTGGCAATAAGAGACTGTCTATCTGTATCTTTAGCACTGTGGTAATAAGAGACTGTCTATCTGTATCTTTAGCACTGTGGTAATAAGAGACTGTATTTGTATCTTTAGCATCTTAGTAATTAGAGATTGTCTATCTGTATCTTTAGCACTGTGGTAATAAGAGACTGTCTATCTGTATCTTTAGCACCGTAGTAATAAGAGACTTGTCTATCTGTATCTTTAGCACTGTGGTAATAAGAGACGGTCTATATGTATCTTTAGCACTGTGGCAATAAGAGACTGTCTATCTGTATCTTTAGCACTGTGGTAATAAGAGACTGTCTATCTGTATCTTTAGCACTGTGGTAATAAGAGACTGTCTATCTGTATCTTTAGCACTGTGGTAATAAGAGACTGTCTATCTGTATCTTTAGCACTGTGGTAATAAGAGACTTGTCTATCTGTATCTTTAGCACTGTGGCAATAAGAGACTGTCTATCTGTATCTTTAGGACTGTGGTAATAAGAGACTGTCTATCTGTATCTTTAGCACTGTGGTAATAAGAGACTGTCTATCTGTATCTTTAGCACTGTGGTAATAAAAGACTGTCTATCTGTATCTTTAGCACCGTAGTAATAAGAGACTGTCTATCTGTATCTTTAGCACTGTGCTAATAAGAGACTTGTCTATCTGTATCTTTAGCACTGTGCTAATAAGAGACTGTCTATCTGTATCTTTAGCACTGTGGTAATAAGAGACTGTCTATCTGTATCTTTAGCACCGTGGTATTATGAGACTGTCTATCTGTATCTTTAGCACTGTTGTAATAAGAGACTGTCTATCTGTATCTTTAGCATCTTAGTAATAAGAGACTGTCTATCTGTGTCTTTAGCACTGTGGCAATAAGAGACTGTCTATCTGTATCTTTAGCATCTTAGTAATAAGAGACTGTCTATCTGTATCTTTAGCACTGTGGTAATAAGAGACTGTCTATCTGTATCTTTAGCACTGTGGTAATAAGAGACTGTCTATATGTATCTTTAGCACTGTGGTAATAAGAGACTGTCTATCTGTATCTTTAGCACTGTGGTAATAAGAGACTTGTCTATCTGTATCTTTAGCACTGTGGCAATAAGAGACTGTCTATCTGTATCTTTAGGACTGTGGTAATAAGAGACTGTCTATCTGTATCTTTAGCACTGTGGTAATAAGAGACTGTCTATCTGTATCTTTAGCACTGTGGTAATAAAAGACTGTCTATCTGTATCTTTAGCACCGTAGTAATAAGAGACTGTCTATCTGTATCTTTAGCACTGTGCTAATAAGAGACTTGTCTATCTGTATCTTTAGCACTGTGGTAATAAGAGACTGTCTATCTGTATCTTTAGCACTGTGGTAATAAGAGACTGTCTATCTGTATCTTTAGCACCGTGGTATTATGAGACTGTCTATCTGTATCTTTAGCACTGTGGTAATAAGAGACTGTCTATCTGTATCTTTAGCATCTTAGTAATAAGAGACTGTCTATCTGTATCTTTAGCACTGTGGCAATAAGAGACTGTCTATCTGTATCTTTAGCATCTTAGTAATAAGAGACTGTCTATCTGTATCTTTAGCACTGTGGTAATAAGAGACTGTCTATCTGTATCTTTAGCACCGTAGTAATAAGAGACTTGTCTATCTGTATCTTTAGCACTGTGCTAATAAGAGACTTGTCTATCTGTATCTTTAGCACTGTGCTAATAAGAGACTGTCTATCTGTATCTTTAGCACTGTGGTAATAAGAGACTGTCTATCTGTATCTTTAGCACCGTGGTATTATGAGACTGTCTATCTGTATCTTTAGCACTGTTGTAATAAGAGACTGTCTATCTGTATCTTTAGCATCTTAGTAATAAGAGACTGTCTATCTGTGTCTTTAGCACTGTGGCAATAAGAGACTGTCTATCTGTATCTTTAGCATCTTAGTAATAAGAGACTGTCTATCTGTATCTTTAGCACTGTGGTAATAAGAGACTGTCTATCTGTATCTTTAGCACTGTGGTAATAAGAGACTGTCTATATGTATCTTTAGCACTGTGGTAATAAGAGACTGTCTATCTGTATCTTTAGCACTGTGGTAATAAGAGACTTGTCTATCTGTATCTTTAGCACTGTGGCAATAAGAGACTGTCTATCTGTATCTTTAGGACTGTGGTAATAAGAGACTGTCTATCTGTATCTTTAGCACTGTGGTAATAAGAGACTGTCTATCTGTATCTTTAGCACTGTGGTAATAAAAGACTGTCTATCTGTATCTTTAGCACCGTAGTAATAAGAGACTGTCTATCTGTATCTTTAGCACTGTGCTAATAAGAGACTTGTCTATCTGTATCTTTAGCACTGTGGTAATAAGAGACTGTCTATCTGTATCTTTAGCACTGTGGTAATAAGAGACTGTCTATCTGTATCTTTAGCACCGTGGTATTATGAGACTGTCTATCTGTATCTTTAGCACTGTGGTAATAAGAGACTGTCTATCTGTATCTTTAGCATCTTAGTAATAAGAGACTGTCTATCTGTATCTTTAGCACTGTGGCAATAAGAGACTGTCTATCTGTATCTTTAGCATCTTAGTAATAAGAGACTGTCTATCTGTATCTTTAGCACTGTGGTAATAAGAGACTGTCTATCTGTATCTTTAGCACCGTAGTAATAAGAGACTTGTCTATCTGTATCTTTAGCACTGTGGTAATAAGAGACTGTCTATCTGTATCTTTAGCACTGTGGCAATAAGAGACTGTCTATCTGTATCTTTAGCACTGTGGTAATAAGAGACTGTCTATCTGTATCTTTAGCACCTTAGTAATAAGAGACTGTCTATCTGTATCTTTAGCACTGTGGTAATAAGAGACTGTCTATCTGTATCTTTAGCACCGTAGTAATAAGAGACTTGTCTATCTGTATCTTTAGCACTGTGGCAATAAGAGACTGTCTATCTGTATCTTTAGCACCGTAGTAATAAGAGACTGTCTATCTGTATCTTTAGCACTGTGGCAATAAGAGACTGTCTATCTGTATCTTTAGCACCGTAGTAATAAGAGGCTGTCTATCTGTATCTTTAGCACTGTGGTAATAAGAGACTGTCTATCTGTATCTTTAGCACCGTAGTAATAAGAGACTGTCTATCTGTATCTTTAGCACTGTGGTAATAAGAGACTGTCTATCTGTATCTTTAGCACCGTAGTAATAAGAGACTTGTCTATCTGTATCTTTAGCACTGTGGTAATAAGAGACTGTCTATCTGTATCTTTAGCACTGTGGCAATAAGAGACTGTCTATCTGTATCTTTAGCACTGTGGTAATAAGAGACTGTCTATCTGTATCTTTAGCACCTTAGTAATAAGAGACTGTCTATCTGTATCTTTAGCACTGTGGTAATAAGAGACTGTCTATCTGTATCTTTAGCACCGTAGTAATAAGAGACTTGTCTATCTGTATCTTTAGCACTGTGGCAATAAGAGACTGTCTATCTGTATCTTTAGCACCGTAGTAATAAGAGACTGTCTATCTGTATCTTTAGCACTGTGGCAATAAGAGACTGTCTATCTGTATCTTTAGCACCGTAGTAATAAGAGGCTGTCTATCTGTATCTTTAGCACTGTGGTAATAAGAGACTGTCTATATGTATCTTTAGCACTGTGGCAATAAGAGACTGTCTATCTGTATCTTTAGCACTGTGGTAATAAGAGACTGTATATCTGTATCTTTAGCACTGTGGTAATAAGAGACTGTCTATCTGTATCTTTAGCACTGTGGTAATAAGAGACTGTCTATCTGTATCTTTAGCACTGTGGTAATAAGAGACTTGTCTATCTGTATCTTTAGCACTGTGGCAATAAGAGACTGTCTATCTGTATCTTTAGCACTGTGGTAATAAGAGACTGTCTATCTGTATCTTTAGCACTGTGGTAATAAGAGACTGTCTATCTGTATCTTTAGCACTGTGGTAATAAGAGACTTGTCTATCTGTATCTTTAGCACTGTGGCAATAAGAGACTGTCTATCTGTATCTTTAGCACTGTGGTAATAAAAGACTGTCTATCTGTATCTTTAGCACCTTAGTAATAAGAGACTGTCTATCTGTATCTTTAGCACTGTGGTAATAAGAGACTGTCTATCTGTATCTTTAGCACCGTAGTAATAAGAGACTTGTCTATCTGTATCTTTAGCACTGTGGCAATAAGAGACTGTCTATATGTATCTTTAGCACTGTGGTAATAAGAGACTGTCTATCTGTATCTTTAGCACTGTGGTAATAAGAGACTTGTCTATCTGTATCTTTAGCACTGTGGCAATAAGAGACTGTCTATCTGTATCTTTAGGACTGTGGTAATAAGAGACTGTCTATCTGTATCTTTAGCACTGTGGTAATAAGAGACTGTCTATCTGTATCTTTAGCACTGTGGTAATAAAAGACTGTCTATCTGTATCTTTAGCACCGTAGTAATAAGAGACTGTCTATCTGTATCTTTAGCACTGTGCTAATAAGAGACTTGTCTATCTGTATCTTTAGCACTGTGGTAATAAGAGACTGTCTATCTGTATCTTTAGCACTGTGGTAATAAGAGACTGTCTATCTGTATCTTTAGCACCGTGGTATTATGAGACTGTATATCTGTATCTTTAGCACTGTGGTAATAAGAGACTGTCTATCTGTATCTTTAGCATCTTAGTAATAAGAGACTGTCTATCTGTATCTTTAGCACTGTGGCAATAAGAGACTGTCTATCTGTATCTTTAGCATCTTAGTAATAAGAGACTGTCTATCTGTATCTTTAGCACTGTGGTAATAAGAGACTGTCTATCTGTATCTTTAGCACCGTAGTAATAAGAGACTTGTCTATCTGTATCTTTAGCACTGTGGTAATAAGAGACTGTCTATCTGTATCTTTAGCACTGTGGCAATAAGAGACTGTCTATCTGTATCTTTAGCACTGTGGTAATAAGAGACTGTCTATCTGTATCTTTAGCACCTTAGTAATAAGAGACTGTCTATCTGTATCTTTAGCACTGTGGTAATAAGAGACTGTCTATCTGTATCTTTAGCACCGTAGTAATAAGAGACTTGTCTATCTGTATCTTTAGCACTGTGGCAATAAGAGACTGTCTATCTGTATCTTTAGCACCGTAGTAATAAGAGACTGTCTATCTGTATCTTTAGCACTGTGGCAATAAGAGACTGTCTATCTGTATCTTTAGCACCGTAGTAATAAGAGGCTGTCTATCTGTATCTTTAGCACTGTGGTAATAAGAGACTGTCTATATGTATCTTTAGCACTGTGGCAATAAGAGACTGTCTATCTGTATCTTTAGCACTGTGGTAATAAGAGACTGTATATCTGTATCTTTAGCACTGTGGTAATAAGAGACTGTCTATCTGTATCTTTAGCACTGTGGTAATAAGAGACTGTCTATCTGTATCTTTAGCACTGTGGTAATAAGAGACTTGTCTATCTGTATCTTTAGCACTGTGGCAATAAGAGACTGTCTATCTGTATCTTTAGCACTGTGGTAATAAAAGACTGTCTATCTGTATCTTTAGCACCTTAGTAATAAGAGACTGTCTATCTGTATCTTTAGCACTGTGGTAATAAGAGACTGTCTATCTGTATCTTTAGCACCGTAGTAATAAGAGACTTGTCTATCTGTATCTTTAGCACTGTGGCAATAAGAGACTGTCTATCTGTATCTTTAGCACTGTGGCAATAAGAGACTGTCTATCTGTATCTTTAGCACCGTAGTAATAAGAGACTGTCTATCTGTATCTTTAGCACTGTGGTAATAAGAGACTGTCTATCTGTATCTTTAGCACCTTAGTAATAAGAGTCTGTCTATCTGTATCTTTAGCACTGTGGTAATAAAAGACTGTCTATCTGTATCTTTAGCACTGTGGTAATAAGAGACTGTCTATCTGTATCTTTAGCACTGTGGTAATAAGAGACTTGTCTATCTGTATCTTTAGCACTGTGGTAATAAGAGACTTGTCTATCTGTATCTTTAGCACTGTGGCAATAAGAGACTGTCTATCTGTATCTTTAGCACTGTGGTAATAAGAGACTGTCTATCTGTATCTTTTGCACTGTGGTAATAAGAGACTGTCTATCTGTATCTTTAGCACCGTGGTATTAAGAGACTGTCTATCTGTATCTTTAGCACTGTGGTAATAAGAGACTGTCTATCTGTATCTTTAGCATCTTAGTAATAAGAGACTGTCTATCTGTATCTTTAGCACTGTGGCAATAAGAGACTGTCTATCTGTATCTTTAGCACTGTGGCAATAAGAGACTGTCTATCTGTATCTTTAGCACTGTGGTAATAAGAGACTGTCTATCTGTATCTTTAGCACTGTGGTAATAAGAGACTGTCTATCTGTATCTTTAGCACTGTGGTAATAAGAGAATGTCTATCTGTATCTTTAGCACCGTGGTATTAAGAGACTGTCTATCTGTATCTTTAGTACCGTAATAATAAGAGACTTGTCTATCTGTATCTTTAGCACTGTGGCAATAAGAGACTGTCTATCTGTGTCTTTAGCACCTTAGTAATAAGAGACTGTCTATCTGTATCTTTAGCACTGTGGTAATAAGATACTTGTCTATCTGTATCTTTAGCATCTTAGTAATTAGAGATTGTCTATCTGTATCTTTAGCACTGTGGTAATAAGAGACTGTCTATCTGTATCTTTAGCACCGTAGTAATAAGAGACTTGTCTATCTGTATCTTTAGCACTGTGGTAATAAGAGACTGTCTATATGTATCTTTAGCACTGTGGCAATAAGAGACTGTCTATCTGTATCTTTAGCACTGTGGTAATAAGAGACTGTATATCTGTATCTTTAGCACCGTAGTAATAAGAGACTTGTCTATCTGTATCTTTAGCACTGTGGTAATAAGAGACTGTCTATATGTATCTTTAGCACTGTGGCAATAAGAGACTGTCTATCTGTATCTTTAGCACTGTGGTAATAAGAGACGGTATATCTGTATCTTTAGCACTGTGGTAATAAGAGACTGTCTATCTGTATCTTTAGCACTGTGGTAATAAGAGACTGTCTATCTGTATCTTTAGCACTGTGGTAATAAGAGACTTGTCTATCTGTATCTTTAGCACTGTGGCAATAAGAGACTGTCTATCTGTATCTTTAGCACTGTGGTAATAAAAGACTGTCTATCTGTATCTTTAGCACCTTAGTAATAAGAGACTGTCTATCTGTATCTTTAGCACTGTGGCAATAAGAGACTGTCTATCTGTATCTTTAGCACCGTAGTAATAAGAGACTGTCTATCTGTATCTTTAGCACTGTGGTAATAAGAGACTGTCTATCTGTATCTTTAGGACCTTAGTAATAAGAGTCTGTCTATCTGTGTCTTTAGCACTGTGGTAATAAAAGACTGTCTATCTGTATCTTTAGCACTGTGGTAATAAGAGACTGTCTATCTGTATCTTTAGCACCTTAGTAATAAGAGTCTGTCTATCTGTATCTTTAGCACTGTGGTAATAAAAGACTGTCTATCTGTATCTTTAGCACTGTGGTAATAAGAGACTGTCTATCTGTATCTTTAGCACTGTGGTAATAAGAGACTTGTCTATCTGTATCTTTAGCACTGTGGCAATAAGAGACTGTCTATCTGTATCTTTAGCACTGTGGTAATAAGAGACTGTCTATCTGTATCTTTTGCACTGTGGTAATAAGAGACTGTCTATCTGTATCTTTAGCACCGTGGTATTAAGAGACTGTCTATCTGTATCTTTAGCACTGTGGTAATAAGAGACTGTCTATCTGTATCTTTAGCATCTTAGTAATAAGAGACTGTCTATCTGTATCTTTAGCACTGTGGCAATAAGAGACTGTCTATCTGTATCTTTAGCACTGTGGCAATAAGAGACTGTCTATCTGTATCTTTAGCACTGTGGTAATAAGAGACTGTCTATCTGTATCTTTAGCACTGTGGTAATAAGAGACTGTCTATCTGTATCTTTAGCACTGTGGTAATAAGAGACTTGTCTATCTGTATCTTTAGCACTGTGGTAATAAGAGACTGTCTATCTGTATCTTTAGCACTGTGGTAATAAGAGACTTGTCTATCTGTATCTTTAGCACTGTGGTAATAAGAGACTGTCTATCTGTATCTTTAGCACTGTGGCAATAAGAGACTGTCTATCTGCATCTTTAGCACCTTAGTAATAAGAGTCTGTCTATCTGTATCTTTAGCACTGTGGTAATAAAAGACTGTCTATCTGTATCTTTAGCACTGTGGTAATAAGAGACTGTCTATCTGTATCTTTAGCACTGTGGTAATAAGAGACTTGTCTATCTGTATCTTTAGCACTGTGGCAATAAGAGACTGTCTATCTGTATCTTTAGCACTGTGGTAATAAGAGACTGTCTATCTGTATCTTTAGCACTGTGGTAATAAGAGACTGTCTATCTGTATCTTTAGCACTGTGGTAATAAGACACTGTCTATCTGTATCTTTAGCACTGTGGTAATAAGAGACTGTCTATCTGTATCTTTAGCACCGTAGTAATAAGAGACTTGTCTATCTGTATCTTTAGCACTGTGGTAATAAGACACTGTCTATATGTATCTTTAGCACTGTGGCAATAAGAGACTGTCTATCTGTATCTTTAGCACTGTGGTAATAAGAGACTGTCTATCTGTATCTTTAGCACTGTGGTAATAAGAGACTGTCTATCTGTATCTTTAGCACTGTGGTAATAAAAGACTGTCTATCTGTATCTTTAGCACCGTAGTAATAAGAGACTGTCTATCTGTATCTTTAGCACTGTGCTAATAAGAGACTTGTCTATCTTTAGCACTGTGGTAATAAGAGACTGTCTATCTGTATCTTTAGCACTGTGGTAATAAGAGACTGTCTATCTGTATCTTTAGCACTGTGGTAATAAGAGACTGTCTATCTGTATCTTTAGCACTGTGGTAATAAGAGACTGTCTATCTGTATCTTTAGCACCGTGGTATTAAGAGACTGTCTATCTGTATCTTTAGCACTGTGGTAATAAGAGACTGTCTATCTGTATCTTTAGCATCTTAGTAATAAGAGACTGTCTATCTGTATCTTTAGCACTGTGGCAATAAGAGACTGTCTATCTGTATCTTTAGCATCTTAGTAATAAGAGACTGTCTATCTGTATCTTTAGCACTGTGGTAATAAGAGACTGTCTATCTGTATCTTTAGCACCGTAGTAATAAGAGACTTGTCTATCTGTATCTTTAGCACTGTGGTAATAAGAGACTGTCTATCTGTATCTTTAGCACTGTGGCAATAAGAGACTGTCTATCTGTATCTTTAGCACTGTGGTAATAAGAGACTGTCTATCTGTATCTTTAGCACCTTAGTAATAAGAGACTGTCTATCTGTATCTTTAGCACTGTGGTAATAAAAGACTGTCTATCTGTATCTTTAGCACCGTAGTAATAAGAGACTGTCTATCTGTATCTTTAGCACTGTGCTAATAAGAGACTTGTCTATCTGTATCTTTAGCACTGTGGTAATAAGAGACTGTCTATCTGTATCTTTAGCACTGTGGTAATAAGAGACTGTCTATCTGTATCTTTAGCACTGTGGTAATAAGAGACTGTCTATCTGTATCTTTAGCACTGTGGTAATAAGAGACTGTCTATCTGTATCTTTAGCACCGTGGTATTAAGAGACTGTCTATCTGTATCTTTAGCACTGTGGTAATAAGAGACTGTCTATCTGTATCTTTAGCATCTTAGTAATAAGAGACTGTCTATCTGTATCTTTAGCACTGTGGCAATAAGAGACTGTCTATCTGTATCTTTAGCACTGTGGCAATAAGAGACTGTCTATCTGTATCTTTAGCACTGTGGTAATAAGAGACTGTCTATCTGTATCTTTAGCACTGTGGTAATAAGAGACTGTCTATCTGTATCTTTAGCACTGTGGTAATAAGAGAGTGTCTATCTGTATCTTTAGCACTGTGGTATTAAGAGACTGTCTATCTGTATCTTTAGCACTGTGGTAATAAGAGAATGTCTATCTGTATCTTTAGCACCGTGGTATTAAGAGACTGTCTATCTGTATCTTTAGCACTGTGGTAATAAGAGACTGTCTATCTGTATCTTTAGCATCTTAGTAATAAGAGACTGTCTATCTGTATCTTTAGCACTGTGGCAATAAGAGACTGTCTATCTGTATCTTTAGCATCTTAGTAATAAGAGACTGTCTATCTGTATCTTTAGCACTGTGGTAATAAGAGACTGTCTATCTGTATCTTTAGCACCGTAGTAATAAGAGACTTGTCTATCTGTATCTTTAGCACTGTGGTAATAAGAGACTGTCTATCTGTATCTTTAGCACTGTGGCAATAAGAGACTGTCTATCTGTATCTTTAGCACTGTGGTAATAAGAGACTGTCTATCTGTATCTTTAGCACCTTAGTAATAAGAGACTGTCTATCTGTATCTTTAGCACTGTGGTAATAAAAGACTGTCTATCTGTATCTTTAGCACCGTAGTAATAAGAGACTGTCTATCTGTATCTTTAGCACTGTGCTAATAAGAGACTTGTCTATCTGTATCTTTAGCACTGTGGTAATAAGAGACTGTCTATCTGTATCTTTAGCACTGTGGTAATAAGAGACTGTCTATCTGTATCTTTAGCACTGTGGTAATAAGAGACTGTCTATCTGTATCTTTAGCACTGTGGTAATAAGAGACTGTCTATCTGTATCTTTAGCACCGTGGTATTAAGAGACTGTCTATCTGTATCTTTAGCACTGTGGTAATAAGAGACTGTCTATCTGTATCTTTAGCATCTTAGTAATAAGAGACTGTCTATCTGTATCTTTAGCACTGTGGCAATAAGAGACTGTCTATCTGTATCTTTAGCACTGTGGCAATAAGAGACTGTCTATCTGTATCTTTAGCACTGTGGTAATAAGAGACTGTCTATCTGTATCTTTAGCACTGTGGTAATAAGAGACTGTCTATCTGTATCTTTAGCACTGTGGTAATAAGAGAGTGTCTATCTGTATCTTTAGCACTGTGGTATTAAGAGACTGTCTATCTGTATCTTTAGCACTGTGGTAATAAGAGAATGTCTATCTGTATCTTTAGCACCGTGGTATTAAGAGACTGTCTATCTGTATCTTTAGCACCGTAATAATAAGAGACTTGTCTATCTGTATCTTTAGCACTGTGGCAATAAGAGACTGTCTATCTGTGTCTTTAGCACCTTAGTAATAAGAGACTGTCTATCTGTATCTTTAGCACTGTGGTAATAAGATACTTGTCTATCTGTATCTTTAGCACTGTGGTAATAAGAGACTGTCTATCTGTATCTTTAGCACTGTGGTAATAAGAGACTGTCTATCTGTATCTTTAGCACTGTGGTAATAAGAGACTGTCTATCTGTATCTTTAGCACTGTGATAATAAGAGACTGTCTATCTGTATCTTTAGCACTGTGGTAATAAGAGACTGTCTATCTGTATCTTTAGCACCGTAGTAATAAGAGACTGTCTATCTGTATCTTTAGCACCGTAGTAATAAGAGACTGTCTATCTGTATCTTTAGCACTGTGGCAATAAGAGACTGTCTATCTGTATCTTTAGCATCTTAGTAATAAGAGACTGTCTTTCTGTATCTTTAGCACTGTGGTAATAAGAGACTGTCTATCTGTATCTTTAGCACCTTAGTAATAAGAGACTGTCTATCTGTATCTTTAGCACTGTGGTAATAAGAGACTGTCTATCTGTATCTTTAGCACCGTAGTAATAAGAGACTTGTCTATCTGTATCTTTAGCACTGTGGCAATAAGAGACTGTCTATCTGTATCTTTAGCACTGTGGTAATAAGAGACTGTCTATCTGTATCTTTAGCACCGTAGTAATAAGAGAATGTCTATCTGTATCTTTAGCACTGTGGTAATAAGAGAGTGTCTATCTGTATCTTTAGCACTGTGGTAATAAGAGACTTGTCTATCTGTATCTTTAGCACTGTGGTAATAAGAGACTGTCTATCTGTATCTTTAGCACCTTAGTAATAAGAGACTGTCTATCTGTATCTTTAGCACTGTGGTAATAAGAGACTTGTCTATCTGTATCTTTAGCACTGTGGTAATAAGAGACTGTCTATCTGTATCTTTAGCACTGTGGTAATAAGAGACTGTCTATCTGTATCTTTAGCACCGTAGTAATAAGAGACTGTCTATCTGTATCTTTAGCACTGTGGTAATAAGAGACTGTCTATCTGTATCTTTAGCACTGTGGTAATAAGAGACTTGTCTATCTGTATCTTTAGCACTGTGGTAATAAGAGACTGTCTATCTGTATCTTTAGCACCTTAGTAATAAGAGACTGTCTATCTGTATCTTTAGCACTGTGGTAATAAGATACTTGTCTATCTGTATCTTTAGTACTGTGGTAATAATAGACTGTCTAACTGTATCTTTAGCACCGTAGTAATAAGAGACTGTCTATCTGTATCTTTAGCACTGTGGTAATAAGAGACTGTCTATCTGTATCTTTAGCACTGTGGTAATAAGAGACTTGTCTATCTGTATCTTTAGCACTGTGGTAATAAGAGACTGTCTATCTGTATCTTTAGCACTGTGGCAATAAGAGACTGTCTATCTGCATCTTTAGCACCTTAGTAATAAGAGTCTGTCTATCTGTATCTTTAGCACTGTGGTAATAAGAGACTGTCTATCTGTATCTTTAGCACCGTAGTAATAAGAGACTTGTCTATCTGTATCTTTAGCACTGTGGTAATAAGAGACTGTCTATCTGTATCTTTAGCACTGTGGCAATAAGAGACTGTCTATCTGTATCTTTAGCACTGTGGTAATAAGAGACTGTATATCTGTATCTTTAGCACTGTGGTAATAAGAGACTTGTCTATCTGTATCTTTAGCACTGTGGCAATAAGAGACTGTCTATCTGTATCTTTAGGACTGTGGTAATAAGAGACTGTCTATCTGTATCTTTAGCACTGTGGTAATAAGAGACTGTCTATCTGTATCTTTAGCACTGTGGTAATAAAAGACTGTCTATCTGTATCTTTAGCACCGTAGTAATAAGAGACTGTCTATCTGTATCTTTAGCACTGTGGTAATAAAAGACTGTCTATCTGTATCTTTAGCACTGTGGTAATAAAAGACTGTCTATCTGTATCTTTAGCACTGTGGTAATAAGAGACTGTCTATCTGTATCTTTAGCACTGTGGTAATAAGAGACTTGTCTATCTGTATATTTAGCACTGTGGCAATAAGAGACTGTCTATCTGTATCTTTAGCACTGTGGTAATAAGAGACTGTCTATCTGTATCTTTAGCACTGTGGTAATAAGAGACTGTCTATCTGTATCTTTAGCACCGTGGTATTAAGAGACTGTCTATCTGTATCTTTAGCACTGTGGCAATAAGAGACTGTCTATCTGTATCTTTAGCATCTTAGTAATAAGAGACTGTCTATCTGTATCTTTAGCACTGTGGTAATAAGAGACTGTCTATCTGTATCTTTAGCACCGTAGTAATAAGAGACTTGTCTATCTGTATCTTTAGCACCTTAGTAATAAGAGACTGTCTATCTGTATCTTTAGCACTGTGGTAATAAGAGACTGTCTATCGGTATCTTTAGCACTGTGGCAATAAGAGACTGTCTATCTGTATCTTTAGCACTGTGGCAATAAGAGACTGTCTATCTGTATCTTTAGCACTGTGGCAATAAGAGACTGTCTATCTGTATCTTTAGCATCTTAGTAATAAGAGACTTGTCTATCTGTATCTTTAGCACTGTGTCAATAAGAGACTGTCTATCTGTATCTTTAGCACTGTTGTAATAAGAGACTGTCTATCTGTATCTTTAGCACTGTGGTAATAAGATACTTGTCTATCTGTATCTTTAGCACTGTGGTAATAAGAGACTGTCTATCTGTATCTTTAGCACTGTGGTAATAAGAGACTGTCTATCTGTATCTTTAGCACTGTGGTAATAAGAGACTGTCTATCTGTATCTTTAGCACCGTAGTAATAAGAGACTGTCTATCTGTATCTTTAGCACTGTGGTATTAAGAGACTTGTCTATCTGTATCTTTAGCACTGTGGCAATAAGAGACTGTCTATCTGTATCTTTAGCATCTTAGTAATACGAGACTGTCTATCTGTATCTTTAGCACTGTGGTAATAAGAGACTGTCTATCTGTATCTTTAGCACCGTAGTAATAAGAGACTTGTCTATCTGTATCTTTAGCACTGTGGTAATAAGAGACTGTCTATCTGTATCTTTAGCACTGTGGCAATAAGAGACTGTCTATCTGTATCTTTAGCACTGTGGTAATAAGAGACTGTCTATCTGTATCTTTAGCACCTTAGTAATAAGAGACTGTCTATCTGTATCTTTAGCATTGTGGTAATAAGATACTTGTCTATCTGTATCTTTAGCACCGTAGTAATAAGAGACTGTCTATCTGTATCTTTAGCACTGTGGTAATAAGATACTTGTCTATCTGTATCTTTAGCACTGTGGCAATAAGAGACTGTCTATCTGTATCTTTAGCACTGTGGCAATAAGAGACTGTCTATCTGTATCTTTAGCACTGTGGCAATAAGAGACTGTCTATCTGTATCTTTAGCATCTTAGTAATAAGAGACTTGTCTATCTGTATCTTTAGCACTGTGTCAATAAGAGACTGTCTATCTGTATCTTTAGCACTGTGGTAATAAGATACTTGTCTATCTGTATCTTTAGCACTGTGGTAATAAGAGACTGTCTATCTGTATCTTTAGCACTGTGGTAATAAGAGACTGTCTATCTGTATCTTTAGCACTGTGGCAATAAGAGACTGTCTATCTGTATCTTTAGCACTGTGGTAATAAGAGACTGTCTATCTGTATCTTTAGCACTGTGGTAATAAGAGACTGTCTATCTGTATCTTTAGCACTGTGGTAATAAGAGACTGTCTATCTGTATCTTTAGCACTGTGGTAATAAGAGACTTGTCTATCTGTATCTTTAGCACTGTGGCAATAAGAGACTGTCTATCTGTATCTTTAGGACTGTGGTAATAAGAGACTGTCTATCTGTATCTTTAGCACTGTGGTAATAAGAGACTGTCTATCTGTATCTTTAGCACTGTGGTAATAAAAGACTGTCTATCTGTATCTTTAGCACCGTAGTAATAAGAGACTGTCTATCTGTATCTTTAGCACTGTGCTAATAAGAGACTTGTCTATCTGTATTTTTAGCACTGTGGTAATAAGAGACTGTCTATCTGTATCTTTAGCACTGTGGTAATAAGAGACTGTCTATCTGTATCTTTAGCACCGTGGTATTAAGAGACTGTCTATCTGTATCTTTAGCACCGTGGTATTAAGAGACTGTCTATCTGTGTCTTTAGCACCTTAGTAATAAGAGACTGTCTATCTGTATCTTTAGCACTGTGGTAATAAGATACTTGTCTATCTGTATCTTTAGCACTGTGGTAATAAGAGACTGTCTATCTGTATCTTTAGCACTGTGGTAATAAGAGACTGTCTATCTGTATCTTTAGCACTGTGGTAATAAGAGACTGTCTATCTGTATCTTTAGCACTGTGATAATAAGAGACTGTCTATCTGTATCTTTAGCACTGTGGTAATAAGAGACTGTCTATCTGTATCTTTAGCACCGTAGTAATAAGAGACTGTCTATCTGTATCTTTAGCACCGTAGTAATAAGAGACTGTCTATCTGTATCTTTAGCACTGTGGCAATAAGAGACTGTCTATCTGTATCTTTAGCATCTTAGTAATAAGAGACTGTCTATCTGTATCTTTAGCACTGTGGTAATAAGAGACTGTCTATCTGTATCTTTAGCACCTTAGTAATAAGAGACTGTCTATCTGTATCTTTAGCACTGTGGTAATAAGAGACTGTCTATCTGTATCTTTAGCACCGTAGTAATAAGAGACTTGTCTATCTGTATCTTTAGCACTGTGGCAATAAGAGACTGTCTATCTGTATCTTTAGCACTGTGGTAATAAGAGACTGTCTATCTGTATCTTTAGCACCGTAGTAATAAGAGAATGTCTATCTGTATCTTTAGCACTGTGGTAATAAGAGAGTGTCTATCTGTATCTTTAGCACTGTGGTAATAAGAGACTTGTCTATCTGTATCTTTAGCACTGTGGTAATAAGAGACTGTCTATCTGTATCTTTAGCACCTTAGTAATAAGAGACTGTCTATCTGTATCTTTAGCACTGTGGTAATAAGAGACTTGTCTATCTGTATCTTTAGCACTGTGGTAATAAGAGACTGTCTATCTGTATCTTTAGCACTGTGGTAATAAGAGACTGTCTATCTGTATCTTTAGCACCGTAGTAATAAGAGACTGTCTATCTGTATCTTTAGCACTGTGGTAATAAGAGACTGTCTATCTGTATCTTTAGCACTGTGGTAATAAGAGACTTGTCTATCTGTATCTTTAGCACTGTGGTAATAAGAGACTGTCTATCTGTATCTTTAGCACCTTAGTAATAAGAGACTGTCTATCTGTATCTTTAGCACTGTGGTAATAAGATACTTGTCTATCTGTATCTTTAGTACTGTGGTAATAATAGACTGTCTAACTGTATCTTTAGCACCGTAGTAATAAGAGACTGTCTATCTGTATCTTTAGCACTGTGGTAATAAGAGACTGTCTATCTGTATCTTTAGCACTGTGGTAATAAGAGACTTGTCTATCTGTATCTTTAGCACTGTGGTAATAAGAGACTGTCTATCTGTATCTTTAGCACTGTGGCAATAAGAGACTGTCTATCTGCATCTTTAGCACCTTAGTAATAAGAGTCTGTCTATCTGTATCTTTAGCACTGTGGTAATAAGAGACTGTCTATCTGTATCTTTAGCACCGTAGTAATAAGAGACTGTCTATCTGTATCTTTAGCACTGTGGTAATAAAAGACTGTCTATCTGTATCTTTAGCACTGTGGTAATAAAAGACTGTCTATCTGTATCTTTAGCACTGTGGTAATAAGAGACTGTCTATCTGTATCTTTAGCACTGTGGTAATAAGAGACTTGTCTATCTGTATATTTAGCACTGTGGCAATAAGAGACTGTCTATCTGTATCTTTAGCACTGTGGTAATAAGAGACTGTCTATCTGTATCTTTAGCACTGTGGTAATAAGAGACTGTCTATCTGTATCTTTAGCACCGTGGTATTAAGAGACTGTCTATCTGTATCTTTAGCACTGTGGTAATAAGAGACTGTCTATCTGTATCTTTAGCATCTTAGTAATAAGAGACTGTCTATCTGTATCTTTAGCACTGTGGCAATAAGAGACTGTCTATCTGTATCTTTAGCATCTTAGTAATAAGAGACTGTCTATCTGTATCTTTAGCACTGTGGTAATAAGAGACTGTCTATCTGTATCTTTAGCACCGTAGTAATAAGAGACTTGTCTATCTGTATCTTTAGCACCTTAGTAATAAGAGACTGTCTATCTGTATCTTTAGCACTGTGGTAATAAGAGACTGTCTATCGGTATCTTTAGCACTGTGGCAATAAGAGACTGTCTATCTGTATCTTTAGCACTGTGGCAATAAGAGACTGTCTATCTGTATCTTTAGCACTGTGGCAATAAGAGACTGTCTATCTGTATCTTTAGCATCTTAGTAATAAGAGACTTGTCTATCTGTATCTTTAGCACTGTGTCAATAAGAGACTGTCTATCTGTATCTTTAGCACTGTTGTAATAAGAGACTGTCTATCTGTATCTTTAGCACTGTGGTAATAAGATACTTGTCTATCTGTATCTTTAGCACTGTGGTAATAAGAGACTGTCTATCTGTATCTTTAGCACTGTGGTAATAAGAGACTGTCTATCTGTATCTTTAGCACTGTGGTAATAAGAGACTGTCTATCTGTATCTTTAGCACCGTAGTAATAAGAGACTGTCTATCTGTATCTTTAGCACTGTGGTATTAAGAGACTTGTCTATCTGTATCTTTAGCACTGTGGCAATAAGAGACTGTCTATCTGTATCTTTAGCATCTTAGTAATACGAGACTGTCTATCTGTATCTTTAGCACTGTGGTAATAAGAGACTGTCTATCTGTATCTTTAGCACCGTAGTAATAAGAGACTTGTCTATCTGTATCTTTAGCACTGTGGTAATAAGAGACTGTCTATCTGTATCTTTAGCACTGTGGCAATAAGAGACTGTCTATCTGTATCTTTAGCACTGTGGTAATAAGAGACTGTCTATCTGTATCTTTAGCACCTTAGTAATAAGAGACTGTCTATCTGTATCTTTAGCATTGTGGTAATAAGATACTTGTCTATCTGTATCTTTAGCACCGTAGTAATAAGAGACTGTCTATCTGTATCTTTAGCACTGTGGTAATAAGATACTTGTCTATCTGTATCTTTAGCACTGTGGCAATAAGAGACTGTCTATCTGTATCTTTAGCACTGTGGCAATAAGAGACTGTCTATCTGTATCTTTAGCACTGTGGCAATAAGAGACTGTCTATCTGTATCTTTAGCATCTTAGTAATAAGAGACTTGTCTATCTGTATCTTTAGCACTGTGTCAATAAGAGACTGTCTATCTGTATCTTTAGCACTGTGGTAATAAGATACTTGTCTATCTGTATCTTTAGCACTGTGGTAATAAGAGACTGTCTATCTGTATCTTTAGCACTGTGGTAATAAGAGACTGTCTATCTGTATCTTTAGCACTGTGGCAATAAGAGACTGTCTATCTGTATCTTTAGCACTGTGGTAATAAGAGACTGTCTATCTGTATCTTTAGCACTGTGGTAATAAGAGACTGTCTATCTGTATCTTTAGCACTGTGGTAATAAGAGACTGTCTATCTGTATCTTTAGCACTGTGGTAATAAGAGACTTGTATATCTGTATCTTTAGCACTGTGGCAATAAGAGACTGTCTATCTGTATCTTTAGGACTGTGGTAATAAGAGACTGTCTATCTGTATCTTTAGCACTGTGGTAATAAGAGACTGTCTATCTGTATCTTTAGCACTGTGGTAATAAAATACTGTCTATCTGTATCTTTAGCACCGTAGTAATAAGAGACTGTCTATCTGTATCTTTAGCACTGTGCTAATAAGAGACTTGTCTATCTGTATTTTTAGCACTGTGGTAATAAGAGACTGTCTATCTGTATCTTTAGCACTGTGGTAATAAGAGACTGTCTATCTGTATCTTTAGCACCGTGGTATTAAGAGACTGTCTATCTGTATCTTTAGCACCGTGGTATTAAGAGACTGTCTATCTGTGTCTTTAGCACCTTAGTAATAAGAGACTGTCTATCTGTATCTTTAGCACTGTGGTAATAAGATACTTGTCTATCTGTATCTTTAGCACTGTGGTAATAAGAGACTGTCTATCTGTATCTTTAGCACTGTGGTAATAAGAGACTGTCTATCTGTATCTTTAGCACTGTGGTAATAAGAGACTGTCTATCTGTATCTTTAGCACTGTGATAATAAGAGACTGTCTATCTGTATCTTTAGCACTGTGGTAATAAGAGACTGTCTATCTGTATCTTTAGCACCGTAGTAATAAGAGACTGTCTATCTGTATCTTTAGCACCGTAGTAATAAGAGACTGTCTATCTGTATCTTTAGCACTGTGGCAATAAGAGACTGTCTATCTGTATCTTTAGCATCTTAGTAATAAGAGACTGTCTATCTGTATCTTTAGCACTGTGGTAATAAGAGACTGTCTATCTGTATCTTTAGCACCTTAGTAATAAGAGACTGTCTATCTGTATCTTTAGCACTGTGGTAATAAGAGACTGTCTATCTGTATCTTTAGCACCGTAGTAATAAGAGACTTGTCTATCTGTATCTTTAGCACTGTGGCAATAAGAGACTGTCTATCTGTATCTTTAGCACTGTGGTAATAAGAGACTGTCTATCTGTATCTTTAGCACCGTAGTAATAAGAGAATGTCTATCTGTATCTTTAGCACTGTGGTAATAAGAGAGTGTCTATCTGTATCTTTAGCACTGTGGTAATAAGAGACTGTCTATCTGTATCTTTAGCACCTTAGTAATAAGAGACTGTCTATCTGTATCTTTAGCACTGTGGTAATAAGAGACTTGTCTATCTGTATCTTTAGCACTGTGGTAATAAGAGACTGTCTATCTGTATCTTTAGCACTGTGGTAATAAGAGACTGTCTATCTGTATCTTTAGCACCGTAGTAATAAGAGACTGTCTATCTGTATCTTTAGCACTGTGGTAATAAGAGACTGTCTATCTGTATCTTTAGCACTGTGGTAATAAGAGACTTGTCTATCTGTATCTTTAGCACTGTGGTAATAAGAGACTGTCTATCTGTATCTTTAGCACCTTAGTAATAAGAGACTGTCTATCTGTATCTTTAGTACTGTGGTAATAAGATACTTGTCTATCTGTATCTTTAGTACTGTGGTAATAATAGACTGTCTAACTGTATCTTTAGCACCGTAGTAATAAGAGACTGTCTATCTGTATCTTTAGCACTGTGGTAATAAGAGACTGTCTATCTGTATCTTTAGCACTGTGGTAATAAGAGACTTGTCTATCTGTATCTTTAGCACTGTGGTAATAAGAGACTGTCTATCTGTATCTTTAGCACTGTGGCAATAAGAGACTGTCTATCTGCATCTTTAGCACCTTAGTAATAAGAGTCTGTCTATCTGTATCTTTAGCACTGTGGTAATAAGAGACTGTCTATCTGTATCTTTAGCACCGTAGTAATAAGAGACTTGTCTATCTGTATCTTTAGCACTGTGGTAATAAGAGACTGTCTATCTGTATCTTTAGCACTGTGGCAATAAGAGACTGTCTATCTGTATCTTTAGCACTGTGGTAATAAGAGACTGTCTATCTGTATCTTTAGCACTGTGGTAATAAAAGACTGTCTATCTGTATCTTTAGCACTGTGGTAATAAAAGACTGTCTATCTGTATCTTTAGCACTGTGGTAATAAGAGACTGTCTATCTGTATCTTTAGCACTGTGGTAATAAGAGACTTGTCTATCTGTATATTTAGCACTGTGGCAATAAGAGACTGTCTATCTGTATCTTTAGCACTGTGGTAATAAGAGACTGTCTATCTGTATCTTTAGCACTGTGGTAATAAGAGACTGTCTATCTGTATCTTTAGCACCGTGGTATTAAGAGACTGTCTATCTGTATCTTTAGCACTGTGGTAATAAGAGACTGTCTATCTGTATCTTTAGCATCTTAGTAATAAGAGACTGTCTATCTGTATCTTTAGCACTGTGGCAATAAGAGACTGTCTATCTGTATCTTTAGCATCTTAGTAATAAGAGACTGTCTATCTGTATCTTTAGCACTGTGGTAATAAGATACTGTCTATCTGTATCTTTAGCACCGTAGTAATAAGAGACTTGTCTATCTGTATCTTTAGCACCTTAGTAATAAGAGACTGTCTATCTGTATCTTTAGCACTGTGGTAATAAGAGACTGTCTATCG
Organism: Oncorhynchus masou masou; assembly: GCF_036934945.1. Taxonomy (NCBI): domain Eukaryota; kingdom Metazoa; phylum Chordata; class Actinopteri; order Salmoniformes; family Salmonidae; genus Oncorhynchus; species Oncorhynchus masou. The sequence goes on along the minus strand of NC_088217.1, from coordinate 27,356,662 downwards.
GTATCTTTAGCACTGTGGCAATAAGAGACTGTCTATCTGTATCTTTAGCACTGTGGCAATAAGAGACTGTCTATCTGTATCTTTAGCACTGTGGCAATAAGAGACTGTCTATCTGTATCTTTAGCATCTTAGTAATAAGAGACTTGTCTATCTGTATCTTTAGCACTGTGTCAATAAGAGACTGTCTATCTGTATCTTTAGCACTGTTGTAATAAGAGACTGTCTATCTGTATCTTTAGCACTGTTGTAATAAGAGACTGTCTATCTGTATCTTTAGCACTGTGGTAATAAGATACTTGTCTATCTGTATCTTTAGCACTGTGGTAATAAGAGACTGTCTATCTGTATCTTTAGCACTGTGGTAATAAGAGACTGTCTATCTGTATCTTTAGCACTGTGGTAATAAGAGACTGTCTATCTGTATCTTTAGCACCGTAGTAATAAGAGACTGTCTATCTGTATCTTTAGCACTGTGGTATTAAGAGACTTGTCTATCTGTATCTTTAGCACTGTGGCAATAAGAGACTGTCTATCTGTATCTTTAGCATCTTAGTAATACGAGACTGTCTATCTGTATCTTTAGCACTGTGGTAATAAGAGACTGTCTATCTGTATCTTTAGCACCGTAGTAATAAGAGACTTGTCTATCTGTATCTTTAGCACTGTGGTAATAAGAGACTGTCTATCTGTATCTTTAGCACTGTGGCAATAAGAGACTGTCTATCTGTATCTTTAGCACTGTGGTAATAAGAGACTGTCTATCTGTATCTTTAGCACCTTAGTAATAAGAGACTGTCTATCTGTATCTTTAGCATTGTGGTAATAAGATACTTGTCTATCTGTATCTTTAGCACCGTAGTAATAAGAGACTGTCTATCTGTATCTTTAGCACTGTGGTAATAAGATACTTGTCTATCTGTATCTTTAGCACTGTGGCAATAAGAGACTGTCTATCTGTATCTTTAGCACTGTGGCAATAAGAGACTGTCTATCTGTATCTTTAGCACTGTGGCAATAAGAGACTGTCTATCTGTATCTTTAGCATCTTAGTAATAAGAGACTTGTCTATCTGTATCTTTAGCACTGTGTCAATAAGAGACTGTCTATCTGTATCTTTAGCACTGTGGTAATAAGATACTTGTCTATCTGTATCTTTAGCACTGTGGTAATAAGAGACTGTCTATCTGTATCTTTAGCACTGTGGTAATAAGAGACTGTCTATCTGTATCTTTAGCACTGTGGCAATAAGAGACTGTCTATCTGTATCTTTAGCACTGTGGTAATAAGAGACTGTCTATCTGTATCTTTAGCACTGTGGTAATAAGAGACTGTCTATCTGTATCTTTAGCACTGTGGTAATAAGAGACTGTCTATCTGTATCTTTAGCACTGTGGTAATAAGAGACTTGTCTATCTGTATCTTTAGCACTGTGGCAATAAGAGACTGTCTATCTGTATCTTTAGGACTGTGGTAATAAGAGACTGTCTATCTGTATCTTTAGCACTGTGGTAATAAGAGACTGTCTATCTGTATCTTTAGCACTGTGGTAATAAAAGACTGTCTATCTGTATCTTTAGCACCGTAGTAATAAGAGACTGTCTATCTGTATCTTTAGCACTGTGCTAATAAGAGACTTGTCTATCTGTATTTTTAGCACTGTGGTAATAAGAGACTGTCTATCTGTATCTTTAGCACTGTGGTAATAAGAGACTGTCTATCTGTATCTTTAGCACCGTGGTATTAAGAGACTGTCTATCTGTATCTTTAGCACTGTGGTAATAAGAGACTGTCTATCTGTATCTTTAGCACCTTAGTAATAAGAGACTGTCTATCTGTATCTTTAGCACTGTGGTAATAAGAGACTGTCTATCTGTATCTTTAGCACTGTAGTAATAAGAGACTTGTCTATCTGTATCTTTAGCACTGTGGCAATAAGAGACTGTCTATCTGTATCTTTAGCACTGTGGCAATAAGAGACTGTCTATCTGTATCTTTAGCACCGTAGTAATAAGAGACTGTCTATCTGTATCTTTAGCACTGTGGTAATAAGATACTTGTCTATCTGTATCTTTAGCACTGTGGCAATAAGAGACTGTCTATCTGTATCTTTAGCACTGTGGCAATAAGAGACTGTCTATCTGTATCTTTAGCACTGTGGCAATAAGAGACTGTCTATCTGTATCTTTAGCATCTTAGTAATAAGAGACTTGTCTATCTGTATCTTTAGCACTGTGTCAATAAGAGACTGTCTATCTGTATCTTTAGCACTGTGGTAATAAGATACTTGTCTATCTGTATCTTTAGCACTGTGGTAATAAGAGACTGTCTATCTGTATCTTTAGCACTGTGGTAATAAGAGACTGTCTATCTGTATCTTTAGCACTGTGGCAATAAGAGACTGTCTATCTGTATCTTTAGCACTGTGGTAATAAGAGACTGTCTATCTGTATCTTTAGCACTGTGGTAATAAGAGACTGTCTATCTGTATCTTTAGCACTGTGGTAATAAGAGACTGTCTATCTGTATCTTTAGCACTGTGGTAATAAGAGACTTGTCTATCTGTATCTTTAGCACTGTGGCAATAAGAGACTGTCTATCTGTATCTTTAGGACTGTGGTAATAAGAGACTGTCTATCTGTATCTTTAGCACTGTGGTAATAAGAGACTGTCTATCTGTATCTTTAGCACTGTGGTAATAAAAGACTGTCTATCTGTATCTTTAGCACTGTGCTAATAAGAGACTTGTCTATCTGTATTTTTAGCACTGTGGTAATAAGAGACTGTCTACCTGTATCTTTAGCACTGTGGTAATAAGAGACTGTCTATCTGTATCTTTAGCACCGTGGTATTAAGAGACTGTCTATCTGTATCTTTAGCACTGTGGTAATAAGAGACTGTCTATCTGTATCTTTAGCACCTTAGTAATAAGAGACTGTCTATCTGTATCTTTAGCACTGTGGTAATAAGAGACTGTCTATCTGTATCTTTAGCACTGTAGTAATAAGAGACTTGTCTATCTGTATCTTTAGCACTGTGGCAATAAGAGACTGTCTATCTGTATCTTTAGCACTGTGGCAATAAGAGACTGTCTATCTGTATCTTTAGCACCGTAGTAATAAGAGACTGTCTATCTGTATCTTTTGCACTGTGGTAATAAGAGACTGTCTATCTGTATCTTTAGCACCGTGGTATTAAGAGACTGTCTATCTGTATCTTTAGCACTGTGGTAATAAGAGACTGTCTATCTGTATCTTTAGCACCGTGGTATTAAGAGACTGTCTATCTGTATCTTTAGCACCGTAATAATAAGAGACTTGTCTATCTGTATCTTTAGCACTGTGGCAATAAGAGACTGTCTATCTGTGTCTTTAGCACTGTGGCAATAAGAGACTGTCTATCTGTATCTTTAGCACCTTAGTAATAAGAGACTGTCTATCTGTATCTTTAGCACTGTGGTAATAAGAGACTGTCTATCTGTATCTTTAGCATCTTAGTAATAAGAGACTGTCTATCTGTATCTTTAGCACTGTGGCAATAAGAGACTGTCTATCTGTATCTTTAGCACCGTAGTAATAAGAGACTGTCTATCTGTATCTTTTGCACTGTGGTAATAAGAGACTGTCTATCTGTATCTTTAGCACCGTGGTATTAAGAGACTGTCTATCTGTATATTTAGCACTGTGGTAATAAGAGACTGTCTATCTGTATCTTTAGCACTGTGGTAATAAGAGATTGTCTATCTGTATCTTTAGCACTGTGGTATTAAGAGACTGTCTATCTGTATCTTTAGCACTGTGGTAATAAGAGAATGTCTATCTGTATCTTTAGCACCGTAATAATAAGAGACTGTCTATCTTTAGCACCTTAGTAATAAGAGACTTGTCTATCTGTATCTTTAGCACTGTGGCAATAAGAGACTGTCTATCTGTGTCTTTAGCACCTTAGTAATAAGAGACTGTCTATCTGTATCTTTAGCACTGTGGTAATAAGAGACTGTCTATCTGTATCTTTAGCACTGTGGCAATAAGAGACTGTCTATCTGTATCTTTAGCATCTTAGTAATAAGAGACTGTCTATCTGTATCTTTAGCACTGTGGTAATAAGAGACTGTCTATCTGTATCTTTAGCACCTTAGTAATAAGAGACTGTCTATCTGTATCTTTAGTACTGTGGTAATAAGATACTTGTCTATCTGTATCTTTAGTACTGTGGTAATAATAGACTGTCTAACTGTATCTTTAGCACCGTAGTAATAAGAGACTGTCTATCTGTATCTTTAGCACTGTGGTAATAAGAGACTGTCTATCTGTATCTTTAGCACTGTGGTAATAAGAGACTTGTCTATCTGTATCTTTAGCACTGTGGTAATAAGAGACTGTCTATCTGTATCTTTAGCACTGTGGCAATAAGAGACTGTCTATCTGCATCTTTAGCACCTTAGTAATAAGAGTCTGTCTATCTGTATCTTTAGCACTTTGGTAATAAGAGACTGTCTATCTGTATCTTTAGCACCGTAGTAATAAGAGACTTGTCTATCTGTATCTTTAGCACTGTGGTAATAAGAGACTGTCTATCTGTATCTTTAGCACTGTGGCAATAAGAGACTGTCTATCTGTATCTTTAGCACTGTGGTAATAAGAGACTGTATATCTGTATCTTTAGCACTGTGGTAATAAGAGACTTGTCTATCTGTATCTTTAGCACTGTGGCAATAAGAGACTGTCTATCTGTATCTTTAGGACTGTGGTAATAAGAGACTGTCTATCTGTATCTTTAGCACTGTGGTAATAAGAGACTGTCTATCTGTATCTTTAGCACTGTGGTAATAAAAGACTGTCTATCTGTATCTTTAGCACCGTAGTAATAAGAGACTGTCTATCTGTATCTTTAGCACTGTGGTAATAAAAGACTGTCTATCTGTATCTTTAGCACTGTGGTAATAAAAGACTGTCTATCTGTATCTTTAGCACTGTGGTAATAAGAGACTGTCTATCTGTATCTTTAGCACTGTGGTAATAAGAGACTTGTCTATCTGTATATTTAGCACTGTGGCAATAAGAGACTGTCTATCTGTATCTTTAGCACTGTGGTAATAAGAGACTGTCTATCTGTATCTTTAGCACTGTGGTAATAAGAGACTGTCTATCTGTATCTTTAGCACCGTGGTATTAAGAGACTGTCTATCTGTATCTTTAGCACTGTGGTAATAAGAGACTGTCTATCTGTATCTTTAGCATCTTAGTAATAAGAGACTGTCTATCTGTATCTTTAGCACTGTGGCAATAAGAGACTGTCTATCTGTATCTTTAGCATCTTAGTAATAAGAGACTGTCTATCTGTATCTTTAGCACTGTGGTAATAAGATACTGTCTATCTGTATCTTTAGCACCGTAGTAATAAGAGACTTGTCTATCTGTATCTTTAGCACCTTAGTAATAAGAGACTGTCTATCTGTATCTTTAGCACTGTGGTAATAAGAGACTGTCTATCGGTATCTTTAGCACTGTGGCAATAAGAGACTGTCTATCTGTATCTTTAGCACTGTGGCAATAAGAGACTGTCTATCTGTATCTTTAGCACTGTGGCAATAAGAGACTGTCTATCTGTATCTTTAGCATCTTAGTAATAAGAGACTTGTCTATCTGTATCTTTAGCACTGTGTCAATAAGAGACTGTCTATCTGTATCTTTAGCACTGTTGTAATAAGAGACTGTCTATCTGTATCTTTAGCACTGTTGTAATAAGAGACTGTCTATCTGTATCTTTAGCACTGTGGTAATAAGATACTTGTCTATCTGTATCTTTAGCACTGTGGTAATAAGAGACTGTCTATCTGTATCTTTAGCACTGTGGTAATAAGAGACTGTCTATCTGTATCTTTAGCACTGTGGTAATAAGAGACTGTCTATCTGTATCTTTAGCACCGTAGTAATAAGAGACTGTCTATCTGTATCTTTAGCACTGTGGTATTAAGAGACTTGTCTATCTGTATCTTTAGCACTGTGGCAATAAGAGACTGTCTATCTGTATCTTTAGCATCTTAGTAATACGAGACTGTCTATCTGTATCTTTAGCACTGTGGTAATAAGAGACTGTCTATCTGTATCTTTAGCACCGTAGTAATAAGAGACTTGTCTATCTGTATCTTTAGCACTGTGGTAATAAGAGACTGTCTATCTGTATCTTTAGCACTGTGGCAATAAGAGACTGTCTATCTGTATCTTTAGCACTGTGGTAATAAGAGACTGTCTATCTGTATCTTTAGCACCTTAGTAATAAGAGACTGTCTATCTGTATCTTTAGCATTGTGGTAATAAGATACTTGTCTATCTGTATCTTTAGCACCGTAGTAATAAGAGACTGTCTATCTGTATCTTTAGCACTGTGGTAATAAGATACTTGTCTATCTGTATCTTTAGCACTGTCTATCTGTATCTTTAGCACTGTGGCAATAAGAGACTGTCTATCTGTATCTTTAGCACTGTGGCAATAAGAGACTGTCTATCTGTATCTTTAGCACTGTGGCAATAAGAGACTGTCTATCTGTATCTTTAGCATCTTAGTATCTTTAGCAATAAGAGACTTGTCTATCTGTATCTTTAGCACTGTGTAGCACTGTGGTAATAAGAGACTGTCTATCTGTATCTTTAGCACTGTGGTAATAAGAGACTGTCTATCTGTATCTTTAGCACTGTGGTAATAAGAGACTGTCTATCTGTATCTTTAGCACTGTGGTAATAAGAGACTGTCTATCTGTATCTTTAGCACTGTGGTAATAAGAGACTGTCTATCTGTATCTTTAGCACTGTGGTAATAAGAGACTGTCTATCTGTATCTTTAGCACTGTGGTAATAAGAGACTGTCTATCTGTATCTTTAGCACTGTGGTAATAAGAGACTGTCTATCTGTATCTTTAGCACTGTGGTAATAAGAGACTTGTCTATCTGTATCTTTAGCACTGTGGCAATAAGAGACTGTCTATCTGTATCTTTAGCACTGTGGTAATAAGAGACTGTCTATCTGTATCTTTAGCACTGTGGTAATAAGAGACTGTCTATCTGTATCTTTAGCACTGTGGTAATAAGAGACTGTCTATCTGTATCTTTAGCACTGTAGTAATAAGAGACTGTCTATCTGTATCTTTAGCACTGTGGTAATAAGAGACTGTCTATCTGTATCTTTAGCACTGTGGTAATAAGAGACTGTCTATCTGTATCTTTAGCTGTGGTAATAAGAGACTGTCTATCTGTATCTTTGCACTGTAATAAGAGACTGTCTATCTGTATCTTTAGCATCTGTATCTTTGGTAATAAGAGACTGTCTATCTGTATCTTTAGCACTGTGGTAATAAGAGACTGTCTATCTGTATCTTTAGCACCTTAGTAATAAGAGACTGTCTATCTGTATCTTTAGCACTGTGGTAATAAGAGACTGTCTATCTGTATCTTTAGCACTGTATCTGTAATAAGAGACTTGTCTATCTGTATCTTTAGTCTATCACTTTAGTGGCAATAAGAGACTGTCTATCTGTATCTTTAGCACTGTGGTAATAAGAGACTGTCTATCTGTATCTTTAGCATCTTTAGTAATAAGAGACTGTCTATCTGTATCTTTAGCACTGTGGTAATAAGAGACTGTCTATCTGTATCTTTAGCACTGTGGCAATAAGAGAGTCATCTGTCTAATAAGAGACTGTCTATCTTTAGCACTGTGGTAATAAGAGACTGTCTATCTGTATCTTTAGCACTGTGGTAATTTAATAAGAGACTGTCTATCTGTATCTTTAGCACTGTGGTAATAAGAGACTGTCTATCTGTATCTTTAGCATCTTTAGCAGTAATAAGAGACTTGTCTATCTGTATCTTTAGCACTGTGGCAATAAGAGACTGTCTATCTGTATCTTTAGCACTGTGGTAATAAGAGACGTAGTAATAAGAGACTGTCTATCTGTATCTTTAGCACTGTCTTTAATAAGAGACTGTCTATCTGTATCTTTAGCACTGTGGTAATAAGAGACTGTCTATCTGTATCTTTAGCACTGTGGTAATAAGAGACTGTCTATCTGTATCTTTAGCACTGTGGTAATAAGAGACTGTCTATCTGTATCTTTAGCACTGTGGTAATAAGAGACTGTCTATCTGTATCTTTAGCACTGTGGTAATAAGAGACTGTCTATCTGTATCTTTAGCACTGTAGTAATAAGAGACTGTCTATCTGTATCTTTAGCACTGTGGTAATAAGAGACTGTCTATCTGTATCTTTAGCACTGTGGTAATAAGAGACTGTCTATCTGTATCTTTAGCACTGTGGTAATAAGAGACTGTCTATCTGTATCTTTAGCACTGTGGTAATAAGAGACTGTCTATCTGTATCTTTAGCACTGTGTCTATCTGTATCTTTAGCACTGTGGTAATAAGAGACTGTCTATCTGTATCTTTAGCACTAATAAGAGACTGTCTATCTGTATCTTTAGCACTGTGGTAATAAGAGACTGTCTATCTGTATCTTTAGCACTGTGGTAATAAGAGACTGTCTATCTGTATCTTTAGCACACTGTCTATCTGTATCTTTAGTGGTAATAAGAGACTGTCTATCTGTATCTTTAGCACTGTGGTAATAGAGAGATCTTTAGCACTGTGGTAATAAGAGACTGTCTATCTGTATCTTTAGCACCTTAGTAATAAGAGACTGTCTATCTGTATCTTTAGCACTGTGGTAATAAGAGACTGTCTATCTGTATCTTTAGCACTGTGGTAATAAGAGACTGTCTATCTGTATCTTTAGCACTGTGGTAATAAGAGACTGTCTATCTGTATCTTTAGCACTGTGGTAATAAGAGACTGTCTATCTGTATCTTTGTAGTAATAAGAGACTGTCTATCTGTATCTTTAGCACTGTGGTAATAAGAGACTGTCTATCTGTATCTTTAGCACTGTGGTAATAAGAGACTGTCTATCTGTATCTTTCTTTAAGAGACTGTCTATCTGTATCTTTGTGGTAATAAGAGACTGTCTATCTGTATCTTTAGCACTGTGGTAATAAGAGACTGTCTATCTGTAGACTGTCTATCTGTATCTTTAGCACTGTGGTAATAAGAGACTGTCTATCTGTATCTTTAGCACTGTGTATCTTTAAGTAATAAGACTGTCTATCTGTATCTTTAGCACCGTAGTAATAAGAGACTGTCTATCTGTATCTTTAGCACTGTGGCAATAAGAGACTGTCTATCTGTATCTTTAGCACTGTGTAATAAGAGACTGTCTATCTGTAATAGTAATAAGAGACTGTCTATCTGTATCTTTAGCTTAGTAATAAGAGACTGTCTATCTGTATCTTTAGCACTGTAATAAGAGACTGTCTATCTGTATCTTTAGCACTGTGGTAATAAGAGACTGTCTAATAAGAGACTGTCTATCTGTATCTTTTTAGCACTGTAATAAGAGACTGTAATAACTGTGGTAATAAGACTGTCTATCTGTATCTTTAGCACTGTGGTAATAAGTCTATCTGTACTGTCTATCTGTATCTTTAGCACTGTGGTAATAAGAGACTGTCTATCTGTATCTATCTGTCTATCTGTATTTTAGCACTGTGGTAATAAGAGACTGTCTATCTGTATCTTTAGCACTGTGGTAATAAGAGACTGTCTATCTGTATCTTTAGCACTGTAATGACTGTCTATCTGTATCTTTAGCACTGTGGTAATAAGAGACTGTCTATCTGTATCTTTAGCACTGTGGTAATAAGAGACTGTCTATCTGTATCTTTAGCACTGTGGTAATAAGAGACTGTCTATCTGTATCTTTAGCACTGTGGTAATAAGAGACTGTCTATCTGTATCTTTAGCACCTTAGTAATAAGAGACTGTCTATCTGTATCTTTAGCACCTTAGTAATAAGAGACTGTATATAGTAGAATAAGAGGTGTGTTATGTCACAACAAATTAGCTGACCTTTACAGATAAGTCATGTATACAAAATAATTGTCTCTTTCCATTCTAAAATGTGGTTCATGTAAAGTTTCTGTATGTCAGTAGAAATATACCATGCTATTGGAACTACTGTAATCCATGCTATTGGAACTACTGTATACCGTGCTATTTGAACTACTGTATACAAATCAAATCAAATCAAATTTTATTTGTCACATACACATGGTTAGCAGATGTTTATGCGAGTGTTGCGAAATGCTTGTGCTTCTAGTTCCGACAATGCAGTAATAACCAACAAGTAATCTAACTAACAATTCCAAAACTATTGTCTTATACACAAGTGTAAGGGGATAAAGAATATGTACATAAAGATATATGAATGAGTGATGGTACAGAGCAGCATAGGCAAGATACAGTAGATGGTATCGAGTACAGTATATACATATGAGATGAGTATGTAAACAAAGTGGCATAGTGGCTAGTGATACATGTGTTACATAAAGATGCAGTAGATGATATAGAGTACAGTATATACGTATACATATGAGATGAATAATGCAGGGTATGTAAACATTATATTAGGTAGCATTGTCTAAAGTGGCTAGTGATATATTTTACATCATTTCCCATTAATTCCCATTATTAAAGTGGCTGGAGTTGAGTCAGTGTGTTGGCAGCAGCCACTCAATGTTAGTGGTTGCTGTTTAACAGTCTGATGGCCTTGAGATAGAAGCTGTTTTTCAGTCTCTCGGTCCCAGCATTGATGCACCTGTACTGACCTCGCCTTCTGGATGATAGCGGGGTGAGCAGGCAGTGGCTCGGGTGGTTGTTGTCCTTGATGATCTTTATGGCCTTCCTGTAACATCGGGTGGTGTAGGTGCTATTGTCAGTGGCACTATACCATGCCTCAATTTATTGTCGTGCGCTGCCGATATACTTGGCACAGGTTGTCTTGACTTCATTCATTTTTAATAACGAATGCAACAACTTTGAGCGTTTATGGACAAAAACCAGGACATTGTATTCCATTCAGTCAAATGTAAAATGGAAGTCACTCAGTTTCTACCTTCACATTAATTCCCTTCCCAGCCATGTCCCAGGGTTAAACACTACTGGCTTATAGAAAGTCTCTGTCATCGTGGTGGTCATGGCCACACCGACTAAAACTAGACGGACATATTATAGCTCCTTAATCCCTCAGACTAATGTACATTATAAACTATGACCTGAACTCAAATATAAGAGGCTTATGTTCTTATGCTTATTTATTCACACTTTGGAGGCCTTGCTGCATATCTTCAGATTGTTATTTGTTGAAATCGGAGTGGAACCCCATTGAAATTCTGCCGGTGCCATTTGCAGCAACGCTTTTTGTCATATGGGTGGTGGCGAAGTTATCGGGGTGGCAATTCTGTGATTGATGTGGACTCGGCCTGCCATCCGTGAGGCGAATCATAATTTCATGATGTACAGGGTTTAAGCCTCCTGTCACGACTTCTACCGAAGTCGTTGCCTCTCCTTGTTCGGGCGGTGCTCGGCGTTCGACGTCATCGGTCTTCTAGCCATCATTGATCCTTTTTTCATTTTCCATTGGTTTTGTCTTGTCTTCCCACACATCTGTTTTAAATCCCATTCATTACCTGTTGTGTATATAACCCTCTGTTTCCCCTCATGTCTTTGTCAGAGATTGTTTTATTGTAAGTGTAGTGTGTTTGTTGTATAGGTGCGTGTCAGGTCCTTGTACCCATGTTTGTTTGTTATGTACATTTAGTGTTATGGAGCATACTCCGTGGACTTTATTAAAAGACTCCATTTTACACTCCATTTGACTCTCCTGCGCCTGACTTCCCTGCCACCTATTACACCTATGCATGACCGAATCTCTGACCATATATGAAGTCAGCAGGAGAGGACACTATGCCCATGGACCTGGAGGAACGCGTTCAAGAACAAGCGAGGGAGCTTGACGTTATCAGCTCCGTCATGGATCAAATTGTCATGAAAATGGATCGCTGGGAGAGACAGGGAGTTTCTCCAGCGCCACCACCACCACCACCGGAATCTCCCGTCAACGTTTTTTCCTCTCCGGAATCAAAGATCCATTTATCTCTACCTACGGGATACAACGAAGATCCTGCCGGCTGCCAGGGTTTCCTCCTTAAACTGAACTTGTATCTAGCCATGGCCTCCCCAGTACCATCTGACCGTGAGAAGAGTTACGCCCTCGTCTCATGCCTCACCGGGAAAGCCCTGGAATGGGCCAGCGCTGTGTGTAGTAGGGAGGATGCGGCGCTGGACCATTTTGAGGAGTTCACCCGCCAATTCCGGATAGTATTTGATCACCCACCTGAAGGCAAAGCAGCGGGTGAGCTTTTCTATCATCTGAGGCAGGAGACGAGGAGTGCACAGGGTTTTGCTTTGGAGTTTAGGACCTTGGCTGCCGGCGCTGGATGGAGCGACAGGGCCCTGATCGACCATTACCGGTGTAGTCTACGCGAGGACGTCCATCGGGAGCAGGCCTGTAGAGACACCACCCTCACCTTCGACAAGCTGGTGGACATGTCCATCAAGCTGGACAACATGCTGGCTACTCGTGGACGTCTAGATCGGGGTCTGGTTGTTCCATCCTCCCGCACCCTCTCTCCCGAACCTATGGAATTGGGAGGGATGGTGCGCAGGGAGACCGGAGGGGGTTCCCGCTCGAGCACCATTCAAGGTCGCAGAGAGCACACTGCTGGTCGGTGCCGGGTTGGTTCCTCTGGGAATAGAGAGGGCAGGCAGGGTATTCTGGCATCACCCCAGGTGAGTAGGCACCATTCTCATCCAGAGCCCTCTGCTGCACTAATGTTTGTCTCTGTCTCTTTTCCTGATTTTTCACTGCATTCCGAGTATAAGGCGCTAGTAGATTCAGGTGCGGCTGGGAATTTCATTAATAAAAGTCTAGCTCATAGTTTAGGGATCCCTATTGTTCCTGTGGATATGCCTTTCACTATTCATGCCTTAGATGGTCGACCATTAGGGTCAGGGTTTATCAGGGAGGTAACCGATTCGACCGGGTTCCACTACAAATCCCAGGAATTGTACTCGGGATGAATGGAATTCACATTTTTCCGGCTTAACGTACAGATGGCTGTCCAGGAGGCGTTTGAGTACTTGTCTGACATGCTTAGTTTGTTCTTGAAGGGAGCTCGAAAAGATGAGGATGTCATCCAAGTAAACGAACACAAATATGTTAAGCATATCCCTAAGCACATCGTTTATGAGCGCTTGGAACACCGCTGGGGCGTTGGTCAGGCCGAAGGGCATCACCAAGTATTCATAGTGACCAGTAGGCGTGTTGAAAGCGGTCTTCCACTCGTCACCAGGTCTGATCCGCACAAGATGGTATGCGTTCCGCAGGTCAAGCTTAGTGAAAACAACTGCTTCCTGGAGCAGCTCGAAGGCTGTGGCCATAAGGGGTAGCGGGTAACGGTTACGGACGGTTATGTCATTGAGTCCCCGGTAGTCGATGCAAGGACGTAACCCACCGTCTTTCTTGGCCACAAAGAAAAACCCTGCTCCCGCCGGGGAGGTGGATGGACGCATGAGGCCTGCTTCCAGAGAGTCCTTGATGTAGGTATCCATAGCAGCTCGTTCGGGTGGAGATAGGGAAAAGATCCGACCCCTGGGGGGCAAGTGCCCGGAAACAGGTCGATGGGGCAATCGTAAGATCTATGGGGTGGTAGCATGGTGGCCCTCTGTTTGCTAAACACCAGTTTGAGGTCATGGTAACACTCGGGAACTCGGGTCAGGTCGATGGATTCTAAAGACTCGGGAGTAGAACTCGGGGAATTCTGGAAAATACAAGTAGCTTGGCACGTAGGACCCCACTGCTTGATAGTGCCCACAGACCAGTCGATGAGGGTTAGTCGATAGTGCCCACAGACCAGTGAGGGTTATGGCTGTGAAGCCAGGGGTATCCAAGGACGAGAGGGAACTCGGAACAGGAGATCAAATGAAAGTTCATCAATTCCTGGTGTTGTGAAACTGAAAGTCTCAAGGAGGTAGTGACATGAGTGACAAGTCCAGATCCCAAAGGGCTTCCATCCAATGTAGTAACCCTCATGGGGTCACTTAGAGGTTCAGAGGGAACGCCATTCTCCTTCGCCCAGACACCATCCATGAAGTTACCTGCGGCTCCAGAGTCTACCAAGGCTTGAAGGTGAAGCTTGTGGTTGTCCCAGGAGAGGGTGACTGGAATGAGCAGACGGGAGTTGGACGGATGGGAGGAAGTTATGTTTCCCGTTACAGTTCCCCCGGTCTGTACGGGACAGAGCGTTTCCCTGGAGCCCGGGACACGTGGAACGGAAATGGCCCGGTTTGCCGCAATATAGACAGCGTCGCTCCCTCATCCGGCGGTCTCTCTCAGCCTGGGAGATGCGTCCAATCTGCATGGGTTCCGGTGGAGCCAGTGATGATAAAGGTGGGGACTCGGAGCTGGGACTGATAGGGGCTAGAGGTCTACGGTTGAGTTCTCTCTCTCTCAGACGCTGGTCAATGCGTGAGGCCAACTTGATCAGGGACTCGAGATTGTCCGGTGGTTCCCGAGTGGCCAGTTCATCTTGGATAGTGTCGGAAAGGCCTTTCAGAAAGCACACCGTGAGCGCCTCGTTGTTCCAGCCACTCGCTGCTGCCACCGTGCGGAACTGGATGGCATAGTCCGTCACGCTGCGCCAACCTTGATGGAGAGTCAGGAGCTGTTTGGCTGAGTCAGAACCACTGCTTGGGCCTTGAAACACTCGTTTGAATTCCTCAGCAAAGGCAGAGTAGCTGGCACAGCAGGAACTATGGGCATCCCACACAGCAGTAGCCCAGGCCAGGGCTTTTTCCGACAGCAGGGTGATGATATATGCGATCTTAGACCGGTCGGTGGGAAACGACGAGGGTTGCAGCTCAAAGGAGAGAGAACATTGAGTGAGAAACCCTTTACAAGCACTTGGATCACCTGAGAACCGTTGGGGAGGTGGAAGACGAGGTTCAGCCAGGGGGTTAACTGCCATGGGTACGTGAACTTGAGGTACTGGGACGGGAACTGTTGCCGGGGTAAGTCGATCAGATATTTGCTTAATGGAAGTCAGCATCTCCGACAGAAGATGAGAATGTCTAGCCATTAAGGCCTCTTGCTGAACCAGGGCGGCTTCGTGGCGTTGGACAGTCTCCTGGTGGTGGGACAGCGTGGCAAAAGGTCCTGGGAACTGGCTGCCTCTGGGTTCATTTTTGGCTCTGTGTTTCTGTCAGGACCCGGTTTCGAACCTGGGTCTCCGGAGTGAGAAACAGTCACTTAACCAACTGAGCCACGAATAGACAGCAGAACCCAGAAGATGAGGCAGACACAGCAGTACTTAAGACGGTGTATTTAATAAAGAAAAAAATCCTAAAATAAAAAATGGCAAATCCAAAAGGTGGAAGGTAAAACACAAAAAACCTAAAAAGAAACTCACCAAAACTAAACAAAAACAAAAAACAGAAAACCACAAGAACTTTACCCGGAATCGACAAGAGCACACAGAACACTAGGGCAGGGTGCTAACATACAAACACAGAGCACAGAACTGAGGGAAACAAAGGGTTTAAATACAATCAGGGGAAACGAGACACAGGTGCAAACAATAATGGGGATCAAGGGAAAAACACAGGGACAAAAAGCACAATGGGGACATCTACTGACAAACAACTGGAACAACCCTGGCCAAATCCTGACAGCACCTTTGTGTATGATAACGCAGGAGGGTCACAAGGAGAAGATTAGTCTTTTCCTTATTGATTCTCCTGCGTATTCTGTGGTGCTAGGCCTACCCTGGTTAGTTTGTCATAACCCCACTGTTTCTTGGCCACAGAGGGCTCTCACGGGGTGGTCGCGAGAATGCTCAGGTAGGTGTTTAGGGGTTTCCGTTGGTGCTACTACGGTGGAAAGTCCAGACCAGGTCTCCACCGTGCGCATTCCCCCCGAATATGCCGATTTGGCTATCGCCTTCTGTAAAAAGAAGGCGAATCAATTACCACCCCATCGACGGGGGGATTGTGCGATAGATCTCCTGGTAGACGCTGCATATCCCAAGAGTCACGTGTATCCCCTGTCGCAAGCGGAGACGGAGGCTATGGAGACATATGTCTCTGAATCCCTGCATCAGGGGTTCATTCAGCCATCCATTTCACCCGTCTCTTCGAGTTTCTTTTTTGTGAAAAAAAAGGATGGTGTTTACGCCCGTGCATTGATTATCGAGGTCTTAATAAAATCACAGTGAAATATAGTTACCCGCTACCTCTGATCAATACGATTATTGAGGTAATGCACGGGGCACGTTTTTTCACAAAATTGGATCTCAGGAGTGTACAATCTGGTGCGTATTAAGAAGGGTGATGAGTGGAAGACGGCATTTAGCACCACCTCAGGTCATTATGAGTACCTGGTCATGCCATATGGGTTGATGAATGCTCCATCAGTTTTCCAATAATTTGTAGATGAGATCTTCAGGGATCTGCACAGGCAGGGTGTAGTGGTGTATATCGATGATATTCTGATATACTCTGCTACACGCGCCGAGCATGTGTCCCTGGTGCGCAGGGTGCTTGGTCGCCTGTTGGAGCATGATCTATATGTCAAGGCTGAGAAATGCTTGTTTTTCCAACAATCCATCTCCTTCCTAGGGCATCGGATTTCCACTTCAGGAGTGGAGATGGAGAGCGACCGCATTACAGCCGTGCGTAATTGGCCGACTCCAACCACGGTAAAGGAGTTGCAGCGTTTTTTGGGGTTTTCCAATTACTACCCGAGGTTTATCCGGGTTTTGGTCAGGTGGCAGCTCCCATTACCTCACTGCTAAAGGGGGGCCCGGTGCGCTTGCAGTGGTCGGCTGAGGCGAACAGGGCTTTTGAGCACCTGAAGACTCTGTTTACCTCGGTGCCTGTGCTGGCTCATCCGGATCCCTCTTTGCCATTCATAGTGGAGGTGGACGCATCCGAAGCTGGGATAGGAGCAGTGCTCTCTCTGCGTTCGGGTACACCACTGAAGCTTTGCCCCTGTGCTTTCTTTTCGAAGAAGCTCAGCCCGGCGGAGCGAAACTATGATGTGGGGAACCGAGAGTTGTTAGCTGTCGTAGAAGCTTTGAAGGTGTGGAGGCATTGGCTTGAGGGGGCTAAACACCCTTTTCTCATCTGGACTGACCACCGCAATCTGGAGTATATCCGGCAGGCGAAGAGATTGAGTCCTCGCCAGGCAAGGTGGGCCATGTTTTTCACTCGTTTTGTGTTTACTCTTTCTTACAGACCAGGCTCCCAGAATGTTAAGGCAGACGCATTGTCTCGGCTGTATGACACAGAGGAGCGGTCCATGGATCCCACTCCCATACTCCCAGCTTCGTGTCTGGTGGCGCCTGTAGTGTGGGAGCTGGACGCGGACATTGAGCGGGCGTCACGTGCAGAGCCTTCTCGCCACTCTTTCACCCCGGACAGCGTGTGGCTCTCTACCCCTGCAAAAACTTCAGTCCTCACTTCATTGGTCCCATCAAGATAACCCATCGCATCAACCATGTCATGTACCGCCTCCAGTTACCATCAATATTAAATCTCCTCATCCTTCCATGTGTCTCTGTTAAAACCGGCCACCTACAGTCCTCTCCATCCTCCAGTCTCAACCCGCAGTCCCCCCCCCCCCCCCCTGAGAGGTTGCACTATCTCGTGGACTGGGAAGGTTATGGGCATGAAGACCGGTCCCGGGCCCTCGACCCAGAGCTTATTCAGACATCCCACGATAACCATAATATTGATTGGGTGGTCTAGTCTAATTTGACTGTACGAAGACAGATTAGACTAGATTTTAGTTGCCAGTTTTGGAGTTATAAAGAACACAAGTTATACAGTGTGATAATGTATTAATCCTGATACTCTGCTCTCCTGACCTTCTAAGGTTTTAGGTCAAATCATTCTATATGGCATGTTTGCCTATGAGCACAGAGACTGTATGTGTTCCTTCAGGGAGTGGGAGTCAATTAGGATGTCATCAATGTACATGATGAGAAAGCGGTTGATCATTGGAAGATGGAGGGGTTATTAGTAAGGCTGTAGGGTATGACCAGGTATTCATAGTGCCATCATACGGTGATAAAGGCTGTCTTCCATTCGTCGCCTTCATGTATACGGACAAGGTTATATGCACTTCGCAGGTCAAGTTTTGTATAGATGTCGGCGCGGCCCACTTGTTCAAGGGTCACTGGGATCAGAGGGAAACATTTCTTGACCATGACGTCATTTAGGGAACGGTAATCAATACATGGACGGAGACCACCGTCCTTTTTTCCCAACGAAGAAGAAGCTGGACACAGCTGGGGAAGAAGGACGAATGAAACCGTTTGTGTTTCATCAATGTAGTTCTCCATTAGTAGTTCTCCACTAGGCTACACTGGGGCGGCAGCGTAGCCTAGTGGTTAGAGCGTTGGACTAGCAACCAGAAGGTTGCAAGTTCAAACCCCCGAGCTGACAAGCTGTCATTCTGCCCCTGAACAGGCAGCTAACCCACTGTTCCTAGGCCATTATTGAAAATAAGAATGTGTTCTTAACTCACTTGCCTGGTTAAATAAAGGTAAAATTTAAAAAAAATGAATTGCCTCATTTTCCAGGATAGATAGGGGGTAAACACGGCCCTTCGGTGGGGACACTCCAGGGACCAAGTCAATAGCACAGGGCGATGTGGTGGCCTTTTTTTTGCTGAATACATTGCTATACTGTGCATATTCAGATGGCATGGTGGGTGGTACTGCAGAGGCCTCAATGGTGCTGGTTCTGCAGGGTAGGCTGAGACAACTGGTGAAGCAGGTAGAAGACCAGGACAGTAGTTCACCTTGTCGCCACGAGATGGCGGGGGGGGGACAGGGCAATGGCTGAGTAGATGATCTTTCCCTCCACAGTATAGGCAGAGCCCTTCTTGGATCCGCCTTCGACGTTCGATAGACAGGAGAGGAGCATGGCCCAACTGCATGGGCTCTGGAAGACTCGGACGGGATGACGGAATCATGGAAAGAGAAGGTTTTGGGTTCCTGGGTGGCAGAGTTCTTCGGCGGTCGGCGATGAGGTGGTCGATGGAGATGGACAGAGGAATGTGTTGATTTAAATCCTGAAGGTCACCTCTACAGGCCAGAGGCCTGAAGTTCCCTGTTGAGCCCTCTTCGGTAGACGGTAAGGAAAGCAGCCTCACTCCATCCACTCCCTGCAGCCAATGGCATACTCAGCAGCTGAGTTGCGTCCATGTTGAAATTCTATGAGGAGGTCTCCTATAGGACGACCGGAAGGAGAATGATCAAATACCTCTTTGAAGAGCGTGTGGACATGGGACTTGGATCCGAGGTCTGTTCTGTTGGCAGTCCATACGGCGGTGGCCCAATCCAGGGCTTTGCAGAGAGATACAACAAAATCCACCCTGCTTTTGTCAGTGGCGAAGTTAGTGGGGTTGTGCTCAATGTATTTGCTGCATTACATCAGAAATCCTTGACATTTCCCAGATGAATCGTCATATTTTCCAGTCATGGATATGAATGAAGGAGGGCTATGGGTTACTTCTCCTGGCATTGGAGAAGTAGGGATAGGCTGGCGGAGAAGAGGGCAGATTTTCTCCACATGCTCCTCTTACTGGGTTAAAAGGTGTAGATTCACGCACAGAGTGCACCAGGTGTTTATGTTGCTTTCGCAGAAGGTAGGAATCGTGGTCAAAGGCAGACAATGGTCATACACAGGTAGGCAAACAGGCAGGTGAATTAAAACTAGGACTGAAGGCGATAACTGGTTCTCACAAACGAGCTAGGAAAAGGCTTAGTGGAGTACCTCCCAACGGCACAAACAGAATGAACTGAACTAAATAAGGAGCTGATGAGACAAGGTGAATAACTAACACAGGTGAAATCAATTAACAAAAATTAAAGACAGGGCTATGTTCAAGAACACAAAGAAACAGGGCTACGTTCAAGAACACAACAAAACAGAACACATGGTTGACTAAAAAAATGAATACAGAACCTTACAAGACCAGCATGTGGTGTTGTGAATACCTAGGATAGGATAAGTAATCCTTCTCACCCCCCCCCCTTCTCACCCCCCCCCCCTTAAATGATTTAGATGCACTATTGTAAAGTGGCTGTTCCACTGGATGTCAGAAGGTGAATTCACCAATTTGTAAGTCGCTCTGGATAAGAGCGTCTGCTAAATGACTTAAATGTAAATGTTAAATGTTGTTCATCCCAATAAAAATTATCTGTCAAACCACCGAAAACACAATCAACATGTGACCTTTTCATCCTAATTTTTTTTAACCTTTATTTAACTAGGAACAAATTCTTATTTACAATGACGGCCTATATACAATGAAATTCACTTTCAGTATGTTGAAAATGTTTTAGAAAAAGAAAAGGCGCATCTAGCTAAATTGCGGTGGTAATACATGGGTGCACTGCTTGCACGGTATAACACGTGGATGTAACAGTGGTTGTTTTAAAGGCTTTAATGGGTTGGGATGTATTGAGGTTAATCTGTCTTTTCCCACTAAATCTATAGAAACCCTGCTGATAAACCCACACCAAGTCCATACAAGAAGGTCAACGAGGGAAGCAGTTTTTATACATTACCAGTCAAAAGTTTGGTAGACATCTACTCATTTTGGTAGACATCTACTCATTCAAGGGTGTTTCTTTATTTTTTTAAAACTATTTTCTACATTGTAGAATACATCAAACTGTTTATGGTAAATGATTGTACAGTAATATACCATAATGTCAACATTTTGTCAACCATTCATGATTTAGGCCTACTATATCCCAGTTGGACAATCAAATGATTATCTTAAGCACAAATGTATACAGTACAGTAAGTTATGAAATAACACATATGGAATCATGTAGCAACCAAAAAAGTGTTAAACCAATCCAAATATATTTTTTATGAGATTCTTCAAATAGCCACCCTTTTCCTTGATGACAGCTTTGCACACTTTATGCATTCTCTCAACCAGCTTCACCTGGAATGCTTTTCCAACAGTCTTGAAGGAGTTCCCACATATGCTGAGCACTTGTTGACTGCTCTTCCTTCACTCTGCCATCCGATTCATCCCAAAGCATCTCAATTTGGTTGAGGTCAATTGATTGTGAAGGCCAGGTCATCTGATGCAGCACTCCATCACTCTCCTTCTTAGTCAAATAGCCCTTACACAGCCTGTATGTGTGTGGGGTCATTGTCCTGTTGAAAAACAAATGATAGTCCCACTAAGTGCAAACCAAATGCGGTAGAGTATCGCTGCAGAATGCTGTGGTAGTCATGCTGGTTAAGTGTGCCTTGAATTCTAAATTAATCACTGACAGTGTCACCAGCAAAGCACCACCTCCTCATTAATGCTTCACTGTTGGAATGACACATTTGGAGATCCTCCGTTCACCTACTCTGCGTCTCACAAAGACCCAGAGGTTGTAATAAAAAAAATGTCAGATTTGGACTCATCAGACCAAGGTCCATTGCTCAGGTTTCTTGGCCCAAGCAAGTCTCTTGTTATTATTGGTGTCCTTTAGTAGTGGTTTCTTTGCAGCAATTTGACCATGAAAGACTGATTCACGCAGTCTCCTCTGAACAGTTGATGTTGAGATGTGTCTGTTACTTGAACTCTGTGAAGCATTTATTTTGGCTGCAATTTCTAAGGCTGGAAACTCTGATGAACTTATCTTCTGCAGCAGAGGTAACTCTGGGTCTTCCTTTCCTGTGAAGGTCCTCATGAGATCCAGTTTCATCATAGTGCTTGATGGTTTTTGCGACTGCACTTGGTGAAACTTTCAAAGTTCCCTGTAAACCCAGAGAGAAGTGGGTAAATCTACTGGCATACACAGGATTAAAGGCAAATTAATTTGAGCGAAGTAGAAATAACATCCACATGAGGCGTGGTAGTGGAGGAGGAGGATCAGGATGAGGAGGCCTGCTAAAACCACATCCGTGTCCTTCCCTTTGACTTTCCCAAACTTTAACACTTAATAAGAACTAAATGGATGTTTTGAACTCCATTTTACAAAAGGGCAGACATTGTACAGCAAATTTTACAGTGAAGAGGTCTAACACTGTATCAGTATCTGAACTCTTTGGCAAATGTCTTGTAATGTTTGATAAGAGACACGTAGGGCAGGCTCTGAACCCCATGATGCTTGTAATTAGAGAGAGAACTTCTCCATCTTGAAGTGAGTTCAGACACAAGCAGTGGCCTACAAACTCATGAGTGTTTCCGATGTGTACGTATAGCTCGCTCTGGTGTAGATGCACCCAGGTGGGGAGGATGTGTGTGGGTAAATTTTTTTATTTCACCTTTATTTAACTATCAAGTCAGATAAGAACAAATTCTTATTTTTCAATGACAGCCTCGGAACAGTGGGTTAACTGCCTTGTTCAGGGGCAGAACGATAGATTCTTTACCTTGTCAGCTCGGGGATTCAATCCAGTAACCTTTTGGTTACTAGTCCAACATTCTAACCACTAGACATTCTCCAGACACACACATAGACACGGACAAACATGACACACACTGACACCCGCTCGCCCACATACATACATAATGTATACAGACACACATGATTGTAAATGTGTATCAGTCTTTTAAAAATGTGGTAACACAGCATGGTTGCATTCTCAGACACATGACTAAAATACAGCACAACACACAGACACACTGCTCAGCTTGGCTTTTTAATACAAACCACTGGCTGACTGTAGAGAGGGTGTCAGTGTGTGTCATGTTTGTCGGTGTCTATGTGTGTGTCTGGAGAATGTCTTCCACCGCTGAAGGTCAGTGTGCAGAGAAGTAGGTCATAGCCAGGAGCAGGTTGCCAGATTGATTGTGCCTATCCTGTTGATGCAAGACATGTCCAGACATGTAGGCTACTACTACACTGCCTCCCTGGAAATGCTAATGTGGTTTTGCTTCCCAAACGGCACCCTATTCCTTACATACAGTACTGTACTGACCAGAGCCCAATGGGCCCCCTATGGACCCTGGTCAAAAGTGGCGCAGTACAGTATATAGGGCAGGGGTTCCCCAACATTTTATGCGACTCCACCATGTAAAAAAAGTGATGTAGTCAAGGGCCAATGTTTACTTTTAAAATTTGGGCTCTGATAGTCCATTAGAAATCAGTCTGACAGTACTTTTCACAGTATGGTTTGAAGTGACTGAAATGGATCAAAAGGTATTGATTGGGAAGATGAGAAAATCATCAGACAATCATTTTGTGTATGATCTTTTGTGTTGAGAAGAAGATCATTGTTGATGATTTTCTTTTTCCTATCATCTGATTTAGTGCCTGGTCTTGTCCACTCTGTTCCAATGAGGCTTGTGGACAGAGTGTAGAGGGAAACAGAAGACACGTACGGGTTTCTGAGAGTCCTATCTTTCAGGATGGGGTCAACATATTTTTGTAGCTTAAACCATTCAAATGATAGAGACACGTTTGTAGGAAGAAAACAGAAACTGCTCTGTTTATTACAACCTCATCTAGTGGCTATGAACCAAGCGCAACCCCTAGTTTGGGAAACGCTGATACAGGGAATATGGTGCCATTTGGGATGAAATTTACCATTATCATCTGTCTTGATGTCTATATGTCTGTGCTTGAGCTCAACATAACTGACATACAGCTGGATATGGATATTGCATTCTTCCGCAGACGTAGGCCTATGCATTGATCTCAATCATTGGATCGTAACAGTTTGCCCCCCAATTCAAAACTATTCCAGGTAATACCTTGACATACAGTATATGTTCTGATAATTAAATGGTTTTTTTCAAGTCAATGATGTGGTCTATATTTTTCAGTGTTCAATTCAATGCAACTTCAGCAAGCACCTCAGGCGAGTTACAACCAAATGTTGTTGCCTTTTATATAACAAGTCAATGGTGTGGGTAGTAAGCTATAGCCCTATAGAAAAGCCCAGTCGTTAAGTGCACACTACACAGCCACCTATGGCAGAGATTGACATTGATGAGGCGTAAAAGTGCATGGGCCATTAAAGGATAAGTCAGGTTGGACTGTTCTGGTTAGTTGTAAATTCGTGGGTGAAGTGTGTTTCTGTTAATCACCATAAAATTGGGCTTAGGCCACCTGAGGTGGAAGTAGTGCAATAACTTTGACCAAAATGTACAGGACTGCCATGAAAGATACAAATTACAACATCTAAGGCATATGCGCACCCGCACACACGTACAGTAGTGCTGTTTGTGTTGTTAGTTGGATTTGTCCCGCTGTTCTTGATTTTATTGCCTTTCTTTTTTTGGTATTTTTCATTACATTTTAGCTGTTTGACCTCATTGTTAGGAGCCAGTAGCATAAGCATTTCGCTGCATCCACTATAACACCTGCTAAACTGTTTACGCGACCAATAAACTTTGATTTGATTTTTGATTTGACACGTGCACGCACACACACACTTGTGCACACATGTTCAGACAGCACTTTATGAAAATGTCAACTCTGAAATGGCTTTCCCAGAAAATGTGAACTGGTGCAGTTCATGACAATATAAAAGCGATAGACATCTCAGTGATGCATGGTGTGTATTTTGCCAGCCCTTAAAGAAATGCTGCAGTTGTCACTATTTTTAACACCTAGAACTCAAAGCAACTGGGCAGGAGAAAGCAGGTTTTACAGTAAGGACTACAGATACTATACAGTACCGTAGGTAGCAACATACTGTCAACTCTTGATAAATGTGTTGTTTTGTGACTGTCATGTACTGTATGTACATACTCTATTGAATCCAACTAGCTTTATCTAATTGGAGCATGCAGATACCGAGAGCAATTCAAAAGAGTGAACTTGAATTGGGACTGGTGAACCGCAATGCACATAAACCAAGACTGCACTTCTCCAATGTGCACTTATCAGGATTAGCCTTTAAGTCCACTGTCTATACTGAATGAGGGGGACTATTCCATAGACTTCTAAGCTCCAGCAGCACCTGAAGCAGACTTGGTCTGCACCCCAAATGGCACCATATTCCCTATATAGTACACTACTTTTGACCAGGGCCCACAGGGTAGTGCACTATATAGGATATATGGTGCAATTTAGGATGTATCCTTGGCCTGGCTGTATGTCTGTCTTGGCTTTCAGGCCTGTACTCTTGTGGCGGCTGGCTGCCTGGTCACTGGGCAGGGTGCCAGCTGTTGGCCTGCTCAGCTCTTTACAGCCTCCATACTGTCCCCTTTTGGCAGTGTGTGGCCTCCTCTGGCTCCCTCCACACCGTAACGCAGCCTGTCTGGAGTCACTACATTACTAGACTGGCCCAAAGGGGACAGACAGTCCAAATCTGTCCACACCAATGTCTTCTGGCCCACTCAAATCTCGGCATTCTCCAGAGGGCAAACGCATGGTAATGTGTGTTTTTAATTTGAGGGTGTGTGTGTGTGTATATGTGTGTGAGGAGATCCAGAGAATAACTGGATTTATATGATGTAGGCTGGTCTTTTTCCAAAAGGACAAACACAAAACTCCACTTGTGGTCTTTCCTGTGGAAGGAGGAGATAGATAGATAAACTGTGACAAACACAGTTTCAGCAGCCTCATCTGAGAGATCACACCATGGCACAGACAGAATCCCAGTAGTCTGCCTGGTACATGAGGGTGGTGCGATCTGCCTAACGCATCACTGGGGGCACACTGCCTGCCCTCCAGGACAGCTACAGCAACTGATGTCCCAGGAAAGCCAAAAAGATCATCAAGGACATCAACCACCCAAGCCACGGCCTGTTCATCCCGTTATTATCCAGAAGGCGAGGTCAGTACAGGTGCATTAAAGCTGGTACTGAGAGACGAAAAACAGATTCTATCTCAAGCCAATCAGACTGTTAAATAACCATCACTAGCTGGCTACCATCTGGATTTATTTTTATTTAACCTTTAATTAACTAGGCAAGTCAGTTAA